>NW_024881302.1:6139151-6796651 GCF_018691265.1 Tyto alba
GGCTTAACAATGTATCACTGTCTTATCAATTCCTCCAGCCATCAGGCTGGGGAAGAACCTCTTAATTGCCAGTAGCCCTGCGCACATTTCACAGGTAACGATTTTTGAGCTTGCCATGGGATGCACGGGTTCCCTGTGAGGAAGGTGCAAACAGGCAGCTTTGGGAAGGGGTAGATGCCAGCTGACACTGGGGCCTATTAATGGTACCTGGTGGCTGTCTCGCTACACAATATGCAGGGGTCTGTGCTTTGCTTTCATGAATTTCATCACCTTGATATAAATTCATTTCTCTAAATTACAGAGATGATGTTGAATTGTAATCCTCCTGTTCGATAAACACATCACTGAAGTTTATCACATTTATTGTTTGCCTTTATTCAGTAGACAAGTTACCTGTCAAAGAAGGAAATGAGACTGGTTTGGTGTTATTCATATTAAGGCTCAGTTGATTGTTTTGTGTCCCTAATTCTCCTCTAGCTGCTTGCAATTTGATTTTTAATGTTTTCTTCAAGTATTTTGTGAGATACCAAAATGTTGAAATGGATTTGTAATTGCCAGTCTGTATCCTCTCATCCATCCTTCTTTTAAAATGCTGGATCTGGTCCTCTCTCCTATTTTTAGGGCCTGTCCTGCCATTTTTGAGTTAACTGAAGATAGTTGCTTGTGGACCAGAGATTATCGTGACTAATTTTTGAAGTATCCAAAGGAAATATTTTGTCAATAGGTCCTGACAGAGTCTAATATACTTAAGTATTCTTCAGTTCCTTCTGACTGTATTTTGGCTTATGTTCTCATACCTTACGCTATTAGTTTTACTAATGTTAAACATCTGGTCAAGCCCCAGTTACCATCTCCTTTTTTCTATGTATATATTTGTATAGTTTAAAGCAAAAAAGCAGAGACTTCTGTTATACAGTCATCTCTCTCTTCTATTTGTGTTTTTACGAGAAATAGTTAGCTAAATTATACCTGATTGCAAATAGCATCTGTTTGATGTTGAAGCTCCATATCTTTCTTCAGTCTCAAAATTTTCTCTTATTACAACTAATTTGGAGTTAGGAGTCTGGAGAGGAAGAGGAGGGGGAAATCTTGCCACTGATTTCCTATAATGAAGCAGTCTATTAACATTCTCCAAAAATTATCATTAATTAAACAAAAAGCTCATCTAACTCTAGGAGCAGGAATATTTCTGTGCCATCAAAAAAGCACCAAGTGGGAAATATCATTATGATTCCACTTTACAAAGTCTGCCTCCTCTGCCAGGCTCTAACCCATACAGAAGTGAGAGAGCAAGTGAGCTGTACGTTTGGGTTATGGATTAATAGTTGAAGTTCACTCATGTGGAAATAAAGCAGATTTTACTGTGACTAGAATCTGTCATTAAAAAGCCATTATCGGAACCGACCAGCACAATTCCTGCTCTTTCATTGCTAATGACAAAACAATCTGTTCTTTAAAAAACAACAACCCTATATTTTCTTTCAGAGAATGGTGCAGGAGTCTTACCAGAACAGAAACCAAGTGAAGAGAAGCAGTTGAAAGATTTATTGATCAATAAACCAGACAATTACAGCTTGTTTATAAAAGGAAAAAAAAACAACCCAAACCTCGGGCCTGCAAGCAACACTGAGACTCTAATAATGATAACTCTGGCATCCAGCTTGAAACGATAAAAGTCAACAGGAAGATATAGGATTTCAATAAAATTATGACACCAGATAAACTTTACCCCAGGAACAAATTTTCCCTGGGTGTGTGACTGACTTCAGTTAGATTTGTAACTTTAATTTCTTTCTTATTGATTTTTCTTTTCTGCAACTAATTAGAAAGTCTGTGGTGAATTGTGTGTATGTATGTATGTTTGAGGAGGGGCTAACAAGCGTCAACAGGAATAGGACCTGAGTTTATATGTATGTATATAAGGGCAGATGGCTGTTAAAATTTTTTTGGCTATATTTTACTCTTCAGTTGCTTCCAATACACAGCTGGGAGTCACTCTTATACTGCTCAGTGTGCAAATATTTGAAGCTGCAGGCTGGTCTTGGAGATGTGCAGTAGCACTGCTTCAGTGACATGGGGGATGTGGGTAAGGATGATGATGATGGTGCTTATGTGAACAGTTCTCAGCTCTCTCCCTAAAATTAGCCCAAAAGACCTGGAGGAGCCCACCTGTATTGCTGCTGTTTCTAAACCACTGTGGTAGCCCTCTGCTGTGTGAATGCCGAGGAAAGAGACTTTCCCTTAGCTTCCAGGCACTCGCCAACCAGGTTGAATTTTGGCTTTATATAGAGGGAATAGAGAATCTGGTGGGAGGACTGGAGAGAAGCTTTATTTTAGGGATGGCATTTTGCAGAAGTGCCATCCTGTACTTTCATGTAGCAGATTTTCATGGGATTAGCTCTAGTTTGTGGTTAAGATTATAAAACATGTTTGGTTTTTTTTTTTTTTTGTTAGTTATGCAATAGTAGGAGGCATATTTGTTTGGTGACTTGGCTGTTGCTGATAGAAGGAAGGGAAACTGTTCAACCTTTGAAAAAATCACTATCCTTCCACTTTTTCAAACTTACATCTCCTCAAACACAGCTGCAAGCTGCAGCACCAGAGTTTGCTGTAGGGCATTAATTTCCTAGGTTTATAATGAACATCAAAACCAATTATTCTGCTTTTAGGGTGTGTTTAGAATAAGCTGCATATCTATTTTGCTGTTGATTTGAAACTGGTAAAGGTAAAGAGTATCTGGAAGTGTGCCAGTGTAAGGTCCATGGTGAGTTAGCAGAGATGCCCTGTGCTAAGTAAATTTTGGAAATTCCCAGAGGAACCGCTTTTTAGTAATTCCGATGGATACTCTAATAGAAAGCAGGAAAGCAGAGGTGTTGGAAAACAGTTAGAAAGGCCATCTGAAAGTCCCTGGGGAGGTTTTTGATGGGGCTTGGGGAATATCCTGTCATGTGGGATGAGGCGGTATTGCAGCAATTACTAAATTAGGATTAAATTTTAGAGAATCTTTTTAGACAGAGGACTTCTCAACAAGGATTACTGTTTCTTGCCAAACTAACAAGATCTTTAGGAGGGAGGGAAAAGCTTTCAGTAAGTGCTCTTGATGGGGAGAAATTTAAAAAATGGAGCTGGGGACCACTTGTTGGAAGCTGAGAATTGATTTCATTACAGTATTAATATTTAGAAATAATTAAAGAGGAGAACTAAACTCCAGGATCAAGTGTTTAATTGTACCGCCCTTTATCTCAGCTTTTCGGCACCTTTTTTTCCAATACAGCTTGTGCTGTTTACCATGCATATTTTTCCTTGAGAAGTTTACTCTTTCTTTAAGAGAAAGGCTTTAAAGGGCAAGGTCTGTAGTTGATTTTAGGGGAAAGACAGCCTGTAGGGATGCCCGGCTCCCATGCAGTTTTCCCATCCTAACATGAAAACAGAAGTTTGTCCTTGCAGCTGAACAGCTGAGGGAACTGCTAGGATCTTGCTGGGGATAAATCGCATGACCTAATATTCAGCAGTTAAGTGGAAGCCAAGTGTGATGGGAATTGCCAGGGGTCCTGTTTGCTGCTGAAAAAATGCTAAGGATTTTGAGACTGCCCTGCTGTAATGGAGAGAACATTGCAGTGTTAAATTATCACATCGATGAAAGATGCTTAGTAGAAAATTAGGATAGCAGAGCAGCTAGGAGCACAGAGAAAGAGAGGATGCTGTAATTGCAGATCTAATTGCAACAACATGCAACAATCAAACCAATACCTTCTCTAAATACCGTCATTACGTTCTCTTCTGTGCTCTAGACAATGATTCTGTGATAAATGGGGAGTGAAAGTAATCTCCTGAGTAAAAGCAGTTTGCCTTATGGAGGGTGGATGGGGCAGACTGGGTGATGTGTGTGTGCACTGAAGGGGGGAGGAGGAGGATGGAGCAATCCTGTGCTACTGCCTTTCTGCTAAACAAGTTCTTTACAAGGCAGGTGTGGTGTGGCTGGGTTTGGATTTTCTCCTTCTTCAGTAACGTGAAAGTATTTCCTTTCATATGTCTGTCAGATGAATAATTCTTTCTAAACTATGGCAAAACTGTTCTTTCCCTGGAAAAATATTTCTCTTCACTCAGACCTGAGCAAGGAGCTAGTAATAGCTTCTAGTACTAGTAATGTTAAAACCTGTTTTTCTTTATTATTTTATTCTCTCTGTTCCTTCAGCCTCAGGCTGTCCTTTGGTCTTGGGGTCCTTTCATCTGCTGACCAACCCAGTCATCTTGGCTGACCTTTCAGTCCATGACATGCTCTGAACACACGCTGTACCTCTGGCAGTGCCCCTAGTCTTATTTTCACACCTTGAATTCAAATGTTCCTTCCCTTCTCCACACATACACTTGCTATCCATGTTCAGTCGTTGACCTTTAGATTTTGAAGGAGCAGATAACCTTTGTATACAGGCTTGCTCGGCTGAGTGGTTAGCATCACCTTCACTCTCTGAAATACAACCTGTTGCACTGGGAGGGGGAAGGACATTTTTTTTCTACCCTGGCAATTCCCAGTTTCCCCAGGAGAGCAGGATCCCAGTGAAACATTTTGGTGTGGCCAGGCTGAGTTTCTGATGTGCTCCAAGTTCAGGGTAGTGGCAGTCGCCTGGTCTGGGTGTGAACTGCACAGCTATGAAGCTGAGTGATCTTCTAATAATATTTTGGATTTCTGTGGTGGTAGAATTCACAGGGGAGAACTGGTTTGTCCAAAGCACTTGAGCACTTCTGTAACAGGGTGAGGTAGCAAACTTCAGCAATAAAAGGAGGCAGCACTGTAAGATTTCCTAGGAGTTTTTGCTCTTTGGATTTATGCCAAGGGCCTATGCTCCTTTGACCCTGTTCTGTAGCCTCACAAACATCAAGGTTCTTCCACGTAGTCAAAAGATAAAACACACACTATTACCTGGCTAATCCCCGTATGCATATTGCACTGTAAATGGTAATCTCCTTAAAACAAACCTGACTTCCTGACATTTTCAGCCTTTTGTCCTCATTCTTCTTCTCCGTCAATGCCTTGGAGGTAGGAGCTAGGTGCTGTCTGAAGTTGGGAACACATTAGGAAATACTTCATCCAGGAGCCCACACAAGAAGTTTTACCTTGAGCTTTCAGCCCAAGCTTTGTACTTGGTAGTGCGAATGCTCTCAGGAAGGGGAGGGGAATCTTTCTTTCTTGTCTTTCTCTGCAACTGCTTGGTTATAATTGCCAGCAAAGAGCAAAGTGAGCCAAACACATTGCCTGTGAGATACTAACCTCTGAAAAAATATTTATTATAAACACTGAGTGTCGCAGTGTTTAGCGAGTGATAAGTCACATACCATTTAGAGGGTATTTGCTCTCAGACTCTTTGTTCGTTGTCAGATATGTTTCATTTCTGTTGTGACAATTCTGTTCGCTCATTGCTGGAACTCTCTGTCAGGAAAAATATCAAGTACTACACTAAGTATTTTGCTGAAGAAACCCATTCAGCCATGTTGAATTAGAATAATGTCTCCAAAAAGAAAGCAGGCTCTGTTTTCAATTGCCATCTGCTTGTTAGAGTGTATGCATGTTGCTTTCCTGCAAGGGATGTGTGGCTTTATATACACAAGACAGTCCAATTTTTCAGTTTTCAGAGCAGCAACATTTATTTTATTAGAACTGTGTGTTCATGTCTGTGGTGTGATGCCGATATGAGGATGAAGACCGTGTGTCCATCAGGGTTTCTTTGCCATGTAAAAGAACAATGGGCAAAACCATAGAATACTGTTCTGGGAACCCTCTCCTCGGAGTGAGGTCAGGGGCTTTATCCCTAAAGGTGTTGCTGTTCTTCCTGACAGGAGCGTGATGGGATGCGAGCAATTCTGGAGTCGTATGACAGCGAGCTGACCCCTTCGGAGCACTCGCCCCAGCTGAACCGGCGCATGTGTGAGGCCGAGGAGATGGTGCAGAAGCTGCATGCTCATAACACCGAGCTGGAGGTAATAAAGAGGCATTAGTGCTCTAACCTCAGGGTTGAGGTAGTTGAGACCTTTAATATTTCATTGCTTAGTGATGTGGTCTGCTCTCACAGGAGACGGATTTGCAAAGATCAGACTTCAAAATTCCAGGATCAGTAAGACCCACAAGTTACTGTTCTGCACCTGAAGCTGGCAGAAGCCAAGAATGATCGTCTTCGGGTGTGATGAGTGTGCTTTGCATTAAGCATAGCTGTGCTGCACGGCTGGAGTGACAACTAGTCCCTGGGGGTTAAGGGATAGTGGAAGGGCAAGTAAAGGGGTAATGAAATGTAGCAAGTGTGGTGCCTTCTCTGTGGTCTAGTCTGAGTGATTCACTATATTGCATGTGTAGCAAGGCTCTTCTGTACACAGTTTAAGTTGAGTGTGTGCTTATAAGAGCTTTACTCTAAGGGTTGAAGAAGTAAAGAATGTGTCTGCTGTTAATTCTTCACTTCTTGGCATTGGGCCTGAAACCCCCAGAATACAAGTAACTATTAAATGCTTTTTACTAGGTTTTCTCTGAGAAAAAGCATTCTTTCCAAAGATAGAAGTATTTCTTGAAGAAATTCTTACATTATTTTCAGTTGTCTGTTTCAAAATTTGTAATGTGAGATGTGACTGTAATGAGGTAATTGTTAACAGGCATTTCCCAAGTAGTTCCTCTCTTCTCTGTTCACTTTGTCATAGTGGAATGGGCTTTATGGTCACGAGTTGAAATACCTGGAATATGTCTGTGATCTTAAAGCTTGGCAGTTTTATTACATAGGCTTTACAATAGTCATAAGTATGTGAGTTTTCCTTTCCTTGTGCCTAGTTCCATCATCATATAGATTTATAGATGCCATAATTCAAATGGAGTAAAACTTGTAGAAATTGATGCTCCCCAGGTTCATGTTCAAGCCATAGAGTGGATTGTCCCAGTGTGCACAAACCTCTGTGTTGCTTCTGGCATCCTTAAAGATGCTTTTTTCTTGTGTTGGTAGATGGGGACTTAACTCAGGCAATACTGGCTCAAATGACCTTCAAAGCCTTCGCAGGCAGAGCTGTGTAGTGTGGTACAGATCAGTATCATGCTATAGATCCACTTCATCCGTGTTTCTCAAAAAAGGAATTCTGTCAAGTTTGGGGCAAGTCGATAGAGAAGTTAGCTGGTAATATAAGATGAAATAGAAATTTGCCTGAATCTGTCTCAAAATACGTTTTCTTTTGATCACCATATTGCTTATCACCAGACAGAGTAGGATTAGACGATGCTGACATAAAGTGATACATGGCTGTTTTATCCTGTTTTCTTAGTTGTTTCCAAAGATGGCTCTGGGTTGTTGGAGGGACATTTCCTGAATTGTTTCACTGAATAGGTCAAATGTACATGGTGTCTTTGGGCGATAACATTTTCTTCTTTGGGTAAAAGCATGAAAACTGTGGGAACTAATTGCTACACCCCTTTATTTATAGGGGTGTATTTATTAAGGGCTACATGAAAAATTTCAGAAGGGAGCTGTGTTCTCTGGAGGTTTGTTTTGTGTGATGTCAACTTTAAGCCTTTCAAAGGCTTTGCTGGAAGCAGGATTCAAAGACCTGATACTCCCCTTGTAAAGTAAAATTTTACACTTCACTTGATTGTGTTTGCCTTTCTGACTGCAGTGTTGATTGTTGAATCCCATCTATTTTGAAATTTTTGGGGAAAGTTTTTTGTTTTAGTAAAAATCTGAAAACTGGAAAGGGAAAATTGAGGTACAGACAGGACTCCCGGTTTCTCATCATCAGGAGCCGCAGCTGTAATCAACTGCCTGTCGATCAAAGAACTGATCGATAGCAGCTGTTAATAATGCCTAACATAATGCTCTGCACCCTCCCATCTCTGCTGAGCCTCTGTACAAATTTTAGAAACGTTGACACCTGCATGACTCATCTCACAAACAGAGGAGACAGCAGGAACAAGGCACCTTGGAGCCTCAGTTGTTTCTGAGCTGTGGGAGAAACAGTCTCTGATGGGGAGGGCTGGGGAGGGAAGGAAAAAGGAAACTTTAACACATTTAAGTCTAAGTGTGACAGAAGGGTCAGGGCATCCTGGGAGCCCCTGGTGTGGATGGGCTGGGAGGGCAGCAGACAACTGGCTTTAGCACAGAAAAAGAAGAGCCTGTCTGTGAGCATCACACACGTGGCAGCAAAGCAGCAAGGTGCACAACTACTCTGGTGAGATCGAGGTGGGGTCTGAGGCTGCTGCGGGGAGAGAAAGTGATGGATCTGAGCTGAAAAGGCCTGGCTGACACTATCCCTTTTTGCTAGGCTAAGTAAATGTGGAAAACAATTAAGATCCCTAGTTAACAGAGGATACACCACTGCAGTAAGCACAGTTGTGCCCACAGGGGAGTGCTTCTGGTGGCTCGACATACACCGGGAACGCTGTGCGGTCGCTGCAGGAGCAGCCCTTGTACAGTTCCTGTGCACTGCATCTCCGCTCCGGGGGCTGCAGGTATCGCTCTGGTCCAGGAACATCCTGAGTTTTAAAAAAGCCCTTAGAGCCTCTAAGGCAAATGCATCCTCCTGCATTACATTTTATAGCTTCTACCTTTCAGCTTTGTTCATAAACCTTAAAATTCACACCATGCACCATGTCTTTCTTCCCTGACTTCTTTTATCAATTTTTTTTTCTTTTCTTTCTTTCTTTTTTTTTTTTTTTTTTTTCCTACATACTGCTTAATTTACCAAAATCTCTTTCTGTGCTCTTTAGCAAAAAGCCCTTTGGTACGTATTTTCTCTTGTTTCTCCTGGCTGCCCTAATCTGTTACCAGCAGCCCCACCTCTGAACAAGCCATAGAGGGAAGAAGCGATGGTCTTCACAGGGATTTTTCTTTACTCTGAAAATGGAGATTTTCCCATCTATTCCAGCAGCAGCTCTGTGTGAGGCAGGAAACTCTCTGGTGAAGACAGTGTGATGATGATAACGCAGTAGGAAAGAGGAGGAAACCGTGTGGGACTAGGAAGATTTTGGGCTGAGGCAACAGGTTTTAACTCATTAGGGAGATGAAGTCTCTGATAAGTCCTTTGCTTGATGTATAAATGGAGGTGGAAAGCCGTTTAAAAGAACACAGGGAATAAGAGAGGAGTATGTAAGCCCTGGAGGGTTGCGTGTGAGTAGTTTATTAATGTATGCTGGGAGGATGGAGTTAGGTGATACTGAGTCGTGCCTGACGCCCTCAGTCCCCAGCCCTTGCTGGGCAGGACAGCTGCTGGGAGCGCCGCCGCGTCTGCGTCACAGACATCGCCTGCGTTACAGGTACCTCCCAGAATCCGAAATGCAGGAGGATGCTTTCATCCTGGAGCACTTCAGAGATGCTGTCTCCCTGCCTATCAACTAGTCCTATCAGAGCCTGATGGGACAGAGGACTGGAAGGCAAAGAAAGGCTGACGGGGAACTTTTAAAATCTCCTTCATTGATGACTGCTGAGGAAAGCTGGATGTCTAATGCATGGACATGCAAGCACGTAGTCTGTTCTGGGACGGAAAATGATTGCTTTATGCTCCCCAGAACTGCCCCCAGCCCAAGCCCCTATTCCACAGTGCTGATCTGGCTGGAGGGGTTCAAGGAAGTGCTTTACGGAGTGTTGAATATAAAGCATGGGGGAGATGCACAGAAAAATGCCATCTGAAAGGGTGGCTGGAAAAGCAAGCAGGCTGTCAGCCTATTTCAGGTGGTTAATGAAGTGTCACTCACCATCTTTGTAAAAGTGTGTTTTGGAACTGAAGAGGGAGTGAGTTTGTCCCTGACCCGCCTGCTATAAATATTTAAAATAAACAGAACTGTAGTCATATTTATATCACGGTATGAATTTTTGTTTTGTTACTGGTGATATTAACAGTTTTCTTGCCAACCTTGGTTAACTTTTACTACCTTAGCTCCCATTACTTCTAATTGGAAGGTAAATATGACAAAACAAGAAGCTTCTGCTGCTGCATGTAGCAGCCACTGTGAAAAAGCTCTGATGTAGAATTTAGTGTTTGAAAAGTTAAATCGAGCTGCACAAAAGAGAAATCATCATAAATATAACTCCATTAATAGTGATTTTATTACAATGCACTTGGCTCCGTATGAAACTTTAATGAAGAGAGATTTGCAAGGAAGACTCATGCTGACACCTTCAATGGTTTCCAGCATTTTTTACATTGAGAGATTCACACTGTCTCTGAGCACCATATGTACTCTAATCAGTTAATTATGAGTCTGACAGTTTCAGCACATGAAGTGCCATATGTTCTATGTTTTTGTTCCACCACGGGCATTACTGGTGACCTCAAAACTCATTGACCAAATACTGTCACCTTATCTGCACCTGATAACTGCAGCACATCTGCTGGTGGTGAAAATTGGGCATTGTTGATTCTTGTGATGTTAGTCACAAATCTGCTCCTTGCAAAGGGAGTTACTTAGCAGTCACCCTGCGTGTAATGTTTAAATGCTTAAATTTTACGTGTGGATGCAATAAAATGTTTATTTGAGCAGTTAACAGTTCCTCCTTGTCTCTCACCCAGCTTCCCCCATCAGTGCTTTTGCACTTTACCTTTTTTTTTTTTCCTCTTTGATCCATACTTTATCTTGCTTTATCTTTCCTCTGCTGTATTTCCTCTCCCCCTCAAAGGTAAACTGATTCTTTTCATAGCAGAAGGGTTTTCTGTGGTGATGGGAACTTTACAGAGAAATTTCCTCCCATCAGTGCAAGGTACAGAGGAGTTTGTTTTAATTTTCAGTTTTCTTCTGCCTGCTTTCTTTACCTCTCTGCTTCCATACAACCTTTGTGCACTGTTTTTTTTCTCAGTGACAACTGTAAGAAGCAATGAGGAGATTACTCTGCTCACTTCGGATGTCCGTAAGGAGCTAATGCAAGTCACTAGAGCTTTCCTGCCACTCCGGAATGGCATATGTTTCACTTGCCCAGACTTCTGCTGTCATTGTAGCATCTTATCTGTGACTCTTGGGAGAAAACAGGCTCTCTCTGGAGATGATGCTAATGTGCTCCATGCATCAGTTACCACTGATTGCTGAGGCAGTCACAGGGCTGGACATCATCTTCTGACAAAGCAAACACCTTGTTGAAATAGCATTTTGAACCGGAACACTTTGGCATCTCTTGGCAGACTCGAGCCTTCCTGGGAACCAGTGTGGTCCTTTGTGTTTCTTTTTTTTTTTTCTCTAAAGGAGAGTAGGTCAGCCTCTGCGTCCTCCAGCAGTCCTGCAAAATGAATTATCTTGGGTTCTCTCTTTGATATGTTTCATCTTCCTTCAGACCTGAGTGACCTTGTCAAGTCAGGGAGCCATTAGTTTCCTCCCTTCCTTTTTGCACCTGCCAGTGGCTGTGTTTTGGGAGAGCACCTTGCAAATAACCATCATATAAATGAGGAAGTCAAGTCACGGAGGGGCTTAATGATTTGTTAAAGGTGACAGTCCCTGCTCTGTGGAAGAAGAGTGCATCTTAAAACTGGATGATACTGCAACAGAGCCTATCTCTGTGTATCTGAGACTTCTTGTTTGGTCGAACTAGATTTTGAAACTGAATTGCTATTATTTTTTTTGAGGATATTCCCCATTTTGGATCTATTCTAAAAGTTAATAATTGATCAAGAGAAGTAGTCCATGGCACTGCACTGCCTTATACTGGAGATGTTTTGCACAAACCAGCATTATTTTCACAATGGTTAGATTTTTACAGCTATTTTTAGTGTGTGGATGCTCTGGCTATTTAAGAATGGCTTTAACTCAGCAGTTCCTAGGACCACAAGCCTCCATCATTCTTAAGAAGTGAGAAAGTCTTGGCACCAACTTGCATATAAAGGAAATTAAATTATTAACTAAGACAATATCTGTATCTTTAGCCTATGATAAGCTGCTTTATAGACAAGCCCCCAGGAGAAGGAAGCATACCTAGCCTAGGTAAGACTGTACTAATATCATCAACCTTCTGTCTAGGTGTGATGCTCAGAGGGAGTGGAAATGCTCCTGTACTCTGCCTCTGAAGGATCTCACTTCAGTCCCAAGCAGACTGATAGATGCCAGAAACAAAAAGATTTCTCCCTCCCTGCCCAACTCTACTCAACTTAAAATGCTCTTGGTATGAACAGGTCCTCCTGTAGCCTCTTCTGGTGATGTTATGAATAACCAAGCACAAATGAGGCTTGACCTAGGGAATTTGGATTAGCTTCAGATGTAACTGGCTGTAGGAGACAAGAGAAACAGATGAACTGGGTCTAAATTCCTTCAGAAGATTTAAAATTGGGTTTGTTCTTAGTGATACTTTGGAAAGAGAAGATAACTGGTGTGCAGTTATGAGTCATATTTACCACAATAGAACAGGGGAGAGCGTTTCATATGGTGTTGAGAGCTTTAAAATGCTTTACACTGGAGAGCCGGCATGCCTGTGCCTAGAGATACTGGCTCTGCAATTAGATGTCTTTAGGTGCAGGAGGAAGCCAGAATACATTTGGAGTGGGAGCAGTGGCCCCATCCGCCGCAAATGGCAGCAAAGACGTCTCATAAAAGAGCTGCTTTTGTGCAATATGGTGCATATCACCTCCTGCTGCGAGTGTGCAGCTGTGGGAGCAGGGGCTGAAATTGGGACACAGGTAGCGCAGTGATAACATGTCTCTTCCCTCACAGGCAGAAGACATAAGGAAAAAGGCAAATTAGGCAGCTTTGGGGAATGGGGTTAGGAACAGGTAGCTTCCAGCTTTTCAGAGGGAAGGCTTTGATAATGTAGAAATATATTCCTATGTCTTATGTTGGTCTCCATTGCTTGCTGCTGCAAGCCAGGAAGCGTGGAGGGAAGGCCTGGGAGTCAGCAGGGAGATTGTGCTTGCACCATTATCCAGTGTTGCTTTGCACAATTACCAAATTGTTTGGTTTTTTGCAATGTTAGAGAAGCATTCAACGAATAGGACAAACTGCATTCTGCATTTAATTCAGAGATTTAACCTCTTCGAATCTCTTCCAAGCTGGAAAGCATGGTGATTTTATGTAGCACAGGTCTCATCCCTGTGGACCGTGCAGCTACAGCCCATGTCTGTGCTGGTGCTGTGTGTCTGGTAGCGGGGTTTGTCTTTGAGGGTACTTGAGTGATCCTTGGACAGGACTGATCAAAGCTTCCCAAACAGCTTCCAGGGTAGGTGGTCTCTTTCTGGAGCAGGGTGGTGGGATCCTGTTGGAGGCAATGCCACATCCTCTGGAGCAACTCTAGCCCAAAGCTGCCTGTAGTGTGTGGTACGTGTTCATGTGGCTCACCACCAGGTAAGTAGTTTGGTACCTGGCTCATTAGAGATGGCAAAATTGGCCAGTCCTAGCCACTTTCTCTCCAAACTAAAAACCGGGTTTGTTTATGCTGGATTTCCCAGAGATGCTCTCAGGCCAGTGAATCTCATCTTTTTGAACTATACTGGTGATTCAGGCTCCAATGCTAGCACAGATGTAAGGTTGATGTTAAATGTCTCCTAACTATTAGAACTACTACTTAGGAACATTCTCACATTGGTGAAAGCTTTAACAGCTCATGGAAACCAAGCAATTCTAGGGGAGAAAGGAGGTAAATATCTTGCAAAAAAAGTAAAAGCTAAGATTGCACATCGGGATAATGTTTTACATGGAAAATGCCAGAGAAATTTTAGCTATTCCCTGTGTTCTATTAATGACATTAAATAGTGCTTGTCTGGGCATCTTAATAGATGTTCTGAACTTGTCGAGATTTGTTGATTTTTATAATGATTGGATTTGAATTCTGTGATTTGTAGTGCTTCATTTCAGAATAATTACATAATTTCTGCATAATTTAATATTTAAAGTATGTATTTGTAAGTGTTTTCATGTCATCTTTTAATTCATGATGATAGCCTCCTGTAAGAAAGAGGGATTAATATTTTTAATTATTATTTTCTATTAAAAACATACTGTAAAGATTCTGAAAGTTTCCTGCAGGGGCTTCACACAGGCTTGTTATGTGGCTCAGCACATTTCTTCCCACCGTGTTTCTATGGACTCCAGTTACAGATTTTTGCTGAAATCCTGTTACCAAACTTATATAAACAGAAAAATTGTTTTGAGAAAACAGCACCACCACAAGCTTGTTCCCATGCCCTTGTAGCTGCTAATGCTCCTGTTCTTTTCAGTTTGCAAGGATTGTAAGATCTACTTTAATACACTTAATACTTTGGTTATTATGGCAATTAGAACAACGGTAGTTGCTGTCTTGGTTTGCCTTCTGAAGCCCATTGATTCTTTATTTTGGCCTTAATTACCAGTAGTAGAAGAGGTGTTTTTTCAGGGAACTAATTAGTCTGAAAAGCCTGGTTCAGCTTGAGCACAGTTAGTTGAATGGTGACTAAATGTAAGAGCCAATTGCAATTGTTTTATTTCAGAACATACATAATTATTCACCTTTAATACTTCTTCATAAGTATGAGTTGCATTTGCTCCCGTACGTTCACTCTGTCTTCCCCTGTGGACTGGTTTGTCCATGGGCTACAGCATCTCCATTTCCCCAGTTTAGTTTCATATTAAGGTAATGAATTAGAGTATGGCAACATTGCCAGTCATAACTTGAACAGAATTTAAAGGAAGGTGGCTGCTATTCTCTTTGTATTTTTCTCCTTTTCACTTAAATGTGACTAGCCTACTAATGTTTGGAAAAGGCTGGGAACAGAATAAGGGAAAAAGCCAGCTGATAGCGGTTTTCACCAAGCTGTGAATAAAAACTAAGCTGTTGATATAGATCTCCTCTGTTCAGGGGTGGTCCAAGTTAAATCGTAAGGAACAATTCTGTTCTCTCAGAGGCTTTGCAATTTATCTATTTGCTTTAATCAGTGTTAATGTCAAATGTACTTTGATTGTGCTAAAAGCTTTTCAGCAAAACAAACTGGAAGTCCTAAGTTTTGGGAAAAAACCCACCATCTTCCTGTAATGCAAGTTGTAGCATTTTTCTTTTGAATTTTATTTGTGCTGTTTAATAAAACAGGCAGTACTACTGTACAATACATGTGCCATGAATCCAAGTGTGGTGACAGTAACATAGATAAGAAATGCATGGCACATTGATTTGACATATTGAACTGATTTATGTTTCCAATTTGTTTAAATGACTATAATAGCTATAGCTCTGACAAATGCACATTCAAATTTCAGTTCTATTCAAGTCCACATTAAAAACAGAACTGATTTCTGGTTTAAAGCATTGATTTTTATCTATTATGTGTTCTCTTGCCTGCATTTCACACGTCAAGCACACAAACATGAGTTCTTGTAGCATCAACTTTACTTCCTTTTGGAAAATTGGAGAACCAGCTCATTTTCCCTTGGAAAGCTGATTCTCCGGGCAGTTGCTAAACCTAAATATTTTTAAAGGAAGTCAGCAAGAAGCTTGAAAGATTACACGTTACACTCTTATTGGTGTATAAAAACCCAGTAATGCATTCAGTGGCTATGAATGTGAACAAAGTAATTATTTTGTAGAAGTTATTTTAAGTAGAATATCTTTTGTAATGGGAGAGGTTTTTAAGGCTTCTTTGTGTAAAGACTGCCACTGTACATTATTAATGTAGATGAAGAAATGATGAATGTATCAGTATTAATTTATAGGAGTATCTCTTGAGAGCCCACAAACTGAATTTTTCTTGAAGTCAAGTCAAGGCTGTGCAATGCAGTTGGGAACTGACCTGATGGTAGACATCATAAACCAGTGATCTTTATATGGCAGATATTATTGCTAAGGTAGTTGTTACCAGACCTACCTTTGCCAATTATATTCTGAGTGCTCTTAATTTTATTAGCAGTTCATACAGATGTAGTGTTCTTCACTTTCTAATCATCTGCTCTATTCCCTTTTACAAGAGGTCATTTCATTAGTGGAAAATGCAGCCCTAGGATAGATCAGTTCCCTGACCTGATTTCTGAAATATTCAGATAAAACGTGTGCTCCTTTGACCTCCGTGGATCTAGGTACATCGAGCAAAATAAGGTTGCTGGTTTCTGAAGCATTCTGTGACCTTTTGTATGAAGAAAGGTGTTATGGACATCAAGGAGTGACATCTGCATGACGGTGACAAACCCTTATTTCTCTAGGTGGGAACATTCAAGCAGTGGCTAAACCACGTTCACTTGTTATTTGCCTTTCGTGCAAGAGCAGCCGCTTGCCGAATGTTGCAAGGAGACCACCTCCTTGTTCAGAGAGCCTCGGCTGGGGGTACCCGGGCCTCTGAGCTGCTGTTCTTACTAGCTGGAGATTGCTCTGCCTGTGCTGTTTGCTCAGAGATCATCTGAGTGTACTTAATTGTATCTCAGCTGCAGCATGGCAGCACGCAGAGCTGTTGAAAAGAGAGAAGTTGTTAGCATTATGTATGGTATTTATTTAAAGTAGAGTTGCTCATTGCACTTGGTAGAGGCTGCCTGGGGGCTTGGGATGAGCACAGAACTACCTATGCAGATGTATGTAATTCCTGGGAATGTTTATAACGGCGTAAAATACATGATTAGTCTTAAATTCTTTCAACATACGTGACACCAAATATATCCAAGCTTGTTTGAAAGTCTCAGTTAATTTTAAAAATTTATTATACTACCAAAAAGCACAGTGTAAATACATATATATACCAACATATGTGTTCCTAGTGCATGCTCAGGAAAGTATATCTAAAGAACTCTAGATGGCTGACTTTATGCTCTTAAAATAGTGTTCCAGGCTAATTCTACTGGCTTTTTATTGCTTTGCTGTTTACGTATGTTTCTGAAGACAGCAGGTGAGACTATCACAGCTATATAGAGAAATGACATTTATCTTCACAGTGCAGCATGACCTTATCGTTCATAAGTGGCATTTTCTCTCAAGATAATGAACACCTTTTCATTTAGGCCAGGCGAGACCCAAATTCATTGTATCTGATTTCTACAGCCCATCAACACTATACACATTACTGTAATTATTGTGGATATTAGTTTCTGTTGCGTTTTACTTGCTCTTTGGATTCCACTTGTTGTTGTTTCTGAACAGCAAAGAGGATTGGGAGAGGGAAATGGTCACACTTGAGTCTTCACGAATGTCTGGGAGATACTACAGGGCACAAATACGACCACTCCTACAACAAATATACATTTTATATACTTTTCCTATATGTCCTCTTCCACAATGTGTGAGTCACCAGTTTGGCATGTGTCAGCCTAGGATGGGCAAGCAAGCTGGTGTTGCCCTGAGGTCAGCCAGTTGTAGGCAAAGGTGAATTTTCACAGCTGTTTATCTGCTTGGTTAAGAAGAAATAAAATCTAAACCTGAACAGAAGGTTAAAAAAAAAAAAAAATGTTCACAATTCTTAATTGCAAATATTTACAAAAGGGAGCTATCTGTCATGCTCCATGTTGCCTTACCCTGACTCTATTGCTTGATTTAATTTTGCCTGCAGCACTAGTTGTGTGTGTACACACTGCATCCCTTGTAATGCCCATCCACCAGCGAGCCTGTACATGCCTCTGAAACAGAACTCCCAGGCTCAGAGCATCCCATGCTGTGTGATGGAGGAGCAATTCGATACATCTTGTACCTCTGTGGCGGGAGCTAATAACAGAGATTATCTTGGCATATGTTCTGACTTCTTTCCTTTTCTTGCCAAATGAAGATCTTTTATGTTTCTATAGCACAGCTTTGCTAGACATGCACTCAGGTGCGAGGAAACTCAAAGGTTTCTAATGGGACCATCAAGCTGTTTCACCTTTTGCCTTGTCAGTCTGCATTTGCTAGAGCGAGAAGCGATTGTGAGTTGCTGGATTGCTTTCCTGAAATGAGTTGCTATTTGGTTCGCTCAGAGAAGATAAACACTCGCATCTCAAAAATATCATCCTGTCTGGCATCTTTGTTGGCAGTCTCAGTAGAAGGGCCAAGGAACGAATGGACCATGGCTAAGATAAAATTGCAGTGCTCCCTCTGGAGTTAATCCTTTCAGCCCAGAACTGAGAAGCACTGATGGGGCAATGTAAGGAAATAGGCACTTTGGTTCCTTCTGCTCTCTTTTATGGATAAACAACGGACTTTGGCCCCAGATTGATTACTCTCGCACTTTGCCCCCACAGTAACTCTCCTGAAAGTGTTTACAATGAAAATTAAACTGATGGTTGGCAAACACAGATTATGTATCGCGCCTGTGCTATGCAAGGATGATTTGTTTACTTGTTCTGTTCCTGTCACTGTAGTTGCCTTTTTTTTTTTTTTTTTTTCCCTTTGCATACACTTTCCAAACCTTTTTTTTAAGTAAGGTAAGATATTAACTGATGGAGTTTAGAATTTTGGAGTACAGGCCATTTTGATAGCCTTCTCCATCTCTGTACATGAGGAAATAATTTGAGAAAGCTGTAAATCTCTGCGGAGCTGGCATGGGATAAGCCTCTGTCCCCACAGAGGAAAAGGCTCTGAGGAGGTCCTGGGCTGCTCGCTGGCACACTCCACGTGCTGGACAAGATCTGCCATGGAGTTGCAAGGAAGGACTTTACAGGAGTACTGAAGGTCCTTAAAGCTAGTCAAACTCCTTGGAAAGATAAACCAGAGGTTTTCTGCTCCTCGGATTTTGTGAGACCCTCCTTTAGGCTTGAAAGAAGGTGCACAGGATTAAGAGGAGTAATTAAAAAATATAATTAAGTTGGCTGCTTTGATGAATGCTGTAAAGCTGGAGACTAGGAATGATGTGGGCAGTCAGACTAGCTGTGGGAAAGAGGAGGAGAGTAAGTAGACAGGTTGGAATAAGAGCTGTGAAATAAAAATTCCAGTTATTTCGAGAAAGGGTTATTCAGTGTTACAAAATGGACTTTATTAGAAATTCTCCCGCAAATGCTTTCCAGAAACTAGATCCTCTCTGGAAATTACTCAAATTCCCCCAGCTCTGTTGTTCACTGACATGAGTATTTTCACTTTTCTTATAATGTGGATGGCTGCTTAACTTCAATAGTTTTGAGTCCGCTCCTATTTTGGATGACTCTTACCTCAAGATGACTCCATGAACACTTCCAGTGCTTTATTTTAATGACTGCACTTAATAATATGTTGAATCTGATATGTAGCAAAGACTAGCAATTAGTCCAAGATGGCCCACAGGAGCTTCACTTTTCAGATAAGACTCCTGATAACGTAAAAGCCTTCTTCAAGTTGTGGGTCTGTGGCGATCTTCAGGGCATCCTCAGTCTTAAGTCACAAGCATGTTTTCACTGTGTATTCATGGTTTAAATACCAGCTTCAGTTTGCCTACAGAAAGCAGTTCCATCATAACGTTGAGCCTGAGCACCATTTCTGAATGGACTGCACCAAACTCAGCATCACGGTTGGGTGTTGTGTTTCGCATGTGATAGATGCTGCCTCTGCTACCTCTTTGTCTCTGTCCCTGCTTTTCTCAAGTGTGGCACAGTTAAGAACTGATGCTCTGATGTAGCTGTGTGCCTGCTCCCATCCCTTGTCCTTCAGTCCTCTGGAAAACTAGGGGCAAAAATGTATATGTGTACTTCATACATTTGAATGGCTTCATGTCTTTTTATCCCTCCTTCCCACACCCCATCCTTTTCTTTATATTTTTACCATGTTTCTTCTACTTTGTTAGCCACCTCTTTCCCAACAAACCATTAAGCAAAACCAAGAAAACAACAACAAAAAAATCTTGCTGTTCCCTTCAAATGCTTGCTTTGCATTTGTTGCCTATTTATAGATTATTTGTTTAAACCATGGTGGTAGTCAGTTAGAAATGTGGTGAATCCTTCTTTCAAGAGTGTGCCAAGAGAATATCTTTTCAGTTTGCTTGATTTTTTTACGATTTTTACTGGAGCCTCTACAGTGTGCTTAAATTCTGTTGGGATTTGTTTATTTTGAATAAATTCTCAAATGAAAGTAGAAGAGTTTTGTTCCTCTTCAAGTAAGTTACAGGAGCATGACCATGGTATGCAGGGATGTTTGATTTAATTTGAGGGTAGTATTTTACACTATTTTTTTCCTCTGGTTATCATTTTTTACTTTTTCAATATAAGGAATGTCTTTGGACAGAGGTACTGTTAACCCTTTTATTTTTTTTTCCTACAACTTCAGGCAAGTTCTGCCTTTAAAGCCTAGTCTGTTTGTAGTACAAAAGTGATGAGGTATAATATTATAATTATAAATTGTGACTGGCTCTGTGGCCTTGCAAAGGACACATTATCTTTGTGCTTTGGTTTCTCCTTTTGTAGAGCAGGGTTGGTGCTAATCATCTTCAATCCATGGGGCATGGAGAGGTGGAGGAAATTTATACTGTTATATCCCAAACCATGAGGCAGGAGTTGTGCGTGAGACACATCACAGGTGAGATGTTGCATGAGACCTCCATTAGTAAACTCAGTTAGACTTTTGCTGGCTCCATGGGACATGCTGAGGTGTGGAGCATTGCCAGGGGTTTTGAAGTGAAGCTTGTCTGCAAGGAGGCTGGAAACCACCGATTTATGCAATACCTGGAAATGTAAGTGCTAGCGTTCTCCTTCAAGGGTAGGAGCTCTTTGTTGTGTATAGGTATGTGCTGGGAAAAGATATTTTGAAATTTTCTTTTTAATGCCACATATTACTCGTTGTTTTTCCTTCTCCAAAACAGATTTAGAAAGCAAATACCTTTTTAAACGGGGTCTCTGCATTTGCCAGAGCCTCTGCAAAATGGTTTTAGCAGCCAGTAGCTGTACTAGTTCGGGAGTTTCTTCCCTGTTTTGTTCCCTCTTTCCTGTTCTTTGTTTTTATGCCATGATACCCTGGCAGGACAACCGGGATGAGGCAGAGTGATCTAAAGGGCTGACCCAGAGAACAGTTATAAAATTCTTGTTTGGCCTCATGCGTGAATAATACCCTCTGTGTCGAAGAGGAGAGTGTCTCTACTGAGCTTGCTTTGCTCACAGTGCTGTACAGATAATACAAGAAAATGAAGGTACAGGATGAAGGAGGACAATTATCCTCTTTTTACCTCTCACCTCCCATGATAAGATTTTATTCTTTTCTCTGGACACGCCTAGGTCAGTCGCATCAGTGCAGATCAGCTGTGCTAAGCACACTGTGACATTTGGAAATCCCTTTCTGGAAGGGGAATTGAGCAATGAGCTTCTTCTAATTATAATAGCTATGTTTAAAATGTAGTGTTTGCAGTATCGAGCAAAATCCAACTACACATCCAGACTAGAGACTGGAAATACTCTGGCAGCAGAGTAGACAGGTCCTCAACAAACACATTCCCAGGGCAGAATCAAGGGCAATACAAGCATTGCTTCATCAGAGCAAACATTGTACAGTCTTGTCCAGGAGGTGAACATTGTTACCTAGCAACTTCCAAGACTGTTTGAAATTTGTTGGAGACCCTCCGAGGCTTAGGGACTTTACCCACTGTTCTGCTGGATGCCAAAAATATGCTGGCTATAATTTTGCAAACCAAGGGTAGTGCTGGCTTAAACCCCTCCTTGACCTTTGTTTGAGCTAGCACAATTTGTGCAGTAGTACAGAGTACCAGGGCAAGAAACCAGAGTAGATTAAAATTAACCCAGAAGAAAAAAAGTTGGATTTAAATATGGATTTTTACTTCCCTGATGGCATTTGCCGTCTGGTTCACAACAGTTGCACTGGGAAGTGTGCTGACATGCCTGAGGGCTCCTGTTGGGAGTGTGCTTGTGGGGATAGTAGTGAGATATAGGTAAGGACAGGTCTCACAACACACACACATCACTAAAGACATCTTTTCTGAACTATCACCATACAGCACTAGCTGCCAAACAGCCTTCAGCAGCTTAGAGGAAGGTACCGCCATTGAGTACTCGGGGGTGCTAAGGCCAGTAGGATTTGTTTAGTAGCCTTGTTTTAATAGTTAGAAAGGTTAATCAAAGCAACTGTGATATTAGGGGACTTGTCTATAAAGAAAACTACAGCTGTGCTGCTGCTTAGCTTCCAGTATTCTTTGTTTCATCCAGCTACAGGTCTTCTGGATCCATGCACAACATCATCTTCCTCACCATTGCTTCCACTTGGGGCAGAGGCTTTCCATCCATACTGCTTTTGTCTGAATTTCTATTCAGATTCTAACTCCCCTGGAAGGCTTCTTTTAACTCATAACCAAGTACAAGTGTTTCTCTCCAAAGATACTGGCCATCCACTCATGTCTTCAGAAGCATTGCTACCTTTAGGCTATAGGGGTGTAGAGAACTCTCTTTCTTGGCAAGCAAAATATTGTCCAGGTATCCATCTGTCAGCTCACTGAAAATAAAATGTTGCTTTATAGTTGGTAGACAGATGATAGCTCTTTGTACCTTTAAATTAAGGGACACATTCACATAAATCATTATAACAGTACTGTATGCAAACACAGTGCCTGCATCCAGAGTAGTTATGAGATGACAGTGAATTGGGGTGAATACCCTCATTCTTGACTTTGAGAAGTGCAGTGACAATGAATCATTCTTAGTGATGAAATGCAGCAGTGCTGACTCATCGTGCTGAAATTAGAAGGGCTTTTTTAGGTAGAGTTATAATTCCACCATTTTTTCTGATGAATGGATAAGAGTGAACATTTTTGTTGGCTAATTTACAGACTTCATCAACTAAATGTTGTTTCTTTTTCTCTAGCTATCAAACCTAGTTGGAGGCAACTGGCGGGGAGAATGTAGGTCCAGGGGGATAGTACTGGAAAAAACTCTTAGAAAGGAGTGGCAGAAAAGTTCACAATTTGAAAAGTTCACAGAAAAGTTCAAAATCTCTGGGTGTCATATTGCCACCACTTTTAGTTTTACTTTTAGTTTTTGAGATTCCCTTTGTCTGGGTTTGGTGAGTGCTAATGTTTGCTTTCATCAGCATAGGGGCTTTGGAGCCTGAGTTCATTCTGCTGATAATGTAAAGGAGACCAAAAAAAAAAAAAAAAAAAATTGCTGGAGGTAAAATTTTGCCATAAAATTGAACAACTACAAAAACATTTGATCTTCTCTTGACCAACTTCATTATGACATCTAATATCAAGGGATTCTCTTCTTGTTAACTACTGTGTCTTCTGCTTGTGGTCTCTAGCACTGCTTTCCAATTCAAGAAGGGTTAATACAACCTGAAGAAAACATCGTGTTCATTGGATCCCAGTATTGCTTATAGTACCAGTTTTCAGATCACTTAAATAGAAATGAATAACCAGATTCCCAGAGGTACAACATTTGTTTTGGAATCTGGTGCTGGTATCTCTTCATTTCAGCTTTAGAGATTTGATCACAGCACAGTAAAATTAATTCTCTTTATTGTCCTCCAGACGATTTGTATTCCTTTCCCTTTTTGCTGTTTCTCTGTGGAATGAGCTGATACTCTCCTAATGTTTTTTAGTTTCACTAATATATTAATAATCTGTTTTATTCCTGGCAAGAGATTTGTGGTCATCCCTCAGTAGACAGGTTTTATGCCAGGTTATCTTTGTGCTGTTGGGTTAAAATTTTCTAGCAAAAGAGAAGGGACTCCCTGATACCACTGCACACTCAGCTGCTTTTCTGAGGTAGGAATATTTCTGAGCCCGCAAAGAGAATGTTAGTGGCTGGGGCTTCTCTGATGGGTGTTCCAGTGATGGGGAATGACTCCTTTGGAGAGTCCATCAGCAGCCGGCAGTCACTCGTGTGTGTCCAGGAGATGCTATACTGGCCGACTGCATAATGCTCAAAGCAATTGGCTTGGCAGAGTTTCATCAGTCAGGCTGCCCTTTGCTGTTGAGGAAGCAGCTGCAAGCTCACATTTTTTGTTCAGCACTGTGTTCTCTCCCCAGGGGCTGCTACACCATTTGATTAGGATGGAGGGAAGGAGACCTATCACAAAAGTGTATTATTCCCAGCAGAATCTTGCTAATGTTTTGGTCTCTGTGCTCTGTCTTAGCAAGATGTTGAACGAAAACATCAAGGAAAAACAGGAGGAGAGAGGAGTCGCTCAGTTGTTGCCCCTCAACCTTGGCTGCAGCTCAGGGAATAAAACAAATGCTTGCTCTTGTTTTGAGGTGTTTTTGCAAACCCAATACTTTTTTGTCACATGAAAAATCTGGTAACACCTGAGCCCCTTATTTTCCTACTTACCTACTTTCTTTGTAAGTGTTTCTGTCTGGCATAGGGCTGTCCGATCTCCAGAGACTTGTCCTTTCCTGAATATAATGTTCTGCATTTTTCCATCTCCCAATCTGCTTTGGTCCTGTGTTCCTTACCTGACAGCATCTGCCTGGGAGATTATGCAATAGTGTTGATGGAATAGATTTTGAGAAGTTCAGTGTCTTTCTCTAAGTTTTATATTTTATTGCGGTTGTGAGGGTCACCTTTGCTTTGAGGATCAGGGATATTAGGTTACCGCAACCTCTGAACATGGAGGTGCTCAAGTTCTGTACTTAATATGATGCTTAATCCTTTTACTGCCCGAGTGGTGTGGCCCATCAGGTGCGTTTTGTGTCAGTAATGGCACCGGAACCTTGTCCTCAGAGATTACCTTTGGTCAAAGATTTTTTTTGTATGGTTTTACAGAGTGGGTATTATCTGTAGAGACTGAGAGAAAAAAGGAGTTTCAGAGAGTTCAGTACTTTGCCCCGGGTCTCTCAGCAGTTGTTAGGCTGGGGGGGGAACAAAAGCCAGGTCTCTGCTGCAGAACTATGCAGCTTATTTTAAGCTAGGTCAAGTGACTTGCCAGGAATAAGGACGTGGGCAATTTCTGCTTGAAATCCTATCTTTCTTGTATCATTTGTTCCATGGTGATTTTGTTTACACCCCTTTCTCATAGCCTAACCAGCGAGAGTTTGGAGTGATTTCATGATAATAAGCTTACTGTCAAGAATTCTTGACATTACTAAGTGACTGTGTCTCTTAAAAGAGAAGGAGAAAGATTGGTCTGTCCTTGAGACTTAAGAGCAAGAAAAAGCTTTAGTTATTATCTCTTTGTCCAGTAAATCTTGATAGTATGTTGACAGGAGCCCATATCTTGCAGATGTTTTCCCTGTATCTTCAGTAATTATAACTGTGACTTCAGCAATTTTTCAATTTGCAGTATCATTTTTTTGTTTAGCACCCAAGAGCCTTTGCTTTATTCATCCTTCATTTTGGTAACCAGCTGCTTTTTGTCTCTCACTTGGGGGCGGCATTTCCCTGCTGCACATCAAATCCAGTAGAAAACTGGATCTCAAAGAAGTAGCAGCTCTTGCTTTTTTGATGAAAAACACCCCCCACTACTCTGCACAAAGCAGTAGCCTTCAGTCCCTAGGTGTTGCGGTTTGCTGTGATGCTGAAGAGCACAAGTCCCTGGAGATGTGGGACATCTTGCTTACAGTCACTCTAGTTTCCTGTGCATCTTATCTTTAGTTGGGGTAAAATTAAGGGCTAAATTACATGGAAAACCACATAAGCGGTGGCTTTAGACACATGCTTTTCATTGAGCTGTAAGCCTAGCTACATAATGTAAATTATGCCAGTAAGTAATGGTCTCTGTTTTGTCTATTGCAGCTTTTCTGCAAGTCAGTGTCACCTCACTGTATATAAATGTCTGAAACACATTCAAAAGTTGTTGGGGAATTTTCCCTTTCACCTTTGCATCAGACCGAGCCTCACGCCACCTCCAATCCAGCTCCGTAGGATAACATGGTGGTTTTGATGCTTTTGAGACAGCATCAGAGTTTATTTGTAATTGTTATTTTCGACTTTATAAAGGATGTGCATTTGATTTTATAACCAGGAGAACTTTCTTGAGAAAAGCAATATTGAATCTGTAAAGGAGCAAGGAATTTATTTAGCAATGTCTGATACTAAACAATGTTCCCAATTGTGATCTCAACTGATGCAATTTTGTGAAAGATCAGTAATTTCATCTACAAAGCATCAAAGTGTTTTAAATTAGAAATGACCGTTTAATCCAGTGTAATTTTGTAGTGCACTTCAGAGATGCTGAAACAATACTGTACTGCTACCAATCTGCAGTAATGGCATGCTAATGGATTGAAGGCAGAAGGCATTGGCTAGCATGGTATAAATGGATATATAACTTTAAAGTATAAACAGGCAAATGCATGCATTAACTGTTGAAAGCTGAATCCCATGGGTGAGATTTCAGATTGAACACTAATGAAAATTTCATTTCAGTTCTCACAATATTTTAATATGCAGGATCACAGTATGCAAATAAACTGAAGTCTAACTGCAAGTGGCTGATGAGTTACTTCTGTCTCAGTCTCTGCCACCCCCATAAGTAAGCTGTCTATGACTTTTGTGAAATCAAAGTTTTCCTCGTGTTTTCCCTACAAGCCAGAATCTTATAAAAATATCTTTGTGTGTGAGATAATTAGTGACTGCAACCTTTTCTTCAAAGTGTTCTCAATGCTATTCCTCTGTTGTTCCATGTAACCCATCAGTGTGGTGCATGGAGCTACATGCTTGTAGATTGGATTGAATTCAAGTGTTACAATCAGTGATTTCCTTATCAGAACTGTCCTGGGAGTGGAGCCATGGTTTTGAGTTTCCTTCTGTATTTCAGATGAAGCTTTAATGCACCATGTTTTCCCTGTTTCTCCTGAATCTAATAAAAAGAGGCAATGCTGTGCTTTTTTTTTTAACTTCTTCCCCAGTTTATGGCATCAGATTAGATATGTTGACTTGGACCCTATTATAAATCACATCACACTTTAGCTACATATTAAGGCCATCTAGCTTCAGCCAAGAAGATTCATCTCGTATCTTCTTTTGTAAGTGATCAGATAAATAACTTACTGTGAAATTACCCAGGGAGTGGGGACCAGCCAGCACAAGGAAACTGAAATGATTTGGCATGTTAGAACATACAAGATTCCATATTTCTGTGATTGGAAGCCGATATATCCTTGTAAATTTAAATTGTGTGTTAACTTTCTCAAAGAGGCGGGGCAAGAATTTACCTTCGAAATTAATTAATTTGAGATAGCTGTTAATTAACATTATACCTAAATTTGCCAATCATCACACTTGACTTGAATTTACATACAGCTGTTGCATATAAAGTAGTGTTAAGGGTATCTTGGGCTTCAGTGTGCTGTAAAAATGCCATGTTTTGCAGCTGTGTTGCAGCTCTGCCAGGCCGAATCTCCTCCTCTTCCCCTCCCGTGCAGTGGTGCTGCCCTTCCAACAAGTGGCCTTCCTTCTGGGGACCTGCAGTTGGGATTTATAGCTGTGAAAGTACCACGCCAGAATAGGCAGCAATGTATATTCTCAAGTATTTCACCGTGATGAGGAAAAATAAAAATTACTCTTTCTAATTTGAGGTAGTGAATGTGCTGCTTGTTTCCCTTGTAAAGAACCTACGCTATATTAATGTGACTGTTAAGATAATCATGTTTTTTGATGAAAGCATAAGACTAAAATGATGTTTCCAAATGAAGGTTGTTTTGATTTATTCCCTGTATGCAGCATGCATAATTTTGCTTCCCTAACTCTTTGAAGCAAGCTTTAATTTTATGGCTTTGGCTGTTGCTACTACTGTGCTGTGCCGTACCTATGAGCTATTTAATGTGCAACATCGAGGAGTAAATTAATGCAGGTCCACAAAGAGAGCGCTTCGATTTGCTAATTGCTTGTAGAGTGGAGGGTATTGTTGTGTAGAGAAGGACTGTTCATTAGAGATTGAGTAGCTAATTTTTTCCTACAAGTGAGTCTCACATTTGAGCTGCTGGCATATCGGTCAGGGCAGTCGGCTCACGTTCAGCCCCCGGAGAAGAGTGTGGGGCTGTTGATGCAGTTGATGTTAACACCTGCGTTGTAACCACCAGATTGCTTTAGTTTCATTCATTACACCCTCCTGACCAGCTTCCTCCAGTGCTGTCAGGGAAGGCTGACTTCTGGAAGGTGTAGAAGACGAATTACTGATGCAGGGAAGGAAGCTAAGCAATTCAGAAATGTCTCCTTAGGAGCTGAATCGGTTTCTCCCCTAGGAAACCATTCCTGCTCCTCTTTCAGCCCTGAGCTGCAGTATCCCAGCGAGGCCGGGGCACAGGTTATCTTTCCCTTCCTGGCGCTCTCTTTTGAGGATGACAGTAGCATTGACAGTAGATTAGACTGTGTTATCATGTAAGATGAATGTTTTGAATTGACAACCCCTTTTTTTGGAGGCTTAAAATAGTTGACTGAATACTTGAGAGGATTTTTTTTTTCTTGCTGTGCTACTTGATTTTCTTTTACCTTGTTGTGCTGCCTTCGGTGGACAAATAGGACTTTACATGTATTTGTATATCTGATTCTTAATATCTGTTTGCTTATCAGATTTCTTAATGTTCAAGCTCAGTGATCCGTGGGAAATTAACATATGTATTAAGTAATGAGAATTTCCATGGAGCTTTAAGTAACTTATTCATAGTCTGAAAATTCAACACGCAAATCTATCCTACTGAGAGATCCCTGAGATACCAAGGTGAATGTGATCAATCAAAAAGCCCGTAAAACAGAGCTGAGCTGTGTATAGGTAGGACATTGCTTTTCCCAGTGCGAAACTCTGAGATGCAGGAGCAGTTTGCCAGTCCCACCTGCTGCAGATAACCCCCCCGTGCCTGCCGGGGACAGGGGCTCTCGCACACCCTCTCCTGCCTGACCACCCTGCCTGGCTCAAATTCATGGCTCGTGCTTTTGTTGCCTGCAAGTGGCCAGGGATGATTGAACTGAGAAATCCAATAGTTCATTTCTGAAGAGTTAAATTCTAAGCAGCAACATAACTTTATTTCTTTCAGGTCGTTCCTGGTGAACGCCCGGAGCGGGGCTGGGTGCAGGGGCTCAGCGCGCTGTCAGGCGCCGTTCCAGGGCCCTCTGCAGCTCCGTCCTCCCATGGCTGTGGTGGCTGGCAGCTCCTCCGGAGCACTCTGATTAAGTGAGATGTGGGGATAAGTTCAGAGCTTAATTTCTTCTTCATAATTAAAAATGTGTGCATCTGTCATGCTGCTGGTGATTAGGTTGTATTTTCTCGTGGCCTAGAAGGAATATGGCAGTGAATCACTTTGCAAGCAGCTGTCCTCTAACAGCTGAGCTAGGTTCAATATTTGATTTAAGCTAATAAAAAGTCTGGGGTAGGGCTAATGTTTACAAACTGGATGTGATAAAGCATTCAGATCATCTGTTTCACAGCCAGATGAGAGCAGGCACAGGGGACCCCGCCAAAAGGTTGGGCTTTGTCTTTGTGCTTCCGCGCCTGCCTGCGTACGTGGGAGCGGGCGAGTCGGGAGGGTCCCTGCTCCGGTCTGCGACCGCGTCGGGCACACGCTGGAAAAGCCTCCTTGTTTCCAGCTGTATCATTATAACAGCTGTCAATGCATTAAATATGACCCTTTTGCTCTTCTGGCAGAGTTGTAGTCAAACCATACGTTTAAAAATCTTTTAATCATCATAAATAATTTCTTCCAGCAATCTAGTAAGTTTAGTTGCTGTTCTCTGAATTTCTGCTAGTTAGCTACTCTTTCCCTTTGAGATGAGCTGCCTAGAAATAAATGCAATGAAGAAAACCTGCTTTGTGATTTAATTTTTATCTGATTGCTTCTCCAAATCATATTGATCTGCTGTTACCATGCTGCTGTTTTGGACTTTTTGTCCAGGTTTGCCTCTAGATCTCTGCTGGCATAGCAACTTGAGAGGATTATATTTGGTTATTTTCCCCAAGCCATATTATATATCAGGTAAATTATGGAATATTTCCTGCTTGTATTTCCAATTTCTCCCACCCCTTTGTATTATTTCTCTCCTGTCTAAAAGTTTTTGCAGCCTCTTCCTGAAGTAAAATGTGTCAGGGTCTTTTCTATCCTTTTTTTCTGAATTTTGTCAAGGTCTTATACTTTAAAATGCTTTATACCCATCTAATTAAACAGGTTCCTAGAGTACTGTTGTCTTGAAATTATAAGGAAAAATATTTCCACTGTGAAGAGGACCGAAGCTTGGCACAGATTGCTCAGAGAGGTTTTGGACTTTGCCTCCTTGGAGATACTTGGAACCCAGCTGACCATGAGCCCTGAGAATCCTCATGTAGCTGACCCTGCTCTAGGCAGGGGATTGAACTGGCCTCTTGCCGTCTGAATTACTTTGTGATCCTACAGAAGTGTGTACTAATAGGAGGCAAACAAAGACATGACCCTCAAGTTCAGGAATGGTAGCTACTGTAAGCAAATATGTAATTCTTAATGGCTCTTTACATCTAGTTCAGAACAGTAGTTCCCCTCTAAAGATCATCTTCATATAGATAAGGCTAATAAATATACAGAAAAGTCAGGAGTATTTTGTTCAAAAATATTCAGTCAGTCTTGGGGTGTTTTGCAAAGGCTGTGCTGGCTTCTCTCATAAATAACATCTCTAGGGGCATATTTTCTGTTTTCCATGCAACTCTTTTCTGGCTTCAGCCTGCTGGTGTAATTCTACCTGACTCAATAGTAGTGGGGAAAAAAGTCTTTCCCAGGTGTCTGCAAATTTAGAGTTTCCTGGTGTTTCAGCATCAAACTTGGTGATAATTTTGTTTTTTCTTCTCACTTGCTTGTACATGCACTCCGTGTTTGGTTGGGACTGGCGTCTCCCACGGTGTTTAATAAGTGTGTTTCATTTCCCTGTGCCAGGTCCCAGGCTTGTATGAAAACCCTTTTCATCTTATTTGAGTGTCTGTTCATTAAATAATGACACATCATCCCAGGCCCTGCACAGCAAGAATCGGTAACTTTCTCAGTTTCCACTCTACTTTGGGGCCAGGGAGGTCTTGAACCGTTTGAGTGTTTGTTTGCAAAATTGAACTTCTGCTGTGCTCAACCCTAAGACTGTAATTTTTTAGTTTGCTTGCATTTCAGTGCAGCTAGCCTTCAAAGCTTAATGTTTTCCTTTTCACTGTAATAAACTGTTTGCTATTTGTCTCTGGTTTGGATGTAGTACTCAAAAGACCCATTTCATGTGTGGTGAGAGTTTGTTAGAGGGACTCCAGGGGGTTTTAATGAATATCTGTTTGAAATTGCATGAATTAGTTTGTAGGAAATATTTTTTTGTTTAGTTCTTGTCTTGTTTGTTTACATGGTTTAAATTAGCTTCTCTGTCATCAGTTGTGAGTGTTTTGGGGAATTTTTGCTAACCAGAGAAAGGCTGATTGCAGGCTAGCAAAGTGGTGTGAAATAAAAGATGAGGAAAGTCATAGCACTCAAGTAGATTATGTGTCCTCTCTTAGCCATCTCCAAAATACCCATTTTGTTTAAAATCCTTTTTCATAAACAGAATGCTGTGAAGGCTCCTCCTCTGAGTCAAGTTCCCATTTCTTCCCAAATTATAGAGGGATAACGTAAGATATTTCCACTCTGGTTTGAGGTTCTTTAAATTTCAAATTTCCTCTTAAAAAAGAAAAAACCTTGTGTTAAGACCTTTTCTCACAAAAATTCAGTAGCCAGAGAGGATTTTCTCTGTGATCTACCACAACAGTTTCAGAGGCTGCCAAACCCAACCCTCTACCCCAGAACTTCAACAGAGCATTTTCCATGAAGTTATCTTCACACACAAACACACCTTGCAGGAGCAGTGGGACAAGCCTCTTTCTCTAAAGTTAAGCTTGGCAAAATTGGGTGGATTTTAGACTACTCTTTCTTCAGCTTCCAAAGAAATTAAGAGGAGGCTCAGTTCTCTGACTGGACAATGGGACTGAAATTTGGGTTAGCTAATCCGATGGATTTCTTCTCTGCAGTAAACCTCTTCTTTCTTGTATATGTAGGCTGCAGGCTCTTTGGGACGGGACTGAATCATGGAACAAGGTGCTGACAGGACATAACCAGACCCAGTGCTTATAATTCCTTTTCATTGCCATGAAAATCATCTTGTCCTTGGTGGCTTTTTTTTTTTTTTTTTTTCGGTTGGGAGGGAGGAGTGCAGTCTTGTGAAACATCCGAAAATATGTCCCAGACTTGATTTTCTACCTTTTTGTCTTGAAGGCTCAGCTGTCTCAAGTTCTGGAAGAAGTGGGAAATCATAAGCAAAGAGCAGAGATGGTAAGTGTTCATCTTTTGGGGTTTTCTAAATTGTTTTATGGAGCAGTAATATATGCAAAGTTCAGTTCATTTAAACAGTGGATCAGTTCCAAATCTTCAGAAATGAATAGCAAATAAGCATTGTAAAAGTTTGTATTGTTATTGCTAGTCTTGGCACACTTTGTCTCCGTGCTCACCTGGAATGAGTGTTGGATGAGATCTAGTCGTCTGTCTTACTTTTTTTTTTTGGCAATTTCCTTTCTCTTTGCGAACAATTCTAGATCAGAAGCAAGCATTTAGTTTCATACTGAATTAATTCCTTTCTTTGGCAATCTTTGATTCCGTCTCAGGTGTGCAAAGGACAAGCAGATGAGAAGCGACAGAATTACCATAAACTATTTTTTAAAAGAATCATAGAATGGTTTAGGTTGGAAGAGACCTTAAAGATCATGTAATTTCAACCCCCCTGCCAATGGGCAGGGACATCTTCCACTAGACACTTCCACAAAGTGTTCAACATGCTGGGTTTGTCTGTTTTATTGACAGTTCCCTCAAGAACCAAAAATAATAGAGGCCACAAAACCAGGCGGTAGGGAGGTTTATGTGCAGTTTCATGACTTTTGTATATGATTCTTCATACTTGGGAATAAATGAGGTGTCAGCCATTAAGATGTTTTCTGAACCAATGTTTTTGCTAATGGGTGAGTTGTGGGATTGCTGCAATTTTTTCTAGTCACAAGAAAAACCTGAGCAGGATCCAAGATGTAGACACTCATTCTGTAGATGTGTTTTATACTGAATTAATTTTTTTACTAATGAAAAAATGGGCATGCATCACTAGCTAGTAAGTAGATGCCATACTGAGTTCTGCTCTAAAACCCAAATCAAACTACTGTGCTAGTCTTTTTAGACTTTTGCTTAACTCTTCTCAGTCACTGAAGGGCAGAACTAGTATGCCCCTGCTGTACTATTAATAGGTTTCCATAAGTCTGCTAGTTTCTTTTTTTTTTTTTTTTTAAATTTGTGCTTCTTGCTGTTTCAACATCATATTTCCTATAATGACAGTGTTAATTGATTCCAATTCTGGGGTGGTCTTATACTACGGGCAAACATTTTTGTATGCTCAGCCACTTTCTCTGGTGATGCAGGGCAGAACTGGTATTTCCAAAGAAAACTGAATTAATCCTATTTACCATCTGATCTCATTACATGCTGCCTTGTTGTAGTTTTAAATTCTATACAATCAATTTTGCATTATGCTCACTGGACGTATCAGAGGATAAATTTGCTGTTATGTTTTAAATGCTCTGATGTGTGGATTATTTTAAACATTTCAAAGTTTTTTCTTTTTGGCTTGTTAAGCCTGAGTTTTGCATTATTTGTTTGCCTTCAAAAGTTTGTCATATTAAACAGACTAGCAAAGAGCTGAAGAAACTGTAACTTCCAGTGTTAAAACATTAATTGGTGTTGTGCATCATCCATCAGCAGAGGATAAAGCAGCAGTCAGTGTTCAGTGCCTATTCCCAAGGGTTACTCAGTGGAAAACTGCAGGTTTTATGATCTTCCAGTAAAGCTTACCTCAATCTCACATGAATAAGCTATATTCTGTAGTGCTTTAGACAATGGGTTATGAGGTGTGGACTTTATTCAGAGTTTTTAATTTTGTTCAGTAAATATAAATAAATTGCTTCATACAGAGGAAGAGTGATTGTTTTTCCTCTTCTTCCCTTTTGAGGAGGAAAGTGACAGTAGATTTCCATCTTTTCACTGGTGGTAGATGGTTCTCCTCCACCTCCCAGGTGAAATCTCCCTGGTAGGGAAAGATGTGCCACTTCTTGTCTTCTACAGTGTTAGGGGTGGCAGGGGTCAGCCCCCCTTGGATGGGGTTCTTCCATTAGCTGCCTACCCAAGGGCTTCAGCATTTGTACCATCAGCCCCACTCTCCTCCCTGCCATCCAACAAAATGTTCTTTACATGTTTGGTTGGGGTTTTTTCTCCCCCTTTTCCAAATCAGGGGCTCACCTGGATAGCCTTATTTTCAGACTTTCTTGAAGTTGACACTTAAGCAATTGTTTGCCTAATTTGGATTCCTGGCGTCTCGCCTTCCTTTTCATCCCTCTCCCCCTTTTTCACCCGTGATCCACTGCTCATTAGTTTGCTGTTAAGCCTCTGTGGTTGAGGGGGATGCAGAAGGGCTTGTCCTGCTCTGGGTGCTGACAGATGTGGATATTGCTTTTCATCAGCCATTCTGCAAACAGGCTTATGGCCCTAAGTGGAAGGGAATAAACACCTGTCAGGTGCTATCGTACAGTCTGATGGGTCTTTGGGCTGCTCCTGGGATAAAACTCTGCAGAGGTGACATCTTTACTGCCACCCTGAAGAGTGCTAATGTCTGTGCCGCTCTCCTCAGAGCACTGGAGATGGAGTGATGTGCTCTGGAGGCTAATGAACTAGCGGATTGGATGGCACTGATTAGCTTGATGGCGCTTCTTGTATGTGGTGGGGGGCAACTTAGATGCCCTGGTCAGTAATTCATTCTTTACATAGCAATATTTAAAAGTAAAATACTTGTGGGATAAATCTGATAGGACCGTGGCCTCAGTAGGACAGTATTGCCATGCTCTGTGTCCTTGGGAGGAGAGGGGCCTAGTTCAGGGAATTGTGTCCGTGGGGACAATACGAGATGAGGGGTGGTGCATGCTGTGCTAGAGGGGATGCTGAGCTAGACCAGGGCACAAGGTCTTGCTAGCGGAGAGTGGGGTGGGCTTGCTGCACTGCCTGCCATTGAGTCCTCCAGCACATGATTTCATTGCTTGCCAGCTAAAGTGAGTTTACTACTGGAAGAAAAAAGAAAAAAAAAAAACAAAAAAAAAAAAAAAAAAAAAAAAAAAACCCCGAAATTTAAACATCTTCAGCTAATTGCAGTTGACAAGACAAAGGCAGTTTGACTTTCCAGTATTAATTAGGAAACCCATACTAATTAGCTTGTATAAGCACAATTCATGCTTCTTTCCCTAAATGCAATTAATATTGCAACTGAAGACGTCTCTGGGCTGTGCTGGTGTATCATTAACATACTTTGCCCTAATTAGACATGGCCAGTAGTGGCTGGAGAAATGAGTTTGTGATTACAACCATAAAAAATCCTCTAATATTTTATATCCTTCAGGGAACTTGAACCTAGAATTTATTTTCTGATTTAAAAAAAATTACCCTTATCATTGTGCTGTGCAATTATAACAGTGAAACTGATTTTTCTCTCCCTCTATCCCTTCACTTATTTATTTTTCTTTATTCACAGCTTGAGTGTGTTCCTGTTGTAAGGGAACAGTGCTTGCCCAGTCTTCTGGGAGGTGGTACATAACAGTCACCAGTCCGATACGGCTCAGATGACTTAGTTGTCCCATAGGTCTGTGGGTTTTGTGTTTCTTTTATTTGCTGAATGTTCTTTTGTTGTGAACTTTTTTTGGTGACTAAGTGCACTTCTTTCCTGCATTTTTTAATGTATTTTTTATGTGTGCTTTTCTGACAATTTTATCAGCAGTGGAAGTTTTCTTTATTGAGGCTAGTGCTCCAGTATCTTTATCTCCAGGATGTGCCAGGAGGCTGTTCATAGAGTTCACACATATGATTCCCTGTTTTGTGGTCCCAGGTTCTTGCTTCTTATGGTATGCTAGTTTAATGCTCTACTGGCATAGAGCTGAGAGCTAGCTTCACTCACACCAAAATATTATTTGTGGAAAATGCTTTCTTGTTTGCTATATTATTTTCCTTTCTCTCCCTGAGGGAGGGAAGCAGAAGATGCATTAGTTTTTCTAATTTTCATTTGCCTTTTTCATATCTCTTTATACAGAGGAGGCAATTGTTTGGCTCAAGGTTGCCATCCAAGCAATGGCAATGATCTCTGATCTTGTACTTTCTTTCAGCCTGATTCCATAGCAGGGCGCATTCATGTCAAGATTTTTTTTCTCCATCATTAATCCCTGAGGGAAGTCGGCTTGGTATTAAAAAAGTATCACCTGTATTTTCATTGCCCTGAGGTGCTCTGTGTATCTTTTGGCTTTCATCTCCAAAAGACATCTTGGCCCATGTGGGCTCTGAAATCTATAGACTGCTCATTGGAACAAATTATATTTCACCCTCCAGCAGATTAAAAGAGATGGATAGGAGACTCAGAAGAATTGCTTAGCAGGGTGGGAGGTAAAGAAGATTTGAAGTCCAAGAATGTAGCCATCACAAAATGAATGGCATAAATTGGGTGTCCTTACAGAAGAAATAAAGACACCTTAAAATTAAAATAATGAATGCCCCTTGCCTTGAGTAAAAGTATTGGTTAACCCTCTGCAAAGAACAGGAGACCTTTAAGGACAGCAGGTGAGGAATAGTTAAGGTGCCAAATCTTGTGTTCACTCTGATGGAAACTGTAACGTTTAGGATTAACTTAAATGTCAATTACTACCTACGCTGATGGCTATCAGGAGAATTAGTGAAGACAGAAAGGAGAATATGTGAAGGAAAGAAACTCAGAGAACGCTGCACGTGACGTAGTTGGGAACTAGCTGTTAACTGGAAGGCAACGTGGAAAAGTCACACAGAGTTTGGGAAGGTCACAACAGGCGTCAATGCATAAACAGCAAGAGACCCACACAGTTCAGAAACCACTTGCATTTTTAGTGACTTTACTTTCTGCTGGTTGCATCAGACCTCCAGACTTTTAAGAACTGTAACTTTTAATACTTAAGAGAAATGCCTGGCAAGGATACAAATTCTTTTACCTTTTCCTTTACAAATAATAACAATAATAATATGAAAGAAGTGAACTTTAGTATAGAAAGACCTGCCCTAGAAAACTTGTCAATATAGCTCATTTGATTCTTGTTTAAGAGTTATTAAACATAAAGCAAGAAATACAATGGACCAGGCATAACCAAAAGTGATGTTCAATATTGGAAATGTAAATTCTCTGTATTACCTAGAATAGGATGACAATTAAATGTGGGATTAGAGTACGGAACCATGGTAGTTATAAATACAAATGAAGCTTTGCGAGGACATTTATAGAACCAACAGGTTGGGAGGGGAGAGAAGATGACCAACTGGTTCAGGAAGTCTCCATCTATCAAAAGTGTATTTCATAATTTCTGAATTGATTTAGCAAGGCAACAGCAAATTTCCTTACCGTTTGACAGATTTTATCCCAGTGCCTTATGTGAGAGTAGCAAGTTAGAGACAGATGAGTAGCGTGGCACTCAGCAGAGCAGCAGCTTGAACACAGCAATAGTTTTAGTAAGGCAATTTTAGGGAAATGTCCAGTTCTCTGATCAGATTGAAAAACATGAATCTAGTTATAAAGAGACAGCAAAAAATGATCATCTAGAATTAAAGACACAGTAATAGAAGGCTGGAAGAGGACTTTTAAAGTCCAGTCCTTTGGTAACTGAGGCAATTGCAACATATACCTCGGTTCATAAATTTTTCAAGCTTGTCTTGGAACTGCTTTGGTTATTTGTACCATTGCTATCATTGAAAGACTGCTCTGATAGCTAAAATCATCCCAATTCCAACTGAAAATATATGTTCAGTTAATACCAATTTTTTTTCTTGTGCTAATGCTCTTCTTAAACTACAGTGACTGTTCTTCCTCCCTCATATTTATGCTGAGACATATTTATAGAGAACAATTGTTCTCTCCCAGCATTTCATTTGTCTAGGTTAAACAAATCAAGCTCTTCCAGTGTCCGCTTAAAACAGGCTCTTCATGCTCCTCGTGAATCCTGCAGCTTTCTTTAAACCTCTTCCCGTTTTTCTGTATCTCCTTTGAAGATGAGTAACCAGAGTGGTCACAACATTCCAGGTGATGTTTCAGCAGTAACTTCTACAGAAGTACCTTCTACGTCTAGTACAGGCAGGTACCTCTGTCCTGGATATAGCTCAGCTCTTGCACTACAGGATCAGATTGCCCATTCCCACTGCCGCGTGGCGCTGATGTTCATCCCGTGATCAATTAATCCACTCAGCTCTTTGTCCTTCTCTCTAGTTTCTGACTGATGAAGACTCAGTTTGTAGGAGAGGTTCCAGCTGCTGTGGGACTTACACTATTACATTTTAATTCTGCCTTTTGTACCTTCAGTTTCACCTAGCTGCTTCTTTCTGATCTATTTATGCTCCTCTATGATAAAGCCTCCCTGCTTTGTGCTATCAGTAATTGTGTTTGTGCAGTTATATTTTTTGACCCAAGATCTTTAGTGAATTTTATTTGTTTTAAATATGTTTTCATGCTCAATGTCTGAGACATCTTTTTCTATATCAGGTAGTTTTACTTCAGCAGAGCCTTTTGTTGCTTGTTTGTTCTGTATATACTTCACAGCATTTGTGTTATTCTTCACTTTATCATGTGGTCCTATTAATTTAGAAATGTGATTTGCTGGGAGGAGGAATTGATTGTGCAGGAGTCATCAATGCCCTGTTTCAACGTTCCTCCCTAAGTTTTTACTGTAGAAATTTGGTTCTTCAGGTGGAGTTAAACCCTTGAACAGAGGGATGAGAGTACTCAGAGTTTCTCTTCTTTTTCCTAGCTGAGAGCTCTCTCTCAGTGCTTGTTTTAAACAAGTACATCAAAATTAGCCCTTGCTATTCCCCATGGTGTAGGGTTATAGTGCTTTCTGACTAACAGAGACAGGATTTAATTTTCTTTTTTCCCCCCTCTCAGCATAGGGAATCATGAGTAGCCTCAGTTGGTTGTGTTGCATCTTCTGCATGTTCCTTCTTGAAAAATTCACTTTTAACACTCAAAACTGTGGCAACATCAGAAGCATCTATTGCATGTGACTGCAGCAAAGCAGAGAGTGTGGTGGAAGCTTTGGGATCTTGGTAGATGAGTGCTGACAAACTGCCTGACTGGAGAGGAGATCAGTACATTACACTTCTACATGTTAATATCTCAATGCTATTTTAATTAGGTTAGAAGAGACTTAGTGAGTCAATTCTTGTGGTTTATCTTTGTTTTAAAAATCTAGCCAGGCACATGGGATCAAATAGTACATTCCCTTCAAATTAAAAAGAAATAAACTGTCTGTTTAAAAGTCCCATTACACAAATGAACCTGCTGTTGGATCCATTAACGTGAAAGTTTTATGGAACTCAGCAGCACCGTTCGGTTTCCACAGGACTCTCTTCATTTTCTCATCGAAGGCAATAACGGCTGACATGGGGTTAGGACTTTCAGAAGGAAGAAATGTGGCTGCCTTACTGCTGCTCTTCCCTTTGGGCTCCCTGTGGGACAGGTACTGCTGGACTGTGGGAGAATTGTCAGACTCAAACCTGAACAGCACTTCCAGCTCAGAGGGGCTGCACGGACAATGGTCTCATCCTCAGCCCATCGTTTGGCAGGGCCTCTGTGCTACAGATGTGCCCATAAAACCCGAGCTGTACTGATCAACACAACGGGTTGCTTTTTGGTAAAAAGGACGATAGCGACTGCTCCACTTTTCAACTTGGGGAAAGGCTGAGAGTTGATAATGTGCTCTCACCTTTGCATTGCAGAACTATAACTGGAGCAGTGGCTGTGGAGGGAGAAGGAGGTAGGGCTTTTTTCTCTTCAGTTGTTGAGCAGAGGAGAAACATGTATTGTTTCCCTGTGCAGAGGACAGTGCTGTGCTGCAGCTAGAGTGGTCATGTCAGTGTTGCTGTTGTCACTGTAAAATCTGAGTTACACTGAATTACTTGGTAAAATAAAATGAGTGGGACAGGGATATTACCAGAGGCCTTATTATAGTAGCCAACACCTTGAAGTACAAAAGGCACCATTAACATGCATGCAAGTATAGTGCTTTTCCAGGCTACATCCACCCTCACAGAGTCTGTAAGAAGTTTATGGGCTACCTCAGACTCCTGTGGTTCAATTTAGTTGAACTAAAATTTCCTGGAGGGTGCAGGGGCTCTCTGCTATGTTCAGCACTTTGAGAGGTAGGGGAAAATCGAGTGAGAGGTCCCAGATACCTGTAGGGTTCAGTAATTCAAGCTCCTTTTTTCTGCCTTGCCTAAAAGGCAGCTTGGAGAAGCTGCAGAATGAACACGTGTTTCTAGTGCATGTCCAGGGAGGGAAAGAAAGGCTTGGTCTATTGAACAGTCATGTTAGGATGGGACAAAATAATCATTAATCTCCAACTTGCTTGTAACAGGGATGGAGACCAGTTTCTTCTTGCTTTCACAGTCCTGGGAAGTTGTGCCTGCATCAGAAGAGGACCATCCTGAGAGATCTGATCAGAGAAATGCAATTTTGTAGGCACAATTTATTCTGAGCATGAGCAAGGATAAGATCTCTAGCTGTGGGATCTAAGGGGGGCATTGAGGGCATGTTCAGTGGATGTGCCTGCAGATCAAAGGTTGCTGGATACTTTTCTTCTTGCCCAGGACTGGCTTTGTATGTACAAAAAGGGAGATCAAGGCTTAAAAAACACGAAGTTTCAAAACTGTCTTAGTCCTTGCACTGACAGCCTAATCAGCTTGCTACATTATTTGTTTTGCTTTCAATTTTTTGTGCCTCAGTACACTTAGAAGAGCCTGTTCCCAGTGTTTTCTACCTTTGGCTGATAAATGCTGGGGGTAGGTAGTAGTTGTGTCAGGCTGGGGTCTCTCTGAGCCACTCTGTCAGGGCAGCAGAGTCCGTCAGCAGGAGCTGTAAAACCTGATTTATCTACAGAGACAAGATCATAGAGCAGAATTTTTCCTATGACCTCTCGGTAAATAATGAATGGCAGTGCCCTGCCTCTTTGGAATCATTTAATTGAGGCTGACAACTCTTTGTTGTACTACAGGATCTAGCTTGTCAGGAGAATTTTAACTTTTTTATGAATATTTCATTAACCTCTAAAGACTGGCTGTATAAAATCGAGCTTCTGCCAGGCCCTGTTCTGCTGGTGTTGTATTCAGTGCTAATGTCATCCCCTGCACATCTATTACATGTTCCCTCCCCTCCGAGCTGGACCGTGGAGTTTATTGTTAGGGGCAGCAAGAGCATGTTCACCAAAGGTTAAAATGCCAGGTTTCTGCTTTGGCACCAGAACTGAACATACAGTATTTGAGAGGGAATTGCTTTTTGCTTTTTGTTCTGTGATTGCTTGCTGGCCACTGAAGGGGACCGCAGGCATAATCCTGAGAGGCTAAAATAGGCAGAGCAGTCTTGGCAGGGCCCTGTAACTTTTGCTTTTTAGCAGGAGGAGAGAGATTTCCTGCTGTTTATGCATTAAAAGCCCACTGCTTGTTGTCACAGGAGGGCCTCAGGATGGGTCATTTAGCTAAATCTGCTCTTCTTAGCCTGTTCTTTGGGGAAGAGTTTGGGGAACAAGACTTCTTCAAGTGTCTGCCACTTCCTTGAAGGCAGCTGAGAGGCTCTGTCTAGAGCGCTGCTGCTTTCCCATAGCTGGATCCTTTGCTTCATCTTCATATTTCCCATCTCCAAGAGTTCAGAAAACACCTTGAGCATGAAACTCTGCTGGCCCCTGTTCACCTTCCCTCTCTCTGCCAAGATACGCCAGAAAACAGTGCTCCCAGCTGTAGCAAACTGCAAAATCGGGTCGGAGATGCAGCAGGAGCAAGTGCTATTCTTAAAAGCGTGTTGAAGTACAGGCTGTGGGTTGTTCCGTGTGAGTTGGAGCAAGAGGATTAAGTTTAGTTTCCAAGTCTAGCACTCAGTGAAGTCTCCTTTGCTCTCGTAGAGTATTAAGTAGAGATTGATTCCACTGTATTTATGTTAGGAGACAAGGAACAAAAGCGGATGTTAGATTCCTCTTTCCTTTCCTCTTTGATCTTCGTAGGCGGTTGGTAAAATGCACAGATTCTTCTCCGACAGTTTATTATGGGATGATTTTTCAGCAAGAAAACTGATGGAGGGGGGCGAGGGGTGGGATTACAAACTACCATTTAATGAGAATTGGTGACTGCATGCTCCAGAAACTCCTTGAGAGTATATTTTCAGGAAACAAACTGCATTCAAACTTTGTACGGAGGAGGTATGATATCTTTGCAGATTTATTTATTGCTTTGCCTGTGAATTGCAGCTGCTAGAGGGCTTGCTTCTAGCAATAGTGCCTGTTCCTACGTGAAACAAGTGACCTGTGCGATGCTCTTCTTGAGAGCAGACAACTCCATCGCGTCAGTGCTGTGGCTAAACTGGATGGGGTTGTGGCACATTCAGTCCAACACCTTGACAGGTTCCCTAAAGAGACTTATTCTGTGTCTTGCTGTTCTAACCAGGAGCAATGGGTAGGAAGTGTCAGCGATATAAAGCTAATTACTCTGGAGTTTCCTTCTTGTGGACACCATCTGATTTGCTTTTGCTGGTGGGAGGAGCTTTCAGTAGTAATTAAAGGAAACAGCATCTACATGCTGGTGAAAGTGGTGGAGTGAAGCTGATAACAGCAGAGAGGGTCTGAGCTGAGTGAACATGGAAATTAGGTGATCCTTCTTCAGAATGAGCTGTTACAGCCAAGAGAGGGGATTTGGATGTGGAGCTGCTGCATTTTCGCAGTCGTGCAGTGGTGGTGAGGTCTCATAGTGGCACCTGGCAGTGTGGACAGGACAGGGCTGCAGCAAGGCTGAGAGGAAGAGATTCCTTGTCTGCTTCTTCCTCTGGGAGTGAGAGTTGAAATTGTAATTATGTAATTATACTTCAATAAAGTCCTGGGTTTAAATTAACATGTCCAGTTCCCTTGCTCGATGGTTCTCTTGCACAGGATATTTGCTCCTCTTCCCTGTAAACTTTCCAGTTTTGTTCATCTTGAGCTCTGAGCCAGCTTCCATCCTGCTGAAATGTCCAGTAGTGCTTATTTCCAAAGTGTTGCATCTTGAACCCATCCCAAAGTACCAGAAAGAAATAAATACAGCATAAAGTGGGGAACGAAGCTCAAGAAGACAAAACTGTCAAAACTGTTCTAAGTTGATACCCAGGTGATGACTGGTGTCACACATTACTTGTTGGTGACATGGGATCTGTGCTGGTGACCAGGGTAGTTGCCTTCAAATGTGCTGTAGCATCAGCAGAGCATCTGTCCTTCAAACAGGAGGACAGGCTCCTTCCAGAGCCCGTGTATGGTTTTGTTTGTACCACTTGTGGCTAAAAAGGGATCCAAGTGTTACGGTGAATGGATCAGCTGGAGCATTCAGGCCGTTCAAAGCTGCAGGGTCTTGCACACCCTTCTGTACCCCCAATTGAGATCCCAAGTCTTAGTCCTTAGTGTGCTGCTGCAGGGTAACAGTATCAATAGTGTCACATTATCCCCTGTTCAAGTAACAGCTCTATTTGCTGTAGATTTAAAAGCAAGAGAGAAAATGAATATTTTCCTGATTTTTTCCCTCTGAAATATTCTAGGAGCATTTGAGATGGACCGTCTGAATACGGGTTAAGCAGTTCCAGTTAGACATTGTTGCTCATCGACAATGATCTGCTGTTGTGTGGAGCCCCTGTGGGAGTGGGGCTCTGCGGCTCTGCTGGGGCGGGATGTGGAGGTGTGTGGTTGATGCTGTTCATACGGGAGCATGGTAATTTTGGGACCCTTGTGGCATTGACCTTATTTTGCAGAACAGAAACCGTATCCTGTAGTACTCTCTAGCCTTGTGATTATACACAGAAACCTTAGGATAACTAGTTTAAATAGGGTGTCTGTGCTTTTGTCCTCTATCGCTGAGAGCAGCAGAACTGTGTTCCTTTCACAGAATCATAGAATACCAGGTTGGGAGGGACCTCAAGGATTGCCTGGTCCAACCTTTCTTGGCAAAACCATGGTCTAGACAAGATGACCCAGCACCCTGTCCAGCTGAATCTTAAAAGTGTCCAATGTTGGGGAATCCACCATTTCCCTGGGGAGACTATTCCAGTGGCTGATCATTCTTATTGTGAAAAATTTTCCTCTTGTATCCAATCGGAATCTCCCCAGGAGTAACATGTACCCATCATCCCTGGTCTTTTCCACGTGAATCCTTGTAAAAAGGGAGTCTCCATATTCTTCATAGCCACCCTTTAAATGGTGATACATTCTCCCCTAAGACTTCTCTTCTCCAGGCTGAACAAACCCAATTCTCTCACCCTCTTCTCACATGCCAGGCTTCCCAGTCCTTCCATCATTTTTGTGGCCCTTCTCTGGACCCTCTCCAGCCTGTCCACATCTTTTTTGTGTAGCGGGGACCAAAACTGAACACAGTATTCGTTTGCAGCACAGCTGAATTTGGCTCACTGAGCTTGTCTGGAGTTTCACCAAGTTGCACTTGTGCAGCACAATGTAGAGGGGAGGTGTTTGAAGAAAAGCTGTGGGCTGCCTGCAGATTGGGAATTGGAGGGGAGAGAGGGGAAGGCTCGTTAGGGCTCCCTTGGGGTAGATGAATTTGTTAATGACTGTGCTGTGCTTTGAAAATGCAAATGCTGTGTCAGAGCTAAGTCTGATTATAATAATCAATCTTCCTTTTGAGAGGGTGCTAGAGATGGGGAGAGGGGAGAGGAATGAGACTAGGGCTGAATTTTTAGATCACAGATCTGAGTTTCTCTGCTGTCATTAAGGAAACCTGATGTCGCCTGAGGGGTCAACAGAGCTGAGGAGAGGCAAAAGGTGAATCTGGGAGGAATCATCCTTGAAAGCACAGGTGGCTCTTTGACAGGCTGAAGTTAATTTTGTAATTTTGTTCCTTATGATTGTCCTGACTGGAAAGTGAGGGATTGGCATCTGCTCCTGTGTGTGAGCTACCCCTGCTAATAGGAAAGATAGAAACTGCCTCATAAGCAGGATCCTCCGGGGACGGGAGAGAGAGGAGGGTGGCTGCTGCAGACGTCCAGCGGTGACAGCTCCTTCTCCCTTGGCACTTCATTCGTTTGTAGCAAGCGTTCCTAGTAATTACGCCTCTTAATTTAGGAGAGCGAGTGGGAGAAAGGAATATAAATTTGTGTATTAACTTCAGAGATTGGAAATAGGGCAAGCGAACCTTCTCTCTGGGAGATTATATTTGGAAATGAAATAGAATGACATTCAGTATAAACTTGAAAAATTGCTCTCTTTTTTACTGCAACAGGAGGAGAAAAGCCACAATCCAGACTTTATTGGAGAGAAGCAGAAGTCAGCATATGTCCATTTCCCAGTTTGTGTGTATCTACAATAATATATATGCATGCATATGTTTTTAGGAAACTGTTTGCTGGAAGGTTGCTTTTAGCCTTGTCTTCTCAGTGATAAAAGCACACCGAGTTTGTTATAGATTGGGTAACCTCTAGAGACTGGCAACTCTGATCCAGCTAGCCTTTGACTTTAAAGAGAAAAAAAAATTTTTTTTTGCTTCAACCAAGTGGAAAATAGGTAGTTCTAAACCACTTTTTATTGGATATTTGATTTTCTTTGGCTTTATTGCTTTTGTTTCACAATAGCATTAAGGATTAATTTTCCCCCCAAAATGTAGCGACTAATTCTGGATTGCTTAGCTTGTTTCTAAATGGCAAGTAATATTTTGTTTTGCAAGTATTGTCCTATTTCTTTGATGAGTAAAGAGTGAAGTTCACTAAGAAACCTGGTGAGACAGTTCTCCCCATATGTGCTTTTCTGCTGATGTTTTAGGGGAACAGCCCTTCAGAATGTCAGTGGTCTGGGCATGTGGAAGAGGTGATACTCCTTTTGCGGAGCAGAATGATCTATGGAAGTGTTCAGCATGGTGTCTTACTGTCTTGTAGTATTGCTGGACACCCAAATTAAACTCACTGGTGTTCATGTACGTTTGATTTCTGTCTTGACACCAGATTTATAGGCTTGTAGACAACAGGAGGTTACCAAGCTTGGCATGCTGCTCTGTGGGAAAAGAGGCAAATAAGATCCTTAGTCACTGCTACGTCCTTTGGAGAGAAGCACAAATAGCATCGCTAGAATAACTGGCATATCAAGCTCCTGGGGAACAGTAGTTTGCCTGTTTTCAAACCTCAGTGTATTGGGTCATACTCAGGGTCCCATTTCTCTCTTCTTGACTATTTTAGTGTACAGTCTTCCTTTCCAAGTCTGCTTGGTTTTCATACATTTAAATATTTATATATTTAAATAGCTTCTTGAATTGTGTTGAGACTTATAGTCAAACACAACCTCTCAATTCACCTTTCCATGCTGGCTCCGTGCAATTCAGTTCCTATTTATCTCTGCCTTTTAAAATCAGCTCTTTTGCTGAGGAAGGCCTTTCAAAGGATGTTGCATCAGCCCATTGTTAAATAAACCTTTAGACATTTATAATGGATTCAGCATTTCCTGCTTTTTACAGTTCCAAGAATACTGAATGACGTGCAGACACACTTCATCAGGATAAGATTGCTGTATCAGCCCCTCACTAAAATGCACTCATTATTCAAATAATAACTGTATGTCTCCAGCATGTGTTCTGTGAAATATGTGTACATGATGTGGGCGAATAAACCGGCCCCTTTTTTTCAACATGCAAATCCTAACTTTAGCAGTGAGTTGAAATGCTTTAGATTTTGAGTCCTTTACTCCCCAAAATGAGACACCTGAACAAAGAATTGGTCATTAGTTTGGACAGTGTGTTAAAATTTTTAGAAGTTCGTAAACGTGGCTTTCAGTGGGGACTGATTTGATTTAGAAGTTGAAGTCCTGTGCTAAGTCTCATTTTGAAGAAGAGGTGTGGACAGTAGTGGTCAGGAGGGTGCTTTGGAAGGGCTTGTCTTCATCACCGTTGAAGCCTGCTGGAATCAAGCGGGAGGAACAGCAGGTCCATGGCACGGGGGAGGCTCAGAGTACTTGTTTTGGAGGGGACAAATATGGGTCAGAAATTACAAATGCCAGAAATATACCAAGAAAATCAGCTCTCTAAAGTGAAGTTTTGTTTCTTCTAGGTGTCAGGAGATGAATTTATAATTTTGTGTTTCTCCTGTCATCTCATATGTCTTTAAATAATTCCTACAGAAGGGAGAACCAGCAAGGAACATATTTCTTACACTGCTGTGGGTGTCTGCTATGTCATTAACACTTGGAGGAGAACCACCATCTTGAAATCCTGTCCAGGCAGGTTTAAAAGTAAGGCTGAAAGAAGAGCGATATTTCATCTAATTAAACACTAGCCAAAAATCCATCCATGTTCTTCAGTCCCCTCTTTCTCAGTTTGTGAATAATGATGACAGTACTTATTTTGGAAAAAGTATTTTTATTTCACCTTTTGGGGTACTCACGTATTTGTGGAAGTCGACATTCTAAAATTATTCTGTATTCCGAATGTATCCTGATCACTTTCTACTGAGAGCAATAAAGCTGGACTGAAATTCATGCTTATGAAGTGAAAGAGAGTAGAAGAGCTTTCTGATAAATGGGATCATTTTAGGATAAGAGCAAGAGGCTCTGGCATATTCTAAGAAGAGAGTGTCACGTAGTCAAAATGTTAAATACCTGTTTATGTGTTTTAGTCACAAGTCATGGGCTCTGACATTCCTCATTATTCTGCCTTTTCTAATGACATAAAAACCTTGGATAACATTAAAAAAAAAAAAAAAGCTTGGTTTCTTTTCAAGTTGCTAATGTTTTCTGTACAGGGGGGATATTGCTGAGGGTCTGATTCTAGGTGATATTAACTCTGAAGCTCCTGCAGAAGTTGTAGGTACTTAAGTCCCTCTTGTGCAGTTTTCAGGTTAAGAGATACAATGCTGTATTTCGGGACAATGTTCTCTCTCTGCTCTCAATGCTAGTTAAAAGAGGCAGATCAACATAAAAGAGAGCAAAAGGATCCAAGACTGACCTCGGTCATTTGGTACTGAATGAGGGAATACAGCAATGAGCTGTAATTTGAGCCGCCTTTTTCCCCTCATTGCTAGGTAATGGCTTCTACTAGTTTAATGTATTCAAAGTAATAAAAGTTCAACTCAGCCAGTTATATAAAATTATTGATAAAAATTGAAAAAGTTAAGACAGGAATATTGAGTTAGTCCAAAAAAGCAAAAAATGCCTGCTGAAAGTGGCATCTGGTGAACAGGAGAGAGAAGGACTGGAAATTAATTGTGGAAAAAGGATGTGATGGGAATTAGGCACAAAAAATGACAAGAGGAGATTGGCTCTTCCTCTCCTTATCCCTTCTTGAGGCCATTCTTTCTCACTGGTACTGAGAGGACGAGTGTACAGGAAGGGACAAACTGCCACCTCAGTGAGGCATTTCGTGCTTATCAGCCAGTCCCCAGAGCTATCCTGAGAGGCCGTGTCAAAGGGAACGTTCTCAGTAACCTCCTCACCTCTTAGGCTTGCACATAGTGCTGAAAATTATCTAGAATCACAGGTCTGTATTGCTCCTATTACCGCCTTCCTGTTGCTTTATTTTCCTCATTCAGTTCTGCTGCTTCTTTCTCTTTTCTCTGTTTTCTGTCCGGACTGCACCATGTGCAGATCTGCAGCAAAGGCCCAGCTGGAGGAGCGGGCAGCGGCAGGGTCTGACACTCCTACTAGGTCAGACCAGAGGCTGGCAAGGTCGTGTTCTGCTTGGGTTGTCCAACAGGCAAACCTGCAAGTAAGAGGAAGTTTTTATCAATGGAGTCCTTATTTTTTTTTCTCTTTTTTGCTGTTTTCTTCATTCTGGTTTCATGAAGACCTATTTGCCTTCACCGTGCTGCCTTTGAAAGAGCAGGATTGGATCCCAACAATAAGCCACTCCATCTTATCTCAACTAAGTTTATTTTTGCCTTGGAAAAGACATAAATGAAATTTTAATATCATCTATAAGATTGTCAGACAGGTTTGTTTTCCTCACTGAAACCCTAACAATTAAATGAAAGAAGCAGCATATTTTGAATTAAATATTGAATATCTTAATTGTTTTACTTTTTTTTTTTTTTCATAACCAGTTAGTGAGGTTTTAATGACAATAATTTGCTGTGGCACAAAGTTGTGCCTTGGCCTGAACTTGAAACTTTCCAGTAGTTTTAGTCCTAGCTCTGAAAAGCAGGTTTCTGTCAACATTTAACTGCTCAAGCCAGTTCCATCTGTAAAGATATCACTGTGCCCTGCTCTCCCCTCTCACCTCAGGCACATCAGATTTTCAGTCCAGGTAGTTTTGGTGCTTGAAAATTGAGAGGACACAGAAATGACATAAAATACCCTTACAGTCCCTGTGCCCTTCCCTCCTCGTTCTCCTTCAACAGCTTATTCTTGGAAACCCAACAGAATCTCATCATGCTGCTACTGAGTGTACCTGGCACTAATTTGTCACCACTGTATATCAGGCCAGACCTGTGCTGATGCTTTCCACGGCAGCATTCACTTGAGCATGGGTGCATTCATTCTCCTGTCTCCTTTTCCCATTACACACTCCATTTTTTTCCTCTCTATGCAGCCAACAAGAGAGACCCCAGATCACAACAGATTATTCACCCACACCCTCTGTCCCCCTTTCTCCCTTGAGAAGACGGCTGTGATTTATCTGCTCATGTTGGTGAGCAGGTGGCAGTTGGACTCAAGGCTTAGCCCGCTTAACCTATGATAAATAACATATTTACCAGCCCTTCCATCTTCAAATGCTGTCCACATGCAGTCCAGAAAGCAGCACAAAACTCTTAACAGCAAATACATCCATGCTTCAGCAGACGTGGGAAATGGGAGATATAATGAGTGTTTTCCTGCTAGAAGTAGGTTGGAATTGAAGCCTGCTCCTCATCCCAGTACCTTTTATTCACTTTCCTGGAATTATCTGGCGTGCTTGCTTTATCCCCAGCCATCTGTGATGGGCTGAGCTGGGAGAGATAAGCTCAATAATCAGAAAATTGAGGGAAGCATTTCTGGCTGTGATAATCTTATCAGGCAGCTAATATACATTAACATTTGTACAGCCTGATGATGCAGGTGGGCCTTTGCTTATTTTTTCTTCCTGGATGCCTTTTGACAGGCAGGGGGGGAACGCAGGGCTTCAGGGTGCCAGGGGGAAATTTGGCTAAAACCTCTTTTCTACCCTCTGTCTTCTACTCCGTCCCTGTTGTATCAGAAAGGGGAGGGAGAATAATCCAACCATCCCTTTTCTGCCCTTTCCTGCTAACAGTGCTGCCATGCTCTGTCTGTCTTTGCTGGCAAGCATGGAAGGGCAAAGAGGCAATATGTCAAAATTTCAGTTCTGGCTGAGCAGTATGACTGCACGTGTCAGTGCGCTCCTCTTCCTTGTAAAATTGGGGAGTTTCTGCCAGCTTGCTGTCTTTGCAAGAAGTTTGCCATTGCAATGTGATTTTGTTCTACAAGTCTAATCAGTGCTGTTGAAGGGAACGGTGTGTTAATGGATTATTTCCCTGATGCTGAGCACTGAGCTCTCTGTGGTCACAAGTTTTGCATCTATAATGAGGGCTGGGTTACTTATTGTTTTCCTCTTGAGTGAAAAATGTAGTTTCTGTCAATAGATTTTATTAGGGAAATTAGTCGTCTGGTGCTAAAAGACAGATGACAAAAGGAAATCCAAAATCTCAAGGATGAGTGTGAAGGAGGTCTAAGCTGGAAGAAGGTACTGAACAGAAGTTTGAGTATCCTCTAGGCAGTTTGTGTCTCCTTACAGTTCATAATAAATAATTTTCTGAGGGGTTTAGAAGCAACATCCATAGCTTATCAATCTATGCATTGTCTTGATAGCTGAATTAGGAATACAGATTCCTATAAGTCAGGGAGTCTGGGAATGGTAGAATCTGGGTAAGAAATTTTCATATTTACAGAGTTTTGAAGTACTTTCTTGTGAGTTATTTCCCAAACAAGGCCAGAGGCAGAAAGTATTCTTAATTGTTTATTTGTTCCACCAGAGCTACCTGAGCAGCTTGAGCTAGAAGTATGTATTGGAAAGTGCTGGAAATATTCCCCAGTCTTTTGGATTCAATGTATGTGTCTCTGAGTTGTCCTGGGCAAGACAGCATAATCCTGTGATTCATTTCTTCTGGGGAGGAATTGAAGACAAATGAGGTTGAGCTGTCAATACTGAGTCTCGGGTACCAGCAAGCTTCTAATACCATACAGATAATTCTCTGCATCCTATTATCCATGGGGGACAGGTTGGGGAAATATCTGGGAGAGAAGCAGAAGCCTTGCTTAGAAACAATCAACTTTCTGTGCCTCATCTACCTTGGAGAAAATGTTAGGGAAGGCAGAAGGGATTGCAGAGGGAGTCAGGGTTAACCAAAGTTTTGACATTCAACACATGAAGAGTTGTGCTTCGCATCTGTATCCCGAGAAAGGTCTGATCTGTGCAGAACATCATGATTTCCTCCTCCTCCCTTTGCTGTTCATGTGTCATCCTTACTAGTATTGGAGGAACTAATGCCTTTTCTCTTCTGCAGCTGGAGGTGGAGATGAAGGTCCTGAAGTCTCAAGAGTGCACAGCTGAGCAAAGTACCATCATCACCAAAGAGGAGGTTGACATGCTGAGGTAGGCAAAGCAAAGGGAACGCTGAGAAGAATCTGCTAGTTTCCATGGAACTAATAAGAAGGGAAATGCCCAGGGTAGTTTCGCTGCCTGCTCTGATTATTGCCATCTCATGATCAAGCACCAGTTACAGGACCTCACCACACTACAATGCATAAAAAAGTACACACGTATAGACTGCCTATGTACATAGGTTGCCTGCTAATCGGGGAACAGCATGGTAGCATCAATCAGGTGTATTTTCCTTTATTTCTGAAGTAGGATGTTCTTTTCCCTAGCACACTTTCTACTTTCCCACCAGCTTTTATGGACATGAGAAATCCGTGAAGCATTAACAAAAAGTCTCAGCCCCAGATCTTTCCTGCATTTAGATACTTTATAAGCTTTTTCTATCTTTTGGGATACTGCAGGCTCTTTTCTTTTAATGTTTCAAGTCTCTTGCTCTCAATTAATTCATAAGGCTGGCTCCTGCATCACTATTCCCCCGGTTGACTTTTTTTCCTGTGGAAACAGCATTGCTATTTGTTTCTTATTTTGACCAAATCTGGTCAAAATAATACAGGATCTGTTGGCATGTGTGTGAAGAGGTTTAGAATCCAGCTTTTGTAATACTGATGTTCGTGTAGCCCTGGAGATAAAAGAGGGATGTTTCCCCTTGTGCATTGCTGCAGATGGCAGAGGGGTACCTGTTGTGATTCAGTGAAAGAGAAGTTACAAAACAGCATTTCAGCAGAGAATACATGAGCGTTTACAAAAGCTACAGTGAAGCTAGACAACATTTCCATGTATTTATTAAAGCATTTACAGCTTCCGTTCCAAAGCAAGTGACACAATAAATACTGAACACAGAAAAGTTCATCTGTTTCTGAATGTTTAATAAAGTTCCTTTTATTTAAGCTGAGCAAATCGGATCTTGACAGGCTGAGTTTTTTATTCTCAGCTGATGTAAGACTTTGTCTGGAGTTTCACTTCTTAATTCTTTTATATTTTCAGCTCCATCACTGTAAAGCATTACTGCCTCATAGGACTGAAAGCAGGATTTTGCAGCAAGCAGAATCTTGCAGAAAGCAGAAATTACTGGCCTGTATGTTATGACTTTGCTCTTATGCTTTGCCTCTGGATCTTGTTTTATGGCTTGGAAAGCCCAGTTCCATAGCAGAGGGGAGGCATTTGAAAATAACACATGTTCAGCTAAGCTATTCCAGTACAGTTTAGGGCTGTACACCTAATCTTAGAGACTCACTTCTATAGTTCCCTCAAGGTGGTGTAATAGTTCTGGAGATCCAAGGCATACATCTCCCTTTTTTATTCTATCATATGTTTGTTGTCTGGTAAAGGACAGTATGCTATAGCTTCCCTTTTTCAGGGGCATACATGTCCCTTTTTTATTCTGTCGTATGTTTGAGTTCTGGTAAAGGATAGTATGCTATGGCTTCCCTTTTTCAGGAGGATAAACCTGTCTCCATCTGCTTTTGTGTATTTGTGGATATTTGTTTGACCTGAGCTCATTCAGGTTCTTCCTTTGCTGAGGAGCACTAGACACTCTGAAACCTGATGCAGAAGTATTCAACACCTCCTCAGCAACATTAAACCTGTCACTCCTGATTAATAATATGCCTCTATATCAGTAAAGCCAGCATCCTGTTTGCTGTCTTCTGGGAGCTGAAGGTTTTCAGAGTATTTCTACAGTACCTTCTTGGTCTCTTCCTCCCTGGGTTGGTATGGGCTGCAGCACCCTTTCATGTAGGAGATGTTCAATCTCTTTATTTTCATCCCCAAGGCTCATTATTCGGTGTTTATCTTCACTGAACAGCATTTGCCATCTATTAACTGAGCAGCTTCAGGGACAGCATGTGTAGGAGGAAACAGCTGGATTGCCACATAGTGCGGGACCACTTCATATTGTGATAGGCTCTTGGCAATGGGGATAGAGATGTCTGGCTTTGCCCTGGATTAAAATCTATTTCCTGGGCAGAGAGTAGTGGAGCTCACAAGTACCTGCTTGTTAAGGGATTGCAGTGTTTGGTTCTGCTCAAAGGTAGCCCTAAACTCCCTTAGATTTTCTCACTTTGTTTTTAAAGAATTTATTTGACTACTTATCTCATCTCTCTCTTCCTTTCATTAAATTGTGTCCAATCTTTCACACAAGGTATGACAGAAACACAGGCCTATTCCCAGTAAAGCCATTGATGGTGCAGAGCTACTCTCCAGTGATGAGCCGTACACTGAAAGCTGTTTTAGCAAAGAGGCTAAGCTTCTGCAGTTGTTTCACGGTGATATTTTGTCTTTTCTTCTCTTTCCCATTTCAGTACGGCATGCTCCTGAGGCTGTGGATGCACAGAAGCCACAATCCCAGGATCTAATTCCAGGCTGTTTTTTCTGTCTCTTTTTACTGAATTACTTTTTGTTAATACGGCTCATTTAAATACATGTCCCAGGCCCTGATGCTAGTCATTTAGCTACAGAGCTGTTCCAAAAAGCATGGATTTGTTTGGTTTTAATCACCCTTTTCACTACTCAGTTCTAACAGTAAATGACTTGGTGTAAAGTGTTCTTTTTCTGCTGGAGCGATCTTTGCTGGAGAACTTGTAAGCCAGCCCCTACTTCTTTTTCCTTACTGCTTGCTACTATTACTGCTTCAAGTGTCTTTTCAGACTCTCAGACACTCAACTCAGCATTGCAGAATTGACTCCATAAAGATTTTTTTCTTATACCCTCGACTTAAGCAGTCAAAGGATATGGTTGGGCCTTGTTTTCTGTTTTCTGGCATTTTCCGTGCATTGAATGAGAAACTGGGCCAAGTTCTTTCTTCATAGAAGAGGCTCCTTCTCAAAGGAGCACAAGATAAATCACTGTCTTCCCCCAGGCTTTTGGGGTTCAGGAGTAATGTGCTGTGGTCCACGCCATAACACTCCTCGTGGCTTGGCTGGATGTGTCCTCTCCTTACAGCAGAGACAAATTGGGTAGCTGTGAGGAAAGAACCAAAGGGGTTTGGAGGATAACAGAGATTAGTATGGGAAAGCAGTAGGTCTGCTGTGCTTGTCCTCCTCCTCTGTCCTTGTGGGCCTCAACAGGACTGGTTTACTCAATTTTACGTAGCTGCTAAGGAGGAGCGAGCAACATGAGCTGCACTGTTACTCCTTACTTTTACAGACTGCTGCCAGAAATTAATTCTGGAAGAAAACAGGGGGAAGAATTCAAACTTTCAAATTGGAAAGTGGGGAAGGAAATGCCACAACTTATGAGGGAGTTATTTCTATTTCTGTAGCTATTGTGGTCTTTGAAATCCCATTAACCTACAGTACAATGCATCTGCTCTTCTGGACTGAGCCCAGCCTCTCCAGTTAGCTGCTGTCATGAAGGAATGTGAAAAATAGTGGAAAACAGCAGAAGCCAGCGAGGGGACTCTGCAGAGCAGGAATGGACCATGAGCCTCCAGACATTTCCATATACACCCCGTGGTTAGAAGCTAACTTCTGAAAACAAAAGCAGGAGAGGCATAAAGAAAAAAAAAAAAAAAAAATCCATTTTAATCCTCCTGTGAGTGAATGAGAGCTTTTAAAAATATATCTTTTGTCTCATTTTTCTTTGGTATGGAAAGGAAATTTTCAGCAAGAAACTTGAAAGACTTTATCAGTTTTTCCTCCTTCTCTTGAGAACAAAGTAGTCTTTCGTCAGACCTTTTATGACTTTAAATGTGAAACTCTCTCCCAGCATCATTGTTTCTGAAGAGACAATAAAAGCCGGTGCTAATGCTGTCATTTCTCACACTTCTTGCAGTTCCCTCTGAAATCACAGTTGTTTATATTCTGCAGATCTTATGAAAAGAAAAAGTGGTCAAACTGTTGAGTTCATGCATTGTGGGTTATAGAAAAGCAGAGAGCATTTAGGCATTAGCACCTTTTAGAGAGAAGGTGATAACTGTGCAGAAACTAATATTTCAAAACCTATAAATACATGTAATACGTTTAAAAAGAACTTCACTGAAGACTTAAGGGGCAACAGCTGAAAGACCTTTTCAGCTGGAACAAATCTGAACTTTTTCTTTCTCCTGTCAAACTGCAACCCCAGTAAATCCTAAATGTTTTCTGTGGATTTAGTGACTGGGTAGAGTTACAGTAATTCAAAAGAAATTCATGTCCTTGCCAATGCCTATTAGTCACACTTGCTGGAATTCTGTCTGCTCTACTCCTAACACCATCTCAATGCCATCTGGATCCCTTAATAGCGCCTTCCCAACACATACATTTTCTGCTCCATTCAGTAGTTTCCTGTTCAGCAATAGCTCTTCCACATGGCCATGTCCTCTTTGCAGATGGGGCCTCTGTGAGACATGTCCTCATGGGTGATATCCACGCTGCTCTACAGGCAATCACACAGCACATCTGAGATCATTAAAAACGAATGAAAGAAAGATAAAGGGGTGATTGTGGAGAGTTGTCACTGGTTCACTCCACTGAAAAGCTCTGGACTGAGAGAGACTTTTGGAAGTGTCTAGGTGCTGTTGAAAATCAGATTGCCCCCTTCTTCCTTTCTAAAATAGGAGCAGCCTGGCCTTTCTCTCTAGCAGCCATTGCTCACTACCTAAGCACTTTTTAGATAGACTGAACACACACGGCGGGTTGTCTCCTGGTTCCCACAAGTGTCATTTCAGGAGACCTGAGGCTGTAGGTTGCTTTTTGTCTTGTTCCCTCTTCTAATTTGTGACAGTGAAACACACAGTAGAGGCAATATATAAAACTCAGTTTTTAAAAATGGGAAAATTCACAAGTCTGAGCAAATGCAAATGATTCTAGATTCTTGCACTAAATTTAATCTTGTGAAAGGCTGTGGAGGTGGCTGGAATTTACCTTGTGGCTGTGGAACCTTGGACTCTGGGTTAAGCTGTCTGCATCTGATGCAGGAAATGTCTTCCAGAAATGTGAAGAGATCTTTGCCAGAGTTTAAATATTTTCATGTTCTCAAACCCCTCTATGGAGAAGTTGGTAAATTTTCCAGAAATTAATGCAAATGACTTTTTCCTGTATAATAAAACTTGAGAATGGTGTCAGTATTTCAGAAAGTAGCCCATGTTTTTTCCTTTCTCGTGCCTCAAGGCTGCTTTTAAATGGGCACCAGCATTCATTCTGGGCCAAACATTAAGTAGATAGATGGTTTGCGCTATGCCCAGATGTTTCAGTACTCTGCTTTTTGTGGTTTTCACATGAATTTATCTTGGATTGTTCTCCCTACCCGAAAGTAACTCCCATATGTAACAAGTTGAGGCATGCAAATTGGTGATAAAATAGCATTGCATCTCTTGTGTAGATGTCCCTGGGCAGAGGGAGCACAAGGTGCATGCAGGCTAAGGCTGCCTTTATGGATGCTGATGCATCCAAAAGCAGTACACAGTTGGCCCTGTACCTGAATTTACATAAATGAAAAAATTCAAGTGCCAAGCAAGTAAATATTTTTCAATATTTGACTGCCGTATCTTAACCACCAGCTGCAAATGCTTTGCTGTGTTTATATATAGATAGGATTTCCCTTGCTTCTCTCTCTTTGCCATTGGGAAGAGTTCCCCAGGGCTGGAAAGCAAAGCTAGAATAGCACAAACTGTTTGCTAATGGTTCTTAATGCTTTCCCACTGGAGATCCAGGACACTTAACAGTGTTAAAAATAGGTTAGAAGAGGGATAAGTAGCGAAAGCTCTAGTCAGTCCTACAAAACTCTCTGGTGCAAGGAGGTTACAGCAAAGTTCCTGGTCCTCAGCACAGAGGAAGTAGCAAGTTTTATCTCTGACGGAGATCTGAGCAGGGGTGGTGTGGAGGGGAGCTGCCCGTGCCTCGGTGGGCTGACCTTCCCCGGCACACCGTGCCGTGTCTGAAAGGAGGGTACCCCGATAGCTGGGGTACTGGGAAGGAGCAGGCATCTGAGGGATGAGCCTAAGGGCAAGAGCCTGGGGGAGAGGCTGTGAGCTTGAGCCATACTTGCAGGAGCTCTGGTGTGTGCTGCCGGTCGCAAAATGCACGGCCAGGATACGTCTGCTGCGTGGCTGCGAGTGCCCCAGGCTTTGAATCACTGCTTTTTCTTCAGTGAGGCATGAAGGGCAAAAACAAATTATTAATTCTCAACATTGCAGGTGAAATAGCACAAAAATATAATGACTTAAACCTACCCTTGTTACAGCTCACTTGAGTCTTGGATCTTTGCGAAGTGTTTTCTGGTAACTGCTATGGTGATTTTTAAAGGTCATCTAAGTGGCCTGAACTTAAACCTCCACACGGAGAGGAGTTCTGCAGGGAGATAGTGGCAACATCACAGCTTATTTGGGAGACTGGATGGGGAGAAATTTGTTCTAAATTAAAATTCAACTTGTCAAGTATGGAGGAAGTACTAATGAGAGTCCTGTGTCTAGCTCTGACCTTTCAGTAGCTGCTGTGCCGTTGTTCCTCAGAGAAAAACGTTGCTCTTCTCGTGGCCTGTTCTGCAATCCATTTAGAAACATGCTGTTAAAAGCATTATTCCATTTTGAATTTCCATTTTTTCCGACCTTTTCAGTCTCCTGGTTCTTCAGCATCCTCCATCCCCGCTAGCTTTGTGTGTCTTCTGGAAATTATTGATGATCTTTTTTAATGGCCTAGACAAAACTAAAAGCTGTTCCTCAGCATTTTAGAAGCTTCCAAGAGTGAAAAAAGGTGATACTTTATAATATTTGAAAATTACCAGCAGGGGTCGGGCTTACAAATAATTTAAGCAATTCAAGCTACATATTTATAAAGCAGACGTTTCCATGCTGAACATGATGTAGATCAACCAGCTTCTATGTAAAAGTTTGTAACTTTTGCCCAGTGACTAGGAGAGATGACTTCTTCATTGTACTTGAAATTTCTTTTGCATAATTTTGGGATATTGGCAGATGGGTGCATTGTTTATTGTTATGGTGCAAGGATTTTCAGCTTAATTTAGATAATTTAAAAGTGAGTGTTTTCAAGCAAGATAATTAATTTTTAAAAAATATTCTGGAAAAGGATTCTGAGAAAATTGAATGCAAAGGTCAGTGTTAATATGCATTAGTTGCACAGTTAATCCCAAGAAGTTAATATGTGAAAGGTAAGGTTCTTGAAGCAGCGTTAAGGTTTTTATACTCTGTACCTAAATGCAAGCAAAAATGTTATATCAAACGTTTTATAATAATATCCTCTGCCTAACAAGTTTGATAGAGTTCTCTGAAGGATTCTACAACCATTTGGCTAAGGCTGATATGTTTGATATATTTGACCTTTCAAAAAGCTTTGAGCCAAAGGTCACAGAGAAACTTTGATGGAATAAGAAAGAAGCTTCTTTGTTGGATTAATAAGAATATAAAAATCCCAGAGGGCTGGCGGTCCCAGTGCACTGTCTGCAGGGATGGCCTGTGATGAATGACCATGCGAATGGGGCAAAGCTATTGAGGTACTTTGCCAGAAGGCTCTCCTAGCTTCTAGTGCCTTGTCTTCGGGATTTCCTGAGCCAGATCTAATGTAATGTCTGTCTACTTTGTAAAGCTTGATGCATTTTTCTTCCATTAGTTTCCTTATGTAATACAAAGTTAAAAGATGGAAAATCAAAGAATAAATGTTGTTTTCACAATACTGAGGGTTTGCCACTAGGTCCTAGAATGATTTTTATTGGGAACTTCTTGTCCAACACAAAGAGGAATTTATGAGTAGAGAGAATTTGAGATAATATGAAATTATGCAGCTTATCAGACTGTACAGAGTTTCAGAAGGCTCTTATGATGCTGTTTGAGATGGGAAATGAAGTTGTACGTCAATAATTGCAAAACCCACACACATAAGAATAAATGCCTTTACTTTTACTCCCACAGTAGTGGGCTCTGAATGAGCTGTTATCACTCAAGAAAGAGATCTTACGTTATTGTGAACAGTTTTCTAAAAATATTAGGTAAATGCTCTGTAGTTAAAAAGACAAATAGACTACTAAGAATTATTAGAAAAGTTGTGAACAAAACAGAAAGCCTCATTATAGCGCTGAATACATCTGAGCCCTGTTTGTAGTTCTAGCTTTTCTCATAGCAAACAGTCTATATAAAACTTTGAGGAAGAACAAGGAAGGGCAATAAAGATGAGCAGAAATATGGAAAATCCTTGATGTGAGGAAGGACTAAATTGAGATTCTTCAGGAAATAATAGAGGAGGCCTGTAAAATGGTTTAGAGAGGGCAGTGTGGTACAATTATTCACGACTTTTCATAGCAGAACTAACAGCCACTCAGTGAAATAATCACATGTGAAGTATAAACTAAAATGAACTAATTTTTCATACAGCACATAATTAAATTGTGGAATTTGCTGCCAAGGAGTGTTGTGAAGGCCAAAAGTATAAATCAGATCGAAAAGAGATTTGATGCACTCATGGAGATTTTAGCTGTTGGTGGTTATTAAACATGATGGTCTAGACTCAGTCTGTGGTTTGGGAAGTATCTAAGTTGGATATGCTTTATATTCAAGTTGTATATCTTTAATATACTTTTAAAAATTATATTTTAATCATACAAACTGGTATATTTTAGTCATGCTTTAATTGCCTCAGTAGTGTAGCTTTGTGGTACTGAATACAGGAATAATCCGATACGGCTTGTATTTTCATGTTTTAATTGATTATTTGTGGTGGAACTGTGCAGGGACACAATGTCTATTGACTTTCTCTTCTCCAGGCTGAAAATTGAGGAGCTGGAAGCTGAACGCAGAAAGCTGGAAGAGGAGAACAGATCTCTGGAACTGAAACTGGAGAAGCTAACTGTGCAGGTAGGAAATGTGGAGGTCCAGAGCAGCTGCAGAGCCTGACATGGTACATTTGCCATAGCTGTTCTTACAGAAGTGCCAGGATGCTCACAGCACACAACTTCACTGCCCTCAGTCTGGGCAAGGCGTTTTTGGGAAGCCTGTGCAAGCTGCACCAACACACCAGTATCTCTGACCGTGTTATTGGAGTGTTTTGATGTCAGATGCAATCATAAAAATGCAGTTGTCTTTTTTGATGCCTTTGCCTAGAACCTCCTCTTTTTCTTCTTTGGAGCCTTCGAAACCGTCCCATTTTCAATAACTCCATTACCATAAGTTATCTGTCTCTGAATTCATTCGTGCCAAAGTGGGAGTGTAGACAGGGCTTAACAGCACAGAGCTGATACAAAAATTTGAGCTCCATTCATCCTGAAGACTCCACTGTTGCTGTCGGTGATGGAGACACAGACCAGTTTGTGGCCTCATTAGGCAGTAGTTTTCCAAGTCAGGAAGCATCAGTGCTGTTGAGAGGATGACATGGCAGCATCTCCAGACCACAGACATGGAGAGCAGAAGGTGTGGAGTCAGGAGGACGAAAGGGTGTTGTTTCTTTTGCTGTGCTGCTGTGGGTGTTCTACCTTTGCCTGAGGTCGTGCTGTCCTAAAAGGCAGAAGGTCTTCAGCTTTTCACTCCAGATATATCTGTGAAGTCTCACCCTCCTTGAAGGGGCGGAAGGGCACCTGCAGCAGTTGAGTGGACTGTCTATTCAGCTTACTTTCATTTTGGGAACAGCTGTCCTGTGCAGAGGAGGGACATTGGAGTTGCTTCAAGCTTTTACAGTGTTTCCCGTTTGAAAGGTGCTGGAGCAAACAAGAACCTGAGCCTGTTTTGTTTAATCAAAGCCCATCCTGCTATGAACCATGTTATCGCTCCCTTCTGTTCTCTCTGATATGCTGAACAATTTGGAATTGTAGCATTTCATTTTCTTCATTTTTCTTTCTTTCGCTCTTATTTTTTTTTTCATTTTCGCGTAAATTGCTTCATGGTAGAAAACCTGCAGGTTTGAAATTACCCAGATTTCAGACAGACCATTGATTTTTAACTTGACACCTATTAGAAGAAAATAAAATCTTTTTTTTTTTTTTTCTTTTCTTTTATTACCAATTCCTAGAGACAGGGGAAGTGACAGCTTTGATAAAGCTTGGAGCTAAGAGCTGCTGAGCATCTCTGCTGAGCCATGTTTAGTGTGAAACCTGTCACCCGGCTCTCCTTTAATTGTGTTTCAGTCATCAGGAGATGAAAGCTTTGGGCTGCTGTTTTGATGCTTAGGTCTCCAACAAACACAACAGCAGCTTTGGTTTCAGAGCAGATTACAACTCAGGTCACATTTAATCTGCCGAAGTTGTCTTACAATGGCTGCTGGCTTTCCAAGAAGGCCTGACCAGAGGGATTCCCTGTTTCCTTTGTGATGTCTCAAGATGCTCTGCTTTGTTTGCTCATACTGCTCTTGAGATGCCAGAACACTAAGCTTTTAAAATTTCAGAATCAAACAGGAAAGGTCTGAAGTCTTCAGTGTAGTCTTGCTAATTGTCTGCCTTCTGGCCCTCGGTAGAGGAGATCAGCAGCAGCTACCATTTGGATAGCTGAGCTTTCACAGTGTAGGAAAGCAACGTAGTGACAGGAACAAGATGAGACCTTCATACTGTGGTAAAGCTGCTATACAATAACAGTTGTACTGTTCACCAAAAAGGCTTTGAAAACTCATCACAGGATCCTTATGACCTATCTCATTAATGGTGCTCACTGTTTGAATGCAGTATTGTGCAGGTTAGGGCTGTGTGGAGGGAGTGGGGCAGAACAGGAACGACCTGCAGATAGAGCAGAGTAAAAATTGTATAGGAAGGATGAGATAACAAGTCAGTGTGGAAAAAGAGAAGGAAGGCGGTCATGTGGCTTAGCAGGTCTAGGAAAGAGAAGTCTGTCAATCCCCAAAAAGTCTAGTTAGCTAAATTAAGGTAATCATGCTCTTACATCTGCTTTGCCAAGGGTGAGGACATGGCTTTAATTGTTTATTTAACAGAGGGTAGCTCCCCCTTCCTTAGCTTCTCACTTTGCTTGTGTCTTAGAGGACTGGGTGCCAAAAGCAGCTTCTCTGAAAGAGGAGGAGTAGAGAGGAAAGCATAAATACAGGAATATGTTAGCTGAATGCTAAAATGTCAGTATTGATCAGTGTGTGCCCACCTGAATGGTCAAGATCTCAGAACTCCTCAGAGGGGAAAACGTCAGCCTTCTCATTTTTTATTCACCTTGAGAATCGAGTATACTGACAGGCCCAACTTAGAACAACTTTTTTTTATAAACACATTGGAAGGAGGATCCTTACAGTGGGAACCCACTAAGTTAAGGTTAAGCTTAGAAATTCACCTCTTCTATCAGTGCTGAGCAAATACACCAAAAATATTATTATACACTCAGATAAGGTCACTGAAATGTTGCTAGTCTGACATGTTATTTATTCCCATCTCTGAAAGAAATCACTGGGAAATGATGGGTTAAAATAATGTCTCTTTATCACAAATGGTAAAAAAGAGCAAGACAAACTATGTATACAGAAATCACAAGGAAATTTTGCTGAAGAGAAAGATGAAATTACAGACATGGGAAAAGCATGGCATCATATCAAATAAAGGTGTAAGAGAAAGTAGGGGGTGACATTAAACAAGGTAGGATGAGGGTGGTTTCTGACGAATTTTTATCTGCAGTTCCTTCTTTTTTTAAAATAAAACCTCTGACTTTCTGGAATTGTATCTACTAAATGAAACATACATATAAGGGGTGTAATAAAGTTGTGAATTTGGAAGAGGAAGAGGCAGGATGCAGAATTAAGGCTTTGACTGCTTTACACTGGACTGAAGTCTTTCGAGTTCGCAAAGCTGAGTGTGGTGAATGAAATCTAGGGAGAAACGGCTAATATTTGGTAATTAAACATGTCAATGTTTGACTGTATTGATGTGTGAAAAGGAGTAAAGTTTCAAAAATGTTTGCCTCCTCTTGCATCCTTTTGTATTCGAGTATTGGCACATGAATTTTGTTCATTTCTGATTTGGCTGCTGTTAGCAATAGCCCACTTTGTGAACTACAGGACCCTGATGGTATGGCCAGAGGGCAAGCGAGCATGTGGAAATGTACATTTGTGTTAGGTGTGTGATTCGCACTCCCTGAGCTCAGTATTAGCAAATAAGGAAACTGAGATACTGATAGCTGTCTGCAGCAGTGTATGTAATATCTGACGTCTCTTTGTGCACTTTGCTTGTGTGGGGACAGCTTGAATTATGGCTGAAGGCGCTTTCCACCTCCACACACCCCTTCTTCCAAAACCCTTTGGCTCTTGACACCTAGCTGCAGGCTGCATTGATTTTCCTTCACTGGTATAAAGACTTTAGCATGGATATTACTCACTGGTCAGGTCTTTACTGCTAATAAACCCCTCAGATTACAAAAACACAAGAAATGTTGAAACTGTAAAGAAATGACACCCTGCTGAGGGTGCCTCCCCATCACCTGGGACATGATCTTAAGAAAAACATTTGAACTGTTGTTCAGGAGAGGGATTCAAATAATATATGAAAGGAGTGGGTTTAACCAGAGAATTTTATCTCCCATCCCCTGCCTTTCTTTCAGTGAAGCAAAAAGGGCTTCCAGGAAAGCAAATGTGCTGTTACTGCTTGGCCTGTGGTAGTCAAGTGAGATTTTGGTGAAAGGTTTGGTTTGTTTAGTTATCTGAAATGATCTGGACCATATTCCCGAGCTGCTGGTGGAAAAGTGCAACTTGATGCCAGGAACAAGAGAGACTGATCAAATCAGTGCTTTTTGGATAAAGTGGGAGGAAAGACTTGTGAGGAGTGTTCAATTAGCATTTCTTACTGCTAGGAGCCTTGTGTTTACAGGCAACCAAGCGGATGTGAAGTGTTCCTTATGCAAATACTACTCTCCTGCTTTTCCTGCTCTCCTCTACTCTTCGAGCTGAAGGAGAAGAGATTCTTCAAGTTTGGCTGCTTCAAGGAAGATTGATTAAAATCAGCTGCAGTTTGACTTAATTGGATCCATATGCTTGGAGAGGGAGCAGGACTAGTTAGAGGTCCTCCTAATTAGTTCACAGCTGGTTGGTGAGAAAAATGAAGCTCCACTCAGAGTTCAGATAAGTGGATCTGTATGGATAAAAGTAAAGGAAACCTTAATGGGGTCACAGAAAGCTAGGAGAGGATCTCAGGCACTAGATGAGACCCTATAAGGGTAGTTTGGCTGTGTGAAAGGTTTCTGGTTTGGCACAAACTCTGAACTGATCAACTGAGTGCAATGCGCCTGGTCACAGGAGTAACTAGTTGTGTCTAGCCCTTCTGCAGGTCAGTAGTATGACAGCAACACTCATATAAATGCAGTATTACTCATATGTATTAAAATAGTTGATTTTTGCCCTTTATCTCAAAGAGCTTGGAAATAGCTGACTAACTGCATAGTATGGGGACAGTCATCAGAAAACTTTCCCCCAGCCAGAAGCTGTTATTTATGCTAAATTTTGCTCTCAGAATGGAAGGGACTGAATTCCCTGTTCCAGTGTCTGTGAGGGAATTGCCTGAGAAAAACATACTCCACAAAGTATTTGGGGGTATTTTTTCATGCTGGCATGACTTTATTAACATGTTTTGAGATGTTCATTAGTGCATATGCAGTAGTTTCTTTCTAAATGTCTAACTTTGCTATTGTTATTGACCAGTTTACATTTTAAGATACTAATCTGGTTAAATTAAATCTTAGTTTCTTCCAAGCTTTAAATTTATTATTTTTGCACAAATTAAAGAGTAAACCACTTGTCCACTTCAGTGGTAGTTGTGTTGTAGCTGTAACGATTTGAAGGTAAGAAATAAACAAGTTCTGCAAGCAGAAATACTTTAATTTGTTAGTAAGAGTAGCTGACATAATTGGTAACGTTAGATGCAAATAGAGTGGGTGTCTGAAGATTTGTCCTATTTGTCTACTTTAGGTCATTTTAATTGGCCTGCCTAAGCTAGCATGGACTTGTGGTGGTTGGTCCCACCAAAGCAGGAGGCTCTATGTGAAGAGTGGGTAGCTGCTGTCTGCTCTATTAAGTTCTCCAGGAGTCAAATGTCCATGGACAATGAAAGTACTGGGGTATCCAGAGAGCTCTCTTTCTTTTTTCCCTTATCTCTGAAACCTTTGTGGTTGGGCTAGTCTCCCTGTTATCCTAGCTCTGTGTTTTGAGGGACTATCAAAACCCCAAGTGCATATTCCTCTGGGTGGTAGACAAGGGAGTGTTTCTCCTCTTTAAGCATTAATGACTCATTTTATAGTTAGGACTTCCGCGGCCAGGCAGTAACTAGCTTGGAGTTAAGAGCCCAAGGCAGAGCTGAGGTCATTTAACAGTCTAACTGTTCACTATGTGACCAGTGAAGAATGATGAATGAATCATTTACACTGTTACAAAACTTAAAGGGACATCATCACCCTTTCAGGGTTCCCTAATTGACCTCTCAAACGTTCACAAGTCCTCTTCCTGGATTATCTCCATGCTTTCCCCTTCACAAACTTCCTGTCTTTTTTCCTTCCTCTGTGCATGCTGTGGTCTGTGTTAGCCTCTGTGACACAGCTGGTCCTCACTGAAAACCTCAAGTGGTCAAGTTCAACCCTTTTTTTTTTAAAAAAAAGGCTTCTTTAAATGAGTTTGGGCAAACCACTTGGCATCTCTTCAGTCAGGTATAGCTTTTGTCAAGGTGTAGGAACAAATTTGTGTGTGCTTCAGAGGGATTTAATTATGAGATAGAATAGCTGAGAACATACAGCAGGAGATCCAGTAAAAAGATGAACTATGCAGAGAAGTTCAGGTCCAGGTCTGCAGAAGAGCATATTGTATTGTGCTACCCCACTCATCCAGTACATTGAGTTTCATGGGAGCACGTGGGAGTGGATGGAGAATAGAGGGATTTCTGGTCTTTTCCACAGACGCCTGGATTTTATCAGCAATAAACTCATATTTACAGGCAAAGATTATCTTCTAAATTTCACAGGCTGCAGCAAGTCTTCAGTGATGTAAAGAAGCATGTATCTGTTCATGCGTATGCAGAGACCAGTCCAGGGATCACCCCACAGTTTTGCTTAAAACACCAATGAAAATCACATGTGATAAGCATCTACGTTGCCTTGGTTAAATTTATAGCATTTCTATTAGCTATTGACCCAATAATTGCTCAAGTGTAGCACAGACATTCCACTCAGGGATTGGCACTCCTAATTCTTAACCTCATTGCAAAAGTGTTTTCAGGTATTTGCAGCTACATTTACACTTTCAGGAACCTCCTCATGACCTAAATGCCTTTCCCACTCACTGTAAGCATATAACCTTGACATCCCGGGTATCCATTTATGACAGATCAGAGGTATGTGGTGCCTGCATAGAACGTTAGAGAATATGCACACAGCAAGTTGGCTGTGATGGCAGAAGGGACTAAGTGAATCTGGTACCGTGGGTAACAGTAGCACTGGAGATGGTATGGCCCAGGCAGGAACACGCCAGGGTTAGAGAAGCACCGTGGAGTCACTGAGCGTGGTTACTGTGAGCAAAAACCTCTGCTGTTGCACCTTCAGTTATTGTTTGAGCTAGTTAGGCTAAACGATGGTCAAACTTCTTTGCTGTGTCGGTATCTCTAGTGTTCACAGTGGACTGCTAAGGGTAGATGCTCAAGCACTACCCAAATGAATGTGAGGGAAAAAAACTTCCCCCATAATGTACCTATAAATTGCACTAAAATAATTATATGTTTTACTTGGGAGAAAACATCGTGTATCTTGTATTATGTGGGTTAGGTACTAAGGAAAGTCCTAGAACTAGTGTAAAATGGGAGGAGTGTAGCACCTGCAGTGCTCTAAGCCTTGGGGACTACGTGACACTGAATTAGCTGGGGCTATGCAAATATTTGTACATGTTAATTCTGAATACATCGCAGTTATTAGAATTAACAGGAATTTGAAACATTCCGTGGGAGCAGAGAGGAAAAGCATAAACATGTCATCAAGCTGTAGATTTGTCATTAGGTGGTTCAAGGAGAAGCTATTCCATGGCCTAAGTGGCCCTGATAAATGTGGTGTGCAGAGTGGATGTCGAATAAAACAAGGACACGCACAGTACAGACTTGCTAATGTTTGTTAACATCAGGGACCAGGAGTGCATAGATTCACATTTGTGCAGGGAAATTTTACCAACATGCCCTTTATTTTTTTTTTTTTTTAGAGGAATTTGCACATTGAATATTAAACACCTGAAGGTCTATAAATTTTACTGCCAGAGCTAGAGCCGTATTGTTTATTTCATGCAGCACCTTTCTCAAAGTTCTGCAGAAACTGATTAACATTTGCATAATACATTTAACACAAAAATCCATAATAAATTCATTAGTGTACTTCTGCCACTACCTCTGAAAATATCAGCAGTTGTGTGGCATCACACAGCTCATTAGATGAGCAGAAGGGGAGGAAGGGTGGGCGCTGGATTTCCTCAACAGCTCTGAAACAGGGAAAGGTCAGTGCACGCAGCGTCAGTGCCTGCACCACTGCACGGAGAGCTCAGGGCGGGCAGGGGAAGCGTCCCGCTGGAAAAGGTCGCTGTACCAGTACCCATGAAACACAAACTTTAAGAGCTAACATCCATGCTAGAGTAGAAAAATCGGAGACAAGCACAAAATGCAGATGAGGATGCTGCTACACGGAGGAAGAGGTAGCTCCTAGAGCGCCTGTATTCTGCAGGGGGCAAAACCCAAGAAGTTGTTCAAGTCCTGGTGCAGTACAAGAAAGGTGGCTTGAAACAAGCCTTGATTTTCTGAACAGGTATTGCAGAATGAATGGGTGAGATTTCATGTTGTACAAGGCTTGGCTGTATGGCAGGGGGGCCACTAAACCACTGAATCTGGGGGTGTTCTCTGTGTGTGTGCACGCTGCTTTCACAAAAGGAAAGTGTGGTGACAAACATCGCTCTCTTAGTGTTCTTGTATGGTAAAAAGAGCAAGGATGCAAGAAAAGTAATAATTTCAGCTACAACTACACATTCAGGCACACAGTTGTGTTTATAGAATGCTCCACCCAACAATTTAGAATGCTAGCCGATGGAGTAGCAGTACGTAGCAAGCACAGAAGGCTCCTATTCAAGAAGAGGATTTCACCGATTCCCCAGAATCATCCTGCAGCTGAAAGCTAAGGCTGAGGAGAGACACAACAGTTTTAAAATGAGACTTCACTTTTAAGCTCCTCTAATCTTATTTATCACACAGCAAAGAAAAAGCAGTTTCAGAAAATGATAAGAGTGACTGTCCCTTTATAGTTTTCTGGTTTTTCTCTGTAGTCATTTGATGGCATGAATTAGTTTCCAATTGTTCCTTCTTCATTTTCTATTATTCTTCTACTGCTTTGAATTCTGCTGCGATGTCACAGAAACAAAACAAAAATGTCATTTAGACCCATACAGGGAAAACAACACCTGGCAAGGTTTGTCTACTGAAGCTTTGTGCTTTTTCTCAGATTTGTATGAATACCACATCCTTAAGTTACAGATCTCTGCATGTTAGGCTTTTGGCTTTTTATTAGTCATTATCATATCTGCCTTTGTTTCATGACCCAATTATTTTAAAATTTTTGATTAAAACAAAATAATAGGTCACAGTTTCATGCTGTTCTTGTCTTTGCTACTTCTTCTGTTGTGGGCTGACTTTTTGCCACTGGCCTTTGTAAGGTCAAACTTTTCAGTAATATTCTTCAACAGTTTTACCCTTCTGGTAAGGAGACTGGTTATGATGCAGAATTTTTCCACTACCACTTGGTTTGTGGAAAACTCAACAGTGTCTCTGAGACAGAAGACCAGGATGTGTTACCCAGATTATGAAAAAGAAATGAAGTTGCGGTTTAGGCAATTTTTGTGTGTGTATGTGATATGAAGATAAGAGGAAAATCTGCCTGTTTCATGTCACAGTGAAGAGTGGACAGCAGTTGTAATGATGTTAAAATATACGTGAGAAAATAGGGAGATATTCTGAAGCTGAGACACTGATGGATATGGCAGTGTGCATCAGAAAAACATGTTTTCTTATGTGACCTCTGTCAGGGGGATTCAAGCGTGTGAGATGTTGATGGGTTATCTTATATATCCCAGAACCCTGCCCTTTGATCAGACCAACCCACCACCTATTTGATGCCTGGAGGCAGAGATCTACATAAAGAAAATGGGTTTCCCCTGAAGAATTTTATCAGATAGTAGAAGGGAAACTTGACATGCCTCTGTCACTCAAACGCTTGGGATTGAGCAATTTGATCTGCAGTCCAGGCTTGCTAGGGATCGGAGCTCATGATGTGCCTGGGGAGACTCAGGAGTGTAGGTGGGGAGAAGTAACACCCCAATGTCAGAGCATCTCTGCCAGCACACCCTGACACAGTCAGATCACGATACGGTCTCTTCGCAGTCTAAATTTCCAAATTTGCCTCAATTTCCATTTGCTATTGTTTGATAAGACTCTAGAGAGACATAGATCGAGACAAGTCAGAAAAAAGTAATTGTCTTTGACAGCTTTTCTACCTAGATTTGAAAGACAGGTAAGAGTAAAATGGGAAATGATGCCTAATTTAGAGAGAAGGGCTGTTCTCTTTAAATGAGGATAGACAGTCAGGATGGCAGGATAAGTGAAATGCTGTGGAAAAAGCATCTTCTTTGTACCTTTTTTTAAAAATCAGTAGTGTCACATGAGGCAATTCTGTGTGTACAAAGGAGCGGCGGTGTCCGTAATGCCCAGTTGTGTTAAATGCAGACGGGAGGCTTCCCAGGTGACCCGTCACATCTGTGTTTACCCAAGCATGGGGTTTGGCTCCATCAGGAACACCGCTGCTTCCCCTGCTCAACATTTAAGCCCCACGTATCTTAAATAATACAGAAACTGTGCCCGTTGTTTGCATTTTTGGCAGGACATTTAGAATGAAACAGAAATCCCTGAAAACTATTGTGCATGTTGGACACAACATAAGATGTTCAGTTGAGATTGTGACCTTTCAGAACAAAGACGCTGCTTTTGAAAAGGGGGTTTATTGTGCTTCTGGCTCTAGTAAGATGAAAAACTTGAAAAACTAGTAACATGAAGGCTGTGCAGCAGCGATGAGCTCCACATAGATCCTCTCGTGTATTTTAGTCTTCCAGTGGATACATCCTTTCTTTCTGTGCAATACTACCACAGTTGCAATCAGTAGTAATTACAGAAATTTTCACATTTTTGTGAGTAGGGGGGATGTGAAAAGCTATTGGCGGGGCAGTCTCTGCAAGGGAGCTCAGCTGTGAACTGCTTTCCCTCTGGACCCATCACAGCTAGAGTTGCTGACCTTAAGGTTATTTCCCTAGGAGTCAGGGCTTGCTCACTGGTTCATCTGTTCAGTGTGCAAGGGAAAACGTGATTAGATACGTGTGAGCTCTTATGATTAATATTGTCATGGTGGAACAGCCTGAATACTTAAAAACAACATCAGGGGATTTAATTTTTTATATATCTATTTGCAGACAATTATTAGAATGCATGCAGTTGTATTTATATGTAGATGTGACTTTGATATAGATGGGTGTGAAACAGGAAACGTCATCCAGAATGTTTCAACATAATCTGACTGGAGTGTGGTCAGAGGGATGGTAAAGGTGGCCAAACAGAGAGGGAAATAACTGCTTGTGAGGGAGAACAGATTGCAGGTGTGGGCTGGGGGTTATTCCCTGGGCATGCTGCAACTGTGGCAGTTGTCAGACTGTTCCCTTAAGGTTCACAGAAGTTGAAATGAAGGAGGTGGCAATATCACAGACATTCATTAGGGTCCTCTTCTGGTGGGTCGTGGGAAGGAATAGTGATTGTGTAACACATGGAATGGTTTTCCTGGTGCTGCCTGGTGGCTATACTGTGGCGTCACACAGACACTGACTTCTAGGTCCAGGTAATTTGAGGATTGAATGTACAATGTCTTTTGGCCTTTCTGCTTTCCCAGGGTCTCTGATATCTTCTGAGTATGATGCTGCTGTTGACCCTAACCGCTTAGAAGACAGATCTGCGTCTGCACCTGGAGATTTTTGTGTGGTCCATTCTATCAAGCATCTTAAAGAAAAAAATACTGGACATACTGCAAACCAGACCTATTGGTCAATTCACCAGTGTATTTCTTCTGAGCCTACACTTTCATCCCCCCTGTCTCAGCTCTTTGGCTGTTCTGTTCAACTTAATGCTCTTTACTGATGTTGCATGCTTCCAGGGGATCAAAAAGATTGTCTGAGTCCTTTAGATACATGTGAAAGTTAGAGATGATGCCCTTATACCGATATACTCACTGATAGCTTGAAAACTTGTTACTGGGCAAGGCTGCTTCTGAAGTATTTATTTCTTTAGGCAGTCAGATCAAGATAATGTTGAATTTGCTGCTTGGAGCAGTTAACTCAAAGCCCTTCAGAATACAGTAGGTTGCCCCATAGCCATTTCTCTTATCATTTCTGTTTATCCATAAATCTCTCTTATTCTTGTAAATTCTAAATGAAGAGATGACTCTCCCCATCTGAAAAGATTTTAGTGTTGCTTGAAGTCTCCTTGTACTGGCAGAAAAAACAATTGAGCTTTGAGCTTGAACTGAGAGACAGATAAGATCACCAGAAGATTTCCACAGCAAATGCAGAATATATACTTCTCTAATGGATTCTTAGTGCTGTCTGGCAAGTAATTGAATTGCTTGGGTAGGAAGGAAGAGGGGTCTGGGTTGCTTTTTTTGTTGTTTTTTGTTTTTTTTTTTTATTTTATTTTTTTAAAGCTCCCAAATTTTGTGAGGGTAGAAAGTGAAAAGTGGTTTCTCTGCATGACCCAGGATGTCTGTCAGACATTGGGGAAGCTAATTAAAATGTCACTATATGTACAAGAGGGTGATGAGGCAGAAAGGACTGATTGCTTCCTTGGTTCAAGGGACTTGTCTGTGTCTTTACTTCTATCTACTCACTGTGAAATCTGCAAGTAATTCATGCTCTGGGGGTAGGAATGAGGCCACTGGGTAAATCTGGCCTCTTTCTCTCTCTGGAGTAAAGGAGAAAATAAATTAAATCCATTCTTGCTCTGCTGCAATTTACTAAGGCAGTCTCATTCCAGCTGGGCAATAGCAAGGATGCTGTTTCCTGCTGTCCCGTCGCAGTCAACACTGCTACACTCTGTGTCGCCGGCCCAAGTGCTAGGAGAGGTTGGCACCGGGTCATCTGGGAGGTTTCCACAGCCTCTCTGGTTCAGTGCGTAGCATGTGAGGGGGCAGAACCAAAGCAGCGTCCTCCTCTTTCACATCCTTTTGTTTAAAAGTACGAAGTATGTCCTGGTAAGCCAGGGGAATGATGGAGGGAGATAATAACACACCCTTCGGTATATTCTTTGGAAACACTCGGGTGGCAAAGAGGTGGTCCAAGCCATACAGCCTGCATCATTGAAAAACACTGAACAACAGCAAAAGGGAAAAAAAAAGGGATGATCATCAGGGAAATTGCTATAATGGTAAGATAATTAGAACGCAGAATGATTAACATTAGTCAGTGTGCTGCATTGGCAAGGACTATGCAAGTTGACATAATAGGCATCTTCCATATCAAACGTGTGGTTTTTCAGCATTCAGTTTAACACTTTCTGTGGTTTTAATAGAGTTCACAGCTGAAACAGGCATTCAGTTCTCATGAAATGTTGCACGGTACTTCTCCTATGTCTCCTAGAAGGTCCTTCTTGTTTTCCCTTTTGTGTCTACTGATTATTGAAGGATAAAAGCCACTCTCACCATGGAGTCATTCTGCGTTGTTTTGAATGATAGCCAGATGTGAACTCCTTGTGTGCTCTTTCTGTTGTGCCTGATGAAAATGGACTTCCCTAAAAAAAAAAAAAAAAAAAAAAAAAAAAATTCTCGAGTGTTTCAGAAAATGGTTGTCTTCTCAAAAAGAAAATATGAGGGTTCGGGAGACCTGATACTACCTGATACTTCTCTTCTAAAAAAGACTTTTATAAATGTCTAATGCATCAAAAGCCCCTGCCTGTTTGTCATCCTTACTCTAGCACTTGGAGAGCCCTGCTGCCAGCCCTCCTGTGTGGACCCCTAGTAAGTCCTTTTGATTTGCCAAGACTAAACTGGTTCAAGAAGCTCGATTTAGCATGACATTTAATCACTGGTTTTAGAGCCTGATTGAGTTTGGAACGAAACTTTGAATGCAGAATTACTTCCATGAATCCCTCACGGTCCTCCATCTCTACTAATTGTTGCAGATTGGTGGGACGTTTGCGCTCCTTGACTGCTAGCATCCCCACTTGCTCATGGACCAGCTCATTTGACGTTTTATCTCCCTCCATTTTTACTGGTTGCTTCTAACTAGGCTTGTGACATTTTGTCTGTGTTGGGGCATTCACGGTAGCACAAGCTTGATTTTTCCCCTTGCCTCTGCATGCTGCAGAGATCAGGCACATCCTTCATTAAAGACGATAAAATCTGATGGTGCTTTGTGGCAGAAAATCCCCTGACCTTGGTAGTGCTTTTTTCCCTCTCACCCCTTTACTATGTAAATAAAAAACATTTTTTTCCTTAAAGACTGAGAGATCACACTGCCCAAATTCCCCCTCTCTGCTCCGGTGTGCAGCGTGCAGGGGCCCTCAGGTTGCTGTAAAAAAGGACCGTCGGAAAAGAATTGCAGTCACGCAGCTGTGCAGTGAATATGTAAAGAGTGTTTCGTGTGGCTTGTATTTTGTGGATTATTTTCTCTCTCCTTCTGACCCCACCTTAAATTAAATTCCTGCACTTCATCCGTTCCTTCGGGTTGGGCAATCAGCAGATACGATCGAGGTCTGTAAGGAGGCAGTGGTCTGGCATACAAAGCAGTTGCATTAGGACTGAAGAGCCAGGACTAATGGGGAACAAGGTTGGTAAGAGATGACAGAGAAATATGGCAGAATAAGATTCATTAGGCATCAGATTCAATAACTGTAAAATGATGAGAAGTTTATGATCAAAGGCTTACTTCAAGCATTTTAATGACACAGTCATTTAATCCGTTTAAAGCAGATAGATAAGGAGTTAAGTGAAATCTACAGCAGTCGTCTTTCTGAGCTGTTTATGAACCTGTTACAGGCTACAGATCACTGTGAAAGGCACAGGATGGATGCTTGCTGTAGTAATTGAGTAGTAGATAATGGGCTACTAGTCTTTACAGGTTGATTTACATACGAGGTCAGTAAAACTTAATGTAAAGGTTTGTGGTTTGTCGTAGAAGCATGCGTGGCTCCTCAGCTATTTTTGATGTGTATGTTACTAGCAAGAGTACTGAATGAAGAAAGAGGCAGAATTATTTTAAAACCTTTCTGTGCCGGGATATTTAATTCCCAGTGGGTGTATCTCCTCTGGAAGTGGCATCTGTATAGGCTGTTGTAGTGACAAGATTCAGATGGGCTCTGACACTTGAATCACTGTGTCATCTGCTATAGGAGTTGCACATCTTATAAAAAACTGGTGGGGTCAAAGGGGTGCAGAAGTTGTTTCTCATCTTTTTCTTCCACTGTTGGACTTGTGCCACCCTCTGTCCCTCTCTTGGTAACTCTCCTCGATTCGTTAACTTCCTTCCCAGCTTTTCTTGCCAAACACTTTAAAACTCTGTTTGGACAGTTGGATAGCACTTTGCTGCGTGTGCTCATGGAGTGCAGTGCGCTCTCAATCCCTCGTTCTCTGCAGCTTTTAGCCACCTGGCCACTATGAATTACTTGAAGCCAATTACAATTGGAGTGCTGTGTGTGTCTGCAGAGTGCACCTTTTTCTATCTCTCAAGTAGCTGTTCTCCCCTTCAAAACTCCTCTCCCAACACACACACTCCTGGGTTTATAACATAGCTAACAGCTCCTATGTCCCAGATACTCCTTCAATAAAGGAGCACTTTCCTTTCATTAAACACTTAGTCTCTGTACACACACTTTTCACAGCTGTTGAGAAGCAAGCAGAGGGGGCTCTTTCTCTACTCACAGCTCAAGGCTTGTTGAGCTGCTGGAAGCAAAGTAGTCGCCGCTGCTGCATTGTTTAAGGCCGTGTCACAGCACCAGCTGCGTGTGATGCAGGCACGGTAGCAGAGTTGATATCAAGCTGGTAGGGAACAGGGAGAATTTCCAAGGGCTCTAGGCCATCTTGTTTTCTACTTGCACAGAAAGTTGCTGTCCCGCAGTGGTATTGATTAGTTTTAAAATAGGGAGGTGATAAATGGAGATTTCAGGTGCTTCTGGTAGATGTGACTGCAATGGATGAAGGTGTTTAAATTGAGCCTGGAATATCTTCCCTTACCTCATGCTGGTTTTCTTGCTCATCCCAGGAGGGATCTGCTGATGTCCAGCAACAGCATGGTCCCATGGAGGGGCCTTCTCAACTCTCTTCACCTGTGCTTTGCACAGGAACTACCGCCATCCTCTTACTCCAGCTTCCCTCCTCCATGCTAGCTCCCTTTCTGCTGTGAAGTTTGGGATGCCTGTCACAGCTGCCCAAAGGGCATGTTTGACAGATTAGCTAAGGCTGAACATTGCAAATCCCTTGCATCATGCCACGGCAGCCAGGCTGTAGATCAGATTTTAAGCAGCACTGGGTCCACTGTCAGACTGCACATTCCCATTTCCTGAAAGAGAATTGGAAAATATTTTGCTTGTTTGAAAATAAGTAAAATTTGTCTTTAAAATTCTAGCACTAGCAGACGAAACTCTTATTACTCCACTTCCCTGTTGTTCTTCTGTGTCCCTGTGTTTTTTCAGCTACTATTCTTTCCCAAGATCTTAGACACTGAGCACTTGAGAGCTCACTTGTAGGGAGTAATACATAAACCCCAGGATTTTAATCCACCTTCTGCCTCCAAGTACCTTGTTCTTTGAGGGTGTCCATTGCACTCTATTTTCACATGACTATTTCAGAGATGAGAGTGATCTGGACTATCAGCAGCTGCCTAGACGGAGGCTGGCAGTGCAGCACAGCGACCTACACACAATAAGAGTAGTTTCCCACTTCCAACCCTGTGTCAAGGACACAAAAACAAGTTGGTAATCTCCTGAAAACAAAGGTTGGCTGGTTGCTGTAATGCTGGCTACAGTGTAGTAGCACCCTAGCAAAACCCATCCCTGACAGAAGCACAGATCAAAAATAAGGTTGTCATAAGCAAAAACCTCAGGGCTCAGGCTCTCTTGTTCACTTATTTCTTAATATTTGGCCAAGTAAGCTTATTTCTAGAAAAGTAAAACCTTCCACATAAATGTTCGTGGGGTGTAGAGGCAGGAGAAAAAGATCATCAGCAGCAAGAAGAAGATGGTGCTACAGCAGAGCAGGGTGTGCTGGTAACAGCAAAAGGTTTGGGGATGTGGCCAGTTTTATTGACTGTGCATGGGTCTGGCAGGCAATAAGGAAGGAGACGATACAAATCCCAGATCTGTTGTGGGTATGACAGAGTGTAAGTAGCTTCTGTCGAATTTATGGATAGTTGCCCTGAAACTCGGTCCCCTGTGCTACGAAGGGGTTGCTCAGGGCCTTGGTTGTAGCAGCCTCTGCTGATGCCATGTGGTTTGGAGAACACAGCAGGAGGGAAACTTTTCCATTTAGAAAGAAAATGGTTTTGCAGTAACAAATTTCCTTTGACCATCTATTACACCTGTCCAAATCCACCAGATTTTGTACCTCGTCAGATTCTGGTGCAGTTAAGTCTGGCTGGACCTGAGCAGCTTTGGCCCTTCTTGGGCACAGCTGTTAGATCTTTTGCAGAAGTTGAGCCCTCGAGGCTATGTGCTTCTCCAAAGGAGGTTGCCTGACTTGGTAACCCAATACTTGCTGACCATCTCACCTGGCAGAGCAGTACTCCTGATTTCACTGACTCTTTGGCCTAGCAGCACTTCGTTTTGAATAGGGGACTATCTCATTTAGCAGCTTTTGAGAGAGGCAAGCACACTTGCGTGTGGTTTCACTTCAGCTCTGCAGCCTGTATATTAAGTTAAGGCACTGATCAGTTCTTACAGTTGAGATAGCATTCAGAAAACAAATTAGAGTTTGCAGTTGGTAAGGATCCAGGCAGAATTCATAAAATTGAATAGTATTCTCAAGTTCAACATGGACAAGCTCATTACTGATCCAGAGAAAGAAGGCAGGTATTGAGGAATTAGGGATGTTTGGGATTTTTTTTCTTTTTAGTATAGAGAGGCAGCCATGATTTGGTCTCCTGTAAGGATTTTTAAATGCGGATTAGAATTACTAGCACTGACAAGGAGGTAGTTTGAGGGAAGCAAGTTTGAGATTAGTGGTTTATCTGTTACAAAAGACCTGTTTGTAGCTGACTGCTGAAGCTGGCTTTCTCAGTGTGCCAGCTTGTGATGTTCCAGATGTTTCCTGACGGCAGAACCATAATTATTTGTCAGTCCGAACCTCTGCTTGACATGAAGAACCACAATCGTCGTCTTGTTACTGTGACATGTGCATACTAGGACAGAAATAATCTGGGATTACAGGGATAAATTGTGCTTGTTCAAGATGTTTGCTTTCCCATTCTGCAGTCCTTCAGGTGCCTCGTTGTCTCCAAAGGTGCTCAAAACTAGATGGCAGATGCTGCCTTCAGAGCACAGCTTTGGAAGATGGATGCGTGACTGGCACCAGGATGTTAGGTAGGAACATGAGAAATAGTTTGTTAAAGCTCTGGCTTTAATAAAAATGAACATGTGTGTAGAATGTTTATTTTACAAAGAATGTGTACACACATGGTCAAGAGGGATGTATGTAGAGATGTGTTTTGTGACTTTTTTTCTTGAGCTTTCACATCTCAATCCATCTTTGTTTCTCTCTTCACCATCTCCCAGAAAAGTTGGACTCCTTAAATTAACTTTAATCCCTTTAAATCAAGATCGAGGTTCCCTGATTTAAAGCTGCGACCAAGGGAGATGACAGATGACAAAGCTGTTTCCATTCTCTGATTTTTTGCACTCTAATCACCAAATAACCCTTGTAGTTTTCCAATGAGCTGGATTACATCTGTATGGATCAGCACGCCCGTGTTCAAGTTGTTGTTACGACTGTGAAAAAGACATTTCCTTTAGGGAAAAATACCACAATCTCAGTGGCTATATCTTGAGTGTCATTCTGCTTTTCCATCACCTGAGGATTTGAGCGGCACTGCCACTCTGAAATATTAAAATGAACATAGATTTGAAAGTTTTTTTATATTTAGAGGCATTGATTCCAGTATAATTTCTCTACAAATTAAAACTATCCTTGAAAAAGATTAAACTGTCGGTGATAACATCTAGGTTCTTGTTATGTCTAAGAGGAATAAATGCTGAAGTTTCTAAGCCTCCAGACAATTTTGTAAGTAAGAGGGAGAATTAACGATATGAGAGAGAATGGATGAAGGTATTGGATAACACTTTTTTTTTGAATTGGAGAAAGTGGAATGAGTTGAATTAAGAGGTTTATGGCCAAAAAGAATACCCATTTAGTCTGATCTGCTATGTAACACAAAAAATACAGTTTTAAGAGAAATCTCAAACCAGTGACTTGTGGTTGCTCCACAGCCTCTTTTTAATAAGATATCAAATATTGATTTAAAGAGACTAAGCAATTGACAATGTATTAGTTTCCCTGGTTAGCCATCCCTATTAAAAATATATATTATTTCCAGTTCACTGACATCACTGTGAGCTATTGGGTTATCGCTATGCTTTTGTTTGCTAGATTAAAGAACCATCTAGTGTCAGATTTCCACCGAAGACCCTGATCAAATTGCTTCAGCCTTCTCCATAGTAAATGAAATAGTTTGATTTCCATTCATTTCTCATTGTAAGACATGTTTTTCAGACCATGAATCATTCATGGAAATCTTCTCACAACTTTCCTTAATTTTCAACAACCCTCTTACGCATGCACACCTCACCTGGATGCATTATCACTGCAGTGGTCTCATCAGTGCTGCATTCAGAGACAATATTGTTTCTCTAGTCCTACTCATAGGTATGTAAAGATTCTCGCTGTTCCTTTTTTTTTTCTCCCCACAGCATTAAGTTGGAGGTAACCCTTAGTTATTAGCAATGGCCAAAAGCCCTCCTCATAGACATTGTCTTCCAGAAAGTGCCTGCTGTGTTGTATACCTGAGACTATATTCTGCGCTTCGGGATGTCTCATGATGCATTTGAATTCATGTGGAATGATTGTGCCCAGCACAATCAGATTTCTAAGCTATCTTTGTGGGCTTTGTTGTTTGTTACAATTCTGTCTTTGTATTATCTGCATATTTTAGTAAGGATTTATTATTTTTTTTATGTATCTTAGAGAATGTATGCTGCATACAATTGGCCAAAGGAGCAGTTCTTATGGGAAATAACTGGGAAATGTCACTAGTAGTTCGTCAGCTTTTGGGCCATTTAAAAACTGCCATAGTCTCATTTTGCATCATGCTATTTTTAAAAGTAAATGTGATTTCGATACAAAGGCAAATATTTTACAGAATTCCTATTCAGTTATGTCAACACGGTTAACTTAATTAACTAGACTTGAAATCTCTGCAAGTCTTTTTGACAAGACCTGTTTTCCATGAAATTGTGTTACTTGCTTTTTCTGATCTTTTCTTCTAATGGAGTTATGTATCAGTCCTGTCTTGTGAGTTAAGGGGATTCAGTTTGCTGCATTCTGGAAGCTTCATGAAAAGTGAACAAGGCAGCAGATAACTTGATCTGTATGAGACTAGCTTGTTAATCTAATTTTTCAGTCTTCACAGTCTATTCACCAGGCAGTGCTGTCTCATTCCAACTGCAGTAAATGCAAAATGTGCAGATCAATACTGCCAATGGGTGATCAGTAATTTGCAAACTTCACTAAGTGAATTCATCCGATTCAAGGTTTTAAGTTGGAGAAGTAAAGGAGGAGTGATTGAGTGGGATGAAATAACAGAAATGCATAGTTCCTCTCAAATGAAATGTAAGCATTGTTGAGCTCTGTTAAGCAAGACGATGCCAGAGGTTTGTACTCCTTTCATAGTGATTATGGAAAATAATATTTTTTTCTGAAATCACTAGCATCAAATGTGGTTTTCCCTTATCACCTCTCTTGATCTGTTATTTTCGCTGTTGACCTGCTGGAGGATAAAAATGTATAAATTTATGCAAGTAAGATTTTTATTATTATTCTTGAGGCCACTTTTTGCTGGTTCAGGCAGATGATTTCTGAGGTGCTTGTCTACTATTCTGGATCAGTTTCAGGCAGAAACTCCCTGGTTTCTGTCAGTACATCCTAGATGCATCAAAGACTACTTGGGGGTTCTGCCTGTGAAAGCAACTTGGAATACATGCCTTTAGCTCCCTCGGAGAACCTGTGTACCACTGAAGATTGCAGCTGAAGTAGGAGTAATTTTAGGGTATTAAAACTGCATTAAAAACAAAACAGTAACTGAAATATGAAAAATGACCAGGTAATTTCTGCAAAAGTCTAATGAAGGTAGAATGCATTCCTCCATAGCAAATGTGATCTGACCCCTGAAAGTCAACGTGACTGTGTGCTTGAAGATGCCGTCGGAAAATCTGTAGTTAGCAAAGTATGGAAAGGCCGTCTTTCAGGTTTGTTCAAATAAAGTTGAAAAGATGCCTTCTCAACTGCAGCTAGTCTGTATTTCTGAGTGATGCATGTGTTATCTAATTAAAACTTAATGGGAAAGAAGTAACTACTGCAGTGCAAGAGCATCTTGTGATAGCTGTTGTGTAAGGCTGAACTGTCCTCTCCTCGGTGGTTTGTTATATGAAGGCTGGAGAACTGGTTTCCTGCTGAGAAACACTAGAAAACTAGAATTTCTCCTCATTCACAATTTTTTTTTCATAAAAATGTTCTGATTCATGTTGACAATGAGGAAAATGATGATAAAAACCAAAGCCTGAATTTTATACAGCAGGAAGTACTGTGTTTTGGATGAGGTTTGTAGGGTCTTAACAGTTTATAGGTTGACCTGACAGTCATAATTCTGGGAAAGCTTGGCAGTAAAATTTGAAATCATTGCCCCTTCACAATTCTGTGCAAAATGTTCTTGTTGCTCTCCAGTCCATTAGCATGGTGAAGTAAAACTGGCGGAATAAAGTCAAACAGGAGACAGGACAGTTGTATTTCAGACCATTAAGTTGTGCACTGATGTCCAGACAGTTTTGTGTCTAGCACATATTTTTCAAGATAGATTCAGATTGGTTTTGGCTCAGCTTTGTAGCAGTCTAAGCTTGAATAAGGAAGATATGCTATTGGAGATGAATTGATATAAGGCAGGTTTAGCATGTTGACAGGGTAATTTTGTTAATGGGCTGGTGATCCCAGTGTGATGTTCCTAAGCATTTTCCCATATCTTTGTTTCAAATTGCATTTAAGAAAAAATGGATGAATAGCAGTTGAAGCTTTGCAGGCAACCAAGAAGTATTTTCCCCCAGTGGAGGCCAAGAAAATGTATTTAAGCAGATGGTTGTGCTGATATAAGTCCCCCACGTGGACAGCCTCACACAGCACATGGGGTATGAAATAGTGGGGGGGATGTAGCTTATGGCACCTACAGAGGTGCAGCATAAATTGAAAAACCTGCCTTTGTGCCAGAAATGTTTCTGTTGTGGGAGTAGAAGGGTTTAAACTGAAACTTTTCTCTGTAGACAAGGCTCAGGTGGATCTCTTGTGCCATCTGCATGGTCTGGATGGCTGCTCCTTCTCTCCCCTCTGCTCCGTCTTACCCTGCTGCATTACAGGTTAGAAATTCCCCTTCTCAGGACAAGAATTTATTTCCATATGGAGACTTTCTGGGTCTCATCAGTACAATGGGTAAAGCAAAATCAGGTTACCAGCTCTTACTTTCTCAGGCTATATGCAACTAGTGAGGGGTATTGATTTAGTTTTGATGTGATGTAGTTTATAAATATGCATGAGGATTTAGGGTTATTTAACTGTGCTTTTTAATTCTCCTTGCATTGCTGACTCTTCTAGTCGAGGGTTTCTTTGTATGCACAGCAAGCTGCTCTGTGACAGCCCTGTTCTCACTGCCTGGGACCTCTCTAATGTTTGTTAATCCCAAATCTGTAGAAACTTTTAATGTTCAAGGAATAAAAGGACACAAAGAGATGCCTTTCTGCATGGGGATCCAGGGAGCAGGGTCCAGCTTTCTGAGGAGCTGGGTAAGGAAACCTGGGACCAAAAGACAATCATAACCAGGTAGGGAGGAGGAAGGAGGTGGAGGAGACCTTTTCCATGCTCGTGGAGGAGGAGAAAAGAGCTCTTTTCATCAGGGATCCTACAACTTGCTTAAATAAAGAAAGTAACTTGATCAAATGGTGAAAAGGAAGGGAAAATCAAACATTTGCCTATTTGCCCTGAGGAGCTGGTAGCAAATGTACCCTCTGAATCGATATTTGGATGTTTTAAATACTCAGGTCTCTTACTTGAGAAAGAGCAGAGCAAACAAAAGAGGGTTCTGCATATTCAACATATTTAAGTGAAGCTGAAGTGACTTTTTCTGGTAAATAATGTAGGTAGCTGCAGGGATAATTAAGAAAGGTATGTACATGTATATATGTTTTCCTGAGACGTTGGAAGCTCCCTATTTGCTCTCTCACTTCTCTGTCTACCAAATTATCCATTACTAGCGAAATTTCCTCCTGGTACCTGGCTGGATGTTGAGGTGGGATTGGGGAAGATGAGCTCTCACCAGGGGCAAGCTGTATCAAGACAAACACCTTCATTGCTGAGAAGTGACTCTGACAAAAAGAATAAAAATTGGGGAATTCTTCTCTAGCTCTTCTTCCCCTCGGTGTGTTGCAGGGACATGCTGTGTTTTCCTCATTTTTATCTTCTGCTTGGCCAAAGCAGGAGTGTGGGAGGTGATAACCTCTTGCAGTGAGAGGCTGCAGTGGAGCTTGTTTAACCTGGAGCACATTTGCTATGAAACCCACTCAGACACCGCGCGGCTGCTTGAGGAGACTTTCAGCAATGAGTCCTCCAAACCATTTGCATCTGTCACAGTTTCTACGTGATGTGAAAGGGAACTTGACCACGACACTTGCTCTTTAAGTGGAACTGCTTCCAGCTTGAGGAAGGGAATCTGTTAATGACAGTGGGTTAGCTCTGTGATGTGGCCAAGGCCGAGGGTGCGTGTTCATTCACTGAAAGGCAGTAGAGCTGTTCAGGGTTTACTTTGTACCCTGCCAGGTCAGTTATACGTGCAAGGACATATAATAGTACTTTTATATGGATTAAATTACAGGATCAAAACATCGTGGTGCACTTGAAGCCTTTCGGAAGTTTCAGCGTCGCTGTTAGTGCTGTTGTGGCTGAGCTCAGCAGCCAGCCTGTGCACTGTGTTTGCTGTGCAAATACACAGCAGGACTGACGGCTCTTCTTCTCGCTTACTTTTCAGGCTTGCATATGCTTAGCTGAACTTTGAGGCGTCCTGCCACCAGATCGTGAAGGCAGTGGCTTTTACATAGTTTTTAATTATCCATCTTTCTTTTTATATAAGATACTATCAAAACAAATCCCCCAAACCTGTACAGGTTTTGCTTTTTGCTAATGAGATACATTAACTGGAAAATCTTATTACCTTGCACTTTTACATTCCTTTATAAAGTCTTGAAAGAGAGACCTCTGTTGTCACACTTCACTCTGACTTTTCCCTTCCCTTTGAGTACTGAGAGTCCCAGGCTAGCACAGCTGATTTGTGCTGCTTTTTTCCTTGGGGATGTCCCCTTGAAATCCCATGTGAAATAATTCCAAAGTAAAGCTTTACCAGGAAACACAGAATTACAGAGGCATTAAAGGGAGATTTATAGAGCATTGTTGGGAGGGAAAGCTTTGAGTGGTTGAATATCTGGATTTGGAGTAAATACTGCAAAAAAAGCCTGTACTTCAAGTATCTTCTGTCTTCTGGTCTATTTGTACAATATCTGTATGTGCGTGTTGCATGCAAAATAAGAAAACAGAGCAGCAAAGAAGTTGTTGTTTTTTTGGTTTTTTTTTTTAAATTGTGTGCTTCTCTTTAAAAGCTAGGCTTAGTCTGACATTTCTCAACGGTATTCTTTGCCAAAGTTACTTCATTTTTATGGGAAAGTTGATAAAATGGTTTTTGAAATTCAGATCTATGAGAGCCAGCATTTCTTACAATGAAGTTAAGTCTCATCTCTGAAAAAGAATTTTTATAACTCAAGCTATAAGGTCTTTGGGGCTATTTTCAGAACCTATGTGCTTTTTATTTTCAGTGTCTATCAGAGGTGATTGAACCATCACAGGTCTCCTCTGCATGCTACTAGAGTGCAAATAACAGTAACTTTTTATGGACTTTGTTCTCTGGAAAGACAGAGATCCTTGACTTGAAAAAAATAGTGTAGAAACCCCGGAATTTAAATCTCTAGGTGGTAACAAACCATCCAAGAGCAGACTGTGATTTTCTTCCATTTCAGTAAAAGGCAGAGCAGCAATTGAAAAGGACAGTGAATGTTTGCATTTTTTCTTCTAGGTTATCCCAACTCCATACCATTCCATGTCTTGCTGTCCTGACTCTTAACCTTCTTGTCACGTTTGTTTGCATCCCAGACCTCATCTGAATGCCTCACTCAATGTAAATTATAGTCTTGCATCCTCCAGGGGATAATGCATTTGAAAGTGGCTATAGAGAAAAGATCTCCTTTTGAAGCTGTACCTGAAGGGCTTCAGCACCACTGGTGAGACATTTTATTTTATTACTTGTATTGCAGGAGTGCCCAAAATGCGCTACATGTTGTACTAAAAGATATGGTCTGGTGTTAGAGCAGTGTGATTAGGGTGATTAGAGCTTTTTTGTCTGTGATACATCCTAACTCCAACAGTCTCTCTGTCTCATTGCTAATTTGCTGTAGATGCTGCGGTAAAAGAGGGCCATAGGGAGGAATATCAATGAGTATGTGTAGTGTGGCAGATCAGCTCAGGAAGGAAAAAAGAAAAAAGCCCTGTAGAAGGCTTTGTGAGAGGAGCAGCCGATTCAGGTTTTGGAGGTGGCATTACTGATGGAGTGGGGAAGGTGGTGTGGGATTATTTGTGTCATTGCATGTGAGGGTAAGGATCTGAAATAATTTTTGCTGGTGGGAACTAAACAGTAGATAATGGGGATGGAGAGGCATAACTCAGACTAACACAGATTATCGTCACCTTCGCCCTTCTGGAAGTGACTAACATCAGGAGGCCATAGAAGAAGGGTTACCTGATCAGGGTGTATGGACAAGAGGTCACATCACTGGGGCAAGGAGAAAGATCTTCCTGTTTGGGGGAAGAAGTAGCAGGAGTTGGACTAAGAGAAGGATGAAAAGGTTGCCCAAGTGAATTTCTGCTGCCTGTTTTCAGGGTTGTGCATGCTGCAGATGTACACACAAAGATGATGGAGAGAGAAATGTGGGATAGAAGGTAGGGAACTGGCATGAGACCTGGTGAGAGCAAGTGAGCCTTTACCCAACATCCATCAACTTCTGGGGATTTTTTTCCCCCAACTGTTTCTGAGTTTGAGTGTGCGCATACTGGCAAAGCTATGAGGAGCAGGTGGTGGTTGTTGCTTATTTGTTTGCTTGCTTTGTCTCATCTTTGCAATCCATTTTTGTTAATACAGCTCCTGTTCCAAGGGCTTTAAAGATCCCTTGGTGTAGTTATCTTCTGTGACAGAGGGAGCTGGGGCTGGTGAGCGTGCTGCGCTTTGTGCACTGGGTACAGAGGGAATTCTTTGGGTTGCAGTTTACTTTGGGTTTTACTCTAATCACTTCAACAAGCTTGAGCAAAGAAACAAAAAGAACAAAACCAAGAAACAGAATTTCCATTAAAATGGCATTTCCTGAGGTAGGATTAAGCTTTCTGAGACTGCCTTGTACTGAGTGCAGAAATGCCTCCTATATCCTTTTGTAGGAGAGATTTGAGTAACCAAATTTTTTTTTTTTTTAAAAGCTGTTAGTTTAAAAATAAAATAAAGGTAAACCAGGAGAAGCTGCTCACCTGTATAGCCAGGCTGACTCTAGTTAATAAGCTACTACAACAAGAGCTATAGTTGTTGGGGACCTCGCATGTGCCTTTCAGGTGGTAAATTCCAATTTTGCCTTCCCACTGTTTTTTTGTTCTCCATCTTTCAGGAAAATTTCCAATGAGTATTGATGTAGGACTAACAGCAGAGAATTCTTGACGTAAATGCTACACCATTAACTGTAAGCTGAAGATAAATACATTCAAAGATGACTTCTAATGATTTGTGACTTCTCTGCTTTCATAATTCAGTAAAAGCAGCAGGGTATTTATTAGCTGTGTGCAAAGCCCGTGTGTGTGTGTGGCTGTGTTTACTCATAAATACCGCATGTTTTTGGAAAAGCCAAACAGTAACTCTAGAAACCTGAAGCCTTGGGAAAGGCATGCATTTCTGTTGCAGCTTGAACTGTGTAAAGGATCCTTGGTCAGGAGGAGGCACTGAATCCCAAGGATAAGCTTGCAGGTCTCCAAAAGCAGCATCAGCCCTTCTAGCAGTGCAAGCATCAGAAACTTGGATTTTGCAAGAATTCACTAGCTGGAGCCTGACGCAGCAAGAGACCAGCCAGAGGCCTTGGGGTAATATTTTGTCACAAAACCAAGACAGGAGACAGTCATGGATGGGACAGAGTAAGCAGCAATCCATGGTAAATCTAGACACTGAAGTTTGTTTTAGAACCAATGATATCAGACGTTTTATCCCACTTGTTTTTTTCACACAGTCGTTTGCTCTCTCCCCCACCTCGGCGCTGCCTTCTCTCAGGCTCAGCATCCCTTCCCCGCAGGGAGATCGCTGCTGGTGAGGGAAGGTTGGGCAGAAAGTCCCGTCTGCTCACAGTCACCAGTCACAGGTGTTACTGGGCATCCCCTGGCCTTCATCCCCTGGCCTTCATCCCCTCTGATCTCCAGGGTCTTCCTCCACTTTCAACATTTTTCCTCCAGACAGGGTAGTCACCTACTTCTTTGCAGACCCTTTTCTTTCTGGGACCACTTCTCTTTTTGGCAACCCCCATCTTTTCAGCACCACCTCTCTTTCTGGAACCCCAAGCCCCTGGTTTTCCCTATCTAAATAGTCTAAATCATTGATCTCCTTCTGATCAGCCTCCTAAGCAGTGATTCTGTCTCGTGTCTCTCTCTATTTGGAGGATTCAGGACGTGCCACTTTTGTTTTAGTCCAGGTCTTACCAAAATTTACAACCAGACTGTGCTTGTAGTGATCAAGTAACATCTTCTGCTTGAGAGTTCAAAAGTTCAGTTTCAGACATTGACCATATGCATATGGTATGGCCGTGTGTTAGTGTTCACAATTTAACCTACTTTTTGCCCATAAGAGGTAGCAAACGGAGGCAAGAGCATTCCCTGCCCAGCTGGATGCTTTTCAAACACTCCCCTTCCACCACCCCTCCAATTGATGCTTTATGCTTTATATCTGTATTTAAGAAACTTTTCCATGTCTCCTACAGATAGGTTCAGTCTTTATTTCAGATGTTCTTCCAAGGTAACTACTGACCCATTGTTTCTTTAAAGCTGATACAATCTACTAAGCTCCTTAGATTGTTTCTATTTAAGTTTCCCGGTATTGAGTAATGCATCCCAGTCTGGAAACCTTGGAGATTTTTCTCTTAAGAAATCAGTGTGGAAACAAAATCCTTAGCTAAGAAAGCAGCAGTGTGTATTACTTGTGTTTGGATGGTGCTCACTTTGTGCAAGAGTCGCACAAAGAAGAAATGGTCCTTTCCTTGAAGAGCTTCCAATCGTCAGCCTTTTCTCAGCAGGGGCAAGCACAATCTGTTGCATTGCAAGCGAGCAGCGATTAAACTCAGCTGTCCGTATGCTCCACCAGAATTTATTGTGCTGCTCAGAAATCGTAATCTTTTAAGGTTGATAGACATCAAGACTATGGAAAAATAAGGCACTTAAGTGCATGTCAGCCTCATCTATGGGTTTTGACAAATTTGCTTTCAATAGGAGGAGCCCGTGAGGATGTGAAGTCAGTTGAAAATCCTTGACAGTGCTTGCTGTCATTGTATCCTGACAGTCACTGCCTCCTTGGGATGTATGAACTTCTTTAATTTCATTAGTGTTGTTAGATAAATGTATTCACAACATTTGAGACCATTCCCTTTGCTACCAGTTCTACCTTCTGATTAGAAATATCTGCAGTAGATGAATAGATCTTAAATGGAGTTTTTAAGCACTGAATCTTTCATCAAATGTAAAGTACTCCACATGGTTTTAAGTACTTTATTCTTACCTGTGGGCCTGTGAAAGTGAGTCAAGTAGAGAGAAAGGCTTTTATAGCTCCTGGAGAAAGACATCCCTGAATTGGGACTGTGCAGTTTTCAAACAACCAGCAGGAGAGATGCCAGAATAAGTTCAGCCCTTTTCAAGGTGCTGTCAGTGACAGCTTTCATTGTTCTTCTAAACAACTTCTCTTCTAAAGGAAAAGTTTCTGTTTTTCAGAGATTAAAGCAATCCTGTCTTCATTCATTGCTTCGTCACTTGACTGATTCTTCCCTAATGGGGAGATTACTTAGGAAGTTTTTGAGCTATAATTTCTACATGTAGACCAACATACTGACTGTTTGCCGATAATGTAGTTTTAAAAAATGACACATAGCATCAACACAATTATCTCCTCAGTGTGTACTTTTTTTCAAGCTGGGAGATAGAAGTGGGAAGGAAGGCAGCAGCATCTCACTTGAGCTTCTACCTCTGTTCTAGATGGCAAATTAGCCCTGTTGCAAATTCTCTTTTCCATAGTCTTTTGTCAGAAAGTTTATTGATAGCCAGAGTCACACTAAGTAGTTCTGCCATGTCCCAGTGTGTGCTCAGAACATATTGCATTAAGACAATGTTTGTGTGTTGCATCTGCCATGGCTGCCTCACATGACTGCGTGATCACGACAGGAGTGGTGGAATGATTCTCCTCCGTGGTCTATGAGAGAGTTTCCCAGTGCATACCCTGGGGCTTATGTCCAGAGGGCTGAGGATAATGCATCAAAACAACATTATTTCACAAACTGTATAACATATTCTCAACTCTTCTGAAAGCTCAAAAATGGTTTTGCTGCCTTAAGAACCAAGTCAGCTAGTTAGCATCTTGCTTTGCAGGAATTAATAATTCACTGTACTACTAAGTGTCAGCTAGACTTGGCTGCAATCAATCAAGGTATTTACTGCTTCCTCCTAAATTGAAGATGTGTACATTTTTCTGACAAATCTGAATTACTGGCTCAATGTTATTCCTTGCAAGAAGAATCAATGAACACCAACAGTTGTCTCTAGTTCAAGTTATTTACTCTTCAGCATCCCTACAATTTCCAATTTTTAAAGTATTGGGAAAAATAGGGGTAAAGAGGGGGCACTGCTGAGAAACTAGCAGTAATGTATCATCTTTGCTCTCTGAGACAAAGGCCATGATGTGCTGATGAGCAGAACAATCTACCAACTTATCTACTGAATGAACCAGGGACAGGGTGGCTTTCCAACAGAGGGGTTGTCTGTAGTTCATATATTGATTGCATCCCCCAAATGTCTCGTATTTCCATATAAAGGCACCATGAGCTTAAGTGGGTTTGATCAATTCTCACATTCAGGCCAAATTTCCAAACCTGAAGCACACTTTTCATGCTTCTTGGAGAAAACAGGGATACATTACTGTTTGTTACAAGATGCTTTTTAACTCTGTTAAGCAATACCTCCTTGCATGTGTTGGTTCAGCACAGAAGCAGCATCTGGAGCTGCTCCTGGGCAATTGTTCTGTGAGTCCCAGCTCCTGTTCAAAGAATGAGGCCGTCTCTTTTGTACCATGCATTTCAAATGCCACTGTTTGGTCTTCCTCATCAGTGGCCCTAGATTAGAAACAATTTTCTAAATGGACAAATCTGGTTTAGGTCATCTCTCCCAGGACCCAAACCAGTTGACAGAAAAAAACCCAACAATTCCAAACTAAAAGGATTCCAGGAGGAGATTGTTTGCTTTCTTCAGTCCCTAGTTTCTTACCAGTATTAGGATTTCATTTCCTTCAAATGCTAGTGAGATTTTAATGCTGCTTTGCTGTCTGTTATATTGAGCAGTTTCCAGCCATGACTCTTCCTAGAGCCAACCAAAGTCACTCCCAACCTTCAGAAATTTGGAAGAACACTCCAAATGATTGAAGTTGTGATACCATTTTGTGATCCTTTTCATCAGAAATTGGCTCTGGTCTGCACCGTTTCCGTGCAAAGCTTCCCGTGTTTATTTGAAAGTCCATAGGATGGCAGCAAATTTTCTGGAAACTTAAGTAACGCTCTGCTTGATGTGACTGTGTAAGGCAGCAGTACAGTCTGGTGATGAGGAGGGTCATCTCTGAAGACATGTTTTCATTTCTGCCACAGTGCTGCTAAGGAGTCTCAGACTGGAGACTGCATCTTTCCATACCTCTGCTCCCCTCACATACCATGTCTTCAGGCCTTGTTGTCTGGTTTTGGGGCTTTAGGTGGTAGTTTCTTGTGGGGTTTGTACAGGACCTAGCACGCTGGGATCCCTATTTCACTTGGTTTCTTTTAAGCATTACTATAATATGAACCAGCAGCACTTGTATTTTAGCTGTAGGGAGAAATGTACTGGTTTGATGTGTGCTGTGTAGAATAAAGAGAAAGCTACTGCCCCTAGCCCAAAAATGTGAATAGCATAGCAAGTATGTTAATGATCTCCCAGAAATGTTAAATGAGATGGATTCTGCCACAGCCTTTGTATCACAGTGGGTTTTTAAGAGATTCACCTGTCTCGGCGTAGCTTCAGACCGACGTGCTCAACCACGTTGGTGAGCCCTAAAAATAAGCCTGAGTCCTAGTGCTGAGTTTTAGAGCATGATTTTTCAAGGGGACATGTTATAAAAGGAGAGGATAAATGGGCTGAAAGAGCTATAAGAGCCAAAGCGCTGCAGCTTCATGGCAGGGCTTTAGAGAAAGGCCAGAGAGATGTTTTAAAAGAGTAAATAACCTGCCAAATAAACAGACCAGTGCAGCACGGGTTAAAGCGGTCTCGGCAGGAAGGCAGCAGCAGTCCCCGGGCTTGCAAGGCTCTCCTCCACACCGAGATCCTCCTGCTGCCTCGAGCCTGTGCGTGAGCGTCTGTAACGTTGGTGCGGTAGGAAAGCGCAGGCGATCTGCGCGCTGGAGCGTGGCGGCGGCAGCCGGGCGAGGAGCCGTGATCTCTGCCTCACCTTGGCACTGCAGCCGGGCAGGGAGACGGGGCCAGAGCCGCCCTCCCGGGCTTGGCAGAAATTCTGTGATACCGGGCTGCGCGGGGAGGAGCGGGCTCCGCAGCTCTGATTTTAAGAGCATCCTTTGGCCAGCCAGCGTAAACCCCATTGCAAACTTTGAGGTTGAATCTCTTCCCTTGAAAGGCAAACAGGAGAGTGAGGAGTGCCCTGACCTGCCTGGAAGAGTCCTGAAGTGCAAATAGCACACGAAGTTAGATATCTGGGTGTGGAAACGGGCTTGTAAATGCCAGTGTGTTGCTGGGGAGAATATATCTAATAAGCTGGTGTTACAGCTGTCTTCATGCTCCCTCTGTTTGACATCTCCAAGATGCCGCGTGTGGTCCCAGTCCTTCAGTTCTCTCTTCAATTTCTCTTGGCCAAGGCTGTCAGTGGGATTATTTATTCTCTTGGTGCTAATGGCCTGTCTGTCAGTTCCAGGCTGTTTGTCTCGACCTCCCTGTGGAAATGGGGTCACGAAGCCCTGGTGCTGTGGGACCACAGGACACTGCTGCCCTCCCAGATGTTCCCATAGGTCCCCTGAGCACTGCGAGGCTGGGACTGTGTGAGAACATGAGTCACCTGCCCGGTACGTGGCCGAGGGCTGGAAAACCTCGTCCTCTGACTGTGGGGAATGCAAACAGCTAGGAAGGGTACCCAAAGTTTCTGTGCCTGAGTTTCCTCAGTTCTCTGGAATGAGCTTCTTGGGCCAGGGCAGCCCTTTGGGGGTTCCCGTGTCATCCCGTGTTAGGGAGTTCCTCCCACCTCCTCTTGGCCTGGGACATACGGAGAGAGGTATGAACTCTGTGTGTTTTAGAGAGGTATGAACTCTGTGTGTTTTTAACTTGTACTTACACTGTGAAATAGTGACTGTCTCTTCTACCCAGATGGACAGATGTGCTTAAACTGGTTTCTCACAAGGAGCACTATATTGGTTTCTCAGAGTACAGGCATGAGGCACAACCATACCCCCTTTATTTTTTGGTCTGGGAAACACAGAAGTGAGAGCATCTGTTGGTTTCCAGGTACATTGGTGCTTCCCATGCCAGTTACGCTGGAAATCAAGGTTTCCAGTTGTGCAGTTTTAAAAGATATTTTCGGTGGTAGATGCAAGAAGGCATTATCCTCATATTCACCAGCGCATGGATCCCATGCTCTTGACCAAAAGCACTTTTGGACTTCGCGTCTTCTCCCGGCTCTAAACTGCCGTTCCCCTTTGCCTGCATAACTGCCGGCGTCCCGCCAGCCTCACCTTTGGCTGCTGATCCCCCGTGGTGGGGCCCATCCGCCTGGCACGGCCCTGGGAGCCGCCCTGGGGACCGCAGGGCAGCCGTGAGCATCACGCTGCGCCGCTGGACCCGGGCCCTGACACGGCTCACGGGCATCTGCATCTCTGCAGGTGAGTGCACCTCTTCCAGCTGCCTTCTGCCTGGCTAACATCTAGAAACTGGGGTTTTAAAGGAGAATTTCAGTGTGGTTCCTGCCAGAGGGCTCTGGAACAGCTGTGGGATGTAGCAAGCATTGCATATGAACAGAAAAAGTGCCCAGCTGGCTCTTACCCGTGGTCCATCCAGCCCAGAAGAGCATCTCTGACCACACTGATGGAACGTGGTCTTTTGGGGGAGCCCACAAACTTGACCATGCTCCCCAAGACTCTCCCTGCACCCAGAGGTGCTGGAGGATGCGCCCCTGCTCTCCCCTGGCAGGGTCCAGTTAAGGAGCTGTTGTCCATGAATTTGTCAAACCCATTTTTGAACCAACCAGTGCTGTGGCTGCTGCCAGGCTCTGGGGTGGCGAGTTTCAGCAGTTCACTCCCTGCAGTGGGCAGAGGTGCTTTTCACAGTATGCGGATGGAGTATTTTCAATAAAAGATGTTTGGGAATGTGAACTTCTGGGATCTCTTACTAGCGATGACCAGCAATTCAGGATTAAGTTGCTCCGACTCTGCTCTGGTTTGCATGAAAAAAACCCACATAAAGTTCTAGCACGTCTTTAATGAAAATGAAATGATAAAATTGGGATAATACCTACCTCATGCTGCTCTTGAGGGTTAATTAATGTTTACAAAATCACTTTAGGTCCTGAGATTTAATTGAAGGAAAAATATTACCATATAAAATTCTTTTTTGTGCAGGCACTGCTATAGGGCTTCAGCTGGGCAGAGTGCTGTGGAAGCCAGCATTAGTACATGCTTTACTACTTTTATGGTTGTGAGGCTTCCTGTAGTTTATATGAAAATTGTCTCTCTGAAATCACGAATGTAACATCAGTGTTTTCCTCTCACTTTGAAAGAATATTAATTTGCTATCTTAGGACTTCACTAACTATTTAAACTGCTATAAATACAACTCACCTCTGAGAAAAAAGTACAAAATGAAATATCTGTTCACTTGCTTGGGACGAGCTGATACAACTTGCTAATGACTCCACCACTGGAGTCATATGGACATTGCTGGCTCGCACGAGTAATAAATTAGGCTAGTACTGGGTGTCCTGCTGTAGTTTAAGGGTGTATCGGTGTGTTCATTATAATCTCCTGCTATCAAGAGATTTAAAATACAGCTATAAAGCTTCATTTCTGGAGTTAAATTTAACTGTGGAGGTGTCAGCCAGGGAGCAAGCTCTGTTGAATGGTGGGGTTTTTTGGGGGGTGGGGTTTTTTTTTTTGAAAGAGAGTGGTGCAAGAGAAGGAAAAGCAATACTGGGTTTGGCTGACTTCAACTGTTGGAATAAAATGTTACCACTGCAGAAGTGTCCCTTTTTCTGCTGTAACATTTTCTGTCTTCACACAAAGAGTGGTACAGGTTGGGTGGACTTGGAGGGTGGATCAGTTACTCAATCTGCTTCTCTTGTTTCTGCCACACAGGGTGACTATGACCCCAGCAGAACCAAAGTTCTTCATTTCAGTATGAACCCAGCGAGCTTGGCCAAGCAGCAGCGCAAGGAGGAGCAGCAGCAACTCCAGGAGGAGTGTGAAAGGCTGAGGGAGCTGGTGAGGGTGCTTGAAGGAGGCGGCTCCATCCCTGGGAATTTGGAAGGAGTTGGGAGTTTTCAGTCACCACAAGAAGTTGCAGGTAGGCTGCTGGCTTCTGGTCGTGAAGATGCACTTACTCATCTTCCCTGTACTGCCAGGGGAACTGACGGCAGAAGCAGATGGAGACGTTGCAGACAGTGTGCTTGATGGAACGGTTATAAGGAAAATGAAAAAAGCCGGGTTGATGCAGGAGAGACTGAATGTGTGGTGGCAATCCTGTGGCAGTTTGGTACAGAGGGTAGGTGGTAAGGATAAATAATAATAATCCATATCATTTGCTCATGATAAATGAAATACCAATCCAACAGTCTTCATAGTCTGGTGCTGCCGATGGAGTGAAAGGAAATATTTCCTTCCTTTCAGGGCTGGTTTAGCCCTTGAGGTAGTACAGACAGCAGGAAATAACTTTCATAGCTGCAGGGAAGCAAGTGGTTGAAATCTTTTCAGACCTGGCTTAAAACAAATTAATATTGTTTATCAGTGTATATGTGCCCCATTAATCACAGCTACATTCAATACTCCATGAAAATAGAGTACATCTTTCACCGAGCTAAATACATTTCACAGAATCTGTGGCTTTCCTCCAGTACAGTCTGTCTTCCCTTCACATACCTGAACAAGACTTTTTAGGATAGCAACCCCAAAGTCAGCACCTCCAGACATGCTCTCAGACTCTGTAAATCAAGGTAAGGATATCAATAAAATGTGACCCATCATCTGCAGCACTGCGAGGGGACCAGGCAGTTGAGTCACGCTGCAGAGCCCAAGAGATCTTACTGCTGTAACTCTCTTGCATCTACCTTGCCCTCAAAACATTTTTGTTAGAGAAGAGAAAAATAAAAGAGAGCTGAAGGTCTGCTTGGAGCTAACCTGTTGTGTTCCAGCAGCACGTATGCAGTCAGCGTCCTCCCTCGGATGAGGCTAAGAGGGCAGAGCTTTCCTCGAAGGCCATGCGTGCTGGAGACTTGAGACCCACTAAACAGCAGAGCCCTGGTTTAAAGAAAATACCCAGAAGAAAATATCTTTCACTGTTATGACACCAAAACTGTCTGAAAGTAGCTTGCGTGTTTTCCCATTGCTCAAACAATAGTACTTTATTACTGCTAAACACATGTTTGCTCCAGCATCTTATAGTGGATTATGGTGCTATATAGCCTTAAAAATATGACAGTGAGAAGTGTAGATGGGGTGGTTTATAAAGTGAAGAGCTGACTGGATGTTAGAGGTACAATGACAGTTTGTCACCGTTGTTAGTGGATGCTCTAAATAACGCATCAGCGTTAAACGCTTCCTGAGCGTTTAAGGAAAGCTGCCTTAGGAGCTTCCAGTCTGAGACCCCGGTGAGACTCGAGCAGTTCTTGGCGATAGTTCTTGCATTGCAATTTGAATTTGAAACGCACTGTTTTTTTTAAATTACAGCAGATGCTGCTGCCCAGTGCCCTTGTCTGTCATTATGCCCCTGAGTAGCCGGCACATCTAATGCTGCAGATCGGCGCGGGTGGCTGTGCCCCTCGAGCCCAGGGAGCAGCGAGCCGGTCAGGGGCAGAGAGGATGCAGAGGTGAGGTCAACTCTGAGTCTCTGCCATTGATGAATGGACCTCTGGGGTATCGTCTAAAGTAATTAGACTGTTTCTTCTGGGGGAATGCGTTCCTCACGTATGCCTCCTGTGATTTGTTATTCATCATTATTATTCTGCTGCCTTTCATGCAGCTGCTTTTAGCTGTTTGTGAGGTGTTCCTGTGCTGGGATGTTACCAGGTTTGTCTTTAGCTCGTAAGGGATACATTTTTAAAGCTGTTTTCTCTTCTGCCTTTGATTCTGACAGGAAAACAAACAGCTCACTGGGTTTCAGGGTGTTTTCAGCCTCTCATATATGTGATGCATTTTTTCCTTTTGCCCCAGTCCCACGCTACATCATTCTGACTTCTGGTCACCAACTCAGATGGGAGAGGAAATCAGTTGCAGACCTTAGCAGGGTGGGAAATACTTCAGTGTCACTTATCACAGTCCCAGAAGGGCCCTTTGCGTTCTCAGAGTGCCTGTAAGTGCATATGGAAGTGGTTAATGTAAACAAAATGGGGAAAACAGCTATGAGTGAAGGATGGAGGAGCCCTGCGGATGACTGTCTTTGAGACCGGGGCATGTATATAGTAAGCCAGGTTATATGTAGAGATCTTGGGTTTTTTCTTGTGTTTTATGTACTTGTGTGCATCACTGTCACGCACAGGGAACGTTGCTATAAATAGTCCTAAACCCTCCTTTCTGCTGCAGGAACATTCAGCAGTATGGTCGGAGGATGAAGACTGTATATATTAGGATGTGCAAGAGATGCTGAGGATGTTACAGCACTGACTGCAAGGTTAGCAGGCGTGTCTGAGCTGGCTTTAAATTAGACACGAGTGCCAGATTTGGCCTTCTTGCTGGGGCAGGGCAGAGGTCCTGGTGGGTTAGGGGACAACATATCAAGCACACTGTACAAGCTGCATCCATTTTTGCATTGACTCTATCCTGCTTAACTCATGCAGCATCCGCAGTGTGGATGCAACAGCTGTTCCAGGAGTGGTTTAATGACATGGATTCACATGGCCAGAAAACTTACACTGTCTCCTTCTGGATAAGAAATGGAAGATCCAGCTTGCACTGTTTTCTTAGGATCTCAACAGCTCTGCCCACAGGAACGGCTGCCATATGCCTTCCATTTTAGTATATTTTCAAGGTGTGAAATGGGGAGCATGTGGCAGAAACTCCCTCTGCTCTCTTTGTCACTGTGCAATTGGCTGCCTTGGGGAGGGAGGTTTATTGTACATAATAAGGGAGCAGGTTTCAGTGAGGTTTGTGGAGCTGTTTCTGTACAAAAATAACAAGAATTAGAATTTTTCTTGCACCCCTTTCTGTCAGCTGCAATACCCATATGTCTGTTTATCCATCTCATTCATATGACACATGCGAGAGGCAAATTCAGTTCTCTGAGCTTTTGGGGTGGGAGGTCCCTCGTGTCAGAGTTGAATGGGATGAGGGGAGACTGAGGAGAGAGTAGAAGTGTGGATAAAAGCTGGGAAGACAACAAAGGTCATGTGTAAGTTTGTATTTTGCCTTTTGACAGACAGAGTCAAATGTAAGATTTTATTGTCCTATTTTGCCATCTTACCTGAATAGCTTATTGGCAGAGGTGAGGGATTTGGGTGGCCTCTAGCCAGTCAGGTTTGCTGTGTTCAGCAAGCTTATGTGATCTGCAATAATTATGCTTAAGGTTCAAAGAATTATAATTATACCAACCAAAAAAAGGCATTAAGGACAATGATGTTGATGGTTTTGATAATAATGTATCTGCCATTATTAAATTCATTCATTGGGCTGGAGTGCAGCACGTTTTTTCTGATCATGGTTCCGACTCCTGGATAGGTAATAAGGAAATTATTACTGTGGACGTTAAAGCTCATTAAATGTGACTCTATTAAAAATCAAGGTTATGCTGGACTTTAAATCTCTTTGAGCATAGCTGCTGGAGGCTGCAGCACAGCCTGGCAACTTGCCACGTAGTTCAGTGGTCCTTTCCTCTCGTTTACGCCATAATAGTCTCTGTTAAAATGGGTACCAGGGCTGTTGCAAAGGAGAAGTTTGAACAACGTGAGCTATAACAACATGCTGTCCTTTTTCAAAGTATAAATTTGCACGTGGGGTTGTGCGGTATTAATGGGGCAGATCTGTGGCGGCCACGTTACAGGAATGGGCTGTAACTTTATGGATGTTTTGCTTCTCTCCCGGTGGCTGTGTGGGTCCGGGCTGTGTAAGAGCAGGGTGTACCAAGGTCAGGCTGTCATCTAGGGAGAGGCTCTGAGTCTTCCTGTCTCTGAAACAGGGATGCAGATTGTAACAGCTTTGGAAAGGTGGCGTGGGGCATCACTGCCCAGATTTGGAATCTGTTATAGTTCTGTGTTTCTCTTTCCTGTATTCTTCACACCTTCCCCCCCACACCTTTTGTATTTCAGGCTGCATCTTCTGCTTTTTTTCTTCTAGCTCCATAGCTTTTCTTGTTTTTTTTTTTTTTTTTTCTGTTTCTCTCCAGGTCATTTCTATTTAGATCTTCCTTTTTTATCATATGTTGTCCTGGTGGACCTCTTGATTTTTCTTTTCTGGTGCTGCTAGAGATGGAGTTTGGTCTTATTTGCAAGCAAATAGGTAGGTGGCAGCTAATGGGGAGCTGACAGATGTGTAATGCCTTGTGTATTGTAGCAAAGCATAAGTAGAAATGAAAATGCTTCAGGTGCTGATTATTTCCATTTGTGTTCTCATCTTAAAAGTAGTGTATTTGGAGGTAGGAATGGATGACCCGTGGAAACTGATTCCTGACTAAAGAATGCAGTAATGTGAATTTTCCATGAGCTCTCATGATTTATTGCTATCCTGTAGGTACAGTGGCTTCTTTCATGCAGCCTCTCCCTGCGAGAAAGAGGAAAAGTGGTTTTAATATTCTTGCTGTTGAGAGACAGGCTGGCACCCCTACCAGGAAGGAAGATGGGGAAATCAACTCTGGATTCAACCATCTATGGAGAATTTTGGAAGTGAACTATTTTCCTGAACATAATCCCACCAAAAAAGGAAAGCTATTAATCCAGCTCAATGGTTTCACTGTCCTTTTTTTGCCTTGTTAGGAAAAAGTAGGAAAAGGGGGTCCTTGATGAAGGACTGGAGAATCTCACTCTAAGGCAGGTGTTTGACCCTAACAGAGATGCTACATCTGGTGTTCAGCAGAGGCTGTCTCCAGCATCACTGCCATGTCACGGCCTTGTAAAAATATAATTAATTGGAATTAAATTGGGTAATGAATTAATATTAAAATAATCTAATCTTGTTGAAGTGACAAGCCAGAGATGGTAAAATTTGTCACTGTCCCAGCATGCTTGTGCTTCTGATGAATGTGTTTCTGAGTACAGAAGGTGACAAAAAAGGAGCAGATGGAATTTAGAAGTTGCCATTCTCCATCCACAGTTGGCTGAGCTGTTGGTGCTTGGAAGCTTTGGTGCTTCCTACCATCTGTGTACAGGAAATCCACACATGATGAAGGCTGCACCTGCAAAGGAAACCTGAGTCCACCTGATGAAGGATTTTTCTGTGACCTTAGTCGTTGGTGGGTGCACACGTGCAGGCACAGCGTCCGTATCTCACTTTGTGCTGGTGGCTCCCAGCATCTCGCTGGTCAAACGAGGTTGGGCCAGGTGTGTGCATAGAGGGCAACTCTTTGTCAGTCACATAATGCCTCTTCCTAAAGCAGAGGAAGGATTCATTAGGTGACACTTCTTTCAGTGATGTTTAACATGCCAATTCCCCTTCAGTCTGTAGTGAAGGAATTGCCTTCTTTAGAAAGAGATTCAAAGTGAAAGTCCAGGCCATTTGCTGTCTTCAAATGTTAAGGGACTTTTGGTAAGAGCAGGATGTTAGCCTTTGTGCCCTGCCTGTATTTCAATAAATTGCTTTCTGCATTTCCTGATTTCTTCTGAAGCTTACAAAGAGCTTGTCTTTGCCTCTGGTGTTTTGCCGTGCACTGATGAAGTTCTGTCCTCTTTCACTCCAGAGATGGCCACATGTTCTTGATGGGGGAAAGAAATCATTCCCTACTGCTACCTGCATCAGAAACGTTGCATAACTTTAATGTGCAAAACACAAATGATATGGAAAGTAGTGCGCAGGACGAGTGTTATTAGCAGCAGTCCTTGGGAGCTGCTTTGCCTGACCCACTCGGAGCCCGCCTGCCTTCCCATGCTGACTCTGCAGCTGAAGAGCAGTGCCTCCGTGGGGCCATCCCCTCACCTCTCAGCTAGTTATTATCATTATTGGCTTTACGGTGCTAGTTTCTCTACTGCAAGACATTTAGACCACTCTGGGACCTGAATAGTATATTAAGACTGGGAATAAGCTGGTAGTTTAAATAGAGCTTACGCTGATTTCCTCCCTTATCATCCATATCCCTTTGTCCCAGCCCAGCACTATAGGTAACGAGGTGGGGCTGCTAAATATGCCTGTTTTCCTAAAAGACTATAGCCAAGCTGGGACCTCCTGTACTTCAGTATTCAGCAGAGTTACAGTGGTTGGTGAGCAGAGTCTATAAAACCCTTTTACATTACAATGGTGTTAAAAGATCCGGGCAACCCAGCCACAAGGGGAAAATACCTTGAAACCTTCGTGTGTTCTGACTCAGCAGCAGTGTGGCCTTTGATGGTAAATGCTCTGCACTACTGAAGTCAGCACAGGCGCTTATAAAGAACCAGGTTTCCTGGCTTGAATGAAAGTATAGTACCTCAAGAGGGCTGAAAGAAACGTTCCCTGGTTAAAAAAAAAAAAAAAAAAAAAAATTGCTTTTATCATATACAGCATTTGTCATCCAGATAGATTCCCAAGTTTTTCTGGAGATAGCACAGATATGAAGTCATGCAGCACTGAATATATTGAAAACAGTGTGCCCTGCCTGTGGCAGCATGCCATGAGTCTGTTAAACAACCAGAGAGAATTGCCCCCGAGCACGACTTAATCTGTGTGCTGGAAAGGACGGGGACATGAGCCATGAGCGGGCAGACAAGGGTTGCTGACCGAACAAAACCCCAAGGATGCCTGAAGCCTGCAGCTTCTTGTGAAACTGTGATGGGAGGTGCCAGTGAGACATTGCTGGGACTTTCAGACTCCGGCTGCTGTCCAGGGAGCCAGAGGTTTGTAATAAATCCTGTAAGGTAGTTCTGTTGTAGCTACAGAATGTGTAAAACTCTGTGTCAGTCAAAGGTTACTATCCAGACTGTACCTAGCCTTCACAAAGAGCAAAAGAGCTGCAGGATTTCTTCCTGGCCCCTCTTTTCCACCCAATTCACCTGTGGAGTTACTGGAGACCTCGGTATTTCTGCTTTTATAAAAGGCAGGCTGTGAACCTGCATAATACCTACATACAGCTCCAGTGATTCCTACAAGATATTTTTTTAAAGCATATCCTACCCCTCTTGCTAGGCACTGTGTAGAAGTTGATTTCAAATTATTTCATAGAAGCAGAAGCCTTGCTTCAGGGAGAATAAAGCCACTTTATGAAGAAAAAAAGTAGTAAAGTAAGTTGGGACGGAGAAGGAAATGGAAAAGAAAATAAAACAGTGTTTGTGATGAGGGGGACCATATTTAAACACTGAACTATGAGAACATCTACAGTGGTTTCTGTAGCACTATGAGGAAGGAGTCCCCCAAGGGAAGGGTCCTCTGGGCTTAGACAACCTGCCTTGAACCTGAGTGTAATGGAAATGAGTAGCACTGCAAAAAAACACTGCTAGGAAGAAGGTTGCTTGTTTCCTAGGTGGATGTATTTTCCTTCTTCAGTACTGATGCAATAAAGTCGTGTTACATCTGAAAAAGAAGAGGTCACCTTTGCTGACATAGATGGGAAGGTTAGAGGTAGCTAATGTCATTATAGATAGGCATGTAGCAAGGTTAGAGGGAACTTCTGGGAGCAGATAAATCAAGAGAAAATCTGTGGAGAAACCTGGACTGACAGGGAGTATTCTGTCTCCTCCTGGCTGACTCTATATGTGGTTCTGGAGGAGAACTGCTGATAGAAACAATATTTTTAAGCCTGCTGACTTGGGTTTCTATTTCCCAGTTCATCAATAGCTGAGTGAAACATGAAGTGACCATTAGGAAGAATTGTTCTCACTACCAGGAGTAACCCTCCAGAAGTAGCTGTGCTCCTTCATTTATGACCAGGGGAAGTTCAGAGCCTTTGCAAGGAGAGAAATCAATGAGCAGCAGAAAGAGCCGAAACCTTTATCTCCCATCATCTAACCTCTTCCCACCTCCCAAGTCCCTATAAAACACCATCAAATTTGTACCATACAGAAACTGTCACATTGCAGATAGTACCCTTCATGGCTGTAGTTCTTCTGCAACCCTCTGGTTCTTCTATATCCCTCTGTGCTGATGGTTTCTTTATCAAACGTAGACAAGCCAACAGGCTGTTGAACTTTATGGGTCTTGGTAAACCTTGGCAGCTGTGTTTTCCTGCTTGGGTATTTGAGTCAAGCTCTCGTCGTTTGGTTGTTGCCTTCTTGGTGGCCATGTAGCAGTCATGATGCTTCTGCTAGATCTCTCCAGTCCAGCATTTCTCCTGAAGGGAAGGAAATGCAGCATTATCTGCAGCTGCCCTTGGATCCTGTGGCATTGTGATATGAGCTGCCTCTTGCAGCAGTTTGCATCACAGAGCCGCTTTTGATTAGGACCAATGTGCCGTAAGGCTACTGGATGTACACAATTGAAAATGCTCTTTCATTCATCAGCAGGATCGAGAAGAAAGGCTCGTGCTGATGTCTCAAATTCAGGCCGACACGATTTCCCTGACATTAAAAAAAACAGCCTGCCAGCGTGGTAGAGTGTTCCGGCAGGAGAGAGCCTCAGATCTCTGCTCGGCATCTTGTCAATGTATTGTTTCTCCTGGAAATTAAAGCTTGCTGCCTTTGTGAACAGTAGAGAGTAGAGGAAATCTAGTCGAGGAACTTTGCAAAGGGTGTTGAGGTTACCGGAAACGTCTTGAAAAGCCTTATGCTGGCAAGATGAATGTCCCTTCCAATGGGGATGTTTATTAAGTTCAGGAAAGATGATAGGAATGGGAAAATACTGAACTTATTTACACTTTCCCACTCAGTACTATCCAAGATGGCAGTATTCTTGTTATGGCAGGTTCATAATTGGAAAAAAAATCACTGAATTTACTGTTTTTCTCTGGAGTCCTCATTTCAATCTCCATGTAAGTATACGTGGCCGGGAGCTGAAATCTGACTGCCTTCACAGAATAAATAGGGACTCCTTAACGCTGAATCCCAAATGAAGTGGGGTGAATGTGTAGACTGAGGAATAAAGTGTGTCTACTCGTTCCACATTTTAAAAGGGGAACATACAACTAAAATTCAGAATCCAAAGGATAACTTTTTGCACAGGCTGTTTTTCTGGTTTACCCACCTGTCTCTGTGGGAAGCTGTTTTTTTCCTGGGAAATACAGTTTTTCAGTTGAGTTCACAATATTTCTTCACTTACTCTGATTATTTTGGGGCTGTAAATGAAGTAAAATAAGGCTGCTTCAATATTCTAGAGCAGCGGCTGTGTTTAAGAAGTTTATATTTGATGAGTAAGTTGATGACATTGCATTATGTGAATTTGATGTGCAAACTTGTCACTAAAGTGTAAACATAGTGACAGCAGGACCAGCAATTCCCAGCCTAATCAAGTAAGCCGAGTAACACATTCTTTGAGCTATAGAGTAATAGAGACTGATTTACATATTAAAATGAGAGAAGCTACACAGATCCAACAATTAAGTTGATATTTTAATTGCATAAAAGTCAGGAGATTCAAAGTTATGTTTGTTGCATCAGTTTATTTGTCACCCACATGTATTTGTAGTGTTTTTAATGACTTACATTAGTATGAAACTAATGTGTATTAAAGTACATGAAATGTTAGCCATGGAAGAAAGGAGAGCTTTGGATTTGCTGAGTTAGAAAGCAGACCAAGAGAGTCGAGAGTTTCATCATCTGTTCAAAAAGAGTGCAAACAAATTTCAGGTAATTTCTTTCTTAATATTCTAGCAGACATGTTGGGAGGGAGGGAGAGGGAGCTATATTCAAATGCAATGGAAAAAAATTCCTGTTGATCTCAATAGACCTTGAATTATATCCTTAACTTCTTGTTTTCTTTTTAAGGAATAAGCTTTATTGAATTGCAAATTCACACAAATGCACTAGTACCACTAAGAATTACATCAATATATGGATTCTGTCCTTGGTGTTTATGCTGGTTTCACAGTACTGATCTTGCATTCAGATAAGTGAGCACGTATACAGCTACCCTTATCTCCCCATGCTGATGTTCTGATATATGAATGCTTGTTCCCTGCGCTCACAAAAAGCTATTCACCTGCCAAGCCTGACAATTTTTTTATAATCCTTCTTTGAATTAGACTACAAAAAGAATGTGTTTGAAAAGGTTAACTAATGGATACACTTTTTTTCCTGATGAGGAAAAGAAAAATGGTGAAGTGCTGAAAAATGGTCAAGCAGAGTTTTGATCAGGCTTTTCTAGTCAAATACATTCTAGGTGGTCAGCAAGTAGGAGAAATGTTAATCCATAGTGAATTCGTTTAGAATGGAGAACATTTATTTGGAAAGCAATCAGCATATAAAAGCAGACACTTGTAATTACTTTGCCATCTTAATCATGGCACTGACATCAGTACCATGATGCGATAATGTTGTGATAGCCTTTTGAATGCAGTGCTGACATGAGAATGTCAATGGGAAGGGAGAGAAGCCTCTCTCAGTATCTTCACACCTATCAGCCTGGTTTGCTAATGTCCGGGTATTCTGGGAAGCTTGTCCAATGGTTACTAATCACACGTTATCCTAAACCAAAAGGCGTAAGACCCTCTGAGCTCGTTTGGAAAAAACCCAGCCCCTTGCAATCCCCTTGGGAACCCGCCGGTGGCCAGGACCGCGGCCGGGGCGCTGCTGCGGTGGGTGAGCTGCCGGCACGGCACAGGGCAGTACGTAGGTGGCAGCTGCACGGTGCTGCCTTTGATACGGTCATCTCGTGCTTCTGGTGTGATTTTGTGCCAAGGAGGCAAAGGCATGGGATTAAATCACAGCAAGTCTTAAAACTCAGGGGAAGGTCCTGTCTGTCCATGAGGGATTTCTGAGCATCTGGGAGCAAAGCTACCTGGTGTGGTTTATGAGTCACAGCAGCTGATGCAGTGTCCACTCGTTATTTCAGTGTTTCTACATTTTCTCCATTTTGGTGCCAGGTTTTCTGGCATGATCTCCAGTTAGAGAGCAGTAAGTCAATCCAGCCTCCATTAGGGAAGAACAGATTAATTCTTATATACCTCCAGCTCGATGGATGAAAATCAGACAGATGAAAAGCTGGTTGAAATCAGATTCACGAATTGCCTTTTCACTCTCTGGCAGTCTAAGTGTGTTTCTGTCCGTATTGAATAGAAGAGTCTTGATGCATCCTGTTGGAGTACTGTAGCGTGGTGGGTTATTGGGTAGGTATGCAACTTTGTAAAGTTACCTTCAGCGATGATCAGATACCATCACAGGTGGGCAGCAGAAGTATTTAACTTAAATAGATCAGAGACTTCCATAAGGAAGGGCCGTAGACAGCAGCAGCATCCACCTTCACTAGACTGTGGATGTGTCATCAAAAATCTCGCAGCTAGTGGCATCAAAGGCGATGTGCAGATCTGAAAGATTCAGCAAAGGTTTTCTGAATAGGCTGATAATGATGACGGCGTGTGATTCCCCTTTTAGACTGCCATATTGCAATGACTTCCCTGAAATGAGGCAGAATTTAGGCAAGGGAAAGTTTCCGTCTTGTTTTACAAAGTGGTAAAAATAAATCCTAGGTTAGAACTGGTGATGTTAGATCTGCATAACAGATGTGGGCTAAAGGCATTTTCATCATCAGCCACTATTTGAAGTAACTCCTGGTCAGGTTGTTTCCATGATAATGTCCCTTCCTCGGGACGTGGCCAGTGTGCTGATGCATTTGCAAGCTCCCCTCAGAATGTATTTGCACTCCCATGGTGCCACAAGGAGTAGCAGAGATTACTCTTCACTTCCATTTCAAAGCACTTCTTTCTACTATAGGATCCTTCACATTTTACAACCTGAAAAACCCACAGGAGGAGGAGGGGAGCATTACCATGTGCTTGTACTCTGGAGTCCCTAGGAAGTTTTTGGAGAAATGAAAAATTTTAAGCAGAATGTTCCCATGTATGCAAAAGTCTTTATCTGCAAGGTGATGTTCTAAGACAAATGGAGCAGATTTAAAGCAAATGGCATCTTACTTACACCTCAAGTAGCTCTGAGTCCTAGGCTGCTAACCCCAACAGTTAGACATAAATAAGGATAAAAATTAGAATTACACATATCCCATGTATTGCAGCATGTTGAACGCTGCTGCTCTCCTCTCTCAAAGGTGGAGTGAATCAGGCTGTTCCAGAAAACCAGGGCAAGTGAGCAATTAGCAAGAGATACAGAAATAGTGTTTAGGAAGGTATAAATTTGCTCCGAGAGCTATAAAATGTCCTTGTTTTGCTCTTGTTTTAGAGTGGGGATGTTTGACTTAACAAAAGCTGACTAATTCTTTGTTTTTTCCCTTTAATGATCAGAATTCAGGGGAGGGCTGGCTGTGACAGGCAGGAGAAAGTGTTGCCATGAAAGCGAAGCTCTTTTTAATTAGAAAGCCCCTTGGATGATTTACTTTTTAGTGATTTGAGTGCTGGCCGGTTAGAATATGTCAGCAATACTGACCAGCATGATGCAGTCTTGTCAGCGCGGGTTCTGTTTTGCTCTTCAGACATCAAGAGGTGAAGCCTGCTCCAACAAGGAGAGTGTGTGATGAGGGAAATTATAACTGCAGCCAGCCGTGCTAGCAGCTTCACCATCTGCTGTGAAGTCTCTGCCTTGAATGCCAGTACTTGTGGTAGCAGGCATAATGATGATAATATTTTCCACTTCTGTAGCACCCTCCATCTAAAGGTCTCTGAGTATGCTAGAGATACTAATTAAGACTCGCAGCACCCATGGGGAGTGGTCATGAGTCTCCATGCTAGTTTTTCTTGCTTGCAGAGTCTAAAGAGATTGTGGCACTAATCTTTGGGCAGCGATTCCTTCCATCAGGCAGATCTGGAAGAACTGAAAAACTCTCATACTGTTGTTAGTTTAAATCAGAGCTGTATTAGAGGGGCAGTCTGACTCCCGTTAACCTGCTGGAGTGTAAGGCAGGGACTGAGCTTCATGCTCCTGAGTGGGCTTGGTGGGGGGAGCCACAGGAGCTGGGTCTGCCGTAGCTGTTTTGGAGTTTCTTACAGTGGAAGTCATGGAGTAGGTCTTACAGCTCGAGCCCAGTCCTTAATATGTGGCCTTTTGAGGAAACTGGGCTCTTAAGATCAGACTGCAAGCACTTAGTGTAGTGCTCTACTTGTAAAAAAGTCATAGAATCATAAAATAGGTTGCTTAGAGCCCCGTCCGACCTGACCTTGAATGTTTCCAGGGATGAGGCATCTACCACCTCTCTGGGCAACCTGTGCCAGTGTCTCACCACCTTCATCATAAAAAATTTCTTCCTTATATCTAGTCTGAATCTACCCTCTTTTAGTTTAAAACCATTAGCCCTTGTCCTATTGCAATAGGCCCTACAAAAAGTTCTGTCCTGATCTTTCTATAAGCTCCCTCTAAGTACTGAAAGGTTACAATAAGGTCGCCCTGGAGCCTTCTCTTCTCCAGGCTGAACAACCTCAACTCTCTCAGCCTTTCCTCATAGAAACATAGGTGTTCCGTCCCTCTGATGTAATTTTTTGTAGTGTATTTTAGTATTTTAGCATGCAGCCAACAAAGTCCAAAGGGCTCAGTCTTTCTTGTAGAAGACTAACAGGAAAGCTTTTCCATAATCTCCATTTCCACAGTCTGTAGGAAATGGATCAGTAACACTGTACAGACCATTGGGAAGCAGTAAGCGTATGAGAAATGGAGAAATTTGACCACAAATCTTTAATGCATGATCCCAACACTCACACTCCTGGATTCAAAAGTGTGTTCCCATGAAGATCCGTTTAATGTGCTCTTCAGTTGGGCAGAGCTGTGTCAGTGAAGCTCTTCCTTCCCCCAAATGCAAGGTGTAAAATAAATGCTCCTGGTTAAGATCAAAGATACACCTACTATTCACCATCTCTAAGAGGAAAAATACTGTTGACAGGTATCATTATATGGTGTGTAAGTGTATTTGAGGCTATTAAAGACAGTTATCATCAGAGATTTATACATTACAGGTTAAAATGGGGGAGGCTGGGGGAACAAATCCTTGCTGCGTTTAATTATTGCTGGGTGCTGCATGCACTTTTCTCCATTATTTACTTAATCTTAAATGCCAGATGCTAAAGGGCACCAGCATCAATTAACTGCTTAATTAGACTTGCAAAGAAATCATGTAATTTAGTTATAGGCAAATAAAAAAAAAATAAAAAAGAAAAAAACACTCAGAACAGAAGCTCAGGGCTCTCTTTGCAATAATTTTTAAAGCTCCCTGCATACATTGTTTGCTTTCATTGCTTGCTGGAAACTCTTTGGAGCACTCTCTGTGCCGCTTGCCCCGTAGGGAGGCAAATGGCTGGACACAACCTCACTTGTTCATTGCCATTCTGAGCGGATTTAGCCACAGCTTGCTTTGTTACTCTCCAAATCCTTTCAGTAGAGGTTTGGATCAGATGCCCTTTGCGAGGACTTGTGTGACGCCCCATCCTGATGCCCAGGAGAACCTGGCCTTCGCCCTCCCGTTGTGGTCTGCGTTCCCTTCGGTGCCCGCTCTGGGTGCCAAGGCTGGTGAAGGCCACGAGCCGTCTCCTGTTTCTGCTAGGAGGACTTTTGTGCTGAACACATTTTCGTATTTTGCAGTATATTTTAGTATTTTAGCATGCAGCCAACAAAGCACTCTATCTTTAGCAAAAAGAGCTCCGCTTCCCTCACTGCAAAAAAATAGGAAGCAAGATGCCTTTATTCCATTAGTTCCCACTTGTATGAATAAGAGTGTTCACAGCAGTGAAGTGCATTCATTTTTGTTTCATCAAGGCCTACAACTCTGAATCTTTATCTTGCAAATTACCTTAACAGAGTCATAATCAATGCCTTGTGCTTGTGTATACGCAATTCTTCTTCTGTAGGTGCTGCTGCCGTTCTGACTCTGTTACCACTGTTCTCACTTCAGTATCAGCAACATTGTCATTTAAGTGCCTTTGCACCATCCCCTGTTCTACAACTTTGTTTTGTAGTGCCTGGATGTTGGAAGCTGCTGATTTATTTTTTCTCAGATGTCCTGAAACCCTTCTGAAAACAATGTGGTGTTCAGTTTCTCAGAGCTTTGTTCTCCCTCCGTGCCTGTGCTGTCTCAACACTGTTCTTTTCCTTTCTGAAAATATGACCTAGCCCTCACAGAGTTCCTTATTTCTTCAAAGCACTGTATAAACATTATCTAATTAAGTATATATAACATGCCCTAAAGAATGTTAAGGGAAAACTGCAGCACAGCATTGAAGTTTCCAGTCACTTGATCCACTGTAAAATCTGATTGAATCACTAATTATTTTTCAAAATGCTGTGCCTAATGACATGTATCAAGACAGGAGGATCAGAGCTGCAGCCAGAAGCAATGGGAGCTGCCGCCAACGAGAGGGGCAGTGAGGTAAGTTCAGAGTTAGTTCTAGACTTGGCTTGGATATACACACTAAGGTAATAAACAAAATGACAACAAAAAAAAAGAGGAGCTGCAGCATTTGGATCTTTCCTGTTTTGATATATATAATCAGCTCTACATTTCCTGTTGAAATGTTCATTAAAATTACAGCCCCTGTGATTATGCAGCTGCTTAATTCAAATCAATGGGGCTCCTGAAACAATTTCAGATATTTTTAAATACTGCTGTACAACTTCCTTGTTTACAATGTTATGATTAAGTAACTTTTTTCTAAGTCATCTAAAGCATTAATAAAAATCTCTTAAGCTTTCCTCTAATGTTTTTTTACTCTGAGCGGCTGCAAATAATGCAAACCTTGCTTTATGGCTTTATCTTTTACTTCTTAGTGCAGCATGTCTATTTGTATTGATAACTAAACCAGAAGTCCAATTACACAAGTTCTTTATAATTCCTAGTAAGCCATAATTGACTTCTTTTGTTTTGGAATCCTAATACAAATAAATAAAATTAATAGAGCAGCAGAATAGATAGCATTAAGAGTACAACAGCCATGCCTTGCTTCCAGCTCACTAACTTTTGGAAGCAACAGTTGATAATGTCTATCAGCTAAATTACCTCGATGTTATAACTGTCGCATGGCTGTCCAGAAGGAAGATTATAATGCCCAAAGGGTCAAGATACTTCAGTAGGTTTCATACTGAAAGAGAGGTCATTTTAGTTTTACTGGAAAGATACTTTCAAGGTAATTTCAGCTCTTCTGCTTTGGAATGCTTCAGGGTGATGCCAGGGTTCTAGTTAAGTTTGTTTTAATGGCTTTGGGTTTATTAACTTTTCGCTTTTCTAATAACTCAAATCTCTTTTACTGTTTCAGAAGCCTTGGCACAATTCTGATGTATTTAAGTTGCAAACATTACAGGAAAATACCTAAATCAAAACATTGTGGGAGAGAGACTGTGTGAAGGAGCAGATGTTTACAGTCTCCGACTTCTGTGGTTGAGAAAAAGCAAACATGTTTCTATAAAAATTCAAGGTGGTAAAAGCATTTTAGTTGCCTGTAGTTTTGTGCTTCACCTGCCTGTGAAGGTGTTTCTTTAGTTGTCTTTCGCTTTTATTACCTCACCCCAGCTGCACTTACTAACTCCCTTGTTTAACTCCACTTGGTTATGGTCCCACTGGGGTGCCAGGAGCGAGGGAGAAGCAGCAGGTCTGGCACGGCTCAGAGCTGGCGCTCATGGTTGCTTAATCCCTCGCTGAGCACATCTGCTGAGCTGGTGCTGCCAGGTCAAGCATCGGCATGGCCAGATGTGAACGGCTGCAGATGTTATAGCACCGCGGTGTGGTTGAGCCCAGATGCTCGGCTGCCAGGCTGCCAGTGCTGCTGCCACCGTTACAGCAACATCCCTCCTCATGAAAAGGGGGGATAATGTAAACTGTGCAGGTCAGAATTGGTCAGTGCTGTCTGCTGATTGCTAACTGTATCATTATTGGGTTTAGAAGTAGACAAATATTTTAAATGAACTCTTGTTCTTTGGTGCTGAAGAAGTAGGATGCAGCCTGTAGGTCAGAGAAGTGAGTATTGTCATTTAGATATCATCTCGTGTGTCCTCATGGTATTCAGAACTTGTACGTCCATTGAAAATTTAAGGTAAATGCTTCAGATGTGGACATGGAAAGGGAATGAGAAAGAAGAGGACAGGAAAGACCAAAGCCTTTTCTTATTTTAACAGAGAGTAGATTGAATGTGATTTGGCCACTGCACCTTAATGGGTAATCCCCACTCTGAGCCTCAGATGAAAAGAAAAAAATCTATAAGTCTAGGGATAATGCAAGAGGATTTTTGCAGACTTTTCTCAGATGTGAAGTAAGCTACTGAATAGCACAGCCTTTAATGATAACTTTTTCTTCGAGCACAGAGCTAATTCATTGATTTAGCCTGGTTGGGTAAATCTATTTTTCGTTGCTTGCAGATCCCACGCACACAGACCTTTTGTGTGTACCGTTTTTTCCTTTCCCTGCTTATCTCTGAACATATATTTTTTCCTAAACTTCTGGCTGACCTGTCCCAGCAATGCCATGCATGCCAGCATCACAGTCTCCGTGGCACTTGGTGTCATTGACCCTAGTGGGAAGAGTTCACAGCAGCAGAGACTGAAATCTTTAAACCCAAAACTGAAACGAATCCTTGTCATGGAAGACTGCAGTGCAAGAGAGCAGATTTCTCTGTGTGCTTGCTCCCTGGGTGTGGTGTGGATTGTTGGAGACCAAGAGTCAAGTTTACCTATATGCTATGCTCTATGCTCTTTTTCTATACCAAAATATTCTCCTTGGTGACTAAGCACCATGGATCTCAGTTTCTTGACTGATCTTATTTCAAACAGGCTAGGTCCTGCACCGCTAAGGCAGAGTTTGGTTCAGAGCTCTCAGGAGTTAGAGAGACAGAGGAGTTCAAGCAATGCCAAGAAGCAAGAGGATCTTCCAAACAAACAGGCAGGAAGGAGGGAATCTATAGGCTGTGTACGGAGAATTCAGACTTCATCTGAAAAAGAAAAATAGTGATATTCTGGGGTAGGCTGTTCTTTGAGCCTGCTACAGCAGTTGGTGTCGGCAGGGCTTGCTGCAATAAGCATGTCAGCCTCTCAGGATTCCAAAGTGCTCTGTAAACTTCACAGCAATAGGAAATACGCACCGGGATTGCTTCATCCATCACTAAAATGCATCCACGGCTAGCATGAAATATAGTAACTGCTTAGTGCCATACAGGAACCATCCTTATGGCAGAAAGTGAGAAGTGTCTTTTTAACTTGAAAGTGGAGGAGGCAGAATGCAGTTATGCGAATGGCATTTGTACAGGACATGAGTGCTGATACCACAGTCCTGGTTCATGCCCTCGTCCCCAAATAAAAATGCCTCTTCAGGAAAGCACTTGGCCTCTTCTGTAATGGTCCAGGTCTAAGTTTCTTATCTTCTCTGAAAAATGGTAATATCCACAGCATAGTGTGTTCCCTGCCATAACCTTTAGTTCATTACTGATTCAGAGAGTGAGTACGGCTATTGAATCAGTGGGTTGGGACCAAGCTAAAGGTTGGGATTGTGTCTATGTACATAAAAGCAAGTGTAACCTCTTCTTCTTTCCAAAAACACTAATATGTGGAGATGTAAAGGTTCATATCTGAATTCTGCTGCTCTGACATCAGGGTTGTGAAGCAAGCAGGTAGGAAAAGACAGTTTCCCTGTTGGGGAGAATCACATCAAGGGACTGATAGAGTTTAGGAGATATCAGGCACAGACATACAGCCATTGTTATTGTCCACAGTGGAAGAAAATATGTTTCTGCCAGCAAGAGCAGACAATACCTGGGAACAATTTGAAAATCCAGGCTAACTCCCATAGCTTGCTGGCCTCCAAGATAACGCTTTTACCTGTGTCTTGTATCCCACTGCAAAGGTTTCCTGCTGCTGTTTTTTCCAGCTCATGCTTACTTGCCACAGTCTCTGTGCCTCCAGCAGCTTTTGAACTAACTTTGCACTTCTTCAAACTTTTTTTTTTGCCTTTTGTAGTTTGACTTGTGTGATAGAGGACTGAATGCCTTGCATCTGTAGGGAAAGACAGTCTCTCCTTCAAGAAATGCATGGATTTATATACCTCTGCTGTGTGTTAAATTGAAGGACTCTGTTATTTGGGATTTCTCAATTGTTAAAACATTCCAATGCCTGTCATTAGCGAAGGGGCATTAGGTTGACAGTACCAGTTTCTCAGTCTCCCATATTTATTCACCTGCATCAGTTCTGCTCAGCTTAATTTTAATTATAATCCACTGGGTCACCTGTCCTCCATCAGACTGTTTTCTCTAAGGTTTTGGTTCATTAGAACTTTATTATAGAGTTAATTTTATTTTCTAAAGCCATCAAATTCAAGGCTGAGCTATGAATTTTCCTGTTAAACAGGAAGATACCCCAGGTCTGTGCTATGATTCAGCAGATTCTGTGTTCTCAGCCCAGGCTGTCACCAGATCAGTGCTGTCGAATTAAGTAGCATCTTTGACTTTCTTTTCCTTAGCTCCTCTATCTGTAAAATGGAGACAGTGCTAATCTCTCATTTGTGTAACTCTGTAATGTTTGTCCGGCACTTCAAAGATGCCAAATACAGTAAAACTGCCAAGCAGCCTTTCACTAACAGGATTGATGATTTACACCTAAAATGCTCATTTTTGTGCTAAAAGAAGATCACCTGAAAGATACTGCAGTTGGAACCAAACCAAGGAAGGGGGGGAGGAGGAAACCATCTGTTACACAACAGCAAAAATGTTTCAGGGCATTCGCCTGGGAAGCTCTGGGTGACGAGTTTGGAATATGAAGGCTTATTTATATGGATGGAGCTAATTTTCTCTAACTTATTCATTTTTCACTTAGGGAATTACCTAATCTTACAAGAGAGTCTAGGAGGAACGATTCATTTATTCTTTGTCTCATTCAGCCCCAGGCAAGCCTGAAGATGCTCTGCCTCTTCCAGTTCTGTTTTTTTAACTGATGATATTAATGGACCTTAAAGATTTTCTTCTTCTGGATAAAAAGGGTTAATCTTTCTCATTCCCTCTCACCCTTCTCCTCCTCTTTTTCTGGAGAGTTCTTTTTTTGGCTTCTCTGGCTGTTTCTATCATCTCCCCCTAATCTGCCACTATCTGAAGAATTCATTACATTTCAAATCAGAGGCCTTGCTGCATACATTAGCAGGTTTTAATAGACTTGCCACGACTCAAAAAGGAGGAAAAAAAGAGAGAAGATTTAAAACTCTTGTCTTGCCGAAAGCAGACAGATTGACTCAAAAATGACTCAGTCAATAAAAGATGAGTTTTGAAAAGGCTTCCCTCCGCTCAAAGGGAGCTCGTATTCCAGCGAATTAGGTTTTTCTAAGCCCACTGTCAGAAATTAATAATACATACAGCATGTAAAATGGATTTAGCCCTCTACAGCCTTATACAAACATATCTTTGACTTGCTAAATGTGACACGACTACCAGGATTTTCCAGCCTTTATCCCAGGAGTTTGTCATCTCTCCAGAATGGTGACCTCAGTGGAATTTTTAAGCACATAAAAAAAAAACGCTAAATGAGACTTTCATTAAGAATATGTTTCTACTTCCCTCGCCTTTCTTCTCCACCCAAATGCCCTCTGTCAGAGCACTTGATTATTGTTATTTGCAGTCAAAATTATGCCAAAAGCTCTAGTTTCATCTCTCAAGTTACTGAGTCCCTTTACTAGACTCTTTCAGTGACCTTCCTTCGAAGAAAGAGGTACTGAGCCTTCTGCATTGTAGCAGAAATCTGTCATTTAGGTCTTGGTGTTTTTTTCTGCTGCTGCAAAAAGGCTTACAGGCCATTAAAATATGTCTGTCTTAGAAGAAAATAAAGGACTTATGTCTTATTAGGTCTATCCACAAGCATTCTTTTGTGATTTGAGGTCTTCCTAGGTGGTCTTGCTCACCTTGCTTAAGATAATTTGAACATGCAGGTGTGAAATCAGTCACCACTCCTGTTTGTTCCTCCAGCAAAGTCCCTCAGCTGATAAGAATTAAAAGTGGTACTAATTTTGACCTCCTTCATGATTTGGCTAAATGCTTTGTTCAAACTGCCCTTGTTTTGAGTTTGGGCAGAACACTAAGAATCCACAGAAGGTGTTGTCCTTAGCGTGTAGGTCCACACAGCTCTCTGGGTGGCTGTAATCTGACTGCATTTGTCCGTCTCTGATTATTTTCTGTCTTCTAAATCCCAGTAATTTATTTATTTATTTATTTGTTAACATTTCAGAGTGCTTGACTCAGTCCTGAAATCTTTTCAGCATTCTCTCTCTTTCTGAAAATCTTATTGCTAATCCTTTTAAAAAAATATTTATTATGAATTACTCTTTAAGTTACCTTTGCAAAGTCACTCCGTGTCCTCATGGATCTGTTCTCTCCCCTGGCTCTGTTATTCTATATATTGGCTTTTTTGTCCTATGCTTGCAGGAGGTACTGTGTCAATGTACAGCAGCATCATGATGTCTTACTCTGGACTATATTTCTTAGATGATGTAGAGAAACTTTTAAAAATGTTAGTGAAGAAACAAACACACTAAAGTACTTCATTTTGGACCATTACGTGCTGTACAGATGTTTCTCAGACTTAAAACAGGCAGAGCTCATAATTTTTTTAATATGTTTATGGGTTGTATGAAAAGACTGAGCTTAGAGTTGTTGACAGTATGCACCCAGAAAGTGCAGCAATAGTTCTTTTTTTCCCCATCATTGCAAACTTTCTTGTGCTTTTCTGGCTCCAAAGAGGAGATCTCTAAACCATGGGTATTGGGGTTTAGAAGAGATTCCATCAAAGTAGCAAAAAGCATTTTTCACAGAGGTGAAGTTAACAAACTGGTTCAGCACTAGCAAAAATATTTCACTTTGTAAGAAATTTTTACTTATATCTCCAAGGGCAGACTGTTAGGTTGGGTTTTTTGTTTTTTGTTTTTTTTTTTTTAATATAATTTTGACATGTAACTAGAAATGACCTGTTCTCAAACGACAGTCAGTAGAACATCCCCTTCTCCAACATCGTTTTCCCCACTGCTGAAGAGATTTGGGTAACTGGATCCCTTGGTTCTTCTTGCACAGTCATGGACCCTACCTACTAATTTCTGTCCGAGAGCCATAAGTAATGGCTTACTTGGAATTAGATAGGTCTTCTGCTCTTTGCCCCTCTTCATTCATGAATGTTAGCCAAGCAAATGTTGGTTCTTGGGTCATATTATAAGATACAACCATGAATTATATAGCAATGCCAGGAAGAGAACACTTATCTGTCTTGCAGATGTTTAGTCCTCAGTGATTAAAAACTGTTGGAAGAACCCAACATACAGGACCTAGAAATGAGCTGGATTCTTGCAGCTGGAAGAAGTGCTTGAGACATTCTTCCTCAGGGTCTTTTACTTATAACATACCAAGCTCCTTCCCAGGATAAGTCTCCAAAGTTAATGTCCTGTCATCTTGTGTCATAATCAGGAGCTTTTAATTCTCTTCTGAAGATGTGCTCCTAATGTTGGTATGGAGATGAACAAAATGGAAGGGAACAAGCTTGACTGTTCTTCTAGTTTTGTGTTTGTTTGCAATTTAGTTCATTTTTAAATCTGTTCCATGTTCCCTTGACTTGAAAAAGGAGTTTTCCTAGTGAATATTATGTCACTTTAGCTTCCAGCTGCTGTGCTGGGACATAGCCACCCAATAATCTCCTTAGGAATAATTGCTAGTGTCTTTTCAGATCATTTTTGTGAAAGGTGACAAACTGCTTGCCACAGTGAGATGTTAATAACACAGAGATGCCCTTTGTTTGAAAGCTGGTGCAGAAATTACCCCATGCAGTTGTTGGAAAGTCAGAGTTGTAATGGTAAGAAGTGAGGAACAGATCCGTTCATTTGCATATAATTCCAGGGCTTATGTGTCATCTTTTGTGTAAACCGTACAATTTCCAGCACGGTAGGGAATGTGCGCTCATAATACAGAGGGACAGGAACATGGGCTCACTCTCAGCATGGATCAGGGTTAAAGAGATGTCATCTACTGAAAAAGGAGGGGATAGAAAAGAAGAAAACATGGTTTGCAGGAGCTACATGGAGAGAAACAGGCATGCATATTTAAAGAATCCAAGTTGTCAAACCAGCTCAGGGGAGACTGTACATCCTCCTTTCTCCTCTGAGTAGGCATCAGAAAAAAAGGAAGAATCTGTCTTCTTCCAGGTGTGTATCGAGCTGAACTTTCCCAGCATCTTCCCTGAATCACCACAGAGACTTATTGCATGTTTTTCTTGTTGCAGTTGCAGTCAACTGTCTGTCAACTGTAGCTGCTCAGCTGTCCTTTTACCAGTCAGATACACTCTGCAGCTGTCCAAGATGGACATCTTTCTCTATGACACCAAAATTAAACTATTGAAAGCTCTTTAAACTGCAGCTAAGGGCTTTCTAGCATGTTCCCAGTGTAGGTTTCTCAGCTTTTTCATAAAGAGGTAATTTGTTTTGAAAATGAATGGCCCAGGTATCTGTGTTGGTCTTGTGTCTAAGACTCAGAGAGGTCCATAAATTCTTGCTTTGCCTTTTTTCTTCTTTATTCTTTCTCTCTAGGAAGCTAGAAAGTCTCTCTGAGTAGCCAGTCAATTCCAATGATGAACTTAACAATTAGAGCCTTAGTGCCCATCTTCCAAAATTTCTAATAAAATTGCATGAATATTTAATACCCAATTATTAAATATTTAAAAATTTAAAACTGAACTGGCTTGGAAGTTAGCACGTGATAAATAATTCAGAATCGGGAGAGGAGACTTGGCGCTTGGGCTGAGACAGATGTTACCTTTCCTGTCTCCCTGCCCAGAGGTGATTTTGGTGGTCCTCCAGTCTTGGGACAGTTTGTGGGCATTGCTTGGAGACTTCAAGCCCCTACCTCTTGCTCAAGAGCGTTAACACAAGGTCAAAGGAAATAACCCTCCCTATCCATAATAACACTTCAGTCTCCTGCGATGGAAATATGAGCTCCAGAGGCTGGAATAATGTGATTGAAAGCCTGGTTATCCAGGAGATGGCTCTGTTTCCAAACATCTTTCATGCTCCAGGGAAGAAAGATTACTTGTCTTTATGTCTGTGTCACATTCCTGCAGTTTTGTTATTTGAAAGCCCCTTTTCCCCTCTTGCTGTTCTGCTGCTCCATGCTGAACCAGTGTTTTGTTCAGCTCCAGCATGATCATCTTTAAAGGATTGTTTTCATAAAGTGGACACAGAAAATGAAGTAGAAAATGAAAAATACACCAATAAAAATAGGGCAGAACCTGCTGTCCTGTGAGAGGAGGCCCAGGACACTCGGAAGAGCACATGGAGGAGATGTCTGGTGTGACTTTTGAGCAGAGTAAATGTCTTTGGGGCCTGCTGCAGGAGCACAAAGAGCAAAGAGAAGGGTCTGGGGAAGGTTTGACTAGTTGGCATCCAGAGTGCTTTTAGGCCAAGAGCAATACGTTTGCAGTGCCAACACTTCAAAACACTATTAAGGGGATAAGCATGGAAAATAAAAGGATTGAATAGAAGGAGTGAATGGAGGCTTTTTAGAGCTTAATTTCGTTTGGAACAAAAGCCCTAAAACAAACTCCACAATCTTCTCCCATTAAAAACACAAATAAGGTGCTGTGCTGCAGAGACTTGCCTTTATCTGTTGCGGTGCAATTGTATTTTCATCCCTGCTGGCTGGCTAAAACGATGTGCATTTTTCTTCGCCGTCCTCTGTGACCCTCCAGCCTGCCCGCGTGCTGCGCACAGCGGAAGCGGTTCCATTAGCGCAGGCCACGCAAACAAATGAAATGGCAGACTGACCTTTCAGCAAAGCCACCTTACCTAGGGGATGAGGGCACTGAGCATTGTCTCAAAAAAAAGTGAGTTCTGGAGACAATAATGGTGTTATAATGTCTGTCAAGAAGAGAGGCAGATCATGGGTAGGAAGGGATTTAGTTCAACACAGCAGCGTGTGCTTATTTACAACTATGCTCCAAGTAGTCATGGAGTCTGCAGGGTTTAGAGTTTGGTCTGTGCATCCCACATAAAAACTGGAGGATGCCTGTATTGTGCCCCGTCCCATCTCAGACTCTGTCTTATACCACATAGCTATTTGATAAGCTACTTCAGAAATAGGAGGAATCTTTTTAGGTGTTCATTGGTTCTATATTTAGATCCATCTGCCCACAAAGCTACAATATCTTCGTGTTGTAAACACAGACTTGACAGTGCAGGGAAGAGAGAGGGACAAGATACTGTAACATAATCTTGAACACTGTCACCGAGTCAAAATAGCATTTCTGTGAATCTCAGCATCAGAATATGAGCATAGAAAGTAAGAGCAAAATGGCGTTGCCTCTGGGAAAGCTTGAAATCGTCTCTTGCCAGTGATGAAAAGCTCCTGTTCGTAGCCTCGATGAACATCATTAGATAATAAACTGTGAAGCACTCTCTAATGCAGGATTGAATATTGTCCACCCTGCACTGTGAACGACCATAACTTCTGCGGAAAATCTTCACTTTGAGAGGGAACAAACATATTTCTGGAGCAGTCTTTCTGTGTTTGTTTTAATAGCAGATGTTGGATGCCATTTCAGAGGTTTAAATAGCATCCAGTGTTTTAGGGTAGTAGTAGTGATGTGCTATTGGAAACAAAATAATAGGCAGAGTACAGGGGAGGTGATCAGATGAGATAAATTTGTCTATTAGATGCTTCTGCAGACCACTCCATGTAATTAACAATGTGTATTATATATCTTAATTACATAGTCCCTAGGATTAATTCTTACACTAGACACTTGAGCAGTTTCAAAACCACTCTTTCTTGGAAACAGCCTAGTGGAGAAGTGATTCTCCTTACTCTGACAAGTGATACAAGTTATGTCCCTGTTCTTGCTACCAGACTTCCCTGAACTACTGCCCATGAAAAGTCCCAGTGACTTTTTTTTTTTTTTATAACTCCAAAATAGATTACCTGGAAAACAGGTAGACTGGAAGACTTATGCCTGATATTTGCTGGCTTGTTCTAGAAGCAGAAGATAACTACTTTCCTGTAAACTTCAGCAACACAGTATATTTGTATTTTTAAGGTGAGGCTGTTTTTTGCATCTGAAGTTAACGACTAGCTCCAGCTGACATCACTTTGTTCTGGGAAGTGCTTTTGGTCTATAATTGCCATATGGAAAGGAAATGTGGCTAGAAGACTTTAATCATCATCTGGGGGGTGTAGGGAGATGTCTGCCTGGTTGGTTCACAATTTACGACCAGTGTGACAATCCTAACTTTGAAACGGTTTGTGCCATATCATACTAATTGGTGAAGTCCACCGTGGGCAATAAATAGCTCTCCTGAGGTTAATTTATCCTGCATCTGGGGTGAATGTTGCCATCCCCACTGAGTTCTGTATTGCTGCAAGCAGGCTGTTCACATCATTTAAGCCAATGATTTTAAAGCTACCCAGGGTCTCTTTACACAAGGCTGCGCTGCCTTCACTGAGAACAACGTGGACATGCTGCAGGGGTGGCGGAGGAGCTGAGCTGGGTTTCCAAAAGCCCACTTGTTTCCTGCCTTCCCCCACTCCGAAACAGCTTTGCCAACAAGGAGAAGGGCAGAGAAAACTCCCAGCAGTGCCCACGGTGGGATCCCCTGAGAGAGCCTTTCACTCGGTGGTGGTTCATCTGCCAGGGCTGAGTCCTGTCCGTAGGCCAGCTTCAAGTGTGCTTGTGAGTTTTGTAACCTTGCATTGTAATCTCAGCATTGTCAGAAGAAGAAAAGAAGAGAGCCCTTTACTTAATCCTAATCCCTACTATACGTGTGTGTAGGTACTACAAGAGAAAATTCATCCTCTTCCATAGCTTCTTCTCTCTGGTCTTCAATGTCCTGCTTCTTTCACCCTAGCCTCTGGTGTCCTCTACCACTTCATGCAGGTTATCTGAGGGGAAAGGTTAATTATGGACTTCTTTCCAAGAAATAGTACCTTTGTAAAGATACATGGGTTGTCTGAAACAGGGGCTTCAGGCAACCATCTTCAGTGAAGAGAAACATGGGAAATCTTCTTAGTGGAGAGTTTTTGGGCAGTTCAAGAGCTGTAGCTGCCCATGGTGGTGGAGACCTTTACTTGTGATGTGTTGCCTTTGAAAACTCTTCCCTGAGCTGCTGGAAGGGCAAGCTGGTGGCTGGAGGAGGATGCTGGGAGGTGCACTGAACCATATGGTACATACACGGTTTAAAAATAAACCAATGTTGACTGATCAAATAAATACCACTTAGGTTTAAAATTGAACAGACAGTGTAGTCTGTTGAATATAAAACTGTTTTTACCTTCAAGAAAAGTTATAATTCATGGTTGTAATGTCACAAATTGCACGTGTGTGTAATGTCACAAATTGCAAGTTTTGCAAAGAGCAGTTTGAGTCTGCCAGACTGTAAGGTCAAGTAAGGGTGGTGTGGGGCTGCTGCACCGGTCGGGTTGTGTGGTCCCACACCCCCAGGGTATAAAATACACCTATAAAATCTAGCAAAGCGAATTTTATTTCTCAAAAGTAATGGTCATAAACTTCCCTACATCAGAAAATGCTCAGCTCTCCTTCTATTAGCCTTTATTTAATGCGATACAATTTATTTTTATATTGTGTCCTTCACAGAATATCACAGAACTCTTTTCAGACACTGTTCCTCATAAACTAAAGCTGGAAGAGAAAATTTCAGCTCGAGGTTTGAACAGGGGAATGACTGGAAGGATTTCATGTACAGAAGGGCGGTGTTAGAGTTGCAAGAGTGTCGGATGGGAAGGACAGACCTGCAATAGGAGAGTGTAATTAAATAACAGGTTGGGGGTACAAGTGGGGGTGATTGATGGGTGACATTGCACGGCAGGCACAGCGTTATGGAAATGGAGAGAAGCAGCTTGTGTAGGTGGGTGAGAATAAGGGTAATCGTGGCCTTGCTTCTTGGAATTGAGAAAATAGCGTTTCATCTTCCCATTACAGACCTTGTGTGAACAAGATGGTACTGGCATCCCTTCTGTAGGCTGGAAAAAAAATCTAAGCAGTCTGTTTAAATAGAGCAGGGTTGGTAAAAATACAGTATCCTCCATAGCAATGTTGGGTGGCATCTGCCTGAGGCATTCTGGCAGGGCCAGCAGGGATGTGTGTGTTGGGAGTGACCCCCAAATATGTCACTAAGGGAAAGTAACCTTTAATGGAGAGTTAGCAAGGACCTCAGGCCATCCTAAGAGAGAGATATATTAGCTGGGATTACAACTGAATTAATGCAACTACATGGCTTGTGGCATCTTTGAGGATGGGCAGAACAAATTTATTTTCCTAGAAAATACTAGTGATGCATTTAATTTCATGCCACTTTTGGCATGCTGAGAGCCACATTGTTTCCTCCTCCTTCTGTGGGGAAAAGGTTAAGCGTGGATTTGGTTTTCTTTGGTGTAGAGACTGCTATTGCTATTGATTGACCTAGCTGAACTCAGAGCAAGAGCCAACGATGTGGTATTTCCAGGCAGCTGTGAACATTTTCAGATGTAAGGAGTGTAAAAGCAGTGACATTTTCAATATGAGACCAAAAAAGCCCAACTCATATTTTATTTATTTATCCAAAATAGTTTGAATTATTCATTAATGTTGATATAAGTGTGTGAAAATACAAGGTGTTTCAAGAAGCAGCATCATTAGGGGGAAGTTAATCATTTGGCAATATTAATTTTGTTACAGATTAATGAATTTTTTCAGTGAGGATTTTTTTTCCCCATCAAACTTTTCAGGATGGGCAACTTTTTGTATATACTCTGGGTCTGAATACAAAGGCAGTATGATTTCCGTGTATTTTCTCGTTCTTTCTGTTCTCCTTTTTTTTTTTTTTTTTTTCCAGGCAATGTAAACAGCCAGTCATTATCCCTGACCAAGGCATAGCCTGCCAAATCTCACAGTTATTTTCTCAGTTCTTATTTGTTTCACTAATGCTTCACTGAGGGATGCTGTGACGTCCCTTCTCTGAGATGAAGGATGTTTATGATGTGACTTTCCCCATCCATGGCTTCTGCAGAGCATCCCTGCAACTTCTCTTGCCTGTTTTGTGCAAGTGTAAAAGAGTAGAACACAGGAACTCAAACAGGTGCTCTAAATACACGGATTCTAGTTTTCAGACACTGTCTTTCAAAAAGATATAATTAAACTTAATTTTCCAAATGTTGTGAAAGATCTTAAAGGATCAAGACATCAGTGTTCTGTAGGTGGTAGATAAAATGGGTGGAAACAGTAATGCTGTCATCAGAAACCCGCTCTGTTAATGCACCTCAACCCATCCTGAAAGGATCTCCCTCTGTTCAGTGGCCTCCATGACTGTGCCTTAAACATTGTTCTGAAATAAGCTGAATTGCACTCTGTGCAAATGATGACTTTTAAATCGATTTTTCCTCACTGTGTTAGAAGTTTGGCGGGAATTAGTGGTATTAGGTGAGGCTTAAGAATTAGCACTGTCACATCTTTGAATTCAGACAGAGCAAACAGTGAGCTGCCTCTTAGCTCAACATCTTCACTTGGTGGGGGAAAAATTAGAAAGATTAATTACTGTCCCCAAGTCAGTGCATATGGTGCTTGTACTGTTCTCTGGGTGCAGGGAATCTGCAGTGTCAGGGCCATACATGGGCAGAGTCATAGTTCAGAGGGGCTACATAGGCACCCAGTGCCTGAAAATAGACACCCTGTGCCATTTTAGATACCCCCAAAGTATCTGAGATGTTGGCCTGGGGCTGGTTGGTATGACACAGAACCTGCAGGAAAGATAGTTCCTGCAGAAGTGTGGTGGGAAGCTGTGAAAAATATCCTAGGGTGTCTCAAATGACTCTGTTTCAGCAGTGGGATCCCATCCTACATTTCTCAAGTCTCAGGTTGCCTTCCTATCAACTTACTCTTTCGTGAATCCTCCTCACAATGTGGCTTCTTGGTTGTGTCAGCAGAGCCCTCAACAGAAAGCAGGGGAGCAGTCACAGTCCTGAGTGCTGTCCTGAGTTAATCTGGGAATAGTCCCTAGCTGAATTATTTTTACAGGATAAATACTGCAGGAGATAGGCATCAGCAGTTGCTATATAGCTGAACTGTTGAGGACTGCAATTTAATTGGGCGTAAAGGAAGAGCAATTTCTGTTTTACAGTCAGGGTTCAATGGACCTTTCACTGGGGGCAGTTGCAAACTTAAGCATTCCTATTGTGTCCCTGTGCCTGCTTGTATTTTTTCTGCCCCATCCTCAAGCTAAAGAAACACTGTCGGGGAATTGCTAAAGGAGCCATGGAGGGGATGACAAGGCTTTATCCCGTCCTTGGCGGGTGCTGGCACGTTCAGCTGCATCTACATTAGCAGTTACCGAGTTCAGCACCTTGTGCCAGTGGCTGACACAAGGCATCTCTAACAAGGAGATAAGTTTTTTTTCATGCAGATGAATTCCTTCAGCCAGGACGGCTGACGGCTGACGCGGTAATACACCAAAACTGCCGCAGGCACTGGAAAGAGGGCCAGGAGGAACGTCAGGGAGGAGGTGAGGGCACACTGTCCGTAGTGAAGGCTTGCTAGTCCTTCGATTAAATTAAAAAGCTCAGGATTTCTTGCATAAAAGACTGTAGTCAGAGTTTTTCCTTTTTCGCCCTGAGGGTAGTGGAGGAGAGCAGTTGCCATCACATGGTTGTAGTCTAACTAGGCCAGTGCTGTTAGGTGGGTGATAAGGCTGCAACCCAACTGGTGCAAGAAAGCTCCTGATGGCCATTAGCAGCACCAGGTCTGAGAGACAAAACAGTGGAAAAGGTGCTAACTCTTCATGAATAACGAAAGCTGTTCAAGGAATTCATGAATTAGGGTGCCATCCACCTCCAAGGTTATAAAAGCCAGGAAAGGCAGTGTCCAAGATTCGGTAGAAAAAGCAGATTTACTTTTCCAAGGCTAGGCTGAATTTATTAGGAAAAAAAATATCGCTGTTGGACATATGCAATATATTATAGCAGTGCTGTCTCTGACAGTGGCGAAATGTTATTTACCACTGCAATGTGATCACTGAATTTTTACTTTCATATATAGGGTTTTGTCCTTAACAGCTGCATAGTTGAATAAAGACTGTGAGAATATTGAGGTCAGAGCTGCCAATTAACCTCCTGATTTCAGAAACTGATTACTTGATTAATCAAAGACCAAAACCAGCTGAGATGATGGGAAAAAGGTTGTAACAATCCAAGGAAGGGCTGAATTAATCACAGAGTGATGAATTTGGTATAAATGGGGAGGTGGGTGGTCAGGAAAGACACAGTCTTTTCAAGTTTGTGAGAAGGGATAGTGAAAGCTATCAACCTTTGGGCTTGTAAGCAGGGTTTAGATACTCTACTTACCTCCCATCCTCCAGCAACTGGGGAGTTCCCTGTATAGCAGTGTTTTAATGAACAAACTGCTGATGTTCCCCAAGACTGGCTTGCTCTCCTTGATAAAGCAAGATAGAGTTGGGAGGAGACCCGCAGTAAAGGAAATACTTTGCATGTACATCATCGCCCCAAGCCACTCAGAAAGGTGGAACTGAATTAACCAAAGGTAAGAAGCTGGCTAGCGTTAACTCTCCCTGTGTGGATGCTCTCACTCAGAAGTAAAGAGACACGTAGTTCTCTTTAACCATTAAAGAGTTCCTGTCCCTGCCAGGGGATTAAGCTCAGTTGGATTAAGGCCAAAGTACTTCTGAGCAGGGACATGCTCAGTGGCATTTAAGGCACTTTAACTTAACATATTGAATTATCCTTTTGTCCCACACGGAGCACCTAACTAAAGCAGTACAGAAGATAAGAGGAGACTCTCATTCTGCTGGTGGAATTCTCAGAGGTAGATCGCAGGCAAGTCCGTGGCCTTGCAGTTACCATCCTGCATTCTCCCTGCACTACACCTGGGAGGCTGAGGGAAATGCTTTTCAGCAAATACTCAAGCAAAAATTTTTCCAGCTCACTTGGGAAACAATAATGCTTTAGCACGGGCTGTATAAACCCAGCCAGAAACCTTCCTTCATACTAAACCAGTCACCTTGCACTGAAGTATCTGCTGTCCTACTCCTGAACCCTGAACTAGCTAAAATGAAGGCATAGGGCCTACATGTGCTGCAACTGTGTCTCTGATCACAGCTCAGTCAAAGACTTCAACCTCAGAATGACAAAGGTATCTGAGTGAGGAAGTCTATTTGTTTGCTGTTAGAAAGAGTCAGGTTTTTTTACTAACCCTGGACTGCAGTGTTGATAAAACAAGCTGACTTGGGAGACGTCTCTAGTGTATATTAAAGTAAAGCCAATCTCTGTAATTAATGGGGAGATAAATTGAGGTTTAATTACTCAGAAGGCACCTTGGGTGAAAGATTCATGGTAATTGTTGTGTATCCTCTTGAAGGATTCACAGTACTGGCATCTCCCTTTGTAGCAATAAAATACCAGGTGAGTGGCAGGCAGTCTCACAGGCCCTCTCTTCTAGGGACTAGTTCAGTTAAGGTAGCAAATGCAAAGAGGCAGTGATACTCTTCAGGCTTTTTATCACAAGAAAAGCCCCTTCCTGAATCTTGAAGGATTCCTAAGCAGCGTGTCAATTTGAGATCAAAGCACTTACAGTCAAATCAAGAGTATGTTGGAGGAGATTTCCCTTATAGGTAGATTCCTCCTGATGCAAGCATACAGAGGTGTATTTCTTACCATTTCTTCACGTTCTTGCTTTGTGCAGCGTAACATCCTTCTCCTGGGTTCCGTGTAGAAAATAAGATGTGTGCATGTGGGGAAATGGGTGCTATAGCTTTGAATTTTGTAGTATGTTGTTAAAAGGCTGGCTGAGCAAAAGAAAAGTCCATCCCACCAGGACATGTCTGTTTTCCTTATTCCCGTTTATTATCTTTTGGTCTGCTGGGGCCAGGAGGAGAGCAATCTAGCTTGCCTGTTTCTTTACTTTGCCTGCTTAATTCACTTTTAAAAAATTTAATTAACCTTTTCCATTCACTTAGTTTGGCTAGCACTGTAAATACATTGCAAGGGCTCTGTGCTGATGACGTATAACAAAGTACCCGTTTTCTTTCCTTACACAGAGCTGAAGAAGCAAGTGGAAAGTGCAGAACTAAAAAACCAGCGTCTGAAAGAAGTTTTCCAGACCAAGATCCAGGAGTTTCGCAAGGTGTGCTACACACTAACGGGGTACCAGATTGACATCACAACTGAGAACCAGTATCGGCTCACCTCCATTTACGCCGAGCACCAAGGGGACTGCCTGCTTTTTAAGGTAGGTCTGTGCACCCCTCACTGCACCTGCTTCTTCGAGTTCATGGTTTTCATCATGCCAGAATGTATTTGCTCTTTCTCAGTGATTAGGCTGGAAAATCACTGTCCCTCTGCTATATGGCAGGGTGTTCCTTATGAGGGAAGTAAAAATCCTTTCTTCTTTGGAAAAATTACTGTAGATTTGACATCTGGTCTCCCACTTATATATCAAAGTCAGGAGTAAAGAGACGAAACTATATATGCATAATACCGAAGGCATCTGGCCTTACACTTCACCTTTTCATATTATCAGTTATATATGCCGTGGCAATAAAACCTTATGTAACCATCAAGGTTTCATCCTTACTTCACTACGAGATGTATGTCCTCACTGTCTTTGCTATCCTCTAGCTTGTCTGCGTGCCATCATTTTGTCTTTATGTAAATTGGAATCCCTTTTGAGCAGCAACTCATCCTTGTGTCTGTGAAGTGCTGTTTGTGTGAAAAGCACAGATGAGTAGCAATAACAGTCTGTCTTCTGTCAGTCAGAAACCTTTATTGGTCTAGCTAGGTGGTCTGAGGTTGGGTTGTGGTTTGATAGGTGCTGTTTTTCTTCTGCATCACCTTCCAGCTAGCACAGTTGGGCTGATGCATTAGACTGCTGAGGTGTGACGTTAGAGTCACCAAGCTGTTAAGTTCAGGTGTCAACATCTCAAGTGTACAGGTCAGTGGGAAAACTTCCTCCTTCTCAGCAGCAAAAACAACTGGCACATAAAAATCATACATGCCTCCCACTGATCCCCCTGGGTTGAGTCTCATTTATAAGAAGGATGAGCATTTTGGAGGTGTTCAGTACAGGAGGGAACTTTACAATCAGGAACTAGAGAAGTTCTGTTTCTGCAGACCTACAGCTGTGTGTGGCACATGGATTGCTGCAGTATTGTTTCTTTACATAACAGGACAAACATTTTCCTGTTCTGCAACTTTAGAGCCTCAGGAAAACAAAACAAAACAGAACAAAAACAAACAACAAATAAAGCAAGTGAGGATAAATATAAAACAGCACCTATGATCCTTAGTAAAACTAGGAAAATATCCCCATAGCAGTTGTATTCCTTGGCCTTATGAAGGTTCTGGACTAACTGAGATGAATGGCATCAAGAAAAGAAAGCTCAGTGTCCAGGGAAGAGAATAACTCTGTTGGTTTTAAGGTGCTGTCCTTTAATGCTGAAAACAGCTCTCTGGTACAATGCTGTTAGCTCTAACACCTCCAGAAGCCTGTGCTCACCCCTGTAGTGTTAAATGTTTAGTGCAGCAGACTCCTGGAGATGTCTGTTGGATGCCGTGGCCAAACAGTACAACTAGAAGTTCTTTCTGCATCGTAGGAGAGATGGAATGCTTGGAGAAAGTTCAGAAAATGTGAGAAAATTGCTTACTGGCCACATGAATAAGAACTGGCTAGCATCTCAGAAATTTGTCTCCAGTAGGATCAAATTCGCCTTCATGTAATGGCAATAGAAATAATTTACATGCAGGAGAGTGAATAATAAAGTACAGATTCCTCTCCCTAAACACTCTTCTTGCTTCTCTTCTTCATTCAAGTCCTTATTCCCAGTTATGTCCAGAGGATGGAGGTAAGTGTCACCAGGTAGAGCAGACCTCACATTTCCCTGAGCTAAGGGTGGGTTGTTTACTGATTCATGGAATTCCTCAGCCCCTCTTACCTCGCCCACCTCTTTGGATAGGAGAAGCAGATTTGCTAATTAGAGCCTGAACAACAAAATCTCAGACTCTTTCTCCCTGTTCAGTAAATCACAGACAATTCCCACTGTAGGCAGCTTAGAATAGCAGTAGAATATAAACAACAAATTATTTCCTTGCTGAGTCCAGGCGGTTGGTTCTCATGTATGCACCAAGGCTTGAATCCTGACTACGGCTTCCAGCAAGGTTGTGTGTTTATGCTGTGGAATTTCTGAGCCCTAGCAGACTGTGGGTGTTTGTGTGCATTTCATTAACCCAAAGAAGTCACAAAGCAGGGAATGCTATTTGTATTTATTCCATTCAAGCAATTTATGGAACAGGGTCTATATAATTAAACCAGAGAAGTCCCCTGGCATTTTACAAGCTTCTGTAGTTTGCCTGTAAACTTTAGAGCATATTTCAGTAGTACTGCTGGTGGCATTTAATTTTCAATAAGACTTCAATAGCAAGGATGCAATAGGAGCTACTGTAGTGTAACCCCTTCAAAGCTAAATGAAGATGAAAGATGTGCTTTTTTTTTTTTTTCCGAGCAAGGTATGCTGTTACTGTAATAGAGCTTATTATCTACATGCTGTACATGTGCAGCCAATTCACATTAAATGGAATTGCAGCTTCAATGAAAGGGTTAATCACAGTGCCATGCTGTGAATATAAATGACTGCATCTATAAATGAGCTCTGAATTCCAATGAAACGGTATCAGCATTTATTGGCAATCCCTATCGATGCAACAGATGAGCTCATCAACTTGAAGGATGTTCCAGTGGTTTTCAGGCCCTCTGTGTGCAAGTGCGTAGGCAGAAAGGCGCATCTCAAGCTTCACAGCTCGCTCTTGCTTGTTTGCTCTTTTTTATTCTTTTAATTAAATGCTGTGGAAAGTGGTGTTACAGGTTCCTCAGCAGGAGTTTAGTTTCTGATTTTTTTTTTTTTGTGGTCTGTAATGCAATATAGTTATTGGAGCACTTGACAGTTTCGTATTCTGTTCCCGTTGCTGGCACAGTAGACGTGTTAGGCCATGCCACAGACTTCGTGTTCTCCATAATGCTTGACTGGTGTGTCTAGGCCAGCCCACCCATCCCATACACAAGAACTGCATTGACTCCCCTTGTAACAATCCATTAAAGGTATCTATTAAAACAAACAGATGTTGCCAGGGAGCCTCAAAATCATCTTAACCAACTTGGAATTAAGCGGTGTCAAATCAGGGTGTCATTGCTTGGCAGTGTGTACCTCGCACTGTTTACCCCTGTCTCTGGCTAAATCCTGAATGAGGGTAAGGAAATGAGGTCTTTAGAAAGGCAATGACAGTTGTTTCAGACAAAGAACGTCTTATGGTAAACAGAAAGACTGGTCAAATTTGAAGAGGAGATGATTTGGAGACACTTATATAAATGAACAAACAGCACAGAGAAATTAAATCATGGGCTTTTTCTTTTTGTATGCACAAAGATACAGTCCCAGCCAAAGCATTTGAAGCCCATCAATTTAAAATGAAAAGAGTGGAAATCCTTTTATTTTATATACCCTATGGCTTCGAGGTACTACTGAGAGCAGGAGCTTAGTACCTTTTCTAAAATGGTAAGCTACCTTTGTGGACAAATAATAATATCTAGTTTTACGTTTAATATTTACATTTACCTTAAGTAGGGATGTGCAGAGCTCTCTGCTTTGAGATGCAAAGGCAACATCTTACTGCAGTGGATATGAAGAAAATTCTTATGCATGCTGCTTATTTTTGGGATTGTGTCTACATATGATTTTATTGCTGCTGTACCTGTCAACATTCAACTCCATCTTTTGGAAATACTTGGGAATGAAGACTCAAGTGAAGAACAGAGAGCAAGAACAGTGTTCAGAGAGACCAATCTGTGTTTGATTATTCACTTTACTTCAGGTAGACTGTTTCCACTGTTGTGGCGTGAATGTGGTGCTGGTCACTTCCTTGATAGGGATTACATCAAGAAAAGCGTAACCAGCAAGTCAAGGGAGGGGATTCTCCCCATCTGCTCCACGTTCGTGAAATCCCCCCCACAGTGCTGTGTCCAGCTCTGGGGCCCCCAACATAAGAAGGACATCAACCTGCTTGAGTGGGTCCAGAGGAGGCCACGAAGATGATCAGGGGCTGGAGCACCTCACTTGTGAGGACAGGCTAGGAGATTTGGGGTTGTTCAGCCTGCAGAAGAGAAGGCTCCAGGGAGACCTTATGGTGCCTTCCAGTACTGAAAGAGGGCTACAGAAAAGGTTGGGAGGGACTCTTTGTCAGGGGATATGGGGATAGGACAAGAGGGAACAATTTTAAACTGAAGGAGGACAGTTTTAGATTATATGTAAGGAAGAAATTGTTCCCTGTTTGGGGGGTGAGGCCCTGGCCCAGGGTGCCCAGAGCAGCTGTGGCTGCCCCCTCCCTGGAAGGGTTCAAGGCCAGGTTGGACGGGGCTGGGAGCCCCCTGGGCTGGGGGAAGGGGGCCCTGCCCGGGGCAGGGGGGTTGGAATGAGATGATCTTTATGGTCCCTTCCAACCCAAACTCTTCTATGATTCTATGATCCTGGAGTGAAAAAGCAGTCAATCTAATTCTGTGTAACAGCTACATCAGATCTGTTTTCAGATTCCTCTGCTTTCTCAGAAAGGATTGCTCAGATTTCTTAGGAACTCATGTATAAATTATTTGGGTCTAAGTTGGTTGGTAAGAAAGTTAAACCAGACAAACTCTTTTCAGTATCACAACGGTGTTATGTGTCTGAGCTCATAAATAGTCCTGGCCAAAAGGTTGCCTTCAGACAGATATTTTCTATATCCTCAGAGACCAGCCTTGCAGAGTAGAGAATTCTCTCTGTTTCTAGATCTTGCCCATGTTGTTATTTTCTGTCAAAATCATCAAATGGAAACCCAAACACCAGCAGTAATTCATTGAAGAGCATCCCCATGTTGGTAGGCTTTATGCCTTGAAAGAGAATACCCAAGATACCAGACAGCAAACAAAACCAGAAGCATCTTGACACAGCTTGAGAATGTTGCCAGCTACACGGCTGGCACTTCTTGCTGCAAAATAAAACCTTTATTGGTATCCTATTGGATTTGTAATATGGTAGTAAAATCAACAGCTTTTCTGCAACCTGTTAAATTAACAGCCAGTGTTCACACACTCTTCCATGCACACCTCTTTAAGGAGTTATGTAAAGAGTTGGTTTGCAGATCTATAAGGGGAACTGTCACTATCAAAATTAAAAGCGATCTGAAAAGTGAACACTTGCTCCTGATATGGTTCACCATGGGTGCGAAGGCAGACCACAGTGGGGTGAAATACGATAAAGGCTTTGATTGGAAGAAGGGTACAGTGGAAGGATAGACACCACCTTTAACTTCCCAGTCTTCCTTTGCTTGCCCCATCGCTTGTGTACCCTGCTGTCCTGTTGCCTCTAAAGTGACAAAGTGTGTAACATGCAATAGAGCAGAAGAAGTAGAAGAAATAGTTGGTTAATTCTCTTTTCTTGAGGAGGGAAATGAGGCTGGATTCGATAAGAAAGAACTCATAGGCTATTTTTCAAACACAAAATGATGTTGACAAGCTGCTGGCTGAAATGGGGAGACAAAACCTGTGTGGTTAAACATGAGGAGAGAGTCCAGTCTGCTGAGATTCCAGAGCAGCCTTAGCATCAGATTGGCTGAGCCGCACCAGTGAACGATGTATGTCTCAAAATAAGCAGGATGGTTAATACAGGGATTACTTTCACTCACCTGAGTGCTCTTGTTTCATCTTGAAGCTGACAGCCGTGTTGGGAGCTCTGAATCTGAGTACACATGCTTGGCATACCTGCAGTTTCAGTTATTTCCTCCTTGAACCCAGTGGAGTATCTCTGAGAAGCATGTTCTAGCTGTTTGTTTCTTTTTGTGTCTCTATCCTCTCCCCTCTCCTCCTCCTCACCCTTGATGAGTCTCAAGGGGAGAAAGAAATCACAATTTTGATGGAGTGCTATTCTTCCAGCAGCTGTCTCGCACTCTTGTACACACAATCAAAAATAACAATGGGGCTCATTGGTGGAGCAGGCCAGGCAGCAAGAGATTGATTAGAGAGTGTAGGCCTCTGTTAACTCCTTATTCTTGTTAATTACAAGTTATTTTATTTTTATATTTTGTTTTCAATTTGCCTGTGTGGTTGTTGGATACTTGATTTCTGCTTGGCTCCAGGAGTGCCTGCTGTCACTGTGCGAGTGTGATGCCTTCCGGCTGGATGATTGCACTGGGATTCCTGTAAGGGTCAGCAAGGACCCATCTTGGGTTGCACTAATCAGCAGCTGAGAAGCAGGAGCTGTTGAGCAATCTATGGTGTTACAGCATCAAAGCCTGTATTTAAATTTCTTACACATCATTTTCTTTCAGCTATGGTAGCAGCCTGTTTTATGTTAGGACCTAACTTTCATTCTTGCTACTGTCTTCATCTCATTCTGATCTTTCTCATGTCTTTTTTCCTCCTGACACAGTTTCTCTCTTACTTCATGTGCTTCCCTAAACAACTGCCTATCCCCTAGGGCATGGTAGGAGTGTTTTTTTCTTCCCCTTTTTTTTTTTTTTTTTTTCCTTCCCTCCCTCCAAATTAAACCAGTCACCTGGAGGATAGTGGATAGATCTAACAGAAGGTTTTCTTTTTACTGCAGAATTTCTGAGCAAAAGGATGCTGCTCCAAGACTTCAGGAGGCTGGGTGGAAGCCTTATTCCAGCTGAGCAAAGTTAATGGTTAATGCTCTTTCTCTGCCTCTGTTTCCCATCTGTACGAGGGGGTTGATGCTCCTGCCAATGTCACTAGACTGTTGTGAGGATAAATAGACTGTGCTGATGGGGAACACAGAGCAGCTCTGGGCTGGGGAATACACTCCCCTGTTACCTGTCGGTCTGGTGCAATACTTATTTCCAGTGTGTTGGCACCACTTGCTCCCCTTCCCTGCCATGCCTGTGAGTCTGCCAGGGTAGACCCAGCCATGCAGGTAATTAATGCTGATGATGTTGGAGAATTATTCCAGTGACTGAGTCTTTCCTGACTAGCAGCAGCATGGTACATCTGAGGTTCTCTGAAAGGTCAGAGATTTGTCCTCTCTGTTGGAGTGAGTGGTGTGTTACACTGTGAAGCAGATGTGTAACCCATCACTTCAAAAAAGCAGGTCTGTTTTGGAGCAGGAAACGTGAAGTTGGCTCACAGGTGCCGTTTCAGATTCATATGCCTTTACAATTCCCTGTCTGCTTTGTAATCATCAGCTGTTGGTCACCAAGTTGACTTTGCAGTTCCTCTTGCCTTCATTCCTTCACGTGCCAAGGGCACGGCAGTGCTAGTGCTGTACCTCCAGGTTTCCCTCCCTGCAGCACCCTGCTTGTGGTGGCATGAGCTCTGCCTCTCCGCCTCCACTTGCCCTCTCTCAGCAAAGGAGCAGGGCACTGAAAAAAAGCAGCTTTCAAGTTATTCCCACAAATTCTGCACCTGACTTCAGCCACCATCCCCATAGGTATTGCTGATAGCCTTATCCAGGCAACAGGACACAGCAGACATCAGCCATCCCAGCCGAAGGACCTGAGCATCTGTTTCCATGGCTTCTGGTGGATTTGACAGTGTTAGGTTTAGGGTTGGACTCAATGGTCTTAAAGGCCTTTTCCAACCTAAATGATTCTATGATTCTGCAATAACAGTAAGTAACCAAATTCCTAGAATACACCTTTTTTTTTTTTTTTTTTATTAATTTTGCAATTCACTTCCCTCCAAATCCCTTTTTCCTTCATCAAAATACCTCTTATTTAATGAAATGGGAGAGACAGCCCATGCTTTCTAGGGAGAGTCACTCGCACCAACATAGAGCACAGTCACTGATGAGAATTTAGTTATACCAGAGCATCCAGGCTGGTGTAGCAATCCCTGGAGGGATGCATGGTGCGGGACAACGCACAGGGCAGGTCCTGCCTTAGCTCTGCCCGTGCCCCAAACCAGGCAGCCACTGCCTCCATCCTCGTGCCGCACGGCAGAGCCCCGCAGCCCTGCGCACCACAGCTCGGGAGCTGCCGCTGTGTCAGCCTGAGTTAGCAGGAGGCAGAGCAGATCCTGGCTGACTTACCTGCTACAGTAAAAGCCTCTCCCTCCTTTCCCCACCCCGCCACGTTTCCAGCACCTGTGTGATTGCAGTTTGCTGAAGGAGAGTCGTTCTTGTCGCTGGCTGTGCCTGGACACCCTGCGGGAGGTCTAGGGGGAGAGGGATGGCTGCGTCTGCCTGCTGCTGTATTTGAACAGCTTACAAAGGGTGGTGTGAGCTGACAGGACTGTGTTTATGCACTGTGAGATGAAGATGGTGTGAAATAGCGGATAAAGCAGAGGGGACATAAGCAAAACCCCTCTCGAATCCTCATTGCTATCTCTGCTGCTAAATCACCACATGGTTTTGCTCGGAGTCACTCAACCTTCTGGTTTTCTCTAACCCTCTCACCTGAGTGCAGGATATTACCGTTTATGGATTTCCACGGGGGGTTTAAGAAGCTTTTCAAAAGGTTCTGTGGTGAGGAAGCTGCATGTGAAGTGAGTTGGAGATGTAACTGGTGCAGCCAGATTTTGTGGTACGTGAATGGACACAGCAAATCACCCCTCAGACACGTGGTGCAGCCGGCGGGGGCCTGGAGGCCTGCGGTGGCATGGCCGCTCCTATCCTTTTCTGTGGGTAACCGCCACCTTCAACTGTCACTAAATCTCTTCAATTTATTGAATTTATTTATTTGAGTCTCCGGTAGCTTCAGAAGATGTTATACTTAGAGCCTGTGTGATTGGCACTCTTGAAGGAAAAGGTGATGCCTTCAAGTCCGGGTGATGGGAGAATACCAAGACCTTGCTGCAGCACACATGAAATGAGTGTTTTGCAAAGCAGTTTTTGATGCACGCTTGTTGCTTTCCCTGGCTGCTCTGTTGTGAATTTGCAGAACACACAAAGCAGTGTCAGCAAACTACAACCCCGCTGGTAGCTTGTGTATGGTTATGTTCAAAGCTGCACATGAAAAGGAGTGGAAATTGCTGGAGCTTTTTATCCTTTTGCAGAAGAAAAGTCATGAGTTTCTGTGTACCCTGCATCTCAGCCGTCTTCCCTGGATGCTCCAGTGTCTCCATGATTTGTCTGTCTTCGGACATGATGAGGAGGGGACAGGCCACCTCTCCTGCCTTGGGTCAGTTCTGGGTGTCTGTGCTGGTGTTGGTCTGCTCTAGGGCCAACATGTTCAGCCACAACAAGACTGTTACGACATCATCTTCATTGCCATCCCTGTGTCAAATGGTGTGAGGGACTTTAGCAATTCCTGTGGCCCTTTCCTCCATTTGTGATCCTCCATGGACATCCCTGAAGCCTTTTTTTAGCTGGCTGTGAGGCGTGGTTGGTGGTGCAGAGGGCATGCAGTTGAACCATTGCCGAGGGACTTCAGGATAGCTTTTGTACCACTCCTACACCTTTTTACCTGTATGTTCCAGGAACAGGTTTGTGAGAAGACCTCTAGGAAAAGCAATTAGCTCCAGGAAACAACTCTGAGGTGAGATGCAGCTGGTGAAATCCAGCAAAGCACCCACCAGCATGCAAGTGTCCCAGATCATAGCAACACAGCTCAGCCTGCACAAAGCCACCAGCGAGAGTGAGTGGCAGCTGCTGCCTCTCTTCTTTCTTGAGTAAGTAGCACATTGTTTAAATACAAATATAATTAGGACTTATCTCTTGCTGTGGGAGTTACAGATACTACCCATACTTGACTGGGGCAAAAGATTTTTCTGATCTCCAGGGACAGAGGAGGGTGTGTGTTTGTGTGTATAAAAAACTGTTCACAAATATGGAAACATGGCAAAAGATTCCCGTGCCACTATGGTCTTGGGACGAGTGGATCTGGGCTCACGTAAAGGTCTTCTCCTTTATTTTTTTGTAAATAGAAGTGCTTGTGTTGTGCCCTCATCTAGGATTTCAGAGTTAAAAGGCTTCAGCCTAAGTTTAGTTTGGATAACACCTTGTTATCCAACTTGGTTGGCCAATTCCCACAAGGCTTGACAGGTGAGTGGGGAGGGAAGTAGTGGGGCAATAGTGATGAGCAGAGAAAGGGGTGTCATGGTCACAGGTCCCCTTTGGCAGCCAAAGGGCCACCATCAGGGCTGAGACAGGAGCCAGGATCTCACAATTCCTCTGTCATTCTTGTATTGCTTCCATGCTTCAAAGACTAAATGCTCAATTACTGCATGGCTCTTAACCATGAAGTTAGTGTTGCATAAACCAGCTAATACGCTTTCTCTCAAACTGGCTTGCCAGTTTAAGATAAGAGCCTGTATTTCAAAGCTTGTTAGGCAGCTGCTCTTCATGGGATCCCAGTCTCTGCTGTGTTTAAGTGTTCCCTGAGACCTTTGCCTAAACAGAGGTCTTTTACGTTTTCTAAGTTCCTACTGCTGGTAGGAAAGCAAAAATAGTAATTGCTGTGAGTGTACCTTCTGCTTTGCTCCAAAGCATCCCACCTCTATTTGGAGGCAGTTATTGCTGGAGAGGGTTGGAAGCACATCAAGCGTTCAGTCATGGCATTTCTTGAAGATTTGATACACTTCACTGCGTTGGGGGAGTCTTAAGCACAACATGCCACGCAGGCTCTCAGGATCATAACATCTCCTGTCAGTGGTGTAATATGAATCTATTAATGCTGGTGTCCTTGCCATGGTGCTGTATCTGTGGAGCAATGACAGAATGCAGCGGTACACTGAAAATCCTTCTGGAGAGCTTAGTTATGGAGACTGGCTGCTGTGATTCTGCTGGAGTCTTAGCCCGTGCTACAGAACAACGTTTTTTGCAGCTCGGCTCTTTATGTTCTGTATACTTAACGAATTAATACTTAACATGGATACAGATTAATGTTAGGATTTAATAATGTATCAACTGTCTTTATTCATATGCATGGAAATGCTGAAAAACCTGTCCAGTTCTCACATTTGCTCCAAACAAACAAGTATATGAATCATCCTAACTCCACACACAAAAAACATTCATTCTACCCCCTGTGAATGTTAGCGGTAAGAGCAGGTTACTTAATACTATTTTAGGACTTGGGATTTAATGTATTTTCTTTTTTGCCAATTGCATGAGAACATCCTTTGAGGAAAAAGTATGGAAAGGTATTTTATGTCAAATCTATTTTACAGAGATTCATAGCTAAATCACATTTCTGCTTTCTCTTCCATGGGGGAAGCAGGGAATTTGAGAGCTGAGTATGACCTCCAGCTTTAGTAACTCCCAAGATTATTTTTTGATGCTATCTCTAGCTTCTAGAAGGCAAGCCTGTCTGCCTGTATCTTGGAGGGAATATATCAAACTGAGGCTTGAAAATTTTAATTTGTCCCTAATCTGTATTCAGTTTCAGGTAAAGCAGGTAGCTGATAACAGTGGATCTATCTCAACCATGTTCTGGGGAGCTGGCATAAATTTCAACCTTAAACTGAAGGGTTTGTCTGTCTTAATGGAAGGCTCTGGTGAATGTTTCATATGCTAACTGTCACTTTGCATTTCTGGGATGTATCCAACTCTGGAGAGGGGACTGCAGGTGATTTTTATATGAAGCAGATAGTGGAAGAGGTGCATGCAGCACGAGGTGGGGGTTTATAATCATTTTGGTGCATTCAGTGACTGCTTCTCGTGCCATGTGCAGTGTAACTACAATGAATCTGCAGCAAGCGTTACCAGTCAGCTGTTGGTTTGCCAGTCTCTGTGAAAGCTCTTGTGTTTCTGGGTGTTGAAAGGGCCCAGCTGACAGTTGCAGAGGCCCAGAGGTTTTGGACATGTGTGTAAACAGCTGTCTGCTGCTGTATTTCCCTGGAATTTGTCAGACATCATCTGTGTGTGTCTCTGCCAGGCAAGAATCTCACCACGTTGTCCTGGGAAAGCACAGGACATGTCCTTGGCTTTTTGGCAGAGTCACTGCAGCCTAAAGTTGTTTTTCTTCATATAATCCCATTAAAGTGATGACAGTTTCAAGTTGGAACAGAAAAAGATCTGATGAAAGGACCACTCTGTAAGTAGGGAAGATAGACAGAGTGGAAGCAGTAACTAGCAAGGTAATAGACGGTGATGGATCTATAATCTCTGAGGCTGCTGTAAGCAGTAAATTCCTAAATAGTGTCCTTTCAGCCTTAACCTATTTATTTGCAAAATGCTAAATTTAATTTTCCTTAGTCTGCAGGAAAGCAGCATCCCAGGAATAAACCTTTAGCCCAGCCAAGAAGCTGTGCCAAAGTGCTTGTTCCAGCATTTCCATTTCCTCTTTGATCTGCACAGAGCGTCAGGGCTGTGCACCCCAGCACGTCATCTCTCAGGTGTGTTGGTGTCACGAGGCTGGAGTCATTGCTGCTGCAAGGTGGGATGTATCCTGCCTTTTCAGAAGGGGAGATTTAACAGCCACAGGTTCAGTAAAACCACCTGGACCCTGTAAGAGCAGGATGAATGAACCTGTTCCAAGGTGGGAGGGCTGGCACATCAAAGCATGTGAGGGAGCTACTACTGCATGTACTGATGCTCTGCCTGTCCTGTAGATGCAGGGCCGCGGTGCTAAAGGCTCTCAGCTCAAAATAACTTCAAGAATTGAACAGCACATAAAAGTGCATGTATTCTGAAACCTCCACAAAGCCACATCTTGAGGAAGAAAAGCAGTGACTTTTCCAAGCAACCAATGATCTGCACATTCACCCTGCAAAGTCTCCGCAAATGTGGTAAAAAGTAGGTTTCTGTGTGTTGCTTTTTGTTCCTGGTAGCACTGTGCTGGTGATATGCACAGCATGTGTTCTTCTGGAGCTAGCAAAGAGGTTTTTCCCAAAAATTCACGATTTAGTAGAGTTTTTAGAAACTTTGCTTTGATAAAATATTTCAGGAGCTAGCTCACAGTATCTGAATCCAGGAGTTGGCTTTGAGTGAGCATTCAGTGTTCCCGTAGTTGTCACGACCCCAGTGAAGTGCAACGTGGCCTGTCACTAATCCTCTTGCTTCAGAGAAAAGCAGTTCTCAGTTTCAGAGCTTTGCTGTTTTTCTGCCTGCAGAGGATTTCAGCAGAGTTCCTCACAGCTCTTCCCGTTCCTCTTTGTCCCTTTCTTACCCCCACGACAGCAGCACAAGGAGCGCTGTGTTGGCTGGTGGGAAATACCCTGACAGTGCTGCCCCGAGTTCCCACCATGTTCTCAGCCTGTTGCTGTTACGTGAGTGGAAAGATGCAGCTTCCCAAGGATGGAGTAGTTTGCTGTCTTAATTCTGCTTCAGGGTTTAGTTTGGTTTTTACTCAGTAAAGTGCCATGGAAAAGGCAGTCTTACGTTTTTTTGTGTTTGTTCTATTTTGCTGGGTTTTAGCACCTTAGAAATGAAATCAGTATCTGTAAGTTTAAATCCAGCCCTTCCTCCTCCTTCTCTTATCTAAATCTGGAGAAATGTTCTGAGCTCCTCAGCTCCATGTGCTGTTCAGAGCTCTGACTTCTCTCTCACGTTTGTTTTAAAATAAATAAAAATAACACTGCCAGGAACTGAGGGTGGGGAATTTCTCAGGCTTTTTGCCTGCTTTTTCCTTTGATGCAGAGGTGATGGGAAGGGTAGCTCCGCTGCAGCCTGGGAAAGGACCTTCCTGAACTGATACTGAAGTTGCAGTGGGGGTCTCTTCTTTTCTGGCATGGGGTGAAATTTTCCCCCAGGAATGGGTACTGTGTGATCTGGCATGCATTCCTTACCAGTTTGCAGATTCCTTGGGTCTTGCTCTTTCCACTGGTAGGTGTGGGTGCAGATGAGAAAATAGACATTTATTGTGAGTTGAGAAGATGTCTTTCTCTCACGGCCTTTCTCTGCTATTCTTTCATTTTAAGCACAGTGTCATAGAAAATTTCATTACCCACACCAGAGGTCTCTCAGCCAACAGTCAGCTTGCCAATGAGTGATAGATGTACAGTGTTGATTAATATTCACATTCATTTGGATATTTTTCCCTTATCCAGGGAGTCATGTAGAAAGCCATGACTACTTGAGCCTTGGAAGAACCTGGGGGTGAGCATTGATAGGGTGTTAAACTGAAATTGCTTTCCCACAAAAGCAGAACTTGATCAACTTTAAACCTCATTTTCCTACCAGATTTTCCCCCTTGAGCTAGATCTACAGGGAGGCTTCTCATGCAGGGGGTAAGCGGGCAGCACACCAAAGGCTTTCAAACTGCAAAGGGGCATCTCCAGATTGCCTGAGCTGCTTCCATCACTCAGGGACTGAAATTTTAATTATTGAATTAATTTTTCAGAAACCAAAGTGCAAATCTGTACCCCCAGTGGCATTAATAATGAATGCAGGGAAGAGAGACATTAGAAGGAGAAAGAAGGGTTAGGAAATTTGGAGTGGGAGAATGAACTTTTGGGGGGTTATTATTTTGAAGAGATAATGTATGGGTTGGATCTCCTTGTCCCTTGGCCTTTCTGCTTCTCTTCTCCATGCTATGTCCAAGAGTCTGCTTCATTCCTGTCTGAGGCATCTTTCAACTACTTCCCCACACACACTTATCTTCACCTGGATTTTCTTTTCCAGAGCAAATAGCCAAAGTCTGTACACGCAAGGTCCCGCTCCTCATCTCCAAAGCAGCCCCCCGAAGTGCTGCAGGGCCTCGGTCGTGTCGCAGAGAGCGGAGCAGCAGGCTGCAGGGTTCACCTGCTCTGGCAGATTTAAAGAGGACGAGGCCTGAACTGCAGCCAAGATGCCAGAGCTTGCTGCCTTGCTTTTGGCTCCTTCCTTCCGCTCTCAAAGAGCATGCAGATTATTTTTTTCCTAATTAAAAGTATTATATACCAGAAGATTAATTAGAAATGAAAGTGATTTTTTTTTCCCTCTCTTTTTGTCAGTGGAAAAGACCTGTGCCAGGCGACTGCCAGAGGGAGCTGGGATTTCTCTCTTTAATGGATTCCAGGCAATTTGCCTCTGGACAGCTATCTTATAAATAATGAATGTTTGCACAGATTTTCCCAATTCTCAGGCAGCGCAGGTGGTCTTCATTTCAACCATCCCAAACAAATCTGGAAACAGCAGGGCATTCCTATCCTCAGTCACCACATGGAAAGGGCAATTCCTCACATTCCCCCTCCCCTCCTCATTGTATGCGTCATGAAGACCACCTACGGTTATGGATTTTTATCTTTATTTACTCAAAATCCCAACGAGCAAACAAAACCAAGCTCTGCCATTCCTCCTCCCTGTCACCCAGTGCTGCCAGCAAAGCCAGCGCAGGCATTCGCAGTGGATGGGCATGTTTGCAGAAGCAGGAGGTCTCCTCATGGTCAGATGGGCTGATGTGCTCAAAAGCGCATAAGATTGTTGCCAGCACACAAGACTCAAGCCCAGGTGCACATGTGCATGACTGCAGGACATTTCCAAGGTCTTTGTGCTTCCCTCCAAGGTTCACAGTAAGAGGATGATTCTTTCAATTGTTATATTAATCTTCAGAAATGAAGATTTGGTTCAATGGGTGCTCCACAGAGACTGGCCTAGAGGAGAAATCCTCTCCCAGAAAAAAAGCTATTCTTGAGTTAAAACCACCCAAGAGCGATTTATGCCGCACAGGGACTTTAAAGTGGCCCTGATGCAGGGATGAATTTCAGCCCAGAGGAGGGTGACATAGCCTGAGGGCTTCTCTTCATATCGTGCTACTTGCCCCATTCATTTCCTTGCCGTTAAAATTGAAGTGGATGACTACAGGAAGATGAAGGTGAAGGTCCCCAGCTGCAGAGAGCTCCTGTGGTCATCAGCCACCTGGTTCAGAGAGAGGCTGGGGATTACTCCAAGAACCTTTTCTGTGGCTCTAAATACAGCAGCTAATGACACCTTCCACTCAGCAGGAAGAAAACAGAATTACTAAACTTGCAATTTGGCACAGTGGGAGTGTGAGTTTGTCCTGCCAGTTTCTTGTTGCTATATATTTCCAAGATATTTTTTAATTTTTTTTTTTTCTCCGAAGCAGGTGGAATCCAGATCAAGGGGTTCATTTTAAGGACTCAAATTATGCGTATGAAAGGCAGACCCTCAAAAGGAAAAGACTGATTGCTGCTTATAAGTCATCTGGCATAAAAAGGAGAATGTGCAGGTTCTCTGGCAAATGCCACATGTCTTGGCCTTATGAGTAATGTGTAGTGATGTCCCATTAGGCGCCATGTTCCCAGTACAGTGTTGAAGGAAGTGTGTATATTTCCATATAATTTTAATCATTTTGACTTATGGTTTAACTTTGTGCTAGACAGGCTGCACAGAGATTCTAGGAGAATACTGTTTTAGATGGCTTTGGGGGCAAAAGAAAGAAGATGACTGAAGTCAAGGTTAGAAATAGCTGAACGTTCCAGTTGAGCAAGTTTTATGGTCATGTGCTGTGATAATTGAAGGTTTGCTGTTAAATGCTACGAATCTGTGCTGGAGAAGAAAACATGTCCCTAGTTAGAGAATGCTGCAGTCTTTTGCTGCCGGTGTGAGGGTGGGGAACACTTTTAGGGCAAGAGATGCTGTTTGAAAGGAAATGTGAGTAGCAATAATGACAGCTTAGCAAGGTCCAGTTCTTTTTGTGATAGGGTGTGTTTTGTAAAGTAGCCATTCATCTCCAGGGATTGTGAAGGCTCATCCTGAAGATGCATGAAAAAATCACAGTAATTTCTCCAGCAGTGCCTGGAATGGACCTGCTGAGCTGAGCCTGCCCTGGTGCTATTAGGGGATTATGGAGTACAACAAGTGAATACTGTGGAGGTAAAACTATCTGCTGTTCTAGTTCTTCTTCTACACCTCCATATGCTGTTGCCCCAAATCTCTGTTACAGCACTGAGGGACAGACAACTATCAGCAGCTCAGACTAGTGAGATGTGCTCAAAAGCTAATTTCTGCAACCAGCACGAGAGTGCTTAGAGGAAGTGATCGTGTGGTTTCTGGAGCAGTGACTTGCTTTAATGTTCTTATCAACTATTTTGCAGTCTTTGTTAAAAGAGGTCAAAGCTCATCCCCCTGGGTGGGGACTTCTGGAGCATAGTACTTATTATTAGGGCAGTACCATATCTTGTAATTAGGGATGTAATTCCCATCTCTGTAGAGAGCCAGCCTACAGCCTGGGTACCATTTAAGAGTTTCAGGAGATGAATTAAGCAAGGATGGATTGAGCAATACAATGAATTTCAACAGAGATCACTTGCCTGAAGTCCTGCAGGTGTTTCAGACGAGATATGAAAAGTAAATACCTTCCCTCATCTTTCCTCCCTTTCTTTTCCATAGCAAGCAAGAAGAATCGCATTGTTCTGGGTGCCATGCAGTAGTGATGTTCTGGTGACTTGGGGCCTGGGTGTGTGAAAGATGACCTTGTCCCCCAGTCCCTGATATAGCAGTTGGGAGAATCTGTATTTCTTTTCCTGTCTGACACTAAAGATTTTTTCCTGCAAAGGACCTGTGTCTTAGAAAATTGCTGTTGCAGTACATCTGAAGAGTCAGATTTTGGCAAGCTTCGAAGTATGATGTAAGAGATTCTTACTTAATTTAGCACTTCGTTAACTTCACTTTTTTTTTCGTTTTTACCTACACGGGTGGTAGCAGTGCTCATGGCATTCTGCAGGGAGTTCTAAAGTTTATATGCTTTGTATAAATTCATTTATGTAAGTGCAGAATAATCAATCAATCAAACCTGGGAAAAAAAAAAAAGGGAAAGCAATCAACTTTGGGGTCGAAACAGGAAATGGGTGAAAGACTGAAAGAAAAGAAGCACGAAGAAGATGAATTGTGAAGAAACAAAACTGCTGTACAAAAAAGGAAGGAGAAAAGAGGGAAAGAACAGCAGTAAGATGGAAAAAGCAAGGGAAGGCCAGACATAAGTTAATGCAATGTATTTTCCTCTGTAATTATATTAATTTGATGTAGATTTGTGCCAGGCACTTTACAGCAGTGTTAATGAGAAGGAAGCAAGAGTTGATATCCATGGTGGTTTAAAAGATAGAACTTGAATCAAATGCTGCAGTTCTCAGTGGTCATGGATATATTTAGCATCACAGCATAACGTATAGAGTATGCCATTACAGTCTTATACAAAGTCTTTTGAATGAAGGTCTCAAAGCACATTGCATTAATTCCAATGCAGTATTTCCCAAATTCTTACACTGTCTCTGGTGTTGAGAGCAACAATTGCCAGTTCTTGCTGTATTCATATTTTTATACAGCACATGTCAACATGGAAGCTGGATCAGATGTCCGCTGAGGACAGTAGTCCTGCCATCTTCACGTCATTCTTGTCCTGCAGCCTTCTTCAGAAAGGTTTTTACTACCATCAGGTTATATTCAGGTGTGAGACTTTTCACAGTCTATCTCAGAGGAAGGAAACCTCACAAATGGAGCATGTTTCCCTCTCCAAATTTACATTTGCCTTCCTTGCTTTCACACATCATCTTCCAGACAGATGATGGTCTCGTTGCCCTCACAGTCCTGTTAATAACCTCACTCTAATGATGCACAAAGTGCTGAGGAGTCATGTACTACACTCATGATTTCTCAGCAGTGCAGTTTGTACCCCTTCATCCTGAAAAAAACATAGTATAGATTTTACCGGGAAAAGGGAAAGGAAAGGATATTTCCAGGGATTACAGAAAATTTACCTGCCCATATGTATGGCTCAAAGAAGTGGAAAGCTTGTTCAGACATGGACTGCTATATTACCGACAGGTAGGAAAAATGCTCTGGAATTATTCACACTGGCTCCTGGCAGGAGCTTGGAGTCTCGTGGGTTATCCACCGAGGCAGAGACAAGGTGAACAATAGAGGTTTAATTTAAGGAATGTTTTCCCTCCCTTCAGCATGTCTCTCCAGCTCACATCTCCCTTCCCTGATTGCAGTGTAATCTCGCTCATTACTCCGTGGCCATAACCTCCTCTCCCCCTTTCGGCAGTGGAGAACCAGCAGCCAATTTGTGTCCAGAATTAAGGTTGTGACCCTCTCTACTTCCCTCTGCGCTCGGCAGCTGCTGAAGGAGGTATGCAAAGGCTCTCTACTAATTGTTAGAAAAGAAAAATTTCTGACCCTGAATTTTGTGCCAAGATATTCTGTAGTTTATTTTCCTCTGTGCACCAACAGTTTTCAGCAAGAGCAGAGGATTGATTACTCCTGGAGTTTATTGGAAGTGCCTGGTTTTAAAGGAGTCTGAAATATTATGGATGTCAGATAGGTGGTCACCCTCCCAATGAGGAGATCTGGTTGTCCTCAGTGCATTTCACTTGCCTTTTGGGAAATGACGGTCATACCTAGGAGCTGTGGATGACACTGCAGTTGCTCTTAGTAGTTTAACTGCTAATGCTTCAGGTGAATTGCTTGTTAGGGAAGGCAAAATTGTAGATTTCTTTTCTGAAAGAAGGATGGGATTATTCTCCCAGCTGAATAAAACTGCAAGTTTTGGGCACAATTGACACATTTGTACTCACAAATGTACAACAGCTTTGTAGGTGGTAATGACTTCTGTCAAATTCTTTTATTTTATTTGTCACTTTGAACTATCAGTTTATAGAGGAACCACAAAGACTCCTTGTTGGTAGAAAGATGGCTTTAAGTTGCTGAATCATTACAAGCATCTTAATGCAGAAGCAACTAATCTTTTTATCCAGAGCTAGCTTTGGGCTGTGCTTTCCCTCAGGACCTGGATGTTGTAGAGGAACAAGAAAATTAGCTCTAAAAAGATTACTTTGCTATATGTGAAGCAATCCTCCATGCTCCCCACATTTCTGAAGGCTGCTGCTTGCAGTGCTGAAATGTTGCCATATGGAAAATACAGGTAAGGTCTGGAGGAACACCCAAGATGTCCTCAAGGACACAGAGGGCACTTCCCATTGTTTTATGTTCACAAGAATATGTCGTATGTAGTGTTCAAAACTGTGGGTGATGATATTTTGCAATGAAATCGATGAACATCTGTTCCTCTTCCTTTCTGTGCCAAGGCCCAACCTCAGGAGTCCATGTTGTCTCCGCAACAGCCAGATAGCACATTTGCCCCCTAAACTAAGTAGAGGTTGCATGGTAGGAGAAGAAATCTCTCAGGGAAAGGATTTTTCTTTAAAAAACTTCCAGTGGCATCCATGCAGGGAAGAGGAGAGAGGTGCAGAGTGCAGTGGCAAGAGCAGAGAAAGCATGGTTTGCCGTGGTGCCCATGCTGAGCAGTGCCCAGTGCTGCCGTGCCCCACTGAGCTGGGAGCAAGCCTCATGCCACACCACTCCCACGTCCCCTGCCTGTCCATCAGCCACAACTGTGACACCCACTGCCACTGAGGATCGTAATCAGCCATATCTTTGTCTTTGATTATTATAAAGAGCCATAGTTCAGCCTCTGTGCAGGAGCTTTCTGTCAGGGGGGCAGAGCACTGGAACTAGTACAAGCAAAAGTTCTGCAGATGAAAGAGCCCACCTCCTCCTGTTTGTTTGGCAAAACCTCACCTGTACCACTAAGATGGCCTCGTTGAACTGCTGTTGGGTGATGAATGATATTCATGGATTAACAACTTTATTGGAGTTGGGTGTGTGCTTGGCGAGGGGGTTCATAACTGCTGTGCTTCAATGAAAAAAAAAAAAAAAAAAAGAATGTTTTTAATGCCTCCTGTTTTAGCAGAAGCTTGAAAGTCTGGTGGAATCCTCTGCTATAAATATTTATCTTCTGGCTCCCTTTTTTTTTCCCCCATTGGGAAAGCTCTTGGGTGATGGCAGAGATCCCATAGCAACTGCAGCTTTTCTTCTCTTAGCAGTCACAGAGAAACGGTAATGATGGCTAGCATGTTGCAGGGAAGAAGAATGTACTCCATCTAGGCTAGACTTGCAAAGAGTAAATTGGAGTGAAAATAGATTAAATCTTTCCATAGTTCAATGGCAAAAGAAAATCACCCATCATTTGCCTTCTATCTTCCACATACATTAAAATGTGGGAAATGCTCAATCTCCAAAACCCTTCATTTCTTGACAGGCTTTATTCATTCTCTTTTCTCTGCTGTTTTTATTAATTTATTCTTTAAGGCAGTTCCTGCTGTGCCAGCTCCTTTCACTACATGGTGTAGGGAGATGTTGTTCATAGCTCTCGTACAAGGAATGAAGGATCCTGAACTCAGGGCTTGATGGATACTCTCTGACTCTTCCATGTTTCTTTTCTGCCCTTTACTTTAAGCTTCTGCAACACCCTTTGAAAGGGAATAGCAGAAACAAAAAATAAAGGGTTCGAAGAGTTACTGATCTTTTCTGTGCCTTTTGTCACACATTATAGAAGTCCCCACTTGTGCAGACAAAAAGGAAAAAAGGAAATTTCTCTGAACCTGACCATACTGTGAAAGACTTGGAGTGCTGATGATTAGTGATACAACAGGATGTTCAGAATGGAGGAAGTCCCAACCTCTTTGAGGATGCTCCCAGCTTGGACCTTAGGTTTAAGCAATTTTAAAGACACCTTCTTCAAAGGCCATGACCTTATCTTTTTCCTTCCATTTTCAGGCTTCAGGTTTATTGCTCTCCCAAGGAACTCAGAACAGTTGATTAACTCGTAACTCACTAGTTCTTGACACATTAAGCAGCAAATTTGACTCTAATTAACAGCTTTTATTATCCTGGCTTCCCCCCTTCCCTCCTCCTGTTTCACTCTAGAGACACCTCAAGCCATTACAGGTTTTAAAGTTAAATTCATTTCTAAATTATTTTTTTTTTTAATCATAAAAGCGACTGTGTGCAGACATAGGATTGTGCAGCTCAGTGGGTGTATGACAGAACAACATTTGGAAAGCAAATATGGTCACCTGGAGGGAAGCGAGGGTTGAATTGTGGAGAGAGCTGGTGGCTGGCCACAGGGTTGGCTTGACACAGAAGAGGAAACCATGAAGGTCAGGCTTTCCTGAGCTATCCATATACTGTTTTGAGCAGTTGCTTCCTAACTGTCAGTGGACAGGCTCAACCTCAAAGATCCTACATGCACAACCTGGCATAAAAGTGAGAAGGGGCATTGCTGGAGCTCTTGTCCAAGTTGGATGACAGCTCTTCTGTTCCTCCCGATCCTGTCAGCCCTCTGCTGCCTGTAAACATCTGCACGCAAATCACAATCTGTAGGGAACTGAGGGAACTGATAGAATTGGTTTTGGAAAGTTACCTCGTACGTAGTGTTCGTAGTTATCCTATACGTATCCCAAAGGGGTAAGTGCTTCCAGCGGATGCTGTTGAAGTACCCAACTCCCTGGGGAGCCCTCCACCCCAGTGCAAAGGTGCCTGGATTTGGGCCATGGATGGGATGGGTGAGGGAGTGGGAACAGTTGAGGATGCTCCTCTTCTTCACCATTGAGATTTGCTCTGCTGCTGTGCTTGTTTTGCGTTGGTCAGCAGATACAGTAGTTTGTTGGCAAGCACACAGCCAAAAAATCAAAGATTCCCCCAACTGTAATCCAGCTCTGCCACTGACTGTTTCACTCTGTCTCATTCCCCATCTGTGAAATGGGAGCAGTAATGACTCTGCTAATTTGTTCAGGTGTTCCAGTATGCAAGTTGCTATCAAAGTGTTAATTTTTATTGCTTGCAAGTTAGAGGGAGGTTTTTCAGGCTTGCTCAAACATAGAAAGACGGTTTATTTTCAGTTTTCAAAACACATGGTGGTGTAACCCTGACTAAGAAACTACTGTGGCATCTCTATAAAAGATGCTTTTCATAAACTTTGGTAAATGTTTTTCACCAGTAGCTTGCTATGAATGCATCTAATCCAGTTTTGGACTTTTCTGAACTCTTGATCTGAGAGAGCCTGTGACAATGAGCTCCAGAGGTCAATTCAGGGCTTGAGAAAAGAGGTTTTTTATATCTGCTTAAAACTACCATTCAGTTCCTCTGGGTATCATTTCCCTCGCATCTTGCAAGAAAAGAGTAAATATCTTCGTTATTCTGTGCTTTCTCTTATGTTTCTCCTTATCTGCTAAACAGCTGTGTTTTTATATCTTCTGTAACTAAAGCAAGTGAACCTCTCCCAAGATAATCCACAGTGAAGGCAAAGCATTTTAGTGCTCCTAAGGGGCAAACTAGCCAAGGTCAGCTCAGTGCTCCCCAAACCAATAATGTCATATGCAGTCTCATCGCATCACGGCTCGCTCTCCTATGCAAATAGCTGAAGAATATGTTAGACAAAACCGGTCCACGGAGAATGCCAATGTAATCTTTTGCTATGCTGAATATTGATCATGTGTTACACCTCCTTTTTTAATTTAATTCAGTTAATTTGTAGATTTGTAATAGCACTCTGTCCCTTGTTCCATTGCTCAGAGAGTTTTCTGGTAGCCTTCTTGACGGTACTTTGTTGGAGAGGCTTTGAAAATCCAAATAATTAAACCTAGTCCTCAGGGATTGGTTTTTTTTTTCCTCACAAGAATTCTAGGGAATTCTAGTAGATAGGAGATGAATGGTTTTCTTTGTATTTATTATTTTCACCAGGGGGTTTATTCTTTCTTGTTTAGTTTTATTTGGTACAAAAATAAGTTTTACATGGCCTCGTATTCTCTGGATCACTCCTGAAAACCTTTTGGAGTCAGGCTACAATATTGCTCCTTTCTTACCTGCTGGTAAGAAACATCCAGTTTTAAGGCTGATTTATTTTTTAACAACTTCAGTACTTTTAGGTCCTCAAATAGTATCCTGCCTTGGTGATTCATGATCCTTTGACGATAAGAGATGTGGTATGGGAGCTTACAAATGATTTTGTGAAATGGGTCAAGTTGCCAAGTTACAGGGAGAGCTCTATGGTGAAATGACACCTAAGGTGGCTTTGACAGCAAGGAGGTAAATATGTGTCCCCATCACAGGGGCCCAGTGTAATCCATCTCCTCTGGGGGAGGAAGGCTGAACTCCCTTCAGCATGTCCTTTCACTGACTTCAAAAAGGAGGATGAAACCAGGCTTCATTTTCATGTTTTTATTTATTATGTTGGAAAGATTTAGTTTGAGGAGAGTCAGAGCAGAGGCCTTTTTATTAAGGCTGCATAGAAAATAAATCAGGTGTGATCCTTGTATTGTGGCTATGTGATGTTCATGAAGAGCCGTGATGGATAGCTGTCTGTCATTTCTTCTCTGCCAACAAGAATAGGAAAAATAAGTCTTACCTTCTAAAATCCTAACAATTCCAAGTCTATGTGTTAAGTGGGAGGCGAGACTAGGAAGCAAGTTACCTCAAGGGGTTTCCTCCAGATCTGAGATACCAGGTAGGAGGAAACTCATTATAGATACTTTGGTGAGTGGGTGTAGTGAGCACACGTCTTCCAGGATGTGTTTTTAAAGGGTCTGTCTGAGGTTAATGCTGTACTAGATCTCCTCTTTTGTGCTAAATTAGGCTAATAAAATCAGGCTAATAATTTCTTTGTTAATTCCAGTGTTTATCATCTACTAGTGACATGTCTAAATCTCTGCATGTGTTTGTGCTGGTTTTGGCTGGGATAAAGTTAATTTTCTTCACAGTAGCTAGTATGGGGCTGTGTTTTGTATTTGTGCTGAAAACAGTGTTGGTAACACAGGGACGTTTTCGTTACTGCTCAGCAGGGCTCATGCAGAGTCGAGGCCTTTCCTGCTCCTCACCCCACCCCAGCAGCGAGTGTCTGGGGGGGCACAAGGAGCTGGGAGGGGACACAGCCGGGACAGCTGACCATATGGATATCCCAGACCATATGGCGTCATGTTCAGCATATAGAGCTGGGGGAAGAAGTAAGTGGGATATGTTTGGAGTGATGGCATTTGTCTTCCCGAATGACGGTTATGCATGATGGAGCCCGGCTGTCCTGGGGATGGCTGAGCCCCTGCCTGCCCATGGGAAGTGGGGAATGAATTCCTTGTCTTGCTTTGCTTGCGTATGCGGCTTTTGCTTTACCTATCAAACTGTCTTTATGTCAACCCACAAGTTTTTTCACTTTTACTCTTCTGATTGTGTCCCCCCATCCCAGCGGGGGGGTGGAGGGAGCGTGCGGCTGCATGAGGTTGAGTTGCCAGCTGGGGTTAAACCACAACAGTGTTTTAATCTCAGAGTTTCTGTGGTCCAGCAGCTGGAAGTGGCCTTGTATCATGACATGTGTCAGCATAACCTTTGTGCATGTTGTTGAATACTAGAGTTGAACATAAGCATTAAGCTGTACAGACGCTGAACAGAATATCTAACCCTCCATTCCCCCTTCTCTTATCCTCAGTTCCGTTTCAAGCCACTTGTGGTGAGATTACCTTCTCCTGTTGGGAGTTTGGGTCATTTTGCTTTGGCTGGACTCCTGTCTGGTTTTCTAGACTGTCTCATTTTGTTGTCTCCTCTGTATTCCCCATCTCTTCAGGACCTTTTTGCTTTTCTCTCTCTTTCCTTGAGGCCACAGCTCCACACAGGTTAGAAGTAGCTGTGTTACTCCTGCATCTGAAGAATATTTTAAATGAAACTGCACTTAACAGTGATGCTGCCAGTATTCATTTTGATGTCTGCATCCAGGAACATTTTGTTATTTTCATGGTGTTCTCATCTTGACTTAAATTTAAAATAAGCATTTCTAGGGCAGTAGTAGATGCCTTGCCCCACTGTTCTTCTTGGGGTAGAAGCTATGGCTATGAAGTGGGAGTGTGCAGGACTACCCTGTTTTATTCTCTTAAGATACTGTGTTAGCTTCCAAAGTTAGGTAATTTCTAAGGGCTTGTAATATTTTTTTTATGAACAGCTTTAAATAGAAGTCATTAGACACTGTTGTTCAAACTTAATTACCTGTTCTCCTTACTGAATTACAGTACAGCAAAGAGTGACGGCACTGTGGGAAGGAGAAACATCTTACTAGATTTAAAAAAAAAAAAATAACTAGATTTAACACTTAATTAAAACACAGGACCTTTGGCAGCCCAGGTATCAGGTTGCCTTCAGGGAGATCAGGCTTTGGGGAGTGAAGTCTCACTTCCCCGATTGCTGCAGTTAAATCACATGTGCTTCGGGCATGGTTGGAGATCATGCCCTTGCTTCATTCACAGGGGTGGGTTGCTGCTTACAGATGTGTCCCCCCAGCAAAGGCAAGATGTGATTGCTACATGCGCAAACAGATTTTTTGCATGCTTAATCTCGCAGGTACCTGTAGCAGTACTGAATAAGAAACAGTGGTCAGAGTTTCAGCCTGTGTTGAACCATAGTGTCTGCTGCAGTCGCTGGAGAGCCCACGCTGTGGCTGCCAGTACGCGTTACCATTGGCCTGTCCCATCACCACCACTGGTGTCACCAGCAAGGGAAGGCAGCACAGGATCCTGTTCTTAGCCTTGGAGGGAGACAGCTTTCTTGGGGCTGAGCAGAGGATCTCAGTCATGTCTGTGCACAGAGGTGGTATAAAACTGTGTTTTTAACAAAAGAGGCAGGGAATGTTGATGTCCTTCTAGAATGTAGTTATAAGGGAAACAGAGTTACAGCAACATTATAATTTGAAGGCCTTGGAGAAAATAGCAATCAGAAAATGAATTTCAAGGGTGTTGATGTACACAGCTACTGGTAAGTGGTTTTTAGGCAAAATGAAGTTGCCTGGAAGCCTTTGCAGGATTAAATCAGGCGTATGCTGTATTTGACTTTGATATTTACAACAAAAGTTCTGGAAACAGCTAAGCTTTCCCCTCGCATTCTAAACACTGGTGATGTTTTGGCACTTACTGCCTTATAGTACTGTGTGAGGAGTTGTCACTGGAATGTGGAGGAGGAGCAACTTGGGGAGACTGTATGACCAGGTTCCATTGAGAAAAAGCTTTGTTTTAGAAGAGCTTCCATAGATGTCTGCTGTGTATCCATCCTGCTGCAGATAGGTGGGAGCACACTAGAGACTGAAGGAAACACAGCAGGCTGAGCATCTCTGCAGAAAACAGGATTCATTGAGTTGTATTAAAGTAACCCCGGCTGTCAGTAGTGCCAGCAAACACTTGCTTTAGCCATATGGTGGATCCATCTCTCCTTCATCCTGTGCTTTTGTCTGACCATCACAAAACAATCTGGTTTCTTTAAGTTGGCTTTGGAGCCAGAGCAAGAGCTTACTACAGCTCTTTGGAGTAATTTTTACCTCCATTCCAGCCGACTAGATTAGTCTGCAGATAATGCTAGGAGTGAATAAGAGCCTCAGCTCTGAGGGAGCTGGAACGTAATTACACTAGATGAAGGGTACTCTCCACAGCTCCTCCAAGAGTGCTGAGATTAGACTGTAATCATTGTTTGTAAGCAGACAGGAATGAGGGGTAATCAGCCAGGCAGCCCTGACACGTTATTCCAGGAATTAATATTAGCTTCCTGAAGTAGCTCATCAATTCACACTTACAGAAAACTGCAGAAATCAACAGGTCCCATCTTCCCATCATGGGAGCTGCCCAGCGGGCTGGAGGGAATTGATGTGGGGCACGAGCCTGGGGCTCTCCGGGTCAAGCCGGGATGTGCAGAGCGGCTGACGTGGCTGTGTGAGAGGGAATCAGTCTGCCTAAGAAATCCTGAGGGTCTCAGCTCTGCGGGGAGACAGGCTGCTGCGGGTCCTGGGTGTCTACAAAGAGACTGGTTAGTGCAACACCAGGAAAGAGCTCTGAAGCTTGCAGCCTGGGGCTGGAGCCTTGGCTGGTGGGATGCTGCCCATGACAAGCGAGCCGGGTTCGCTGCACTGAGGAGGAGAAGGTGATTGCTTTTTTCTTTTAGCTGTCATCTTTATCCTGCAGAGCTGTGGCAGGAGGGAGGGCCTGTGCTGGGGAGGAGTGGGAAAGTTTCCTTTTGGTTTTGAAGAAAATCTTTGCAAGTGTGCTTGGTGCTGCTTGAATCCTGGCCCTAATTATAAAGCCTGCAGGTCCCAGTGAGCACAGTGAGAACATCGTGTACAGACACAAAGCTAACACTAGGCAGCGAAAGTCTTGACGTTCCTCTGATGTGAAATGAGAAGAGAAGGAATAAAAGAGCTTGCAAATCCAGGCAGAAATCATTAAGAGAGTGAGGGAGGGTACTCATGAAAGCACTGATCTCAGTAAAAAGCTGAAGAAGGAATTTGGGATAATAGAGAAGCCCTGGTGCGAGTGATGGGACAACGAAGTGGACACTAGTATGCCAGTGAAAGTCCAAAGACCATGGGGGTCATTTGGGTTTCAAAAACCACATGTATTGCTTTCACCAGCACTTGCTGTTACAAACCAGGCGGTAGGACCATTATGGTATGAGAGCATAATCACCATCCAACCTATTGATTGTACCTCTCGCTATGTTTTACATACGTTAGTTGTGTGCTTGGCTTGTGTTTTTTTAATGATGCTACTGCTCTGACAACTCACTAAATATGACACAGCTTTATGGGTGGCATTGCTAATGCTTTAGCAGTCAAAGGTTAGCTGCTATTATTAACCACACTAGTACTGGCTCTTGTATGAAAAATAAGTGGAGATAGATGCTTTATCCAGAAAGCTCACAGTCTAAAAGCAAAACGTGAAGGAGTATCAAAAGAAGGAACAGCGCATGAGCAAATGGACTAGGTGGTGGTTGGCACAGTGTCATGAGTTTACACTTGAGGTTGTTGGTTCATTTGGTTTGTTAATTGGCAGTAGAGGTAGGTCGAAGGGCACAGCAGGAACCTGGCAGCCAGCAAAAGGAAGAGGGACAGAGCTGGCTCATCACCTGCGTGTCTTGATCGACTGCCAGAGTTTTGTAACTCTCCCTGCAGGAGGGTGTCTGGAGATATTTGAAAGAAGGATCTGTTAATGTCTGCACAGATTGCTCCCAAAAGTCTCTTCCAGGCTGGAAGGGTAGCATGGGGAAAAACATGGGAGAGTCAAGGGTGAAACTGTCTTCTGGGCTTCAAAGCTGCAAACATTCCCTGGCAGAGCAAGATGCGTCTGTAGCTGCTGAGGAGTACCTGCCTTTAGGAGGGACCATGTAGTGGAAAGCCTTGATGGTAAAGAGAAATGAGTGAATTTTTGGACACCTGGAAAGGTGGGTGAGCAGAGAGAGGAACAGCTGGAAGAGGATGTTGAAGTTAGTGGGTAAAATGAGCTATGCTGAGGGTGCGCAGCCATGAATTCACATGACATGGACATAATTATTATAGTCAAGATCAGAGAGGAGGAGCTGTCTAAACTAATTTCTTTTTGCTGCGTTTCTCATTTAGATATATTTTTTTTTATCTAATGGATCTTTGTGCAGTCAGTCTTGGGAATGAGAATATTCCTGTTTGCTGTGGTAGGAGCAGCGAATAGGGCAAAGAGTGATGAATATCAGCTTCTAGAAACGAATTGTTTTTCTTGCTCCTATTGCTGCTTTGCTAAGGGACTGGGGCATATATCTCATTTTAGAAATCTCACTGTGTGACTGTCATGTTTCTTAGAAAGGACAGTAGGGAGAATAAATTCGTGGGATGAAGGGAGATTATGTCTGTGGGTGACACTCTATCTCATCTGGCTATGCATTCGTCCTGTGCTCATCACCATCCACGTCGCACAGAGATGTTCTGCCTTGCGTACCTGGAGATTGGTGTCAGTGTCTCTTCCGATGGGCTATTAATACTTCCCAAACCCCTAGTAGCCTATCTAATAAAAGTAACAAGTGCCTTAGTGCATCGCTGCATGACTGTAAGATTTATTGCTACAAGCCAGCAGACAAGCAACTGGGGAAGTAGAGGGGTTGCTAGAAGAAATTTTAGTATCACAGGTCCCAACATGCCAGCTCATCTTTACCAAAGGAGTTATCAAATTAGAAGGTCCAGTGGGAACAGAGAGAAGATGTTATCAACGCTGTCATAGTGAAGGCTGTGCCGGCATTTTTCATAAAAACCTTCTGTTTTCAAATGACTATAAATAGTTGGTTAAATGAACATAAATAGATCCTACCTGGGGGTAAATACTTGACTTTGAAGTGAGCAGACAGCTGCTTTGCACTTCCAACCTACATAAAATGAGGGACAGCAGTATTGCCGAATATGAGTGTTGAAAATGGTAAAAGCAATGTAAAAATAACAATATGCTTTGAGATAATTTTATTTGCCATCTGGTTTTGAACTGTTAGTTATACTTGCATCATGTTTTCTCTGCAACTGTGAAGTTTCTTTATTTTGCAACAAAAACAAAGATTGCCATCTAGTACCTTGACTTCAGGATATGGAAATTTAAGAAAAGTTTTTAAGCAAATCAAGTATCGCAAAGCTTGTCAGAAAGGGAAGAATGCTGACAATACTGGGGCAGTTTGGAGAAGTTTACGAATCTATTTTAGTTTTATGTAAAAGCAGATTAACCAAACAGACTTAATGAATGCAGAAGACATCTCCATGCATTCACAATGTACTTTTGCAGGTAGGCACTTCGAAATTAGAAAGTGTTAAATTAAAGCACATATTTTCTCTCTTCGGTTGTACCCTAGAGAATTAGCTTTCTACACCCTTATAGACATTTGCTACACTCTTACGGCCACATGTAGCCTACATAATCTGTGGGGTTGTGATCAAAGCTTTTTTAATATTTATTTTCCTTGTTTTTTTTAATATTTAATACTTTTATCCCAGCCTTGGTTTTATGGGAAGAAAAAAAAAAAAAAAAAAAAAAAAAAACAAAAAAACCAAAGAAACAGACAAAAACAAAAAACAACCCAGCAACAGAAGTTGACATGTACAAGACTTCAGCCATAGTGAATTGGCAGAAAGACCAAAGCTCTTCTTTTTTCACTTCAGCTTGTGGGCAGGCAGTTTGAGTGGAAGTAGGCTTGTGCAGTTTTTGGAGGGCTGGAGCAGCTTGTAATAAGCTGTACGAACCATTTTAAGATGGGACAAAATTATTACCTTGATGGATAAAAATACACAAAGTGCTGGTCATATTCCCAACTAGTTGCCTGAAGCAGGGACCCACCACAGGAGGAAGAGAGATGTTCGGAGCCATATCTCTTTGAAATTATTTCCCAAATGAGAAAGGAGCTGTTGTTCTTGAGTGACTGCAGGTCATCACTGTGCAGAATTGAAGGGAGATGGAAGAAAATTGACATTTTTCATTGGGCTGAGTTCTCCCACTCCTCTGGTTTGCATTTAAAATAAACTTGGTAAAAGGTATTTCAGAGAGAGTTGGTGGCACTTGTCCTGGGCTGGCAAAGGGACAGCATTCACCTCCCCAGCCTTTCATGGCACAGATCCCAGCTCACTCGGCGATAGCAGGCAGGGATTTAAGTTGGACTTGCAGACCATGGGGGCTTGATTCTATTGTGCAAGAAGGCTGCAAACCTCGGCTGCAACCAAGACAAGGGCTAGGCAGGCTGCAGACATGCCATGGCCTGGAATGGGTGTTTTTCCCCCCTCTCCCCAATGGAGGCAGACCCCTCTCCCCAGCTTTGCCAGGCAGCCAGAGCCCAGGCAGCCGATCTGAACGCAGAGCTGGTGCCCACACAGTGACTGCTTTGGGTTATTCATCTACTGTAACAGGCTCTGCTGCCTCCTCCCACCCCAAGCTAATCACTTTGCAAAGCTTCCAAGGTACACCAACTTTGTGTGGCAGCTAACAAGCTTAGCTGATGAGTTCTGCCATCATCCTTCTCCAGAGCTAATCAGCTTACCCTTGCTCCAGAGCTAATGGGCCCGTGGGTCACAGCAGCACTGTGAACTGCTCGCGCACAGGTTTACCACATCCATCTTTAATTGCATGGCTAGCACTCTAATGGAGTTTCCTCCTGCATATGCTTTGCTTATTTTTCCAACGGTTATCGCTTGTTATTTTGCAGCCAATTCTTTTTTCCTCAAACGCGCAGTCCATTAACAACTATTTTCATGCTATGCTTGAGATTTCAAATATCAACTGCTTCCCAGTCATTCCACCCAGACTGGGTAGTGGCCAAAATTTATTTACAAAGGGAAAATTACACTTGGGATAGCACATCTCATGCGCACTCTATGTTTTTACCAGTGCATCCCTGGAATATATCTGTTCCTGCAGAGAGAAGGATTGAGTGATGTCAGCTCTCAAAAGTCAGGATTTCAGAAAGTTGAGAGTGGAGGAAAGTCATAGGGCTGAGAGCTGCTGCAATAGAAGTTCTGCAGCTGAGGAGGGACATTGCCAGCTTGTAACCCCGTCGTCTTCAAGTGTGGCAGCTGAGAGCTGCACCTGCATCCTGCCACTAATTTGAAGTGGCTTTACAATCATTTTGCTAGAAAAAAAAAAGTATGTTATCTTTTTCACATGCTACGTGAAAGCAGGTGGAGAAAAGTGACTGACAAAGAAATGCTGATAGTACATATCAAAAATGTTGACTCTGCATTTGGCGAGCAACCCAACGATAAATAGAATTTTTTTCCCTTGTATTTTTCAGCTGTTATAGTGTCAGGGGATGGGAGCAGGTAACGAGTGTGCCTGAAACTTCATGTTAAGTTGCAGCGTGTCTCTGGCTTGGCAGTGTCCTTTTCTTTGGGTGCAATATGGCGGGAAGAGTTTAATGAAGTTCACCGATGAATGCATTTACACATTTCCCCACTGTGCTCTGTCCCCACATACAGCAGCACTTTGTGCCTGGCAGCGGGGAAAACTGGTCCTAAACTTCCCTTAAAGCAGAGCAGGGGCAGAGCAGGCAAGACCGTGCCCAGAAAGAGTAATTCAGCAGCGTTTCACTGCCTGAGCTACCAGCTGTGAGTGCTGCTGCAGAAGTTTTTCTCAACTTAGGAAAACATAATGAAATGCCCATCAGTTACTGCATTGTTAATAATGTGATTAAAAGGCGGTTTCTTTTGACCATATCCCGTTCTCGAAAGCAAAATGGAAATGACAGAAGTGCCATTTAGAAAATGGGATGTTGTTGTCTGTTCTAATTTTCATTAAATCCTGTGCTTCTGCTCTCCTACAGCAGTGGTTGCACAGGTTAATTAACACATATGTTGCATGAAAATTAAAATATTTAAATTTTATTTTTTCAGTTGAGTTCTCTCCTGTTCTCCTCTTCCAGAAAAAATAACAGTGCTCTTTCTTCCTTTATTATAATCTCAGTATTTTATAGACCTCTTTTATGAGACTCTTGTTTTTGTCCCTTCATACAGTTTTCTCAGAATTTCAGGGGGTTTTTATGAAAGCCTCTTTCTTTCCTCTCTCCAGTGCTTTTCAGTATTCTCCTGAGCTTATCTTAAATAAAGTGCACAGTATTTCAGATAAGTATAAGCCACCAATTAAAAAAGTTGCATTGTATATTCCAGACTGTTGCCTATTTTCTGTTTACTACTGTCCAGTACTTTATCCAATGGTTTTGTTAACTCTTGGAAAGAGCACTACCAAATCACAGAGGTGCGGTTATCCTCTGCCCTGAGCCAGATCAAATTATTTCGCTTACCATATTATACTGCCACAGAGGATTCACACATGTATTTAATAATTTTTCCTTGCTCATTTTGCTGGCACAGGGGCATGGCTTGCTGGTCCAAATTGATAAGCTCCTTTTCAAGCCTTTATTTTAAAAAGAGTTTTGCCAAAAAACAGTGTTTTGCCTTGCCTAATGAATCCTTTGAATTGAAGGCAAATTCCACACATGTAGGAAGGAGTCCTTCATGATATCTGGCAAAATTAATTGGAAAAAAGCACTTTGGGACACTTTTAGTCAATTCACATGGAGTTGCTGTGAAGGCTCAGTGAATATGTTTGAGGGGGAGAGAGACAAGGTCATGTTGCCTTTAGGATGCAGAGCCAGACCATGGGAACCCAGGGTTTGATTTTCTTCATCTTCTCTTAAAGATCTGGCCTTGCTTCTGCCTCCCCATAGGCATGTGCCAGAACACACAGCTGGAGGATAACAATTCCTCCTGCTTATGCTGAGGTCTGGATACCCAAATGTTTTTCAGAGTGGAGGCTAATGTCCAAAACACCCACAGAGGATTCTTGACAGCCCTCTTGGAGGAGACACATAGGGCTTGTTTTTCTTTGGTCCTATGCGTAAAGAGCTGTTGCATTTTGTATAAAATACCTCACCGAGACCAACAAAAGTTGAGCAGCTCTTTGGAGCAATTTAGTTCAAAAGCAGGTTGATCTGGCCACCGCAAGTGGGATGCCACAACACAATGTCCGTGGTGGAGTCTGTGTATTCTGCACGGAGATACTGAGGAGATGGGCTGGCTCTCAGCCACACCAACAGATTGCTCCTACTTTGCAGACTGAAGTCATGTCTGAAATAAATACATGCACTCTCTGCTGCACGTCCTGCAGAGATCAGTGAAGGAGCTGACCTGAGACAAACATTTTTGGCTGGAAATTTCTGATTCTGTCTCGTAGAGATGGATTTAAAGCTCTGGGGCAAATTATTCTCCTTCCACAAGAATGTTGTTAGTGACTACAGCCTTTCATGTGCCTATAGCTTTGGTGTGACTATACAACCATTATCAAGTGCGAGTGTTATAATAATCCAATCCTTTAGTTGGGAAACTTCTGGATTTACAATATGCCTATCTACTCATGTTGAGTGTCTGGCCATACCTTAACATCTGTATCAGATGTTCACAGGTGGTGAGAAAGAGAACCAAGAAGCACAGTTTCTATCCTGACTTTGTATTTCTCTTTCTGCTTCAGCTCTGAGCTGTTTGCTTAGGGTTTGACACCTCCTCCATCAAAGGTCCTATTTCACAGATCTGGTAGTCGCTGATTGCTGGCGGGGAGCACTCTCGGAGATGTTTGCCGGGCTCAACATGGGGGGTCCCTGATGCTCTTGTTCCTTTATCTATAAAACCAGCAGCGAAAGGCTGGGGCTGGGGGTGGCTTACATAGTGTGCGAGTGTAATTAAGAAGATCAACTATGCCAGTTTTCTGACTCCCCTCTGCTCGTGTTAGAAACAATAGTGCTAAATGATGATTGTAATTCATTACAAATGCACCCTAATTAAATTACCCATCAGTGGCTGCAAGATTAATGATACCAACCCGGGTTAGAACATGATTAAAGTTAGGCTTGTCACATTTTTCAGTTATTATGTGGAAGTTCACGGCAGGAAGGGATGGGGCAGAATGTGAGGTGTGATTAGATGATGCTCTGGAAGACAGCTGGGGCAGCCGAAGGCTGCTGCTAACAGTGCTCCTTCCGACTTTGCTGGTGAAAAATCCTCTCAAGGTTTTTCTTGGGTCTATTAGTGGGTGCGCATGTCAGGAAAGGTTGTTAATCCCTTTGTAAGATGGGCAGGAGAGTCATGTACAGAGTCTGGCGCGGCAAGGAACTGAGCCTGGATCTCCCAAATTTAGGCTTAAATCTCAAAGTTTAGCTTGCTGAGTTGTTTTCTCTTTCTTCTTTTTTATCTTTACATTTCTGCATGCAGAATAGCATCAGTTTATCTTAAAAGTACCTATAAAAATAGTAGGGAAAGACCGTGGATGACATAAGAAATAATATCAAATACAGCAGAACATCCGCCTCTCTCATCTTCCTTAGAGAAGTTTTACACTGCAAATGGCTTTCAACAGCAGGGGGAAGACAACTCAACAACATATCTTTGCCTCCAGTGCGAGAGAAGAGCAAAATTCGGGACGTTTTGTAATGAGATACAAAAACAATGCACCAACTTACCTGATTGTGTAGCACTGGGAATTTTGCTGCTTCTGGAGGTGTTCCTAGGGCTCGGGTGAGGGTGAGGACTGACGGGTGGGATGTGTTTAGACAGATGAGAAGGGAAAGAAGGATGCCTCAGCATAAGGACTGTCTCTCTGAACACCCTGGGACAGATTGGCTGTGCTTGGCATCGGCTCTTTTGTCATTATCTGGCAAATAAGCAAGGAGAAATTTTTTCAAAGCAATTTCATTTTCTAATATTGTACATTCTGTCCTTAAATGCCTTTGCTGATTGGGTTGCTGGGGCCAGTCCAGAAATGGACATTGTTTACCAATTGGGACTGGACTCTTAATAGATCTTCTCAAACTCTTTGAGAAGCAGATCTTAGATGCTCCAAGTAGAAATAAATTGAGCAATGTGACTGATGTGCCCTTTGTAATGGGTGGAATGGACCTCATTAAAACATTGTACACAAAAGCTTAGGGCTGGAACAGCAGAAACAAATGGAGTTCTTGGAAATTAGAATAAACTGGGACTTGAATGAGACAGTTGCTTGTGTCAGAAAGGTGGCACCTTTGTCTCCACAGTTGTGCCCTGGCAAATTGTTCTCTTTGCTGGATGCTGGGTCAGACTGGGGCTTGTGCGGCACAGGGGGGTGCAGGAGCGGGTGCTGGTACAGCAGGAGATGTGAGATGAGACAGCCCATCCTCTCCTGTTCCATGGTCTCTGGCAGTGTTGTGGCAGGCAGATGGCACTTACTAGCTGAGCAAACTTAATTAGTTCACATCAAAGTTACTGGAAGACATTTCTCTGGGGAATGGATGGTTACCAAGAGGTTCAAACTATGCTTGGAGAAAGGGAGATATTAATATTGAATGTATTCATCTCTGAGTTTGGATGACCTTGCTTCTGTTGATAAAATGGTACGTTTTCCAGGTTTTTGCATGTTCTCTTCAGCAATGCTGTTGCTCATAATACTGAAATTATTTCCCTTAAGAAGTGTAGGGACAAATAACCTCAAAGGGTATTCCTCCATAAAATTATCTGCCAAAGCCGTCTCTCACTACACTGGAATTGTAGCACACATGTTTTAGATAAATAGGCCAGCAGCAAGCTCTAGTACCACAGGCATCAGTGGATCTAAAAGGGAGCAGAATATGGGTTCCTGTTCTAAAGATTCTGCCCAAATTAGTGCAGGGATCCTCTTCAGGCCAGCAGCCTGATGCTGGCTGTGAGATCAGTGGGTGCCTCTCGCACCGACCCAGTGCAGTCTGTTGGCTCTGGGAAGGTGGAGGCATCACCTGCAGCACTCAGCATCCTGGTCACATCTCGTCTTTTTCTTGGAGAGTACAGAGCTGCATCCCACAGCCCATCAACATGTAAATACCTGTGCAAAGGAGAGCAACCAGCTGCCTCAGCCATCAGAGGGGCTTCTCGAACAATTTTGGATAATGCAAACAGATTCTAGTGGCTAATATCAGAGTTTTGTGGCCTAGTTCTTTCTCTCTGGAGGTTTTTCTGACCTGGCTGCGTAGCCTTGAAGCTGCATGTTGATGTGCTTGTTATTGCCTTACAAAGCTAAATGTGGTTTTCCTCTTTTCTTTTTTTTTTTTTTTTTTGGCAAGTGTTTAGACATGTTTTTATTTAGGACATAACCCTTTTTGTCTTTGTGCTTTTGCCTTTCACAACCAGCTCCTGCAGACAAGGTGGTTAGGGTTTAGGGGAATAGCTGACTCACATGTGCAGGTGCTGAGATTTGCCTCTATAATTGAGTTTATGAAAGGGGAATTCTCCTTTAGGCGTTGCAGAGAAATAGGTCTGGTGGTTCTGACAGTCACTAGAAGGGTGTCAGTGGGAAGGAGACATCCTTTAATCGAGGAGATGGGATGAAACTGGGGAGTTTCAATGGTGCTGTAGCTGAGTGGTTTGGATCCAGCCTGTGCAGATAGAGATGAGAAGTCATTACATCCTGCCTTCTTGGTCAGTGACCCATGTGAAATGAGTTTGGGTTTAGTCCAGTTCTCTGCAGATAAGCTGTTTGCAGAAAGCAATCATTATATCTGGCATGGACAGGCACCCTAACCAGCTGTCTCAGCACAGGACAAGGATGCAAAGATGTCCTGGAGACCAGGCTGCAGTTACCCAAAGTCTAGGTCAGGGCTTTCACTGTAATTTGCTACCTTGATGCATCTTGCACCTTCTCCGTGGTGGATCTCTACCTGCTGAGCTTCCAGGCTTCTGGCTGGTGCTTTAATGCATCCCCAAGTTGGAGGGGATGAAAGCTGAAGGGTTTTGAGTCCATGGTGTGCCGCTGAGCCTGCCTTTGAGGTTGAAATGAAGCATGTGTTAACAGGGACCTCTTGAGGTCATGTTCCCATATGTCCCCAGGGCAGCCTCCTTTCATGCAGTGACACACCACCAGATTACCTCTGGCACCAGCTCCTCTTGGCCACCTTTCTCAAAAGCACTAGAAGCTGAGTCAGAGTGAAGCCAGCTCCATCACAAGGAGCTCTCTCATTGACCTTTGCTCAACCAGGGCTCTGCAGCCTTTCAATGAGGTTGCTGCTTCTTTCAAACACTGCAGCCATGAGCAAGAGACGTCCAGTGGTCCCCGAGAGCTGAGCAGCACCTTGCGAGGACTGTCTTTCAAAGTCTCTCCAATGTGGAGATGTTTCTTTTAGAATAGATAAGTACATTTCTGATTCAAATGGTGCGTATTCCAGGCTGTTTAGTAATCTGAGGCAGCAGCAACACATAGCGTTGCCTCGCTGTTTCCAGAGACTGATCTCTCCAGGACAGAGCTGAAGCGGTTTCCTTTGGAGCAGCGTTGAAGGGACTGAGGAGTGGATGAGTGTGTAGACGGTGCTCCCTCCCCACTGTACATGCCCGTAGTCCTGCCGGCTCATGGGTAAAGTTTCTTGGTTACGTAGCCTGTGATCAGAGTGGTCAGCAGATGGGCCCCAGGTTCAGCCTGATTAGTCCTGTTCAATCAGCAAGGCTAAGGCAAAGTTGCTTCATGTCTCATCCCATATGGTGGCTCCTGCTGTCACTGTTCTTGTGGGAAAAGCTCTAAGCAGCCTCCTGTTCTCGAGTCCAGCCCCTATATTTTCCTTACTAAGTAAAAGAGAGCGCTGGAAACACCAGTGTTTCTGTCAAGTGTGTGGTTTCACCCAAGGAGTGGCACTTGACACTCGGTATTACTGATAGGTGGGAACTGGTGCTGCTTCGTCCCAGTGGCTGCTCCCTTGCCACTTGGCAGGGACAGGCTTTGGGTGGGAGTGAACTGGTCCAACGCCCAGTGGATGTCCAGGGGCCAGGCCCTACCTTGGGTCTGTGAGCAGAAAGATGAAACAGATTAATGAAAATGAATTCTGAACAGATAGCTGAATGACCGTTCGGTGGTTGAAGAAGGAGTGGAGGGACTGAACTGAGGCAATTTGGATAAATCGAACTTGTTCTTCATGTTTTATGTTGGAAACTGACACTTGGGATTGATCCTCTCTATGTAATGTTAGATTCTTACATTTTTCTCAGCCACAGAAACAAGCTGAGGAACTTGCTTGGTAAAATTGGATGGTGTAGGTTGCCAGCAAAACAACTGGCTCTTGGGGAGGGTCCAAAGAGTGCTTGGAATTGGTGGATCCCTCCCTGTGTGGGTATGGGAAGAGGGGATGCAAGATTGTAGGGCTCTAGTTTCAGGATTTTTGTAATGACTGGTTGTGATCCATGCAGGTAATGCACACAAAGCTTCTGGATGTCACCCCTGTAACACCTTTTATCCCAAGAGCATCATAAACACATCTCTGATATGGCCAACCCTGGTGGTGTGTGTCAGCCTTGGAATCTTCACCGTTGCTGATTGTTCTCTCCAGCCCCCCCATGCTGGTTATCTCCTCGTGTCCTCTCAGAGTGCTCTGGCACAGTGAAATGGAGAAGGTGCTGCTCAAATGATCCAGTTAATCACCTGTGGCAGTTTGCACCTCTTACTAGTTTTGAAATGCAGAAAAATGTCGAAGGGTGGGTACAGTCTGTAGAGGTAGAGCCTGTCAGAGTCTGCTGAAGAGGAACTGGTTCAACTGTAGCTGGTTTTGTTTGTTTTCACCGTTGTTACCGCACATTCTTTGTGATCACATAAATGAGATCTGAGTAGATCCAATTACTGTTTTTTTTCCTACCCTCTATAGTTCTGGGCTTATTAGCCCTGATGGTTATTTATTTGTCCTTAGTTGTAGGCTGAGGCAGCTTTATGGAGAACATGGGAATCATGTGTTTTCTAATTAGACCACAGTTTCTTGTCTGTCTGCCTTATGGTCAGGACACAGCATGCTGCTTTGCAGAGTTTGTAATAGCAGGAAGCCCTGGGTGCAGGAGGTCACACTGGACTTGTTTCTGAGAGGTTTTACAGCAACAACTCACAACATCAGTGTTCCTGAGACTAAGTGAGAAATAAAAATCTATGAACTTTATTCTTCTCTTATTTCCCACAGTGAACTATTTAAATTATACTGGGGCATGATGAGGTACACTAGGAACTGAGAGCAACCCACCATGCCCAGACAGACCTCAAGCTGGTTTTGCAGGAACTTCTTCCAACTTATTTCCTGTGTCTCTTAGGAAGGATCCAGCACATGTGTAGCATCCCAGCTCTGGCAGGAGGTGTTCTCAGAAGTATTGCAACAACTAATGAGGAAGGAACACTGGCTTCATGGAAGCTCACACCTTTTCTTTTCCCAGCATGATCCCCTGTAGGATGTGTGTTATGTCACAGTTATGAGACTGGCAGCTTTGTATAGCCTCATAGCTTGTATAAAAAATGAAAGCTGCTGCGTTTTGCTCTTTGAATTCAGTGGAACAATATTCTTGCATCTTCTTGACAGCAACAGACAGGAAAGGTAACTTGTGCAGAACAGCTCCCGGTTCTATGCTGGCAATGAAGGAGTGAAGTTTGTTCTCATGCCACCAGGAAAACTGGGATGGAGAGGCAGTTGACAGAAGCACATCACCAGTCTTCCTCCTCTGAGTTTGGCTGAGGACAGAGTGCTCGGCAGAGCACTCATCCATGCCTTTTTCATTTGCCCCTGATTTTAGCAAAGGGGACTGTAACAAGTCATGTTCATTACCAAATCTTACAATTCAAGATAACTCTTTAAATAGCAACTTTCCTCATTCTTCAGTCGCTGGCTCAATTCCCAGGGAAAATAGTGGGTTGAGAATATGAAGCAACAACTTTTCTTTATCCTGTAATAGTGCTTTCAAACTGTATGTCTGTTTAGAAACATTAATCATTGTAACTACGGGGTAAAAATCTCCTGCCTGTCTTTAATCTTACCTGTGCAATGAGATGGCAAGAATGAGGTGTTGCCTTCTGTGGATGATTAAGAAGAGCTAAGCTTCAAACAGTTGACTATACCTTTTTCTCAACTTGCTTTTCTATCACTTTAAATTAGAGGTTTAAGCAAACTCTCCTTGTACTGTGATCTTTTCTGCTGTTTCAAACTATGCAGGACTAGGCTGGGTTAGCCGTACTTTGGAAAACATGAAGTAAAGGTTTGTCAGAAGGTTTTGCATTAAAAAGCACCCTTGTCTGAGGCAGCCGTGGGCATAGCATGCTGTCAAGAGATGTGGCATTGCCTAAGGGTCTGCCCTGTGGAAGAGACATGGAACTGTTTGTAGGTTTTGATTTCTTGTAGCATTTTTATGAAAGTAAGGGCAAGTCTTGACAAATATTAATGTAATTACATTGTACCTGTTGACAGTCCCCCACTCCCACACGTTTAACAAAATGTAGTTGGTATTTATATCTCCTTTCCAGCCTGTGCTAGCATTGGTAGGTGGTGTGGAGCAGCGGCTGCATGATTAGTATTGTAAGTGATACTTTGAAGTGTTTTTCAGACAATAACTAACTACTCCAGTTTGGTGTTTATGAGAGGAAAGAGATCCCGCGGTATTATTTGTAGCATTCTAAGTTTGTAAATCCCTCCAGAATCTGAGAGGCAAAAGAAATCCCATACACGTGATAATTATGTTATAAAATTGTAAAAGATGCCAGCCAACCTTCCTACATGTCTTGGGTGCCTATTGCATGTCTTGTTACCACAGCTGCCTCCTGCGTGCCAGATGCTGTCATTAAAGGCGATGAGAGAAGCGTGGGTATGCAGGGGTGGAGGCTTCTTGTGTTGGGCAAAGAGTGTGCAAGGCAACTTGTGGGCAGTTTCTTTGAGCAGGTGGCGGAAGGCCACTGAATTCAGGGGCACTGAGGAGCACCTGGTCTTGACTTCAGAAAGAGGCTTACATGGATGATTGGGCTAACACAGATGGTTTTGACCAGTGACTTGCTCCTGGATGAGCAATCACATAAACGAGATACACAGGAGATGAAATCTTTGGCCATGGGTTGTACTGGTGCTGTTCTTTGGTGCAGCTGGGGACATGCTCTCTTTCATCTGCCCAAATTCCTAGTGAAGAGACAATACAGCTGAGCAGTGTGTCTCATCTTCATTAAACTTTGACAACTCCTTATGTCCATTTTTGCAGCATCTGCTTCCATATCCATTCCTTTAGAAACATGTATTACTACTGGGGAAAGTTTCTGAGGGGCAGGAATAAGTGCAGGAGTAGATATTAGCCCTTTCTATTGCATTTCTTGAGGCCGTATCCCGTTTGATAGAACAGCTGTCTGGGACAACCTCTCTTCTCTGCAAGCTCCCTTCTGCTGTCTGCCATTTGTGTTGCAGATCCCCCCAGATGTGACCATGTCTCCTTTTCCCCTTGCAACTTCAGCTCACAGCTGCTCTGTATCTCACCATCTTCTGACAGCTCAGGAGTAGCTTCCTTTGGCTTTTCTTTCTTGGTTTGTTGTTAGCAAAGGAATTTAACACAGCAGGTTGTTGTCCTTTATTGCTGGCTCTGTTCAAACCATCTGCAGGTGTTGTGGAAGAACACCGCAAGCACTGCTTGCCCCTCTCTCCATCTCCTCCTCTCAGTGTTTGTAGCTGTCAATAGGCTTTGGATAAAACCACAATGGTAAGTGACAGCCACCAAGCCAATGCAGAAAGTCAGAGGTTGGAAAGGAAACCCACTGAATAAAGAAAATGTTTTTCAGAGAAACGAAGGGGAGGGCAGAGTGAGCACATAGAGGAGAAAAAGAACAGAAAGCCGGTGGCAGGAGCTGGGCAAAGTAGCCAGGGTGAATAAATAACCAGATGGCGTGTTTCACAAGCGCGTCTGATTTGTTCCTCTCTTCCGAATGGCTTAGCTGAGGCCCACAATTTGAAAATAAACTTTCCTTTTGTTTTTTAAACAGTTCAGTGCCCAGGAGAGCATCAAATAGCTTCAGTTTCAAATCAAAATGAGATTGCGGTGGTTGTGTTGTCATCGTACCCGTTCCGCTGCTGTGGTCTTTGGGAGGAGGAGGCGTCTTTGGGGAGCAGGTCCAGCTAGGCTCGTTGCTATGGCAAAGTCTCTGCTGATGCCTGCTCTCTGCCTGTAATTGCTATTCAGCAGCTGTTTCCAGTGGTCGTCTGGAGGAACTTGCACAAGTTATGGACGTGAAAATCCCTCCCTGTATGTTGGCCTTCTCTGGAACTGAGTTTTGACAAGAGAGATGCATTAGCTTCTAAACTCGCCAGTAATTAGTCTGGTTTGAGTGTACTTTGCTGAAAGTTAAGGCTTTGGGGATGGGAAAGGAGGGTGCAGAGGGAAGTGGCAACTTTAAAATCAATATTGCAAATGCAATGCAAAAGAGTGTAATTAGCATGTTTTGCAGGGCCTATTAATTCCTCTGAAATGCTGTTTATTAGGCAGAAGAACTTGGGAGCCCATCAGTGGATTAAACAGGTTCTGTAATGAAATGTAAATGGTGTAATTGGGCTTGTTCTGAAAGTATTTATTCTTCACCTGTGACCCGCTTGATTGCGGTTTGACAACACGAAGGAGTGTGCATCTCTTCGTTAATGACAGCTAATTCCCTGGAGCTAATGGAGTGGGACGCCCAGGCGCATGGCGCTGGGAACGGCAGGTCGTGCCTGGAGCTCTGCAGTGATTGGCACCAGTCCGAGCACAATGTAACTTTAATTACAGTAATTCCAAATTTAAAGCAAGCATTTAGCTGCTGGAGAGAGGCTCTTAATTTTGCAAATAGATGCCATATAACGGGCTGACCTTTTATTAGACAAATATTGGGATGGGTGGGAACACTGTCCTCCAAGATACAGGTAACGTTATTGTCTCCCATTAGCTCAGTGAAAATCACAGAGGCTTGTTCTCCCTGCCAGGTTAACCATATGGATTTCTTTCAACAAGCAGCGTAGTGGAGCCAGGAGGGAAATGTGGTGCTGTATGTTATTTAAATGCAGTCTTTGCATCAAGGCATGAAAATCATCTGCTGCTCCTCTGCCTTATGTGTGCGCTTTTGTCAGTGTAGACCACTGGGATTTTTGTTATTGTTGTTGTTGTTGTTTTCCCTTTCTACAATCCCTCTTTATCCAAACTGTGCAGTGCTAAATATCTCCAGGCACACAGGAAAGGTCATGCTGCTCTCCTGGAGCAAGACAGCTAAATACTCAATTTTGTCTGGCATTATGGTATCCTGCATTAAGTGCTACCATCAGTGCTTGTTATGCTTTCTCTTCCATAGGGTTGAGATGTATGTGCACAGCCACAGCCTACCTTCACTCGTACTGGGGATGACCTTCCAGTGCAGAGACCAGCTGTCCTCTGGAAGCAGTGGGTAGTGTACGAGGAGGGACGACTCCAGAGCACACACCAGAAGGGAGTAGAAATCTCCCAGCTCTTCCCAAATCCATTAAGTCCTGCAGCCTCCAGCCTTGCTTTCTGGTAGCTCAGTCTCTCTCTTAAGTGGGAGTGTTGTTAGAGCTGAAATGAGCCCAGGCAGGGAAGCTTTTTTCCAGGAAATGTCCGAGTCTGTGTGTATGGATTTGGAATAGGTCCCCAGGGTAGTGCTGTGGGCTGTTGTCTTTAATGTTTGGAGCAGAAGCAATACAATTTCTGCAAGCATTGCCTTTTTCTGTTTCATTATTCTTCCTCCTCTGCCTCTTTCCATCTATGAGCTGAGAGGCAGAGAGGTAGAAGTGACAGTGTGGTCACAGGTCTCTTTCCATCACTGATCTTGGCCTTCTCCCTGAGTCAGGATGCGCTGCTCCTGGTGACCATGGAGAGGGCAGGGTGGGAGGCAGCTGTATTCGGGGTGGAGGACAGCACAATCGGTAGACATTTGGCCACTTGAACAAATGAATGAGAATCACTGGGCAGGGAATACATAAAGGATGTTAGAGAGAATTAGAAACGATGGGGTTTTGATGCTGCTGTGGAGTGGTGGCCAGTGCAAGGCAGTTGTCTGAAACCAGTCCAGCAGAGAGTTGAGAACGGTGGCAAACAGGAGGGAGCATCTTTCTCAGGCCAGGTACATTGCTGCTTCCCAGCAGATGGCTTTCCATGCACATTGCCTAATCCCAGCAGAAATGACAACTTCTCTGCATGAGCTCACGCTCCTGTTCCTGTACAGCAGCCTGGTTTTGAGCTGGATTTGTGCTTTGTGGAGACTCAGTCCACTGGCACACACGCAGAGCAGAGGCAGAGCAGCCTCTGGATGCAGCATGGCTGCGTTGAGCAGGTTCTCCTGGTGTCAAATACATCTTATTCCTCAGCTTCTCATGGAGGATGCAGCTCTGATGGGAATCTTGCTGGGAAATGATATATGGGGGGACCACGGTAACATTGCAAAGAGGAGATTTCCTTGGTGAAAAAAAAAAAAAAAAACAATAATAATTCTGATCATTGTTAGAAAAGTCAAACCCCTTCAGGTTTACCTACCTCTTTTTCCTAGCCTTTGCTAATGTGCCAGTCTACATCCTAATGACGTTTGCTCTTGCTCCTAAACCTTCAAGGGTGAGTGGCTTCTTTCAGCCCTTTCTGCTGGGTCTGCCCTCAGCCAGAAGTCACCAAAGCTTTCAGTGTGCAGAATATTTTCTGAAATAGTTTTTAATGGACAGCCCTAGACCACAGGCAGAAACAGGGCAGATTATATGTGGCTTGTAATGCTGACAGTAAACCCAAAATAGAAATATTTTCCATCTCCACTATAGAAACCCAATATTTGGAGTTATTTAATCTTGTAGCTTCCAGGTGCATGCTTCTGGCTGCTGGTAAAGCGCAATCTGGCTTTCTAAATTCAGATCCTTTTCTTTTAAGCACATACAGAGATTGTATTTACCTGAACTATCCGCGCAAACATTGGAAGTGTTCAGATGACTGATATAGATGATAGAGTTGCCTAAGAGACAATCATAAATGTTGATTTTCTTAGTGACAGCATAGCCTTCCTGAGCCCTGCTGGGGTGCAGGCCACTCGCAGGCAGCCCAGGAGCGGTACTGCTGTGTGTTACCGCAGAGCAAAGCAGGGCTGCCCAAAGACACCACCTCCCTTCCATTTGTGGCTTTTCTCTGAGCCTGGAGATCTTGTGCTGTAACCTGTGGAAGCTGTTTTCAGTTCATAAACATCTAAATCTCCTGGTAGAGATGTGAACGCTGTCCAGTGGATGTAAACCTACAGTAACAATAAGCTTGCTTTTACCTTAAATCTTTGTGCACTGTCTGTTGAGCTACCGCTTGAAGACCACTGTCCCATGTAAAATAGAGAAAGATACACTTGAGTTTCTTCTGAATGATTTTTCAGCACATAAATTAAAAAAAAAAAAATGCTTGAGAGCTTCAAACTAAGTCTTTGTTTTCATGAAGTCCAAAAGCATGTCTTGCTCTCTGAGGAAGACTGTGTCAGTTCAATAGTTCTCTAGCTGGTTTTCGCTGCTCTTTTATCTTTGGGACATGGGAATGAGGGGAGATAACATGGCTCCGTGGCAGTTAGATGAGAACTGGAAAATTTTAATATCAGTCCAAAATGAAGTGCAGCAAGCAGAACGGGCTTTGCATGGGGAACCTTGAGTCTAGGGGAAAATTAGACATTGTTAACATGGCCAAGTGCCTCCAGGAGAGCTTAGGAAGAGGCTTCAGACTCCTTATCCTCCCGTCTCTCCACCTTTTTGTTCTCTTTGAAGTCCATACAGCCACTTCTACTTTTTTTCCTTTCAGTCTCTCATTTTACATCCAAATAAAGGAACCATCTAATTTCATGTGTTACATACATATAGAAAGCTGTATAAAATAGGTTTGTGAGCATGAGTAGTGAGCAGCAACTGGGTGCTTTATCTCTGCAAGCCCATCCTGCTTGTCCATTCAGCCATTCATCTCCTTTTAGGGTTTTCTCCTATTAGCAGCCTGAAGGCCTTTCAGGGAAGAGACTGCCTGTATCATTTCTCCACAAATACCTGTTGCATTTTGGGAACTAAATAAATAATAAATAAAGACTGTCCCAGAAAGCCATCGACCAGATTAGTGGTGCTGCTATAAACAAATAAGGCTTTTGGCTGGGGAAAGGCAGCAGGTTTCTCAGGCGGTCTGTGCTCAGGGTGAGTGGCAGCTCCCAGTCATTAATACAGGACTTTGATCTCTGAAGTAAGAGATTATTCCCCTGTGGCCCTTTGGCGTGAGGAACCGGTGATAGACTGACAGCAGTAAAACACGGCCATTTGAGAGGCTCCTCCAGCATTTTACTGAGATTAGATCTCCGAAAGGGGCTGTTAGAAAGGAAGAAATGATGGAACAGTGGGTTATGTGACCGCTGTGACTCATTAATATAACAAAATTTATGTCCAGAGCACTCTCACAACTGGTCCAAACCAACTCTTAAGAGCTGATTTCTTTCTTCTCCCAGTGCTGCTATTGCCTAAAAGCCTCTGTGGGAGATATGCTGACTCTTTTAACAGCCTTCTGCATTTACTCTGACTCTCTGGGATCAGTTTGCAGAGCTGTGGCTGTGCCACCAGCATGGACTTCAGGTTTGTTCTGCACCTGGGCTGGGCTCTGTCTCTGCAGCCTCCTTTGTGAGTGGCAGCTTCATGGCACGACAGCCAGTTACAAAATGTGGTTGCACAGATGTATGTATCTGACAGCCTCTAGTCTCTCTGGGGCTGGGCTTTGGGTTTTTTCCCAGGTTGTCTTTGTAAAATCATCAGAGCATCAAGGCAATTGCTGGGAGGTGATGATGGAGAAGCTTGTTTTATTGAATTTCAACCCCTATACCAATAAATCATAACCCAAACTGATGGGAAAAATTGTATTTTGCCAGTGTTGGCACTGCCAGAATACATGTCAATAGAGACCTAACTTTTTCACCCAGAGGTCTCCAGGCCAGGTCTGGGTCCTGGCCAGAAGTGACAGAAAATCATTGACACTGAGCAGTAATTTTTCTCTCCAAGAAGGGGTTTTGCCCTTTATCTAGTTCCTATTAAACAGCAGATATACGGACAAGCCAGAAACCATCCCAGCCTTGTGTCCTGCTGTCAGCAGCCCAGGCTCCACCACACTAATCTTTGTTATCTGAAGAGGAAGGGACTTGAGCCTGTCTTATCCACAGGACACTGGGGCATGTCACCCCTCACGGCACGGCTGAGCCTGGCTCTCCTCCTGTCTCTCCATGCTGCTTCTGGGAACAGCTCGTTTCATTCTTGCTGCTTGCCATTAGTTCCTTCTCATCATCACTAAATTCACTTCAAATTAAACCACTCAAGTAGGCCAGGAGGAAGCATTGTGTGTGCTGAGCATTAGGCTTGTTGCTGCTAGTGGGGAGAGAAAGCTCTGTGGGTGATCACTGGGGAGAAAGCCGCGGAGAGCAGCCTTTGGATCCTGCCCCACAGACAGGCCACGCAGTGTTTGAAACTCACCAGCTCTTGAGCATTGCTGAGAGCAGTGCATGAAGCATTGGGTTTTTGTTTGGGAAGCAGGTACCAAAAGGCAGTAGAGAAAAGAAACAGATGGCAGGATTTTTGTTTTCTAAATTCATCCTCTGATGTCTGCTGGCAAGTTTGTTTTTTTTTTTTCCCCCTGTTTTTCTTACACCAAGGTGACTCCAGCCTTTTCTCCCAGGTTTGCCTCATTCCCAGAAATCAGATCAGGATGACAGGGAAATGGCGTGAGCTCTTCCTAGTCCTCTCAGCCTGATTGCTGTCTCCTAGCTGTTTTCTCCTTCCATGCAGCAAGATGGATCCTCCTTCTCTCCACCTAGAACTCATTCATCGGGGGCATGATACTGTTAAATGACCTAGCACCTCTTGGTTTGTGGTTCCAGTTTTACATTTGCCAGTTAGTGGATTTCTCTCACTGCTTCCCCCGCCAGATATCTACTCTGATACTCAGTGTTGCTCCCACCAGATCCCTACCATGGCATCATGCTCGCTCACAACTGGCATGCCACTGTTCAGCCCCAACACAAGCATAATGAAACCACCGTTACTACTCAGTTTAAAGCAAATCAAAATGCATCTGCAGCAGCACTCCAGTTCACAGAGAGGAGCTGATCAATGATGAATAAAGTCAACCAGTGGTTAACAAAAGTCAGAATGAGATACTTCTTGAGAAGAGACATTTCTATGACTGTGAAACAGTACTGGTATGGAGGAATCAGTCTTGAGGCGACAGCACAGCTGTTCCCACCTTCCTTTCCCAGCAAGTGACTCACAGAAAGATGATACTGCTTGGAGATCCCACTGGTAGCAAAGCAGTTTTGCCCTGGAGTTGTGCTGCTTCATGTTTGTGCTTACAGCGATGCTTGGAGGGCAGATCCATTCACATCTAAACCCGCGAGAAGCATGGCAGGTTTGAAGAGTTGGACAGGAAAGCTGCAAAAGGCTGGAGAGAAGAGGACATGCTGGGTCTGGGTTTGGAGTGTTTCACATAGGAGGTGTGTTCATGTAACCTCACAGTGCTGAAAACTGAAAGAGCTTCATTGACAGAGCAGAAAACCAGCTCTTGTTCAGAGCAGGATTTGAGAAGAGGTATTTTATGGTGTGCTGAGGAGAGTACCATCCCTGTAAGTCCTCCCACAGAGAAGATGTGAAGCGAAAAGAGGAAGGGAGGGGAGAAAGCACTCTTCAAGGCAATTTGGCAAAGAAGAGAGTGAAGAGAAGGCACGTGTGTGAGAGAAGTGGGAGGAGAGGGGAGAAGTGATCCAAGAGCTCCCATCGGCATTAGGGGAAGAGATGACTGTGTAGGTAATTTGCCACACAGGCAGGAGAGAGCAAAGCAGCCTTGGGAGGAGAGCACATCTGGCAAAGGACCTTCAGAGAAGACAGGCACCAACTTAGAAAGCAGCCTCTTGACAAAAAATAGTATGCCTCCTTCTGGGTCTTCCAGTAGAATCTCCTGGCATGCCAGTCTTTGCCTCTGTCCTGGGTTGAGTGAGTGGTGGAGTTTTTTGGTGGCAGGGGAGGGGGCTATCGGGGCGGCCCCCTGTGAGAAGCTTCTCGAAGCTCCCCCAGCTCCACGTCAGCTCCACTTCTGTTTGGGAAATTGAGCCAATCGGCTGCGCCTCTGCGATAACGTATTTAAGAAGGGACGTGGTGACGGGCAGTGGGACTTGTGAGGAGGAGTTGCTGCAGCTGCATGAACACCAAGGTCAGTGGAGGAACGGAGGAAGAAAGGAGGGGGGAGGTGTGCCGGAGCAGAGACCCCCCTGTATCCTGTGGGGAGACGGCAGGGCGGCCCCCCCTGCCACCCATGAAGATCTACGGTGGAGCAGACATTGATTTACAGCCTGTTGTTCCTGCTCGGCTGATCAAGGTTCTGTGCCCGAAGAAGGCCGGGGTCTCATGGGAAAAGGTAGCCCCGCTGCTGTAATGCAGTGCTGGGAGGATTGCAGCATGCGGGGGAGTCCCACGCCGGAGCAGCTCGGGAAGGGCTGCAGCCGTGGGAGGGAATCCAGTCGGAGGAAGTTAGTGACCCATGATGGAGCAGTGTGGGGAACGCTGCGGCCCATGGGAGGAATTCAAGTCAGAGAAAGTTTGTGGAGGACTGTCTCCTGTGAGAGGGGGACCACGATGGAGCAGGGGGTAACAAGTTTTGGACACTCCCCTCACCGAAGATGAAGGAAGTGGCAGCACTGACTGCACCCCCCATTCCCTGCCCCTGCGCCACTGGGGGAGGAGGTAGAGATATCGGGAGCAGAGCTGAGCCCGGGAAGAAGGGAGGGGTGGGGGGAAGGTGTTCTCAAGATGTGGCAATGCTTCTCACTGTCCTACTCTGTTATGTGTTGTTAGTGTCTGTAATAAATGCATGTTCTTTTTTTCTTCCCCTAACGAGTCTGCCTTTTGCTCATGATCATAAAAGGGGGATTTTCCCCCATCCCAGTCCTATCTTGAACCCCAAGCCTGGCTCTCTGTCCCTTCTCATTGCCGGAGGGGAAGGGAGAGAGAGGTGCTGCATTGTGGTTGGCTGTCAATCAGGCCTAAACCACAACAGCCTCCTTCATTTTCTGTCTCCATTGAGGTAGGGTCAGTGATCTTTTCAAAGATGTGCAAATTCAGCTTGAAACCAACTTCCAGCATCACCTCCTACATCAACCTATACCAGGACAAGAGAAGAGAGGGAGGGTAACATAAAGATGTGATGGACAGCGTAAAGCACATGGCACATGCTGCTCTTTTTTATCACATAATTATTTTAACCTATTTTCCTCTGAAAAGAGGGGAAATTCTTGCAGGGCAGTCTCTATTTCTCCTGTCTCACCTCAAGATCTAAAACCAGTGAGAGGCTGGAGAATTTCCTTCTAATTAACTTAACAAAGAGTAGGTTGATAAATAGCTTGATCATAGTCTGAGTTCCTATATGGGAATGAGATTTTAGCTAGTGAAGAGCTCTTTAATCTGTCAGACAAAAGTGTAATAAGATCAAATACTGGAAGTAGAAACCAAGAAAGATTAGAAATAAGAAGATGCTTTTGTTACAACAGGGATAGTTAGCCACTGGAACTATTTATCTCAGTACGTGGGGGATTCGCCTTCACTTTGAAGTGTCTAAATGAAGATGTGATATTCTCGTACAAGAAATGTTCTAAGTCAGCTAGCAATTATGAGCCTGATGCAGGAACTGCTTTGCTTAATTCACCAGCTTGTGCTTTTCATCAGTTTAGATTGGATGATTCTTACAGTTCTTTTGAGCTCCGCAATTTGTGAACCTATGAGAAATCAGGGATACTGCTGATGAGCAAAGCACCTGATAGTGCAAATACTGGTGCCGGGAAGTAGTAGAAGAGTGCAAAGGGCGCTTCTGAAGTACGAAAGAGAAATCTGTGGCAGCCTCTACTAACAACTTGGTAATTCTGCTGAAAAGAAAACAGCTTTCCTGTGCTTCAGCAGAGATCGGACTGCAAACGCACCTTACATCAGAGGTGGCTGGACATGTTTTCATCTCATCAGACTCATCATACTGTGTGTGTACTGTCACAGGACTGGGAATGCAATGGCTTTTCTTGTCCCAGCTTGTAGCATTCATATTTCAAACAATTCCCAAACATAATTAATCCACTCACTGGCGTACCTTACTGGCTTCTTGTTATCATTGCTCGCTTTACGGGTAAGGACAGTTGGGGTGGTGTGGAGATTTCATTCAGGCAATTAAGGAAAAAAGTTGTCAGAGCTGGGATTAATACTCAGGGCTCCAGAGCACTGTCTCATTTTAAAATTACTAATGGAGAGCTAGGAAACGTATGTCTGCTGTTGGCCTGAATTTGATCTTCCTTTCTTAAATAAGAATAATAAAAGAGCGAAGGGCGCTGGAGGACTGCAGGAGCACCGAGCACGCTCCATTGGGAGGCCTGATGGGGAGCACCAGAGGCTTCAGCGCTCATTTGTGTCTCTTGCAGCCAGACCCTGTGGTGAGGATAATCAAGTTGAAAATTAAATCAAATTTCAAATGTTAAACCAGCCAATTAAAGAAGCAATCACATCAAAACATGCATTTTTAAAAAGTTTTTATTTACTCTGTCATAATTAATTTATTTAGCAAGAAAACTTTTGTTTGTACAAAATACTTGTTAAATTGATCATGAGCAGTTGAGGGAGCAAAGATGCAGGTACACAGAGGTGTAGCAGAGCAGCAGTTAACCAAAATGTCACCTGAAGTTCCCTAAAGATCTGGCTGAATAAGTTCTATGGGGAAGGTCTTTTCCTACCATGAACCAAACACAATGCATCTTTTTTTCAGACTGCATGACTGGAGGCATGATTACTATTTGTGGCTTATCCATTAACCTTAAAAGTGTCTTTGATCAAATAACTTACCATCTCTTTGCTTTGATTTCCCTTGATGCCTCCGTTTAGAAGACTGAATAGATGGTATGTTGGATACTTGGCTCTTTGGAAGTTACCACTTACCTGTGTGCTCTTAGCGTCAATTGATAGCGTGTGAATGATTTTCTCTGGTTTCCTGCAGTTCAGCATCCCTGCATTTCAGGATCTTTCCTGTACGTTTAGACAAGCTGGTGTTTATTTTACCTGTGGCCTGTTACATAGGCTGGCATATTTCAGTAAATAAGTTTTTCCTCTCTTGAAATTCCTCTTTGAATGTTATTGTTTGAACCTTTGTGAACACCTTTCAGTAATGAAAGAATGTGGATGACACATGTGATTTTCCTTTCACCTTTTACCATATGAGGTGAGGGTTGTGAGGTTCAGTGTATCAGGAAGTTCCTGAGTGTCTTGCTCCCTGTTGTTACCACCTATTGGTTGGACATTGGTTATTCTGCCAATCTTGAGACTCCATTTGAGGAATTACAGATGCAAATTTCTAAAATCAAAGCAATGAGGAAAGAGTAGCTGCTGAAGAAGCCTCACAAAAATATGAATCTTACAGTACAGGAGGACCTGGAGAGGAGCATGAGCACCAATGAATCAGTGCCTGGCAGAGAAAAGGCAGAGCTGGGGTCTTCAACCCAAGCCCAAGGTGGATGACCTGCTGCTTTGCCTTGACTGTGGTTTGTAGAACTCCTGAATGGCAGTAGCCAGAGGACAGGGACACCATTCTCCTCCATGGGGCTGACACAGTGATGCTGACCTGGAGAACCACTTGTTCACAGATTGTGATTCACGGAGTAGCTGGATCCAGTCTGAGAAGCTGGTTGGAACATGCTGAGGTGAATGTCTGAAGGGATAGCATTAGCTTTCCACCATCCAGCAGTGGCTAGTTTGTGAGGAAAGGAGGAAATACCATGTTCAAAGACTTGAATTCCTGATGCTTTTTCCCTCCCCCAGTCTCCTTTTTGTTCAGGAATAGACAGGGACTGGGAAGCAGCCGCCACAAGTTTGCAGTTGCCTGAACTTTTTGTTATTAATTAATCCCATCTTTATTCACACAGCACTCTCTTTGCCTCAGACTGTGGGTAATAAACACCGATCAAGCAGGCAGCGATGATAAATTATCTATTTAATAATTAACAAATTAGTCCTAACAGATGGAACCAAAACAAAATTGTCTGTATGTGCACACAGCACACGGCTTGCCTTCCCCTGTTTGTCACAGTGAGATATCGCCAGAGATTTCAGCATGTCTCCACTGATCTCAGGTTAGTCACCCTCACATACCACACAGGATGGTCATGAGTTTGTCTCTGGGTCTGCTACAGCTCTTTCTAGATCTGCTGTTCTCCATGTGCCAGCAATGAAAATGAATGAGGTAAAGCAAGATGTCATGGAGGAAGAGTGTGATGGAGAAGAGAGGGGGATCCTGGCTTTTTAACATTAGTTAGGATGTGGGAGCATCCCCACAGAAGGATCAGCTGTCGTGATCTGTTATGTTGAATTAATAGAGATTATAGTCCCTGTAATTCTTTCTGCTATTATCTAGCAAAGAATAAAAAGTCAATGTACTGCCAAGTTAAATAAACATGAGGCACTACAGTCATATGAGCATAGTATCCTGTGAGCTAACTGTGCATATATTATTCATCTCCAGTTATTATTCATGACCTTTCCCTCACACTGTCATGGCTCCATCACTTGTGAATTTATAAGTTCATTAATAATGAGTGAAAATTAATAATGTATTTTCATTATATCCATTGGGTATATTTACAGCATTCATAATGCATTCAAATAACTGATTAGAGGTGTAAAAATAAAACTATAGCTCTTCCATGGGCCCTCACCTTTTTGATTTTGAAGAGTTACTATTTTTGTTAATAATCCTTCCTGCTTCCGTTGCCGTGTGGCCATGCTGTGTAATAGCCTGCCATCTGCCACCATCATGCTTAAAAAGGCTTGAATCGAAGCAGGAAATATCATTATTGTGTGAGATTAGAAGAAGATGATCCACAAATTAATCATTATTGAAAGCGACACCAAAATTATGAGAGCGTGGGAAAGGTTTGAAGTTCAACTGTTTCCTTCTCTTCTCCCCCACCAGTTGTGTTTGGTCGATACTGAAGAGCACAGTCAGGTGGAAAGAGGCACATCTGATCCATCCTGGCTCCAGGAAGCACTCTGATACTCTTAGGAGCAGAGAGGTTTACTTGAGGTGTTGCTGTGATGTGTACCTAGGACAAACACGCCATAGCAGGTCACACAGTTATGCTTTATTTTAATTGGAAGACGCCTACCTCGTTTCCATTCTCATCTGCAGCAGTTTAATCCTCTGTTTTTTTAGAACCTGAAAGTTTTTGAAAGCTCTCCTTTACTGTTTTCATTTTTTTCTCAAGAAGAAAACTCTGAACCCCTTCTGTTTTTCAGAAGACATCTTTCCCCTGGCTCTGCCTAGGAAAATGCTAGGCACTGGCATGCAGTTCATTAGCTGGCTTTAGACACCGGATTCTAAAAGTTGGAGACTCAGCATCAGATAAGCAGTTAACATAACTAATCCTGTTTCAGTTCCACTTCTTTCCTTTTCAAGTATTCTGATTATTCTTATTTTATTTTGTCAGCAGTACTTTGAGTTGCATTTCTCTGGTTTTATTTTGGTGTTCAGAGCCCCGTGGTAACACTCAACTGTAAATAAAATTCACCTTTTATCTGTTCCCCATTATAAGCATGGGCTGCCTGCTTTTAAACAGCTGCAGGAATATTGACTGTAATGAAGGTACCACCTTCAAAGCACGTACTTGATATTCAGACAGGACAGGAAAGGCTGACTATAGCCCCATGGAACTGGAAATACTTAGTATAAGAGTCAGTTGGATATCAGCAAGAATGTATATTATTTTCTCTTCCAACTAATAGGATTTTTAAATAAAGCTAAAGCTGATATGTCTGGCTGAGTCCCTGCCCTTTGTGAGAGTTGCAGCTTCACCAAAGGGCAAAAGATTGAACAATGTGAATTCTGGGTACCCTATGTGCTTGCTAGAAACGGCTGCAAAGAGATGTAAAGAGGGAAGCCACAAGCAAAGGAAAGTAAGTAAGCTTTTTTGTATTGACTTTAATCAAAACATAATGATGAGAGTGAAAGCATAAAGCAAAGGAGGGATTTTGTTTGTGTCAGCCTGGAGGAGGGAGCCATTCATTTCACTCCATCATTTTGAATTGCTTTCTAGAGCATTTACTCATCCATCTTCTCCAGCCAAACACTTCACTCTGCCTATCACTGTTCTTTCCTTTGGATTTAAATTATGAGTCTGTATTAAATTAAGTATCTCTCTTTGCTTCTTGTTTTTGCGTTTGCTTATTGAACCCTTTTTGGACCCTCAGAACAGTTTCATGCTCTGCTTAAGTGGCCCAAGTTAGCTGGCAGCCTGTGCAGACACTTTTTTCCTTTGGACAACATTGTCAGAACAAGCCAGCCAGTGACTGATGTGATCTGGAGTCAGCGAGTGTGTACAGTGGATAAATGTGCCTGACGCTTTGTGATAGAGCTGGTAATTACATTTCACAGTGAGTGGTATTAATAGTGAAAGGAGGCTCCGGCATGCTGCATGAGAATTGGTAATAGGAGAGGCTGTAGGGAGAAGAGGGAGTCATTTATTAACCTGATGAATTATGGAAAAATGGACTTTTCCTTTGAATGCAGAGGAGCTCTCCTAGATGCGATGCCTTTCAAGATATCTCAGGGCCTTTGGTGAGCACTGATGATACTGAAACCTCCTTTCTTTTTACCCCATTGTGTCACCCCTGACTTCTATCTCTCTGCTTTTGTTCAAATACTACATCACTTGGTTTAATTCTGCTTATAGATGGTGCTTGGCTAGGGATTCACAAATCTTGAGATCTGAAGATCAAAAGTTTTAGAAGATTTTTGAACCTATAGATGAAAAAGTGGTGAATCTCTGAAAAGGAAGAGAGCTGTTGGTGTGAGATGATTATCAAGCATGTGGGACTAATGTCCTGCAAAACAGGGTTCTCCATCAATGGGGTCATAGGGACAGATCTGTGCCTATGAAGGAGACATTCTCATTCTGGAAGACTGACCAAGAAGCAACAGAATCTTTTGTGTTTCAGTCTTGCTTAGGCAGTTTCTTACCATTGCATTCTCCAAGAAAAAATGCCTTTGAGGGACAAAAATAATGTCTCCCAAATTTTCCATTTGTGAAAGGTCTTTTCCTCTGAATCCTTCTGCTCCTCTCTACTCAAATCTCCTCTAACTTCCAGCCACTCTCTTGATTTTCCTAAGGCTTGCCAGCATCCACTGCATACCAAACACTGTGTCCCGCTTCAGGGCTGTTTCCCTTCCAGCCCAGCAGCATTGCAGGAGGGATGGTGCCAGTCCATTAGTGCTCAGAAGGGATCTAACATGCCTTCACACAAAGGTGTAACTGTTGACACAGCCAATGCACAAAGCCCCTGGGCTGCTACACATGCTGCTGGGTTGTGCAGCTCTCTCCCAGGGTTCTTAAAAGGAAAAACCTGCCAGCTCTGGGAAGAAGGACAACACAACAATGGAAATGAGCCTGAGCTGGAGAGAATTGCCAAGATTTGAAGGCATTAGCAGTGCTTCAGAACCAGAATGATTTAACGGTGTGATTACTTCTTAATGCAGCACTCACAAGGTTTTTTATTAGATTTCCCCCCTGCCCCATTCTTTTCTTCTACATGCTGTAGAAACAGGCTAGCTTGAAATAAACACCTGGGGCTGTTATACTATATCACTCAGTTTAATTAACTTTTAAATCATATAATGTCACCTGGATACCTTTCTAAATTCTACAAGACTAAGAGACAGCAGTAGCTGCAGCTCTATTCAGTTACCACCTTGATAAAACCACCTTCTGGAGGCTGCAGGGTTCTCCTCCACCCTTTCCTCCCCACCAGATGTGCTCTCCTTCAAAGAGACTAGGCTGTAACCGAGTGACTAGTGGCTTAAGGGCTTGAAAATATGGTCTCGTTGAATTGCTGTCAGTTGGTATCCTTGTGACTATGAGTGAAGCAGGTCTCTGGCATCCAGTATAACTTTATACTGATGGTTTCATAGGCTCTGTATCCATACGGCAATTTTAAGCTCTTCATTGTGAGATGGTCTTTCCCAGCAGATGACAGGCAGAGGGGACTGTGCATTAGGAAGGGAGGAAATGTGTGCCATGGTGGTTAAAGATGCTTGGCAAGGAAGTCTCTAATATGAATTTGTGCTCTTCTCTAAGAGAAGTTGCCCATGTATCAGTGTTTCTTTTACCCTAAGAATGCACCAGCTGTGCATTTTCCTTGTGTGGGGGCTTTCAGAGCCAGGAAATGCATATGGTAACATCCATCCATATGGCATTTTGTAGGCATTTAGAGCAGGGTAACAGGGGAAAGAGCTAAAACATGAGATTATCTGGTCCCTTCCTTGGTCCCGGCAAGAGAGCAGTCCGAGTGGTCTGTGTCTCACAGCCAAGCCGTTTATACTGAGATGAGTCCATGCTGTGCACAGGAAGATGAATCTCAGAGGATTCATATATTAATTGTTAGCACTAATCCTTTAAGATATGCATTATTCAAAAAAAAAAAAAAAGTTATTAATACCGATGGAGGAACACAGAAGGATTATGAAGCAAAAAGACGAAGGTGCTTGGATTTGCTGAGCACTTCCAAGTTCAAAGTGCCCCAAAAGCACTAAGTAGAGTCCAGATTGAAGGAAATGGTTGAGAGATGCCTTTGAGATGTCTAAGTAGAGAGCCAAGAGGAAAAACAGAGGAGATGGGAACTAAACCTGGAAATTATTGGCATAGAAATGATGACTGAGTGTGGGAGGGGGAAAATTCACTGAAAGGGGCAGTGTTACAGAAGAGGGGATCAAGGACTGCTTCTAGTGTGGATGTGATGAAGAGGGCTCATGGCACAAGAAATGGAGAGGTCAACATTGGGTTAAAGAAGTACATGGACAAAACAAATGGAAGGAGAGAAATGGGAAACTTTAAGGGTTAATAGTCCAGATATGAGTATGAAAAGACCTGCTGGTGAGAAATGGAGGAGTTGGGAAAGGCCACTGAAAAGGTCTCGCTTCTAGTAACCTCTGAGGTGGAGATTTAATTGATTGGCCACGTAACAATGTCACTGCATCCACTTCATCTTTATTTAAAGTTCTTCCTTTTGTGCATGAACTCTTTCCACAGCCTCAGAAGTGTGAGTGAACTGAGCTGCTGTCAGCTTCTCATCCCTCCTTTGATGGTACATTTTTCACCGTCCAGGATGTTACCCTCCAACTCGGCTGATTTCCAGAAACCCAAGTGATTTTTAATTTTTTTTCTTTTTTTTTTGCTTCCCTGTGCTCTGCTCTGAATGCATTAGAAACAGGAAACCTACATAAACACCAAAAGACAAACCAAAAGATTTCTGAGACCATTAGTGTGTAGTGCCAACGTCATCCTTGCAAGAGTATGTGGGATGGTTGTTGCAAGGCCCTTGGCAGCTCAAATGATGATGAATTTGCAGGATGTCATTAAGCTCCCAGGATTTCTCTCTGCCAGTCAATGTGCAAGCTAAAAAGCTCCACCATTTCCACAAAACAGGGAAAGAGGCAGGTTGGGGCATGGCAAATACTTGGAGCAAGCTGCATTTCAGTGATGCAAGGGCACGCAGTCAGCTCTGAGCAAGGGAGGAGACATTCAGTTTGGATGCCGTATTTTGATCTCTCCTTTGCAGCTTTTCTGACCGAGTTCTCCATCTTTTTCTCTGTGAAATGGGAGGGAGCTGAAGTGGCCGTTTGACATTGCTGCGTTGCTGAGAGTCGCCTGACATCGGTGCTTTGTTTCATCCCAGGGAAGGTCAAACGTGGTGCTGGGGGAGCCGCCGGTGGGAGCTCCCTGGAAATAATCAATAGAGGGAACGTGGGGGATGAACAAGCAGGACTGAGAGATAGCATCTAGCCCATGTTTAATAAGAAGGGGAGAGAAGCGCAGCACTGGGAAGGAGGGGAAGGTGGTAAGAAAGCCAAGACCTGATGAGAAACTGCATGATAATGAGACAGAGGTGATAGCAAAATGATAACTCAGCAGAGCTGGATGAGGTGGTAATGTCCAGCTTTTCAATTCCAGGCAGGTACTGCTGCGTTTGCAACTGTGGCTCCTCAGGAGCAGGAGGCATGCGCCTGTGAATGTGAAACCGAGAGCGAGGGGACGGGGAGGTGAAGGGGAGGAGGGAGCTGGGGAGCAGCGTGCGCTCGCTCCCCGACGCTTGGAGCACAGGAGGTGCCCGGAGGGAGCGGGGCTCCCGGACCCAGAGCCAGAGGTGGGGAGTGGAGGGAGCGTTTGCTCCTTCGGCTCTGTTAGGCTCATGGATCAGGGCCCTTGGAGTAGTGCTGTTGCCCCCCTGGCCAGCATCGTGGTGGTGCAAAGTGAACTCGGGGAACCCGGTGCAATTGGCCTTTGTTTCCAAGTACGCAGCTTGGCGATGTTACAAGCGCTCTACAGGCGGGTTATGAATGGGCCTGTAATAGACCTGTACACACAGAGCCAGAAATTAATAGCCTCCTGAGAAAGAGCTGAGTTGGATAAGTGCACCTACTGCAAGGCCACTGAAGCAAGAAAGGGACAGAGAAGTCTGTATATTTTTATTTCAAGTGCAGGAGCCTCCAGCCCCAGAAGTTGTAATCTGCTGATAAAGGCCTGGTTACTTTCAGGGTTTCCTGTAAGTACGAATGGCACAAAATGCTATTTCCCTAGGAGCCGTGTCTCTGCCCTTAACGCAGGCTCTCAGGGAGTCTAGTGATGATCTCTGGGTCTCCTGGTTTTCCAGCAGCAGCCCTGTAGCCCAGCTGCCCTGAACCTGGGACCTTCTCTCCACATTTCTGTCTCACGTCAGCGTGGCTCGAATGGGCTCCCATGAGTTCAGACCCTTTTGGAGACCCTCCCTGAACCATTCAGCTGGCAGACGTTCGCAGCAGCCTGTGCCCTGCAAGGCAGCTGGTGATACTCAGCAGGGCTGCGGGCAGGAGTGGGAAGGCACAGCCACGCTGACAGCCTTGGCTTCAGCCCCACGCTTCCCCGAAGCCCATCCTGGCCACCTCTCTGGTTTTTGCAGACTCTGATTCAGTGTCCCAAACTCTCCGGTATTTATTGTGCTTGCACCATTGTATCATGCTCCATCCTCCCTGGCCAGTGCTCGTAAAAAGGAAATATCCAAGAGTTAGCCTTCTACACCCTCTCCAGGGAGGCTGTTCTCATGTGTTGGCAGGTTTCGAAGGTTCATTCCTACCAACCCAGGTGTGCATTGGTAGATACCAAGAATAATAAACCCCACTGGTGCTGGTGGGTAACCATTGAAAAGGCAGGGAATGCAGCCAATCTCTGTGGTTGCTAGCTGAATCAGCTCTGCACAGTACGGTGGGAACGATGTGCACGTGGTTGTGCTTACCCACATGCTACAAGATACACTGATCTGAAGGTAAATACATAGAAATACTTGGTTTTGCCAGAGATAGTTGGAACATGCCTAAATGTCCATGGGAGTGTAGGAATGACAGTGTTGTATCTGTTGAATGATACAGTGACTCTTCCCAATAATCCCTCCCAGGGATTCATGCTTATATTGCAACTGTTCCAGCCATGGCATGCACATGCCACTGTAATAACAAAAGTTGCTCTTCTTAACGTATTTTACTTCATCTATTCCTCCAGCCTCCCTCCCCCTAAAATAATTTTGACTGCTCAAGTCTCAGAATAGACAAGCTTGCTGTTTCAGACTGATTTAAAATCTTCCTTTTAGTGTCACACAGTCAGGAAACAGATATTCATCCTGTTGGGAAATGAAGATGCATTGCTTTCCAGTGGCCCCAGAACCTGCATCTAGCCTGGACAGTCCTAAATTTAATGCACTGTAGTTTAGTGACATGTTTATCTACAGAAACTCTACTTGCTGTTGTTTTTAAAGGTCTCTGGACTTAAGCTAGAAAAGGAAACTTGGTGTGATAAGCATAGAGCTGTTATATATATATATATATATATATATATATATATATTTATGTATATAGATTATATGTGGAATAAAAATTGTCCAATCTTAAAAGCATTTCTAAGCTCCGCTTTGGAATATCTAGTCCCTTATGACTTTCATTTTCCTATTTCTTTTTGACTTGATGCCATGTTTCACACTCAGGGCAGGAGGTGGACCAGCTGTGCAAGCAGGTTGCACCATGAGACAATGCTGCCGTGGGTCAGCAAGCCCTTTGCTTCCCCACCATAGAGAGCTGAGATGCTGCAGGGCAAGGGGACGGCTAGAGCTGGCATGACCCTTGTTTTGTGGTGTTTTATTATCACGGCCAGCACAGCTAGACATGTGGATTCAGGAACAAGCAAAATGTTCCATTTTTTAATCCAAGGTTTTCTGAGTGTCTCTTGATGCTGGAAGGCAGAATCTCTTGAATTGTCTTTTTTTTTTTTTTTTTTTTTTTTTTCAGAACAAGCTGTTTAATATTAACACTGATTACCCTAATTGCTCATTTCAAGGAGAGCAATAGGAACTTTCTGAGCTTTGGGGACTTAATTTTCTTCTGGATTTATGGGCAGCCACCCAGATCTCTCCAGCATGGTTTCTTTTCTCCATCTTCTGTATTTTTCCAGAGAACACTTTAAAGATATTCAAGTGTAAGGTATTTCACACCGATGCTTGGTGTTTTCCCATATTTTCTGTCTTCTTATTAAATATAGCAGTGTGTTTATGATATTTTAAACATTTTTACAGAAGATCAGGCCAGTCAGGAAACATTTACTAATACACTGGAAAGGCAGACGTATTTAGCATACTTGTCTGTGAACCATCAGCACCTAGGGGGTGATAGTGGATAAGGTAAGGAAGAGTTGCCTGAAGAACATTTAGGGAGAGAAAATGAGAGAAAGCTCTGTTCTTCCAAGGCATTACCTGAGGAGGATCTACTTCAAATTACCACTATTTTACCAGCTGTGAGCTATAAATGAGTTTTATTTAAGTTTGAGTCTTTGTGGAGCTTACAGTGCTGAAGTCCCTCTACCATTTAGTGCAGCCACTCCCCTGGGACTGCGAGCTCTGTGCAAGAATTGAGTCCACATTTTGAGCAGGTGTCATGGTGTCTCATTAAAGCATTAATGCTTGGAGAAAGTGCTAAACCCTGATGGGTTTTCGACAAGTGTCCCCCGGGGAAGAGGGAGAAGTGTCACAAAATGCTGTCAACAGAGGCCACGTAGCTTGCACTTCTATCATGCTGTACATCATTTCTTACCAGTATGTACCCGCTCTCCTCCTGATAGGATGAGAAACGTATGAATCAGCCATACTGCCTGCTCCGTGTCGTATAAATTAGAGAAGATGCAGCTGTTTTGCCTTTTGGTTTTCTGTGGTCTTTAATTGCCTCTCTGTTATATCATCCAGTGTCCCTTTCTCCAGACTCTTTCATATCCATGTTTGAGAATGATGAGCAGTCGAGTGTGATATGCCCCGAAGGTGACTGTCAAAACATGCTGAATTATGCAGTGGCCTGGTATTCCCTTTCTTCTCTCTTTTTCTCCTTTGAGTATTGATGGAATAAGAGTTGCAGCATTCAATTGGGAAGTCAGGATTGCTTTTTATATTAGGTGGGAGACTTTGTATTTTGCATGATTCAAAATGTAAACCTTGGCTAGTCTTTCTATGCATTGAGGCTTTACATACTGTTGATACAATCCTGGGACTCTGTGGATCTCTCCACTCATCCCACTGTGAGCTCCAGCTTGTTCCCTGCATTGTGTTCCCAAGCTTTTTGTTTAGTGTCGAATGACTGACTGAGTTAGCTTTTTGACAGCCAGATATTTTTGTATAATGGTATTTTCCATGGATTAATCTGATTTTTTCCTACTTAAGATCCCTGGAAGTAGCATTGTGCTGGCTTATGCAGTTCCCATCTCTCCTCATCTATCACTACCATAAAACTGTGGTTAAAGAAACCTCTCCCTTAAGGCAAAGCCCAGAGGTGCACGTAAGCTGTGCTGACGTTACCTTTGCTTGACTTTGGTGGCAGCTCGCAGAGCCAGCTGCCTTCATCCTGCAGTCTCCGTCCCCAGTGGAGCCAGCTCCCATGTGTCTGAGCACCCCTGCCTGGGAGCCAGCTGGCAAGCTGCGGGTGAGGGGCAGGGTGTGGGGAGAACTGGTGCTGCAGATGGACCTTGAGCCAACAGTGGCCTCTGCCTGGCCCCAGGCTGGGAATTGAACCGTGGTTGGATGGATCCATCCATCCATCCATCCATCCATCCATCCATCCATCCATCCATCCATCCATCCATCCATCCATCCATCCATCCATCCATCCATCCATCCATCCAACCATCCATCCATCCATCCATCCATCCAACCGTCCATCCATCCATCCATCCAACCGTCCGTCCGTCCGTCCATCCATCCATCCAACCATCCATCCATCCATCCATCCATCCATCCATCCATCCATCCATCCATCCATCCATCCATCCATCCATCCATCCATCCATCCATCCATCCATCCATCCATCCATCCATCCAACCATCCATCCATCCATCCATCCATCCATCCAACCATCCATCCATCCATCCATCCATCCATCCAACCATCCATCCATCCATCCATCCATCCATCCATCCAGATCCTGATGGCAGGGCTGCGCTGCGCAGGGCCAGGGGGAGCGTGTTTAGCTGGGGATGTGCCTTTTTAAAGCACGTTGCAGTCACAAAATTGAATTGATATATTTCCAATGAAGTACAGCCTAGGAGAGAGAGTGTGCATTTTAGGCTTCTCTAAAGTAATCCAGAATTTCATATAATAATAATAATAATAATAATAATAATAATACTTATTATTATTACTTATCTGGGACCTACACAAAATCATTGATGTTTGCCTTTTCCATGCGCCTAATGTGCATTTTGCTGATGCACAACTTCTGGTTGATACTGTTGCATAAATAAAATAAGCCCTGTTAATTTCAAACTCCTTGAGAAACATATACATGCAAAAATGTAAAGCTTACTCATGGAAAAAGGGCAAAATCAGCAGGAAAAGAGAAAGATTATTTTCAACAGTGTCCTTTTAATTAGAGTGATAATTAATTCTTTTCCCTGACATGCACATACAGATTACTCTTTTAAAATATTCCTGCTTGAAATAAAATGACTTAAAGCTACATACCAGAGGAGCAGATCATAAATCTAAGGGAGAAAATTCAGGACTGCGTATATTTTGAGCACTCCTTTTGAATCCAAAATGGTCACTGGAAAGCATGCCATAAAATCTAACTGCAAGGTGAGCAAAGTACTCCTCAAGACCTGAGTGGTGAGAACAAGCAGAGGCTCCATGCAGGCACAGGGGGCTGATGAAGTGGAAAATGGAGTTAATACATTTTGCACATTCACAAATTACATCAACTGTACTCTTTTCCAGGGGAAAAAATGCTTCCTACTGTTGATTTAGATGCACTGTATTTCCACAACTTCTTGTGGCATTATGGACTTTGAAGCTTGCTCAGGGAGGGCTCTTGTTTGTAAATTGGATGTGGAAGCAAGAGATCACTTTGGAATGGGTGAGAGGAAGCCAGAAGCAGGCTCAGGTCAGAGGAGGAGGTGGCAGAAAGGCTCGTGAGTGCAGGCACAGGCGCTGGGTTGCACGTGGAGTGGCCCAACGTGGACCAGCTCTCCTCAGCTGGGGGGTAGGTGACAGCAAGTCCCTGGGGAACCCATTCCTTTTGGTGCAGGCTGGCTGGCTGTGGAACACGGCTGTGTAATTCTGTGGGGGGAACGCGCTTGATGTGAGGGTCTGAGCTTCGGTTGTGGTGATGGAGAAATTGCAGAGAAGGATGGAGAAAAAGAGGGTAAGACATCAAGGGCTGGCACAGAGGCTGAAGGTGAAGAGGGGAGAAAAGAGATGTGGTCCTGAAGGAATCTGAGCATCCATTGCTTTTACCATTCTTTATTAAATTATCACACAGTTCCCTTTGTAACTCCCTCAGCTGTGCCGGAGGAAGCCCCTGTGTATCGCTGCATGCCAAACACCAGCTTGCAGCCGTTTGCTCCCAACTAACATCGCCGCAAGGCTGCACCAGCGCCTGGAGCTCAGCCTCGGCGCTGTGGAAAGCCAGTGAAACACGTTCAGCACGGCGGGGAAGCATCTCACTGCTTCCCTGTAATTACACTTGTGAAAATGCCTCCGTGGAGAACACAAGCCTGGAGGACCTAGGTGGGAGATTTCTCCTGAGAGCTGATCCTGCACTCAGGTAGTGCCAGCCCTGCTCAGAGAATTGCATAGTTGAGTTGCGCTGCCCAGCCAGGGTTTGATTTCTTATGGCGGTGATTAAGACTACTCATTTAGGGACATAAAAGGAGTTGGCTCTTTAATTGCATGTACAGATGTTTCCAGACATAAAGCAAAATGATGCAGGGAGGCTATAGCATCTCACTTGCCATTCTGTACAGAGGCCAGTGCCAAAGTGAGGAATAAAAAGGACTGAAGGAAAAATAAGCCTAAGGAGCCTTTCTTCACCAGTAAAGGAGATAATACTGGAATGGCCATGAAAGTAGAGGTGGAGAGAAAAATGTGGGTGTGGGAGGACAGAACTCATATTGTTCATGCTAGTTTATTTTGCTGCACCCAAGGCAGGCTCCAGGGCACAGAGCAGCCTCCAGGTCAGCAATGCAGCCACAAAGACCTCACCAGCCCAATCTCCAGTGACGCTAATTAAGAGAAAATTCCTTTTTGTCAAAAGGATTTACACCTACCACTTTATTCGGTTACTTTTCTCCAGAGATCAGCAAGCTGGGGAAATACCGTTTCCTTCTTCGTTGCTGTTAATTAAGCTAGGTCTGAAGTACCTTTGTGAACCTCAGGTGCCTCTCAATTTTCAGAGAGCTTTGCAGCACTGAGATGAGCTGCAGGGCTGGAGATGCATTTCACCTTGAGCCCCAGAGGAACACAAACCCCTTGATTAGAGGAGAGAAGTCTGGTTCGTCCAACCTCTGTCTACAGCTACAAAGGAGATGTTATCATGTACTTCGACATGCTAGAGTGGTGTAAAAATGGTGGGATTTTTTGCCTTTAGAGGAGCTTAAGTCTTGTTCAGTTGAAGTCAAAGAGCACATGGTGTAGTAGGGGACCACAGGGATGCTTCCCAAGAACACCACACCATTCTGCTCCTTAGACTTTTGCCTCAGCCAGATGCTGCACACTGCCCTCCCTCTTGCCTCTCTTGGTTTTAGAGAAGACCCATGTGGCTGGAGAAGCTGTCAAATGCCTTTGTAATCCTCCTCACTGCTTGCCAAGTGGAGGCGCCTCATCTCCTTTGGAGAAAAATAAGGGGTTTGCTCATGTCCTCCTGCATTTATGTGACTTCTCAGCCCACCATGCAGTGGATCAAAAGGAGCATTTTCTTTGCCTACCTGTCTTCTCTGCAAGTTGGACCCATGATCTGAGGGGGAATAGTGTGGGCGCACACCAATATTTCCCTGGATGGTTGGGATTTGCCCTTCACATCTATCCAGACTGGTGTATCCCATCCTCGTTCAGTGCCACGTTTCAGCCATAAGTCCCAGTGCTTCTCCAGGTACCAGAGGCTGCAGTTTTCTGTGGTGGGACCCTCCCCTCCATAACTACTTTGTTCTTTAGCTTAACAGCTTACAGTTTCATTTCTTGCTTGCCCTTGTTCAGCACTTTGCACTGAATCTGGTCTAGAGAGGTTGTATAAGTAAAGGCAGTCACAGCACGTGTCATGCTGGGGAGTTAAATGACTAAATGTCTCAGCTTCAGCTCAAACCACTGATTTTTTGAGTCTTTTTTGTTTGTTTCAGGGCACATCCGAGTTTCCAGGACAGCTAAAGGTGATAGAGATGGCACCTTAATTGAAAGGGGTCAGAGTGTTGCATGTTTTTCTTGCATTAACATTCTGTGCATATTCCTTTTTAAACCCAAAGGCTCTGTCCACTGTTCCTTGCTGGCCTTCAGAAAGTGAACTCCTGGTAAAGGGCTTAAAAGGCAATATTAAAAGGGGAAAGAACTGGAAAGGGGATTACAAATCCAATAAAAATTGCTCTCAAGAGTAGACAGTATCTGCTGGACAGGAAATATATTTGAGTTTGTGACTAGCTGCAAAATACCTCAGCCACAGAAAGTCTTGAGCGGAGGGTAAGCCTTCTGCTCAGTTAATCATCAAAGACAAGCAGAGGACACTCAGCTTGCACAGGGATCAAGTCTGAATCCACCTCATGCATATTGCAGCGGCTCCATCCGTACAGGCGTTGGGGTGCTGATGGAGCAGCAGCCGCTGGGGAAAAATTTGCTGATGCCTCTTAGCCTGTGCAGCCTGCAGTCGTGGAAATGAATAGCTTGGTTTTGGAAGGTGACAGCCAGCCTGCTTTGCACTTAATTCACCTGATGCTTGGGGTGTGCGGTGGTGACGTGGAGATCTCTGGTGATCAGGGGTTTGAAGAGCTCTGAAAACAAGAGGTTCTGCGTGTTTGACCAGTGCTTGGGTGATAGCACTGGTCTCAGCTTTCCGCTGGAGTGGGGGCAAGTTATTTGGACATCTCCAAAAGGTTTCAACAGCAGATGCTGCTTTTAGCATCCCACTGAGGAATCACTGTGAGGAATCATTAGCTATCGCGTTCATCCCATACAGATTACCACACAAATAATTTAAGATTTTTCATCGGTATTTACCTATTTTGGATCTGACCACAGAAGGGAAAATGCTCTTAATCCCATCATCAGACAGTGGAGGAGGCAGCAGCTCTGACACTGTGCTTCTGCCTGCGCTTCATTCCCTGGATGCTTTGTGTTACAGGCTGAAAATTTTTAGTTTGGACCCGTTCTTTTTGTGGATGCTCTTTATGCCTGTGTCTTTCATCCGAGCAGCAGAGCGAGCGGGGGTGGGAAAGGCAGGATGCTGGTGCAACCCCCTCTCTGTGCACCGCGTATGAAGTGCCTTGTGTGGACTTTGTTGGAGTCTTTCTAAGAGCATCTGCCTCCAGTTGGGGTAATTAGTACTCTCAAGCTGTAGTAGTGAGTATCTCGTTGATGGAATATGAAAGTGAGCAAAATGTCAGTTCAGCACTGCGTGGAGGCCTCACTGACACACAGGCTGCGTCTGAAATTGCTGGCGTTTTTTTCAGTTAATTGCCTTTTTAATCATAGTGAAATTGCTCCTATTTGCATGAATATTCCAACAGCAGGATCAGTTTGCTCTTGTCACAGATACTCACTATATATCACATTCAGTTTTGCTTAATATGCCTCATATTAAGCCCCCAGAGCTGTGCTCAGCTCTGGGGACCCCAACATAAGAACATGGACCTGCTTGAGCGGGTCCAGAGGAGGCCACAAAGATGCTGGGGGGGCTGGAGCAGCTCCCCTGGGAGGCCAGGCTGAGAGAGTTGGGGGGTTCAGCCTGGAGAAGAGAAGGCTCTGGGGAGAGCTTATAGCGGCCTCCCAGGGCTTAAAGGGGGGACAGGAGAGGGGGGGAGGGACTCTTTGTCAGCGGGCATAGGGATAGGATGAGAGGTAACAGTTTTTAACTGAAAGAAGGTAGATTTAGATTAAATATAAGGAATAAATTCTTTCCTGTGCACGTGGTGAGATGCTGGCCCAGGGTGCCCAGAGCAGCTGTGGCTGCCCCCTCCCTGGAAGGGTTCAAGGCCAGGTTGGACGGGGCTGGGAGCACCCTGGGCTGGGGGAAGGGGGCCCTGCCCGGGGCAGTGGGGTGGGACTGGATGATCTTTAAGGTCCCTCCCAACCCAAACCATTCTATGTTTCTATAATATTTAGAGAATCAAACTTTTTTTCTTCCTGGTTCCTTCTGCCTGCTGCAGGATGGGCAAATAGTCTTTTATTTATTTCAAGAAATATTTTCTGTTGCCCCTTACCTGCTGCCCACCTTCCTGCAGGCACCTCCAGATTTAGAAAACAAAATTGTCTTAAAACAAAAGCCCAGGTGACTCGTCTTAATAATTAAAAAGGAAGCAAACCCCATGCCTGTATACACCTGCCAGGGCTGAGCCTCGTAGTCAGCAAACAGCACGTGGGAGAAGTGCCCATGACAGTGGAGGACGTCACACACGTGCCCTGGGAAGGCGAGGTGTGAGTGATTGCTGGTTGCAGAACTGCTGGTCGCTCTGCCAGCATCGTAGCATAAACCAGCATCGCTTGCACCTGAATAGCCATTATTACCGCCAGTATGGCACAATATTGGTGTAACTGTTGTGCGTGGGAATCTCTGCGGTAGATCAGAAGGTGGCTTGTACAAACCACACGACAAATGGCCGTGACAGGCAACTTGTAGGGCAAGAGGGAACAGACGGGGACAGGCAGCTACGGGACGGCGAGGAGCGATGAGGCATTGATCTCGGCAGCCTGGCTGGGGTTGAACCCCAAGTGCAGACCTTGTTTGGGCAGCTGTCGGGGTGCAGCGGGAGGAGCTGGCACGGCTGGGGATGCCTGTGCCCAGCTCGTTCCCCTGAGCTCTCCCTGCCAGGGCGGGAGGGAGGGCAGCGCTCTGACCTGCCCTGGAGACCTGGCTCCATCGTTATCCTTGGCTCGTTAAAAGGAGGACCTGCATCCCCTGGGAGATGTTGGAAACAGCAGCCTGTGATGTTGGAGACAGACATTGTGCTTGCCTGGGATGGATGCACCCAAGTGTTGGTGAGGTGCAACGGAAACGTTGCTCAGAGTTAGCAGCACATCAGGACAGACCCATCCACTTCCGACGTGGTAAAGCAGTCAGAAACAGGCTAGACAATCAGTCATCTCAAACTATCAAGTTTTAAGGAGAAAAACATTGATTTTAATGGTAATTCTGCATAAAAATTAATGGCACAATAAAATCTTAATTTGGAGTTTCAGAACAAATAATGTACTAGTAAAAGACAGCATCCTGGAGTAATTTGAAAATTAATTAGGCCAGTGGAATCAAACTCTCTCCACTGAGACGCCTTTAATTGATCATCCCCCTAACAGCTAGTTTACAAACATATCATGAGAGCGCTTCCTGCCCGGGCACCTTCCAGGCAACACGTACGGCATCAGTATGGAAACCAGTACATCCATCCGCGTTCCTTCTGGGTCCCAGTGAGGAGGCGATGGGGAGGAAGTAAATCAAACACAGTCATGTGGTCAGTACAACGTGAGTCTTTGAGGTTTGAACAGGGGAAAAACATTCTCCCACAAGAAGCAGAAACCACGAGTCTAAAATTAGCCAAGCCCTTCAGATTGGCAATAGGCAAGTGGTGAATCCCTCTGGATCCTCCGTGCTGACAGCACTATTAATACATCAGCCGACTGCCTGGGTGAGTGTGGGGAGAGTTGTGTGTGCGTCGGGAGTAACATGTTTTCGATGTCTATTCTCATTCATTGGAGTGATACCAGGGGCTGAGCTGCGATACGGGGCAGGAATGCTAGAGACTTCTTCTGAAATGTAAAAAAAAATTGCTGCTTCTTACTTAATTACAGTCATGGCAGTTGCTATGTTGAAATGCTGCTTTAAAAGCCTTTGTGAGTAATTAGTGTCAAAAGTATAAGATCTACAAAGCCATAAACTCACAGCTTGGTAATATTACCAAGTACTAATTAAAAAAGAAAAAAGAAAATCTCTCTTTCATGATAAGATTTCCAGCATAGCAAGAGATAAAAACGATGCAATTTGCAGATGATAGGAGGGGAAAAAAGGAAACCTGAAAGAAGTATTGAGGAGAGAAGAAAGTCAATATCAACAAGACTGTAGATCTCCAGGTGATTTGGTAAGGGTAAGGGTAAGAGAAGTGAAATAGTGGTGTCTGAAAACAGAAATATCATCAAGAATATATCCTGGGAGCATCCTCTGCTATGAAACAGAGATAAGGTTGAAGATCAGGCATTGTGGACAAGAGGAATGAAAACACCACTGTATTTGGAACTAAATAACCAGGTACAGCTCTCAAAAGCCATAAAATATTTCAGGAATGTCCTAAATGGCAGAAGTAGAGGTATCACATGCAAATCTGCAAGTGTACTGTTGACATCTTGTGAGGGATAGGTGAGATGCCTTCTCTATTCCTCCTGCCCAGTTTGGACCCCTTACTGGACTGGTGTTACAGAAGGAGACAGAGTCAAGCAGAGGGAAACCAGACTCACACGTAGCAGCTCAGAGAATTTGGTTATACTGAGATGAGGTGTTTATCCTTTGGAAAAAAGATTAAGAAGAGACCTCATTAAGGTATAAAGAAAACCCTGCTGAGAATAAAAGATCAAGGCTATTTGGGTTATTGTCAAATACATGTGTCAAGGGACATAAAGCTAGTCTGAAGAAGGACCTGAATTCTACAAAATGTAAGCTGATTTTTTTTTAACATCACTTAATAATGCAATTATAATAACAACTTGTGCTTTCTCATGCCTTCCAATTTAAGATCTGAAAGCACTTCACAAACATGAATTAAGTCTTCCAGGACTGTTGCAAGGTACATCAAGTATTTCTCTATTTTACAAACTGAAAAACTGAGTAACAGCATGTATACAAGACAGCACAGCACGTGGAGGAATGTATCTTTATTTTAATCAAGTTGGGCATCGCCTCTGGGCTTTGCCTGCTCACCGGGTACAGTCCTGCAGCTGGTGCAGAAGCTGCCTTCTGGTTGACTCTGTGTAGTTCTTGGTACCACACCTTCCTACTCTCTGATACCTTGACCTTTACAGAAACAGTGAGTCATTTATGAACAGGAAAAAGAGAGCAGTAGAAGGTGGCCACGCAGCCATGTGCTGCCCCTTTGACAGCTCATGCTGCTCCGAGGTCCTGGGTGTCCCTCAGCATCAGTGGGTTGAGTTTTACTGTCCTCAGCCTCACTAGAGTTACGGTGTGTGCTGGCAGCATCACAGGAACCCAGGGCAAAGGGGGACTTCTAGGCCATTGACATCCGGTGTGGCTTGCAAATAACTGTATTTAGAGTGCCGTTGTGCTGTCGAGGGAAGTCCCTTCCCCTGGTGCCCTGCAACTGTTCCAGTTGCATGACTGAAGAGCAGGGGAACCAGAGCCTCATCTTGTTTCCCAAAAGTTTCTGTTCTCATTTCCAACTTAAAAGCAGCATCTGCAGGCAGGTGGCCATTTGGGACTGGGAGCTGTGCTGTTACAACTGTAGTAGCCATGAGAGTGAAGCTGCAGATGGTTTTGTCGCATGTCACAGGCTGTTTTGAGTCTGGAGTTGTGTGCTGCTCTTTTCACCTTGACAGCACTCTTGCAGAGGGGCCATTAGTATGGGTGGCAAGTCAGCAGGAAATAAAATTGTCCTGCCCTTAACAAGCTGGCCCCATCTGACCTTGAAGACATTATTTTGTTTCCTGGATGTTTTAAATTAAGTGGTATTTCGACTAAGGTGGTTACATATAAATTGGTTGGGATAACGCTTGCTTGAGCTGAACATGCCAAGCCAGTGCCTGTTATCTCCCTGGTGCTGCATCCTGTTCCTGCCTCTTTCCTTTGTTTACCAATACAGGTTTCCTCTAGAATAGTGCATTTTCTCCTTGTTTTTCCTCACTCAACCCCTCTCGGCAGCATGAGAATACAGACCAGCCTGCTTTGACAGGCATGCCGTGCATGAAACTTGGGCTTTTGGATTTAGCCTGTTTTGACAGTATGTAGACAAGCAGGACATAGGGCAAGACTCTGCAGGAGGCAGCTGTACTTAGGAGGAGGTGTTTGCACGAATCCTCCATGGCACGTGTTGCCTATTACATTTGTTTCCATACGTTGAGTTCATCCTCTAACACTGAGACCACATACAGGAACATTCCTGGAGGTTGCAGAAAGAACTAATTTGCAGGTGCTTCATCATCATCCAGAGGACCAAATATTCCTGGGATGTTACAAGCATTTTTCTAAAGTCTGCTTTACAGGAAGGCGTTCCTAGAAAAATTATCTACTTCATTGTTATTCATGCCAAAATGTTGGGGCAATCTTGCTTTTCTTCCACCATGCAGCTAATCACTGCATGGGGCTGTGCTTGCAGCTTCAGCAGCTCACCATTGTTTGTTAGAGATTAAAAAATAACAATTGGTGGTTTCATCAAGTCACTGCAGCTAGTAAAATCAAAGCTTCAAACACGATCAGGGGTCTACACGTCTCACGGAGGAAAAAGCCACAAGAGCAACAGAATAACCATGCTCCCATCGCTGCTCTGATCCCATCAGTGACACTGGTGGGGAAAATCAGATTGCATTCCTTCAGTGTGTCTTCTACACCAGGAGATACTGAACATGTCAATGAACAATAAAACACAAGGAGGGCGTGTGTTCAGAGGCACTTCAGGCTTTGGGCTAAGTATTTCTAGAGAGTTTGCTAGAAACAAAAATCTAACTGAAATCAATGGCAGCTTATCTGCTATTTAATGGCAAGCCAATACGGCGCAGCGCTGGACTACAGCGTGTTCTCACCTGCCTCAGTGCTAAATGGACAAGCTGCTGTGAGCTGATCCAGCCGAGAAGCATGCGTGTGAATTATACCCTCCGGAAGAGAGGCTGAGATCCCACTAGCTAAGCCAACATCAGAGTGAAAAGGCTGCAACCTCTTGGCTGGTCTGAACTGGGGAAGAGGTGTTTGCAGCCACTTCTGGTGCATATCAGTAGCAGCGGTGTGTGCAGAAGGAAATAAGAGCTATTCATCTTCCAGATAGATAAGGCACTTCGGTGGAAGATGGGGTTGAATTTTCTGGCAGATCCTCTCACTGCCAGCAGCACCTCTGCAATGTCTGGACTGAGCTGGAGCCAGCTGTTTTTCATCCAAGCACTTATCTTACCCAGGCGCTCAGCTGTTTGAGTGATGGCTGTGCTCATCTTTAATGTAGATGTAGGGCTGGGTGTCAACATACTGTTGAGAGTGAGTTGTGGGCATCTCCTAGACTCCCTTGATCTGAGATTATTACTGTATTAGGAGGGAAAAAGAGGATAAAAGTCTGCAGCAGCCCTGGCGGCCTTGGAAGAAGGAACAATTGTCCGTCCCAACCTGGTTGTTAGCGCTCTGAGCACAGAGTCAGGTTAATGCCGTTTGGGTCACTGCTGCCAGGTCTTTGGGCCAGCCAAGGATGGAGGCCACAGACAGAGACAGGCTGATATGGTGTCCTGGCGTCAGTGGCTGCACAGTCCCAATGCTATCTCTATGTGATACTCTGACTTAGAGGGAAGATGGAGAGTGATGGCAGAGGTGAGGTAGTGCTGCAGCACTTTGAAGGACACTCCTCTGTAAAGAAAGACTAGAAACAGGCTGGTGGCCAGACTATGCATGATGAGATATCCATTGATATTGCACGATGAGAAGTCCATTTTATGATTGAGGATCAGTGTTCAGCGCTGAGGACACATGGAGAAAGTTCAGGTGTCTGAGTTAGAACCCAAGTGAGCTTCAGGTGCAGCTGTTGCTTTCAGGTTGTCTGCTTGCATGGCTAAGCCAAATTGTGGTAAGATGGGCCTCATATTTGCCACCAACCTAGGCAGCCCTTGCTTTGGACCTTGAAAAATTTTCAAGGGTTTCAGTTTTTGCTACTGTAATGCGTGCTGGCAAGCTATGGCAGGAGAAGGTGCTTGAATCCAGGCCGAACTAAACTCAGAATGAATTGATGAGTTGATTTTCTCTCCTGTCTCGTTCCAGCCATTGAGATTTTTTAGATCCCACAGCCAAATGAAGGGTTGTTGAAGTGATGGTGAGGGATAAGCCGAGACACCGTGCTGCCATTGTTAGTATTCAACTGGAGTAGTGCAAGATCAGAACTCTAATCTCTTGTTCGCGCGATTCAACCACTGTAGGTTATCAGCGAATCAAGGTGACCTCTAAAGCAGGGAGGCCACGTGGGACTCTCTGCAGCTCTAACGACGGAGACCAATTGCATTGTACAGTGGAGCTGGTTGTCAGCGTGCTTATCTTGCAACTGGGCATCAGCATGTTTGGGAGGTCCAGTAAGTCCATGAGTCTCCAGGAAAGAGAGAGAGGTGAAGCTCTGACCTCTTTGTAATATAAGTAAAAATCCTGCTATCATTTGTGCTGTATTGACTGCTTTCCCCACTGAGCTGTCCTACCTGGACCCTCTGATGGAGCAGCTACTCTTTTCTTATGACTGGGAGCTCCTTTCTGGCAGCTCCCCTTGCAGCCTGGCTGTCCTGGCTCTCAGTCTTCTCATTATGAAATGCCCTTACAGTGGTCCTGGATTTCCCTGGGATAAATTTCCTGTATTTCTCCCCACACTCAACAGGAGTGTCAGCATCCACATAATTTCTTACAGCTCCAAGACTGTGTTCCGCTGGGAACCTGCCTGCACCAAAGTCCCTGGCACAGTTTGAGCTGCAGTTTTGTCTGATCCTTTTAAGAGTTGGGAATGGCTGTTTTGATGTCTGATATCTATGAACATGAAAGACTCCTTTCCCTCTAACTGTGCATTGGGCAGAGCAATGCCTGTCTCTCCTAATCAAAAATATAATCAAAGATCTCACTTCTCGTAAAAAATGTATTAAAAAGAAGAAATGATGCAGCATATTTCTATTGGCTTCGCTGCTGGTTTGCTCTGGTTTCTACTTCTGTGCTGCTCCCTCCTGCCTTTCACAAAAGAAACCACACCTCAACTTTCCCCATGTCTTGAGAGGTTTAATTGCAAAATGTTGAGCTTTGAAAACAAAAAAAAAAAAAATCATTGTATTTGATTCAAGCGAAATATTGATTGTCCTTGAGTTCCCGCACCGCAGATATTGGCAGCGTTTTGTCAGCGCAAAGAGTGAGTAGAAAGATCACAGCAAGGAAATAAATATTCCAACTGGAAGGAGAAGAAGCTGAGCCAGGAAAATAGCTGTGCCCCATCGCTCCCTCTCCCACAGTTGCATCTTAATAAATGGTCTGTTGACCTGATGTTAATGTTTCCAGTTTACAGTAAGCAGCATTTCCCTTAAACAAGATACTGATAAAGTGAAGTGAGGGAATAGAGGGGGCGGAGAGCAGATTTGCAAAATATGCTGGAGTGAGAAAGTCGGAACATACCGTGTGTGTCTCGGGAGTGGGAACATGCCTCAGTGTGTGAATAAATATATAATGTATAGACATATGCTCTCTCTTCTCAGAAACGGAGGTTTTTGAGTAGTCCCAGATTGTGCTGCTTTCAGTAGGATGGCAAAGTAAAAGGCAGGGCGCTTGCGCTGAGAAAGTTGGAGTTGGTGATTGAGGGGTTCGAGGATAGTGGTTCGGATGGAGCATCCCTGCTCCCTGAAAATTAAACTGGTCAGGGAGAGACGTCTCAGGAGTTGCTCGAGCCAGTGTGTGAGGAGCAAGTGGTCTCTCTGGGGAGACACAATGTGCTCATGTTTGCTCATTTTCATCTCACAGACAAGAGCTAATACTTCGCTAATGGAGATCAGATTTTCACACAAATTCAGTTGAGAAGAAAGAGCATGGGAAGAGGAATTAGATAAGTGTTAACAGAAAGTTATTTGTTAAATGGATTTTTTATTGTTTTCCAAGAAGCCTGCACAGAGCTGTTGTCCTCTTTTTAATTTCTCTTCTGGCATTTGTTCCCTTTTTTGCTGCCTCCACAATTCTCCCATTCAAGTCAAAAAAGCCACCTCCAAAAGACCAGTGTAACATTAGTAGAAATTACCAGCAGCAGTGATTTCAATATTCAAATGGACATAATATTTAGTAATAGACTGGGAGCTGTATAAATAGAGTATGAATGCCTGGTAATGAATCATATCAATAATTTTCACATACAAACTGTGCCTTACATTTCTCAAAGGCCTTTACAAATACCAATTGACTCTCACAGCATGCTTGCTTGGTGGAGGAGTCATTAGTTCTAGTGGAGGATGAGGATATTGAGATGCAGAGAAATGATGCTGCTTGTGTAGTTCATGCTGGGACCCAAAGTGAGGAATAAAGTCAGAAGCTCCTGACTCCCAGATTTTAATTGTGGGACTACACAGCTCTGGATGATTTCTTTAGCACAGCTGGAACCAGTGGTCCTCATGGATGGTGACATGAGGAAGATGGTCTTTGTCAGACCCCAAAGTCTGGGCCTTATGGGGTGCGGATAAAGTCAGGAGTAGTTAATACACAGTGAATGGCAGAACTCGTCTTGATGGTGCTGTGCTTCAAGTTTATAGTTGGCAGTAACACCAGTGCCCCATGCAGGTAAGGGCTTGGAGGTTTTTTTACCTATGGAAACATGGTTTTCCATGTAGAAAAGTGTCAGCTAATGCAGACATACTCCAGAAAGAGAAAGGGGCATCTTCAATCCAGCTTGCTTTGTAACTCTCAGCCACCTCAGTCAAGGAGGGTAATAGCTGAATAGTATCTGCAATACTGGAAGTCTTTTTTTTGAGACTAGCATCCTACTCAGCATTCACCACATTGCCCATCTCTATTTTACTGTTGCCCTTCTTAATTCTGCAGTAAATTGTTCCAGCCTTTAATGTCTCTCCCGGTGACCCAGGGATGCAGTCAGTGATGGAGATGATCTTCACAGGAAAGAGGCAGGTTACATAGCACATGCCTCAAACAAGGGAAACCTAATTTATCTTTTGCCCTCATGTTGTACTGAATTCACCAAGGCTGACTCAATGCCCAGGAGAAGAGAACATGCTCTCAAATTGTATAAAAACATGACATGTTACTTCTAGCCTTTTTTTTTTTAAACACATTTTATTTTGACATCTTACTTGGTGTTTTGAGTGACACTATACACTGAGAAGTTGTCTTTAAGCTCACCACAGTGGCAGTTGGCTTTTTATTCTGAGAGGTTACATCATTTCCAAACCCATCAGTGTGTTAAGAATCCTTTAAATTGACAGAACAAAATGCACTACACTGCACTTGTCTGTGGTGAATTTCTTCTGCCTTAGCATTGCCCAATTTCACAGGTCCTGCCGGTCCCTCAGGGTTCTCCATGCTCCTGACACACCTAAGTCATTTTGCCATCTTGTAGGTTTTCTGTCTCCTAAGTCATCAATCGTTTGGCTGAAATTGTCAGTTCTTGGCATCATGTTGCCACACTCCTCCACAGACCTTCTTGGAGGTTGGCAGGGGACTGAGGGTAGAAGGATCATTCAGGTTCCTCTGAAGCTGAGAGGCAAAGGAGGAATGGGCAACCCAAAGCAATGTCTTTCCAGAACTTAATTGCTGAGCCCTAACCCCAGTTCAGCAAACTCCCACCACTCTTCATACTGGGATCAGAGGCAGAAGGTGGCAACCTGGGACCCACAACCTAGAATCAAATTTTGCACCTTGGACCTGTAGACTTTGGAATAAGAGCGTGTGCGTTTCTCAGGACCATCCCACAGAGCCAAACTTCAGCTGTCAAGCTTTAAGGACTGTTTTGACAAGCTTACTGAGCAACTTCATTGTCTAACCTTCCAGATGAGACTTGGCGACATCTATTCTTTTTAAATCTTTTTTTTTTCTCCTACCTCCTTATCAATCTCTAGTTCAGCATGGAGTTTTACCTTTCACTGCCCAGTTTCCAAGATGCATTAATACTCTTTTTAAATGATCTTTACCTGAAGCTTTTTGGTAGTCTATCTAAATAGTATTTGTAGTTTCATTAACTCGTTCAGAGAAGAATGTACGTATTAATGTCAAGAGGACTTTCTTCTACCCATAAGCTGTGCTCTTCCAGCCAGATTATGTTCTATTCCTCCAGGCTTTACCTCTGGTATTTTGTTCCATGAACCTAGTCTAGCATGTTTAAGGAATAGATTATTTTTTTCCCTTCTTAAGAAAAAGAAAGAAAAAGGAAAACATAGCAACGACAGCATGGCAACAGCAGCTGCTGCACAAAAGAAAAATAGGCAAACAGACTTCCGAAACATGTATTCACTGTTAAGCTATTTTTACTGGTTACTGAGTGTGTGGGAGTATTATAACAAAGTAAGTGAGAAAATAGCTTACAAATAATTCATAAGAAACTTTAGATGAGAACATATCTTAATGACTTCTGCCTTCTAGCTAGTCTTCATGCTATATGAATCTCCACTTGCAGAAACTTAAGGGTCACCTCTGATCTACGCTATTTATATATTGGAAATTTGTCCATAGACACATACATAAAATACCGTCCAAAAACTAATGTCACTGGAGCATTAAGGTTAAATAACCGGGTGCTAAAAAGTAAAGAAATGTGCATCCCTGCATAGCGACATACGAATAAATCCATCTCATTACGGCCGCCTCTGCTCCTTAGCGACAGCGGTCCCCGGCCGTGCGGGTACGGAGGGACCTCGCAGCCTGGGTGTTTCTGCAGGACTTGCAGGAGCTGTACGTGGCTCCTGGCTCTGCTGCCAACCTGCTATGTGACCCTGGGCACTTTGCATTGCTTCTCTGGGCACCCATTTCCCCATTCACCTTTTGTCTGTTCGGAGCACTCAGGCAGAACCTCCAGCACAGAAACGCTCATATTTACATCTTTGGGCAGAGCTCAGCCACACATGGGGCCACATACGTGCTGAAAAGTGACAAAATAATAAAGAATAGTATCTTCCTTGACCAGGCTGAGAAATGTTATGTTTCACCATCCCCTCCCCAAAATGCCACAGTCTCACTACAGACCAATAAACTGTGGAAAGTCTTTAACTAAATTCAAAATAATTCACTGATAACTTGAGATAAACAGCCTCAAGAGTGTTGAACTTCATTACAGTTGCAGCCCGATCTGTTGTGCTGCGTGAGCCCTTTCTCTGTTCTGAGATGATCCATGGGAGACTGAAGGCAAACACAGTCTCTTAAGTCTCCTCCGCAATCCCGATGCTTTTATTGGCACTGAGAGAAACACAGCTCAGCCCTCTGCAGCCAAAGCTAGATTCGTTTGCCTTTAGAAACAACACAAATCTGTTTTCCTGGTTAAATAAAGTCATTTGCAGGGTCCTGTTGTGGGAACGACGTGTCAGCTTGTCCTGAATGGAGCAGTCATCGGGATGAATAGGTCGGTTGTTGGGCTGGAACAGCCCTCTGCACGCTGAAGTGCCCTTCCCGAGCCAGGCTGAGCCCGCGCCAGGGGCCCGTGCCCGCAGGTGCCTCTGCCTCCCTGCCGGCTGTATGGCGAGTGTATAATCTACGCGCTTACGTGGAGCTCAGGATCGATTTATTGCAAAATGTTATTAATCCCGCGGCTCACACGCTCCCTTCCAGCCCCGTGGTTTGAGATAGTTCTGGTTTCTGCAGCAAAGGAGGCAAATGGGACTCGAGCACCGAGTCCTTTGCATGGTTCTGCATTGCCTTGCAGACGTAGGAAGCTCATTTCTTCTTGTCTTTTCATCTCAGGTAATACTAGCACTTCTGTATCCTTCAGAGGCGTGATGAGCAATGACTAGCTAATGTTTTTAATTCTCCTTATTGCTGTAGACTTATTTATTCTGGAAAGTTTGGTGTGTAAGTGGTAGGGGAGGAGGTTGGTGAGGTTCTCCAGAGGATGTCGGGGATGAGGAAGCAGCAGCTAAAGTCGTTTGGTTCCCTCTGAGGCTTTTTTTCAAATGAAGTTGAAAACAAGCAAGTGAAATGCGATGCTTAGAAGCACTTTGTTTGTAAGATTCTTTCTGGTTTTAAATTACTTTGTTTAAACATCTTTGGCTATGAAACCTCCAAGGAAACTCATCTACTTGTTTTCTCGTCTGCATCTTCTGCTTTCTGTGTGTTTTTTATGCAAGAAAGAACGCAAGTATCTCATGTACATTATTATATACACAAATAAATGTAAATTGAATTGTAAAATACAGTCTGGTTGCACAGGACAGAGGTCAATGATCTAAAATAAACCTGACACCTTAGTCAGGACATACTCCATATTGTGTCACTCCTTGTTTGATGAGGTCTTTTCCTGTGGCTTTCTGTAACATCTGAATATATATTAACACTGTTTCTACAACATATTTAAAGCACAAATAGCCTAGATTCAAGGCATTTTAAGAAATACTTCTTGATTCTTTTGTTGTTTTATTTGTATTTTTTGCTTGTGAAAACAATTCTCAAGAGTATTGTTAGGTGTATCATAGCAGGCTCACCTCTGGGCGTGCTGGGGAATGTGTGAAAGCAGGTTTTGAGAGCTTTTATTTTCACACCATGTTTCAGTTCTGTAGTGATAAATGTTTTCTGGAGTACAAACCTGGAGCCCCTCCCTTGCAGGTCTCACTCCTTGAAATGTAAAAAGTTTTTTTTAAATTTCAGGGGTTTGCTTGCAGTCAGTTTGTGTCACTCCTAGCCAGTACCACGGCTGCTCAGCTGTGTGGCAAGCCGCACAAAGTGGAAACTGCTGTTGGTCTTAGCAACTGATGGCATTAGACAGGTAGGATTAATACAGGACCTATGGCAAAGAGGAAAAGTAATGGTATAGCATGGGAAGAAATGAGAGAACAGCTCTTTTAGACAATTCTGCCTTGGCAATTGACCTACAATTCAACACAAGCCTGATACTTTCTACCAGAATTTTTCACCATACCTTCTGGGCTATGTGCTGGGTAATTCCCATGTCCTTCAGCAGGTGGGATGAATGCTGCTGAGTGCGGACAGCTGGGAGAAAAGCATTTGGGGTCCCCTGAAAATCATCTTAATACATGGCAGTACTTTAACCTTGCGGGTGTGGGGGAAGAAAAATGTGTTCCCACTCCTTGCGTGAAGCATCCTAGATCTGCAGGTAGAAACAGCCCATGCACACGCACACAGCTAGCTTGAAAAGCCCTGCTTCATTACATGCCCAACTAGTATGTGCTCCTTTCAGCTGAGCATCCTGCAGGGTGAATGAATGTTAGACGGGGGCTTTATTGCTGCAGCAGCGTAACCACAGACAGCCCAATTATTTCAAATGGGCCTCAGCCAGCATGTTCAGATTTGATTAAGGACTTTTTGAAAGATAAGAAGCATTTAGAGCTAAGGACTGGCTCCAGCCTTAGTTATTTACATCAGGATGGGGGGGATAAAATCTTTTATTAGCGTCACTGTTTAAATATTTTGGCTCTCTATTCCAATATTGTGGCAAGAAGGAACCATATGTGTTCCTAGAAAGAGAGCCTAGTACAGCCATTAATCAGGAGAGGATCTATTAATGTATTAGCATTCAGAATAATGAGCAAAACCAGCATGCACTGGAGAGACTAACAAATATCTTTAGTCTGCGGTTTTCATATGTTTGGAAAATGTTATATTCCTCTATCTTTCTAAAGCTGATTTTCTGCCAAAAGAAGTTCTCTTCTGCTGTTAATTTTAGAAAGGTTAAATCTATTTACAAAAGCAAACATAAGCATGGAGTGATGAAAACCAGGAGCATGTGGGGAGTAACAGGCTCTCAGGCTGCAGAGTTCACTGCAGGAGCTGATTTGGCAGGGAAACTTGTAGGGATGTCCTTTCCTTTACTTAACGTTAGGCAGAGTGGGTGATGTGGTTGGAGAAGATGTGAAGCCCAAGCTTCCTGAGTTGGCCTTTGCTGGGCAACTCCCCACCTCTACCTTTCTCCAGAAGACAATGGATGGAATATGTATATGTCTGCAGATGGCTACTGGGCTTTAGGGAAGATTGCCAAAGACTTGGCACAGGAAAAGGGCAAATTCTAAAGAGCTCAAGAGTGGGAGAGATTGCTGGTTGAGCAGCTTGGTTGCCTTGAGGTCATTGCTAATTAGCGGCATCTTGCCTAAAGAAGTGAACATTACATTTCCGTGCTGCTATGAAAACCAATCATGCCATTTCCCCTTTGCATCCCATGCTACTGCCTGCTTTGCTGTGTCATCTGGAGCAAGCTGCACAAGGGAAGGGAAGAAAGTGCTCTTAAAGGATGTGGAAGGATGCTGAAGTGGTAGCGGAGCTCAGATGAGACAGGCTGGAGCATGACAGCTGTTACTGGATCATGCAAAAAGCCTGCCAGCAAAAATGCATCAATTTGTGTGATATCCGGGTGTCTTGCCTTCTGTTTTCATAATTGCATACATGGTGTCTGCATAAATCTTTTCCCCCCCTGCACCTCCAGCGAAAGGAGCTGACTGGTGGATGGCAGCACATCAGTGGGAGAGCAGCAGCAGGAAGAGACAACCAGTCAGATGTGTGTCAGATGGGGAGGGCCAGGGCCCCAGGCACATTCCTCGGAGGTTGCTCGAACATGGTGCATTCACTAAATAGAAAACCTCTCCTTTTCCCTACGGGAAGAGGACTGTGTTCATCCAGACATGAGAACCAGCAGTGCTGTCTTGCCATGTTCTTCAGGAGTTTAGTGCCAAATGACAGCACAGGCAGCAACAGCAGAAGCTTTCAGCAAATGCATCGTAGCCCAAAGGTCTGAGTGTCTCCTCGAGGGGCACAGTGGAATTTCTTTTCCTTTTTCACTGAATACTGAAATCTTCCTATTTATTCACTCCTTAGCTGCAACCTCTGACACTTCAGCTGTGGGCTTCCTTCTTGCAGTGAGATCAGATCTGCTTGAGGAGAGAGGAGTCCTGTGACTCTGTTTCACACTGGGTTTACCATTAAAAGCCCATTTCATGAAAGCAGAATATACCAAATCTGCAGAGAGCGGTTGACTGGTTTCCTTACTGTCTTGATTTTCAGGTTTTCCTGCCCGTGGACTCCCAGTCTGGTTGAGTAACTCCACAAATACAGCTACTGGTAACCAGCATCACCATGCACTCAAAAGTCCTGAAGTTGAGAAAGAAACAGTGAAATTTTTAAAATAATGACATCTTCTTCCCCAGTATAAATCTTGATTGTGGCTATAGATGCAGTCTGAGAACTGTGCTTCCCCACAGGGGGTTTGTGAGCTTTTAAGGGTTGAAAATCATTCTTTAAGGCACGAGAAAAATGTTTTGCATGTTCAAAATCAACTTTCCTTTCCTTCTATGACTTTCTGGGTAGTGACAACTCATGCTCACTTTGGTCCTGTTGACAGTCATGCTGATGACAGCGATTTCAAATGAAGAAAAACGAAGAAAATGCGAGCCAGCAAAAAAGCAAGAGCAATAAAAGAGCCTTCTTTAACTCACACTACGATTGTGAAATTTGGTTATTGATGTTGCAACAGCAACTAATGTTCATTAATTTCTAAAGCCAGCACTTAAACTCCACTTTGATAGATCATAACTATAAGCAAGTCACATGGTTCCGTAGGAAGAGATAATTATTGACCAGTTCTTCTTGTTCCTCGTTGAGCAGTGGCTTTGGTCTCTGTAGCACTGACTGAGATGTAGCGCACCGGCTCTGCACAGAGGTGGCTGATATGTGTCACCAATTTCTTTGATGTAAGGCTTAAACCCGCATTTTAGCCTGGGGTGCCAGACTATGACAAACAAGAGCTAGAAGAGGGTAATGAATAAACATGGTGAGAATTTCAGCTGTAATCTGCCATCAGGTCCATCTGTTACTCCTTCCCCCACAAGCCTTGCAAACTCAATGAGCCGGGAGCAGCCATGCTCCATATACTGTCCCATCCTTCAGCCACATATCTAAGGTCTAATTGTCTGCTTGCCATTAAGTTTATCGCTTATGGTCTCTTGAGCCATTACTGGTCGCAGGATCTTCTTACTCAGTTCTTTAGCCTTCCATCCGCCCCGCATATGACAAGACTTCCAGAAGGATGCCAAAAAGATGAGGAGGATAAATGTATTAATCACACGCTGGTGTCTGCTGTATTGCAGAGTCGCGGTCGCTCCAGTGAGACATGCCTCGCAGGCGTGTGTAATCTGCTCATTTAACTGTTCTCAGCCTCATGGCTCACCCTCCATCTCTTGCAAAACTAGCTGCCCAGCTCCCAAACAAAGGGGTTATTTTCCAGTTGGCAGCTGGTGAGTCCTGAAGTCTCTTTGACCTATTTACACCCTGTGTCATCTGCAGGCACTTCAGTTGGGGTGAGTCTCGGGGCTTCCTGCTTATTTGCTCTAATCCAGAGAAGGGAAGGCAGCAGTCCCTGGCAGGAGCATGATGCAGAAGCTGCTCAGCCAGAGGAACGGCGCATGCCTGGTGTGACTCAGTGAGCAGTGAAGGCTCCAGCAGGTTCTGCCTCTTGGTGAGCGGTGATTTGCTCTGGGGAGTGGATGCCTATCTCCCAGGCAACGCGGCGGCTTGCAAAAAGTTCCCATCAAAATTCACCATGGTTCCAGCCGTCTCTCATCGATGCAAGGTTTTGCAAACTTAGCTGCTCATGTTCTCTTATAGACCTCATGCTCACAGCTGCAGTTCACAAGTGGCGTATCTCCCCACTTTGGGAACCAGGCCATCTTAATTAAAGTCCACACAGATGTTTTTTTTTTGCATTTCTCCCATAGGTGCTTCCTTCTCATGTTCCAGAAAGCCCATGTTCCTGGTTCTCTGCTCCTCTGTTGCTTCCAGCTCTCCTCCCAGCAAGGAAGGTGGAGAGGAATGTGATAAGCAGCTTGGCTAGTTAATGACATGAGTTTCCTGTCTAAATGAAGGATTCTTGTGCACTGGGTTCATTTGCCAGTCCCTATTAACTCCCTTGAGTTGTCTTGTCTGCTTCTGGCTCTCCTGGAAGAGAGGTTTGGGATGTGGTTTGAGTTGCACCTACTTTTCCCTTTGTGCCAGGTGCAGACCAGAAACTGCCTCTGGATGGCAGGGCTGGAGAGCTACATGAGGCTGTGATTTGGCTGGGAAAACAGAACTTAAATAACACCCAGTAGCATTGCAGGCTACAACTGCAGAGTCATTTCAGAGAAAGTAACAGGAGATTTTTCTCTCCCTAATTTATGTCTCTTCTGCATATGGCTTCTATGGAGTCGCTAATGTTACAGACAGATGGGTTGGCATTTTACTAGACAGAACACATGGGCTAGATGTTGTTAATGCTTGTTAGCTACTCACTCTGCAGCTTGACCAGTCCAATACAGTCACCTCACAGATGGTTGGAAAGCTGCAGCCCGGGTGCTGGAGCAGTCCAGCTCTGCAGCGCATGGTTGTGACAGCAGTCGGGATAACGCGCATTTGGCTGATTTTTCTGAAGGGCTTCATTGTAGGTCAGAGATACGGGGGATCAGCACAGCTTCCCTGTATGTCAAGGAAAGACACTGATTTGTAAAGATCCTGAGCCTTTTATTGAGGTATTGGATTTGAAGGCTTAATTTCATAGTTCGGAATTTTATAGGTTGGGGCTGGAAAAATTCTGTGAGCCCTGTGCCTTGCTCTCATCTACACTCTTTCGTGGTTGATGTTTATAAACAAATTTGGCTGGTGAACACTGTTTAGCAGTCCTGAAGCTTATTAAAATGTTATAATTTATGACTTCAAGCTCTGACTTACAGCCTACTGCCAGTATTAGTTTAGAGTGGATATTCCATGCATGTTTTCCTTTCTCTGTAATGTGAATATTCTGCTGTGATTTACTCTTACCACTCTTGTATTCAGTTGAACCATTTCTAGGTATCACCTCAACAAATCTCCACAGGGTGAATCTCCTTGGTAGATGCTTTGGAGATCCCCATCAGAATGTGTAGATGCAAAAGTGGATGCTGCAGGTAAATCATTTATGTTACTATCTTCCCCTCTTTGCCAATACTGCTGTTCAATTTACAGCGTAATGGTGGGAGGCTGAATGCATCCTACAGATGAGACAGGGATTTTTACTTTCAGTACTCATCTTTTAAAACTCTCAAAGCACTTCTGGAAAATGCATGGGTATTAATCCACACTGAGCAGTAGTTTTTCAAACCTATGATTTAAATTGGATATATTTGTCTCTGTCTGTCCTGAACTGTTGAGTAACATTAATGCACCCTGATAATAGCTGTCACATTTTACCCCGGGGGTTGCTCCTCAGTGATAGGTGAAATCACAGCAGTTCAAAGACCTGTCTTCCAGGATGAAAAACTCTATAGGAATATTCAGATATAAAATAGTAATAGTATAAATCAAAAAATATGATTCCCTTATTTTAAAGTCTTTGATCTTATTTTTATGGCATCACATTTGACAGTCTAAAGGGCATTAACCTGTGGGAGAAACCTTTTGAGAGAAGATGCTGACTTCCCCTCTGTTGCGCAGAGCACCATCCCCCAGGATTACCACCAACTGGTTTTCCCCATAAAGAGGGGTGTAGGCACTTCAGTGCACATCCCTGCTCTTTTTTACATATTTCATTTTTTACATCAGGTGCAGGAGAGCTCACACAGATCAAGACATGTAGCTGTAAGGAGAAACTCACTGCTATGGAATACACCCTGCTCTGTGTTTCTTTGCTGCTGAGCTGGTGCAGCATCTAGGACCCCTTCTGTCACTCCTGTGCATAGTGCCTGGGTCATGTTTTTGATTAAGATGGAAGTATACGAGCTGACCTCTTGCACAAAAGACATTGTGGGGTTGTGGTTCATCTCAATGTTGAATAATAAGAAAGAGAAAGGAAATGTTTGCTATAAATCTCAGTGCACGCAGGGCTGTTTCTCACTTATCCCACCCCAGCTTTCAATTTTCTTCTTGGCATTGCCAGGCGCTTGCTTTTCTTTGCTCAGCAGCTAAAAGCAGCTTTTTCATTACATTTCCTGGAAGGCCCTTTACAGGCATCCATCCCTCTCTGCCTCATAAATTCACTTTATGCAGCAAGCTGGCGACACAGAGGTCAGAGGTCTTGGCAAGAAGCAATTATTATAAAGAAGTACTCTTCCTCTTTTGGGTAACAAGAGGATATTAAAAGGGGAAAAACTTCGCTGCAGACAAGGAATGGTCATTTGTGAAAGACAGGTGACTTGATTGATGAAGAGCTGCACATCCTGCAAGAACTACCTTGGGCAGGCGTCCTGTCAGGCCAGCTGAAACCTGCCCATTACCATGAAAAAAGAAGAAGGAAACCAGTAAACAGTTTGCTAAATAACCTCATAAATATTTCCAGCCGTAAGCACATCTTGTGGTACAATTTGGGGTTTTGTTTTTTTAATATTTCTATAATTTTAAATGAACAGCCTCTAATTAAAGTGATTTAGTGGCTACCTGGGGACCTGGTATTTGAGCAGTGCGTGATGCTTAGGAGAGATTGATTGGTGAGGCGTAACTCAATTGGGGGATTTTGATAATGATATCATCACCCGAGAGAGCCAAGTTTGAGCAATTAAATCTCAAAACCTCGTGTTTGGGTTGTTATAACTTCAGCAGGCAGTTTCCACATGTGCACACACACACACACACACACGCGTGCTTTCCCTGGGTATTTGCTGGGCACTCCAGTTTTCTGGCTGGCTCTGTGCTTGGTGGGTTGCCCCGTGTTTGTGTGTGCCTGTCTGGAGTGACGTGAAGTGGTGATTTATCAGCTTTGCAGACCCGGGGAGAGGGTGCCAGCCTGCTCAGCATCAGTGCTTTCCCCTTCAACATCTGCACATGGACAAGGTGGCCTCTGACATTTAGAAAAATCTCAGCATCCAAAGCAAGAGGCAGAAACAAAAGGATTTTCTCATTTAAAGGTCAGAGCCGGCAGCTTCTTAAAAGTTATTTTCAAATAGGTTTGTTGGGCTGTGACAGGGTTTATGTTTATTAATGGGTGCTGAGGTAGGCGGCGGGCACTACGGGGAAGGTGTCAGAGGGAGGTGAGGGGCCGTCAGGACCCGCAGTGTGCCCAAGACACTTGGTGGCAGAGGCTCTGTGGCACACACGGCGATGGTGCTGCAGAGATTTGGGGAGGCGATCAGGTGGCACAGCCAACCCTGAGGATTTTTGCTCATGGGAGAAGGCGTTGGGAAGAGGGAGTGACTGTCCCATGTGAAGAGGAGGTCTGAGGGATTCAAGTGATGAAGGCAAATTTCCAAAGGGATCGATCTGGTGGGGAGATGCGCATGACGCACATTGGAGTAGGCGGCACAGCAGGCTTCAAGGTGGGGTGGGGAACACCACAAGGACAAGGGAAATGGCAGTAAGAACTGGGGCAGGGAGAGGAGAATGTGGCCACAACGTGACCCATAGTGCCAGAGGAGCCTGTGGACCTGAACGGAGCAGGGAGAGGCTCTGTGTGGAGTCTCAGCTGTGAAGCTGCGGTGCCCCTTCCGTCAGCACACACAGGGCTGTTTGCCATGTGTATTCAGAGCAGTTGTGCGTAGGGACGCAGCACGGACAGTGATTTATGGAAGGAGCATAGCAGATGAGATGGTGCCTCCACGATACATTCACTGGGTAAATGTCATTGGGCAATGATTCACTTGCTCATTTTGACCCCTACTACATCTTATCCTTGAAAAATACTGTCTACCATAGAGCATGGCCAAGCAGCATCTGCAAAGCAAAGGCTTGTGAGTGTGCCAAGGGGTGGAAAGCCACTCTGGCAGCCCTGCCAAAGTCCTAGACTTCATCCTTCCTCACGCTGTGGAGGTGTTTGAACTGGGGTTCCCAAGCTGAGACACAGCTCTCCTGCCGGCTGCGCCTGGCACAAAGCTCCACCATCACTGTTGTCAGCTCGCCAAAACCCATTCAGGAACTCCACCTCCAGCACTTGGGAGGGTGTGTTTGAAGATGCAGGAGCACGTCCTGCATGGATCACATCCCCATAGGCAGTTGTGCTTTCTCGGTGTGGAAATCAGAGGTAGAATATGCCCACTTTATGTCGGAATCTCAAGTTTTACTGAATGATGAAGCCTTCTTCTCCCTTTTTCTGTATTTCTACCCCATGTTTTCTCACAATACCACATCCCCATGTCAGCCTTCTCCTTGGGGCATGCAACCACCCTCTTTTCAATCTTATTCCAGAGTGTGAAGGTCTACAGAACATTGGGTCTTTTTGCAAAACCACTATTTTTCAAGAAACATCTTTTGCATGATTGAAGTCACACTGCATGCCAGTTTATAGCTGATGGCAATTTTGGAGCCAGAGTGGGTGCATCCATTGTTCTCAGCTACCAAAATATGTCAGAAAGAAGAAGTGAAGGGCATACAATAAACTAAACAATTGGTATATCTAGTTCAGAGTGCACTTCTGAACCATATATTAGCTGGTAAATGATCAAAGGAGACACTGTCACACTTCTGACATAACTACCTCTCAGCTGGTAGAACAAGTGGAGAAGTAAAAGCTGGGACTTGGCTTTCAGGGAGGGTTTCTGTGCAACAGCAGCATGGGGGCAAAGAGCCATCTCAGCAGAATCAGTGGGTCAGAAGACCTGTGTATGTTATGTTGAAGCGGTAACAGTTGAGAGAACCTCCTTTATGGTCCATACATTGTGGCATTACCAGCCTGGACTAGCCAGCTGCAGGTCCATCCCCCAGCAGGGACATTTGGGAATGCCTGTTGCTTCTCCGCATCTTCTGCGTTGTCTGCTCCTTGTTGAGATGGTCCCTGCTGGAGAGGAGAACTCACTTTTCTACCACGCTGGTGGTTATTTGAGAGAGTTTTATATGTATATCTAAACTAGAAAGCCTTGAATAATTTGCCAATTTCCAGGGTTAAGAGAAAGATTTATGATGTTGCCTTCTGGCAGGCGGCAGCTGATCTTGATTCTCGTGGAAAAACAATTGTACTAACAGCTCCTTTCTCTGAGCAGATCCAGGAGCAGCTACTGCAAGCTTATGTCGCCATGTGGTAAATAGACCTGTCTTCTTGTGTTTTACAATATAGTGAAATCTGCCCGCTGATCTGATTGCTCTATGGGGTAGTACAGCTTGTGAGGAGAAAAACGGGGTGTCACCCTTCAAATCTATGACAGGAGTCGTATCCCCCCACCAGCAGAACCAAGTGTGCGGTAACATGGGGCAAAGATTGATTTCCATTGCTTTTCTAGAAAAGGTCCCGATAGGCCTTAAATCAGACTGAACTGGCAACGGAGCTTAGCGAAAGCTGGAATCATTCCTTTTGCAAGTATTTGAGTTCTGAATAAAACATAACATAGGCCTGAATCTCAGTAGTTTAGTGAGCCAGGCAGATTTTTTTCCATGAATTAGAAGAAACCAATATAAGTCTAGGTAAAGAGTACCTGTGAGATGGTATTCTCATAGTACATAGCTTCAGCATCCTGGGTTGCTCTGTGCTTGGGGAAACTGGGGCCGTGGGGGGAATATTTGCATCCCTAGTGAAGCGCTGCACTCAGCTGTGGGGAAAGGGGGAGTGAAGCGTGATGGTGATCCCCAAAGTCTCCTCTTGCACTGACTCCTCTGTGCATTGACTACAGGGCGAATGGGGGTACTCACAGGCTCAGCTATTCCTGTGATCCTGTGTATTCAGTTTGACTAAATCTTGATGCTTTTTCTTTCACACTTCTCTTTAAAAGCAGCACACTATAGTGATGTAGCTCTAAGATGTGTCAATAGTGTTGGGCACAGAGCAGTTAGGGCTGGGTTTGAATGTGCTCTGGTCTCTCTTGCCCCATTCCCAGTCATGGTCTGTCCCTGTGGATCAGTGACACTTGTTCAGATTCCTCAGTTTCGCATTTTCTTCCTAGATGGGCTTGGGTGGCTGTTGACATCATCTAAACTTAAAATTCCCAGGGATGCATCACCGGAGTGAATGACAGTTGCGTTACATGGCGTGTCGTGTGGATAGTTGGTACATGCTGTCACCCACAAGTTCTTGTTAGCAGGGGTTGTGTCCAGAGGGGTTTTTTTGAGGGTTGAGACTTTTTTTTAATTTAAAAAAATGATTAAAAATGAGTGGAGGGGGTCCTAGCTAGGAACTGTGACTCGAGCGCCCTTACAGCTTTGAAACACTGGAAATTTCATCTTCTTATCTTTCATAAATCCAGTTTTTAGAGCTGAAGTCATGAGTGTGCGTTGCATTGATCCAAATCGGCGTGAAACAACCAGAGCCTGCAGTATTCATTCAGCAGAGCATCCCCTCCAGTGCCCTCCCGCACACCCCTGCACATCCCCCTGCCCTGTCGTGCTCCTCTGCTCGCTCCCGCTCCGGCGCTTCCCTCTCTGCCCGCGGCTCGCCGGGTGCACCAGGCAGGGTGCAGACTGGCGTTTGAAAAGAAACCCTGTGAATTAGTGGGAACATATTGCTATTATTTCCTATAATCATTTTATTTGTAAAGCACACGCTGCAAAGGTACTCCTGCTGCTGAACTCAAAGCAACAAATATATCTATATATTCCAGTCTATACTACATTATGAACAGATGGGTGAAGAAAAAAAGCAATAAAAACAAATAATAAGAAAGGTTACAACGATAGCAATTTTAAAACACTCCCAGGAAAAAAAAAAAAAGTTTCTAAATTTTTTTAAAAGCAGCGTCAGATTGAATGAACTGCACTGCAAGTGCATCCACCCTCAAAGTTAGCATGTAAACATTGCCTGGCAAAGAAAGAATTGCATTTTTTCCAACTGGCTGCCTTCTTGCCTTGTTCCTGTTACAGAAGAGATCTTAAGAAACCTGGGTGAGATGTCTGGGATTTGGAAGCTTTTGAGGTTTTTTGGATTTTTTGGAGTTCCTGGGGAGACGGAGGCCACAGCGGGGAGGATGGTGCCTCCCTTGACCATCCAAAAACCAGGAGAAACCACAATCCCATTGGACTCAAATAACAGTCTTCTCAGTAGCACGTATTGGTTCACATAACTTTTCTCTGAGCGTTATTCTTCTGCCTCTGCTGAAGGAGGAAACTTCGATTATGAAGAACAGTAGAGCGAAATTACCGTTAATCTCACAAAAAAGAAATTATTTAAATGTAGCCTTCACCTGCAATGCCAGTGAGCTCAAAGTAGAAGGGAAATTTAAAACATTTATGTTGCTCCATTTCCAAGATCATAAAACACAAGCAAATGGTCTGGCACTGGATGCTAAATTTCTTAAGGAACTTGCTTTAATTAATTAAACTAGTAAACCAATTAATGGATTTACTTGTAAATTCTTGGAAAATTAATTCTGTGCCCAAAGAGTGTTTTAAATCTGCGAAGGAGGCAGTGTGTATTTTCATACAGAGCTTGAATTCTCATTGTAGATGAATCCAATTCAGCGCTGACTTCAGAGGCACAAGCAATGCATTCATAATACTCGGACCTTCCTCCGAAACCGGTGCTTCCCCTCAGCCAAATCTGAGAAGGATTTGCAAAACAAAACCTGTGCTGCTTTCAGAGCGCTCAGCCCCTGTACTCGCTCCTAGCTATGCTACAGCCTTGCGTTACGCTTTTGGCTTTATGTGGATTGTGGAGGTACATCCCCCCTGTGCCTCCAACTGGCTTCTTCATCTGCCATCTCTGCCTCTTCCTTCTTAGCTTCTTTGATCTGACCCAGTGGTACATCGGATGTGCAGAAAGCAAGTCAGGTATCTCCAGTAAGCAGCAGATTAAAGCGCTGAAAATCCTTTGGAGTTGCTGAAAAACAACCAAGCCAAAGTGGAGGTGATTTAAACAAAAGCTAATTTAATTTCCATGCAGAAACCTTGTTTAGATTCCCTGCCTGGCTCAGGGGTGATGGGGACATCCTTAGTACTTTGCGCCTTTTGCAATCCAAAGGGACACATACATGAAAAGTTCATAATCAAATGTGTCCAGGCTCCTGAGAACATGAAATCAGAAACAAGCAGGTTCCGCGGGGCTCTCGGCAATTATGGCTTCCCTTCTCTCCTAGCAGGTAAACCATGTTTTTCCCTTCACATGACAATCCCCCCCTCTGGCTCTTGGCACTCGGGGCGGGGGTCTGCCCCACTCCTGCACACCCGGGAGATGCCAGCTTTGCCCAGCACTGCCCTGCCTCAGCTCCAAGGGGAAGCAGAGCTGCAGAGCAATTAGGAATGGGAGCATTTTGAAGAGGAAAATGGCAGGGGAAAAAAATAGCATTTGACTGTGATGTTTTTACTGTTTATTAATAAACAAGCTGCTTTTGTGCCTCCAGGGGCAGGAGAGGCTGCAAGCATTCCTTATTTCTCTTCCATTTAGTTTTTTTTTTTTCTTTTTTCGCTTGTTTTATATGTTACGGGAGATTTGTAATGTCTTCCCACGTGTTAAGTTTCCTTATTTTCATGAGAGCATCTCTGGAATAATTCCTCTGGAGCTCTCAGCTATGTGCTACCGGGCTGATTTAAACATCCAGAAACACTTTAGTGGTGCGGGGTGGATCAGCAGCTCATTGGGAAGGAGTAATGTTAATTAGGAACAGGTCTGCTTCCTCCCACAGAAGTGGAATGACTTCAGGGCTAAGTGTTTTCATGCAGAGAAAGCCCTTGTGCCTAGCTCCTACCACCCGAGACCTGGGTGGTGATGGTGACCCCGACATGGGCGCCCCGGTTCTGCACTGGCGGCACAGCCTGGCCCCTGTGCAACTTCTTTCCAGGATAGCCAAACCCCTCGTCTCCCCACCGCCCCCTTTGTCACTGTGGGAGGCTCACGCAGGGGTCCTGCATGGGGACGTTGGAAATGCACAACCCAGTAACAGCCCAGTTACGCCGTGTGCTGAACACCTGCGCTGCAGCAGGTAACATGTCCGCGATTACAGGGAGATCCATGCCGGAGGAGGATTCAGGGTGATGCTGCTAGCTCTCCCCTGTGTCATGGGATGCGAGTTAAAACTCACTGCTGTATTAACGGGCTTGTTCTTCTTTCCCCTCAGGCCTCCAGCTCCTCCGGTGGAAAAATGCAGCTTCTGGAAACTGAGTTCTCGCGAACCATCCGGGAGCTCATCGAACTCCACCTGCTTCGCCAGGACAGCATCCCAGCCTTCCTCAGCGCCCTCACCCTCGACCTCTTCAGCCGCCAGACTATTGCTTAGTGTCCCTCCACCAGCCAGGTGTGGAGCACTCCTGGGCAGGACACTTGAGGTAGAGAGAACAAATTCTCCCCTCCCACCCTTAATTTGTGGCATTGGGTTGCTTCTGTTTTGCAGGGAACTCCTTCTTCCCCCTTCTTTCATGCTGATTCCCAAACCTCACCAATTCCTCTGAAAAGCATAATTTCCCTCCTGTGGGAGGGCAAGTCTAGCTCCATCCTGTGCCAAGACCCAATCCCTGTCTTTGAACTGGGAAATGTGTTCATCACTGCCCAGACTGTCTCAGCATCTCTCTGGGAATATGGTGGGAACTGCTGGTGTGAGGAGCCACAGCATCACCGTTTGCAGCTTTTCGCAAAAGGATCCCCCAAATCTGGGCCCTTGTGGGAGGCTGGTGCTTCCTGCCCCCATGGTGGTCCTCTTCTAATGGGAGCCAAGGGGAAGGGTCAGTCATGAGTAGCAGTTTCTTTGTGGATACCTCCTGCTCTTGCAAACAGCTCACCACTCAACAGGGTGATTTTTCAAGATACCCAGTTACCTGAGTCTGCCATCACTCAGCAGACAAACATAAGCATAAATGGCCATTTGAAGACCCTGTGCCTGTGTTGACACCTCTGTTGTGTGGTGTGCTCAGATGTCACTGATGTGTTTCTTGTTCCTCACTGAGACTCGGGCTGTTATCTCAGGTCTGCGGAAGGTGGGAGGGAGCTCTTTGGGGTGTGCTCACTGCTGCTGGGTTCAGCCTGCTGCCTGCCCCCAGGCTGTGGGTACCTGCCCACCTGGCTGGGCATCTCCCTCCTTCTCTCCTCCGTGGAGGATGGAGCACCCCCTGAAGTATGACATTTTGTGTTACAATGGATGTAGCTCTTCTATCATAAGAATAAAGTGTCACTTCCCAAACTGGATGTATAAGTCCTTTATTTGGGATATACACTGTGCTCCCCCTGTGCTCTCCCACATGTTAAACATGACAAGGAATTGTCCATCAATGGTCTGATGCAGGTACTGCTTTGAGAAGGGAGGACACCACTATCTCAGTTTTTCCAGGCAAGTCTCACTGATGCTGTAAACCAGATTAGTTTGTTATGAACTTCTGTGTATATTGATTTCCTCTTGATATCAGCAGGAACATGCTTCCTAAGCTTGGAGAGAAGGTAGCAGTAAGCAGGCTAGAAAGTGAGCTTAGATCTTCACAGTGGCTGCAGGCTTGGCCATGCATGCTGGAGTCATTCTGGGACCTGTCCCTGTGTCTACAGGCACGGAAAATAGCTGCTCTAGACCCAACTGATCAGAGGTGGAGGGACAAGCATGTGCTCTGGGGAGACTGCAGCCCCCATCTCCCCAACCCTCCTCTCTGCAGGGTTTGCAGGGAAGTGCAATAGCAAAAGTTTGGCGTTTTCTCTTCTGCTTGAAGAAGTCCTGGTGGAAGATGAATTGCCTGACATGCTGTGCCAGGGGAACGCTGCCTGATTCATATGCGCGACGTGGCACTGAGAGTCGCCTTCCTCAGTCATGGGGAAAATGAATCATGACGTCAGCCGCATTCGGCTCCTCCGCCAACACAATAGCGGATCCTGGCTGCCTCTGAAAATTTTCTCCTGGCTCCTCGCAGGAGAAATGAAGTAATTAATAAGTTTACAATAAACCCTCTATCTTAGCAAAACACGGGTGAGGCGAGAAGCGATGCTGGAGAGTGACAAGGGAAAACGTGTTCTGCCCATTGGAAAGTTGCCTCCCAAGAGTGAAAGGATAATAAGTTGGGGTAGAAAACACAGTAGTCTTCTGAGACGCCTTCAGCAGGGAGGAGAGATGGATGAATTACCGCTCTGCACCCTGTTCTCCCAGCAAGACTGATTTCTTCAACTAAGTTTAATACAGCAGCACAGCTGGGAGAGGTGTGTCGTGAAGATGGGTGCCTGGCTAGGTGTGCCAGTGAGGTGCAGCGCCCGGTCCTGCTCAGGGCTTGGAGCTGCTGGGGGTAAGTGTCCCACTTTGGCCAGCAGCACCCCTGCCCCGCTCATGGCGTCAGGCTGTGGCACAGCGAGCAGGCTTGGGCACTACGTGAAACTGGGACTTTTGGGAAGCTTGGCTGCTCAAAGGCTCACTGACGGACGCCCGGGAGCATTCATGTGGAAGTGTGACCATTGCAAAGCCACCTGGGCCACCTGTGCGACAAGGGCGTGTGGTTGATCACGGGGAAGAGAAGCTGAGCATCCCCAGTTTCTAGCTTCAACGCCGAATTCAGGATGAAGCCCCAAACATATGGCTGTACCCTGCCGCCACGGCAGCTCCCCGCTCTGCCACCATCATTATGCTGCTTGTCTCAGCCATGACAGAGCTGCAAGGAGTAACTGCGATGCTGAATTTCGCAGTGATTGCTCCTTCCATGCCCCATCCTGCATGGGGCTCGGCAGCCCATCGCAGGGCCCTTCCACCGTGTTCACCCTCCGCCACGGGTGCAGCCCACCGGGGCAGTGCCAGCAGACACCCTGGTTGCCGCCGATGGTACAGCAGGTTTCAACCACCCCAGGTGGTGGGGGCACAAGCCCCATCTGGTTTTGGCTTATCTCTTGCAAAGCTCCAGCCCTGTTCATGGAAAATCCTTAAAGAAAATCTGGGGAGATCTGTAATAAATTTGCACTTGGTTGGAGGGGAGAGGTGAGAGTGTTAACAAGTGTGTGTACGCTCGCTGGGTCTCTGTGCACACTCCCTGGATTTATGTGCTATAAGCTGTAAAATATGATTTATTAATGCACAGTTGGGGGACGGTGTGTGTCGGAGCACTGTCTTGTTTGCAGTGTTGCCTGAAGCTTCCCTTCACTCAAACTGCTTGCAAGCCCCCGCACCTCTACTGATCAACCCTTTTCATCTGCGTGCATATATCAATACCAAACATGAGCAAAAAGCTGTAAAGTACTGCCATACGGTCCATGAAAGCAGCAGAGCTTTTGGCTAAGGCAGGTATTGCAAAGGTCCTGCCTCTCCTAAGGTCACATCTCTGAACCCGGAGACTTTTACTCCTGCTTTGTGTCTCCTGGCATCGTTGTGTGTTGTCCACATGAGCCTGAGTTGCCCTGGAAGTGTGTGATGCCTGAGAAGGAACTAGGGAAACCCTTTTGGGATGAGCCATGAGAAGCTTGGGGTTTGTAGACATTAGTTATGGATCTTCTCCATGTAATGCTATAGGAGGAAGGGAAGGAGAAGGGGGAAGAGCATGAATCTGCGATGGAGGTGGGTAGCTAGGGAGCTAAGGGCAGGGGCAGGGCTGGGCATGGATGGAAAGTAAGAAACAGGGTGCTGGATGGAAAAGAAAGCTACAGTTTCTAAACTAAAGAAAGAAAAGCCATCCGCTCCTGCTGACTGACTGACACCATCTCCAGAGTCTGTGTGGCAGCCTGGGCCTGAGCTCTCCCCGCCTTAGGGGCTGGAAAGTCGCTGGTTTTCCCTCACACCCCCAGCCACAGTGGGGCTCTGGCTGGAGGCCCCTTCCTCCCCGCTTCCCCACTGCATCCTCAGGGCACAGGTCAGAGCCCTCCTGGGCTGTGCAGCCATGCTGTACAGAGGCTGTTGTCTTGCACCCTCCCACAAGCCCCCAAGGTTTTTCCCAATTCCCTGCGGGCAGAGAGGCCTTTCCCTCCCCACAGCTCCTTGCAAAGTGCCTTCTCCCTTCTACCTCTCCTGGCACAGATGGGGTTGGTTATTGGGAGCAGCTGGTGCAGCCACTGTCTGGGCAGCCCTGATCTTCAGGTGAGCAGGAGAGCCACGATGGAGAGGGATGAGCATCCCCAGATACCTCCTCCCACTGCTGCTGGGTTGGGGGAGAGCTGCAATGGCTTGCAGGGATGCAGAGAGGATTGGGGTATGGAGAGCAATGGGGCAGGAGTGATCCCACTCCTGGCTCCTGGATTTTCTGCCTGTCCTGGGACAAGCCAGCGAGGCCCTTCTGCACTGCAGGCACTGTAAAATAGGACTATCACTTCCCAGTCACGGCCTCCCAACACCAGCCAGCAGTGAAAGTTATTTGACCCCAAATGCAGCCCTCTGGGGAGCCCAGATGGGCGGCAGCATCCCACCAGGACTCGTGACCGGTGGGGGTTGGACACAGCACCCCGCAGCTGTGGTGCCGGTGTTGGGGCCAGTTCTCCATCGCTCCCCTCCACTCGCTGCAACGCACCGATGAAATACGGAGCAGCGCCCACCCTTTTCTCTTCCTCAGCGGGCTGAGAGGCATCTGAGAATGGTGTGAGTGGGGCAAACGGTTGGACGTGTCAAAATAAGCCTCAGGGGAAAGAGGCAAAAGCCTTCCTAGGACATCACCAAGGTAATGTCAGACCCCAGCAGCAAATGCTGCTCAGTGCGGGAGATGACGCAGTCAGGGCTGATTTGGTTCTGTTAGAGCTTCTAGTTGGTCGAAGACATTGGGAAAATGATGACGGTGTCAGATGCCAGGTGACCGTAGCGAACAACGACGCGTTCTTGATGAGGCAAATGTAGTAGCTGGGGAGGGCAGAACAGGCGCTCCGCGCTGGAGTAAATCACATTCGTGCTGCTTGCTGTGACAGCACATTCGGATTTAATAGCAGCGATGCTAAAAGTTGCATGATATTTAAAAGCTACAAAACGCGCCCACTCTGATCAGGGGAGGGATATTAAATAAATAAATAAATAAATAATCAGCAAAGCTTTTTCATGAAGTCTTTTTTAAATATTAAAACCCTGTCCTTCCAAACAGGAAAGCTTTTTTCAGGCTAAGAGGAGCGACTGAACGGCATCTGATGATATCGCATTGACACAAGTGTCTAGAAAAATAGGGTAGGAATGTATGATCTGTTCTGAAAAAGAAACCCTAGTCTAATAGGAAATATGCTGATGCTACTTTTAATTTCATGACTCAGGTTTGCTGCAAAATTGATAGGAATCTGTGTTGGAGCTTGGTTACATTAAAGCAGTTCTCTGCTGCTTGAGTGTTTTCCATTTCTTGTTTCTCTTTGGGGGGATTATTATTGTAAAATTTTTTGGTACTCCAGGGGCTGATAGATGTTATTCGAAAGGACAGGGGAGCAGTCTGGCATCCAAAGAAAGTAGGAGATTTTTGTTTCAAATACATTCTACGTAGAAATGACTGGCCAAAGCCTTCACTGAGGGACTGTTGCAGACCCCAGCCCTGGGCAGCCGTCCCAGTGGCTGCTCCTGCTCTTTCCACCCATAGTGGCTGGGTCTCCAGCCTTCCTTGTGTGCGTGTTTTCCCTCAAAGAAAATACAAGGGACAAAACACAAAGATAATACACTTTACAGAAAATGCTGCCATGTAACTTAGGGAGCACAAAGGCAGCTCCTTGATGCTGGAGGGCTCAGGAGCAGCCCATGTCTTTGGTCTCACACAAACCACATTCCTCCATCAAAGCACATTCCTTCAGGTTGTGTCAGTTCTCTCTCCTGCTTCCCCAACATGAGATCAAGCATCTCCTGGCCCCTTCGAACTCCCTATGCTGTTTCCTGGCCCATTCTCCAGTGCTGATGAGTTTATTAGTGTTGCTAATTTTACCTGATGCTGCTTCCTTCTCTTCATGACAGGTTGTGTTTTTTTGAACTCTCCAGCTGACTGATTGAGCTCTCTTTTAATATTTCCTGGTTTACTCTGAATTCTCTTTGTTGGCTGTTGCTTGTTGTTGTTTTGGTTGGCTTTCTTTAATCCTTTCACTGCCTCTTTTTCCTCCCTGGTCCCTCTGATGACTCTTCAACCTGGATCAAAGCCAGAGACCATCAGGAGGTCATTGAAACACAGACGGTTGTTGGATTTAAATAAGGACTAGATAATTTCATGACCATTAACAAGACTCGCTGCTATGCAAGCTAAAATAATAAGGGCAATCATATCTCACGGTTCGGGGAGCAAGTTGATTGTCTGTAGGGACTGAGAAGGTAATTCTGCATCTCTGACTCCCCCCAAAATATGATACAGTTGACAAGATGCACCAGACAGGTCGAAGGGCAGGAGGATGCACATGCAGGAGGATGTGCAAGGCACAGGGCGAGAGCATTTTCCCTTATCACCTTTGTCATCACACTCCTTTTACCTGGTGATCGGAAACTTCTGATATCAGTGTGATGGAAAATGTTCTCCAGGCAGGTGAAAAGCTCCGAAGTTTGGCAGATGAACCTTTCCTCTCTCCATGAGCTTCTACTGGGTAACATTTGTGCTGTATGATTGCAGGCACTTTGCTTTGCTGCTGATGGTTGGTTCCTCTGCCACTCCCCAGTGACCATGGAGTGCATGAGGGAGACCAACCCTACATGTAAAGAGATGAAGGCAAATTTTATTGTCCCTCTTTTACCCCTTGTCGTCGCTGCGGCTCTTCCAGCTCCTCCACGTGCACGTGTCTTTCCGTAGCTTGTTTTGGGAGTCACGCTCCAGCCCTTGGGGATGTACGTGATCAGCTCCCGCTCCAACCCCGCTGTTACAAGGCAGAGCCACCCTCGAGTGGCATGCTCTGAAGTGACAGCACCTCTCGCTGTGAATCCTGGCAAGGGAAGGATCAACCCCGTAGAGGAGGCGATGGATGGCAGGGAACAAACCAAACCCACAGGGAGCCACGCCAGCAGCTGCGTTGAGACAAGGAAGAGCAAGAAAAGCCCCCCCAGGTAGCACCAACCTCTTAGGTGGATCCATCCTTCTGACGATGGAAGTCTTTGGGTAAGTCTGCAGGTAACACTAGCGCTTCATTTCAGTGCTGGAGTCTTCTGCCCAGTGCACCGGTACCCTGGACACCGAGCCCTGCCCTCATGCGGGCAGAGCATCACCTGTGTGCTTCCACCCAGGCCGTGGGACTCCTCGTCCTGTATGGAGACAGCACGAGCCCACCATGTGCTGCCACTCCTGAGCTGCCAGCCCCGAGGTGAGGATTATAGCTCTGACAAATCACTCGTTAACTTTGCTAACTCATTAGAAAACAACAAGTGCAGAATAGATCCTAAGCATGCTAATGACTGATTTTAAGGGATCACCGCAGTGGTAAACCATAATTAACAGTCTATAGCAGCACTTTTTATTTAATTACACTCGGGCAGAGCTGGGAGGCATGGGAAGGTTGATGGGCAAGTCAGGAGCCACCAGCGCTGACTGCCCAGAAGTTTGAGCAGTGTAGGCTGAGTTGGTTTGGTTGGCATCTCCCAACGTATGGCAGCCATGGTCATGAGCTATAGGGGTTGGGTCTCACCCTGTACCTCCCTCCATTTTCACCCCCAGTACAGGTGTGGAGTGGTGATTTGTAGGTGCCTCTGCAGAGTCTTGTCATGGGCTTTGCTTCTGCCAAGGGAGTTGTCAGCTTTAGGGAGGTCACTGCTCTTCACTGGCAAGGACAAGGTCACAGCTTCTGTGGGAGAGTGGGACATGCGGCCCATGCCTGCAGGACCTGTCTTCTCCCATGTGCTTCTAGTTCAGTTAACTGCCCCTCAGTACCTCACACATATATTTTCAATACAGAGACAGTGCTCCGGGAGGATGGAAATCCCACCTGTGTGGGATGCTCAGTCCCGGTCACACTGGCACATAGGCTGGTTCTACAGGTTGCCCTGAAACCCCAACACCAAGCACATTTCTGCTCTGTGCAGAGACCCCACAGCACCTGCAACACCCATCCAGCCTGGCTGCACCTTCTCTTCCTTGCTTCTCTCCTTAGGAGGAGGAGGAGAATGGCTCATGGGTCTGAAGCAGAGATGTTCTCAAGGTGAGGAAGGCACCAGACCCCCCAAAAACTTCAGCCTCCCCACACGCACCCTGTTTCCATCAGTGCTGTTTCCTGGCTTCGTGGTTAGCTCCAGCCTTGCACAGTCCACAGGTCCTGTAACCGGTGTAAATTGTAATGAATGAACTTGTCCTCCTTGTTTGTCTCCTCTTTAGTGTAACACTGTAATTAGCTTAATTACCAACAGATTCATATTTTTTTTTGGTAACTTAAAATGGAAATTAAATTTTGCACCAGGTTTTACAGGCTGTTAACGGGAATCGAATAATCAAGCCTGACTCCAAGTCCTTGAAAATGAGTATTAAAAAAGGTCTGAATTTACATATTCATGTTTTTAATAGGGTTCAGAAGGTATATTTGCAACTGATGAAAAGGATTAATTAAGCCTAATTTGCATAGGAAGAACAGTTTAACCCCTCGCATCCTAGCAAGACAGAGACTGACAGTTTGAATACCACAGCTTGATACCAGAGAGACATGTGGGCAGTGCAGCACAGGGCTGACAGCAGTGCCCTGTGGAGCATCTTCCTTCCACTTGAGGAGGACAGGACCTGGGGGAATCCAGGATCCCAGCATCACCCCGGCACGGGCGGTCCCCTGTGCCCACAGCCCCCTCCGGGGTTGGTCTTTGTCCCTCTGCCATGGTGGTTGGTGACCTGAGTCTCCCACAGCAATGCCACCACGTCTGGCCTTAAGCAAAAGATGCTGCTCCTCCTGGCAGGAGCTGGGCTGTGCAGCTCTAACACAGTTTTAAGAAATAATTGCGGTAAAGCCAGGTCAGTTCCCCGAGCGGTTCACAGCAGGGCTGCCTGTGGCCTGCACGAGGGGGGAGCACCCATGGCTGATGCGGACACCAAAACCTTCATCCACTGCTCTCATCACCAATTTCTTTTTTTTCTCAGTGAGGCTGATGCTAGTCAGGGGTTAAAGGCTCTACAGAAATGTCAGACCAGGGTGAGAATCAGTGTGCCCTGTCCTGCTCCCAGCCATCAGTCTGAGGCTCTGCTCAGGAGGTGACAGCATCCCAAAAGCCTGGGACTCATGCAACTTCAGGGTAAGGGACATAGAGCTGCCTGCACCCTAAATCCCAGCTGGCACCCCCAGCACTGAGAAATCAGCAGGGTCTTGCACAGCTCTGTCCAGTCAAGATCTAAGAAAAACATATAAACCCCCCCTATATCAATCACACCCCTAGCCTGGAAAGCGGAGTGGGAACATGACACTTCCCAGGGCCCTACAAAGCTGAGAACAGAGCACAGTTTTGAGTCCGTGCCTGAATGTTGCTAAAAAGTGGGAAAAAATAAATAAATCAGGCATTCATTTTGCTTCAGCAGGTGGTGTGCTGCGTTCCCCTTGTAATGCTTTGGTGGCGTGTGTTGCTAATTATTTTTCGGGTGGAATTTGCTGTGCACAGCGCACGGGGTTCATTAGACAGAGATGGCTTTGAAGTGGCGTACAGAATTAATGCTGGCATATGTAAATGTTTCTTGTGCCATGGAAAAGCTGGCTATAAATGATGCATGAGGTCCAGCGAGAGAGATGCTTGCTTTGTTTATACACACCCATCGGGCTTCTTTATGCCAAAAACAGGCAGAGGAAAATCAACAGTGTCTTGCACAGTCCATATATCTGCTACCTGGCTGTACGTGAGTATTTAGCAGAAGTTAACATGGCATCCTTAGCACGCTGCATCCCAAATTTCCTCCAGTCAGAAACACATATTAGTGACCTAGCAAATCTACTGCTGCCCCCGCGCTCAGTGTCTTGCCCAGGAACCCCAGACATTGAGGAGGATACATCCTGCACTGTAAATCATTGAGGTCCTGACCCATACACCTCACTCAAGCAAAACCTGTCTCCAAGGAGAGGCGCTTAGTAGTAACAGTGGTTTAAGGAATCCCTGCTCACCTCCTCCTGCTCTCACCTGACTCGTCCTCCCAGCACAGGGTCCACAGGGCCGTGCTAGCAGCAGAGGTGGGGAATATTTCACTTAAGAAGCAGAAAACCTGAAGAAAGAGAAAAGAAAACACAAAGCTCATAAGCACAGCTGAGGGAGCAGGACAGTGCCTGGGGCAAAAATCCAGGGGAATGTAAGATCCCTCATCCCCTGTCTCCACCAAAGGTTTTTGATGGTGGCACTGCTGCTGCTGGACATGTCCCAGAAAAGCTGAGTTCAGCCTTGGACTCTGGTCTGCTCTGGGCAGGGTGTAGTTTAGCCCAGCAATTGCTTTCAGAGATGAATGCTTGTGCATCTCTTTAAAGCAGCCGGATCCCTCGTGGGTGACCCAACAGTGAGGTGGGGAAATAGCTCCTGGGAATCTTCCAGGAGCTCTTCTCTGCTGCTGGGGTTGGGCAGGTCATGGGTGAACCATTGCCCTCTCCTGGCTGCTGCCCCCGCAGCTCCTGGGTGAGCTGGAGACCTTGCACAGTCTGGGGATGGCTGGTGGGACCCAGCTGTGTAGCCCCATGGGGACATCCCTCCAGCACAGGGCTGGGACACCTGGAACAGGGTCTCTGGGAGATGCGTGCCCCAGCAAAGCAGGGTCTGGAGCATCACTGCACCAAAAATAGGGCACCCCTGTGTGGGCAGCTGAGCATCTGTTCAGTTACCTTTCTCTGAAGTGATGAGCCCGGTGTTTTAGTGGCTATCTGAACTGATAAGGCCAAAAACCATCATGAAGTGGGTGGCATAGGAGAAATAGTGGCAGCTGGGGGTGCACACAGAATACACACTGACAGCCACTTTGCAAAGCACTATAACCCCGTGATGGCTGGTTTGGGTTAGATATAAATGAACTCTGCGTTGGTTCCTACCGGTAGCAATACAAAAAAATGGGTTTTCAGCCCCAGGGCTGTGTGATGGGCAGCGCTGGCAGGGTGAGGCTGCTGGTTTTGAGTGAGTGACTCTGCACCTGGGGACAATGCGAAGTCTCTGGCATTACCTGGTGTTTGGTGGGTTCATTGCTCACCCGTGCTGGGGCTGGACATACATCAGGCTGAATGGCTCCACCCTGAGGAGAGTTTCCTCTTCCCGGCTGTTTTACTTTGAGCCTGATCAGGAGCAGCCCCCAAGACCCTTGGCCACCCCGAGACACCCAAGGAGTGTGCGTGGGGCAGCTGCTCGGGCGCTCATCCACTCCTCCGCTGCCGCTGCCAAGAAAACAGGCTGGAAATCACTGAGGTGCAACTGTGTCATGTTTTCTGTGCAGTGTTTACCGAATCGCTTGCTCATCAAACACAAAAGGAGCTGTTTACTTTTTGAGTAAAAAAACATAACATACCTCCATCTTTATTGCCATTCCAAAGGCTGCTTTGTTCCCTCCAGCCTCCGCGCTTGCCAAGGCAATAGAGCTGCACAGTCGGGGTCTATCTGAGCCCGAATCACCCACCCCATCCACCCACGGACAAGCTCCCACACTCTTGCCCTGTAGACACCCCATCCATGCTCCCGGTGACATCGGCAGGGGGGCAGATCCTGGGGAAGAGACACCAAGTTTTGGAACTGTTGGAGACCTGGCCCCATCTCAGGCATGCTCCCCTGCCAGACAAGCTCCCTGTCACAGGTCCCATCTGAACAAGCTCGAGGTCAGGAAGGAAGGAGCTGAGGGAGAAGCTGACTGAGTGCTGAGATGTTGCATTTTCCTACTTCCAACTGTTTATTTACCAGCATGTTGGAGACTAGCGATCTCTTCCTCATGCCTTATTGAGAAGCTCAGCTGTGAAATAACTAAATGAACCATCCCTTTTTATTAGCCTTTGGACTTAGGAGAGGAGCAATCAGTTAATGGCTGACCAGTTTTTGAAGTTGCTAAGCACATTACAAGTGCTAAGTATTATTATTTTCTCTGCAATGTTTTATTTTTCCCTCTGAATATTCAGTTTAAATAACCCTTCCAATTACATTATCCAGTTTCACGCATTCTGCTCAGCTTAAATGCAGTGCCGCTTACAATTCACTCACCTCTGTGGTTTCTAGGTCTCTGTAAGCCTCATCCCAACCTTTGCCTCTCAATCCTGGGCTGAAACAGCCTTCATTCTGGGTCCAGCATCTGCCCCAGCTCTCTTTTGGCTTCTTAAAACCAAATGCATCCACATCACTTCCCCACAGGCACTTTGACCTCTGGCTCCTTGGTATTGCATATTTATTTTTCTTTCTTAATAGGGGAACATCTTGCAACCTTTCCCTTTCCTTCCAGATAAATTAGCTCCCTGGATAAGCTGTCTCCTCCCACTTGCTGGCATCTTCCTGTGATGCCTTGTGCTGTTTTGGTTTCTTCTTCTTTGGGAAAGGGTGAAAGATCAGCTAGCCGAAGGAGGGCTTTGTACCCTGGTACCATCCCAACTACCTTGTCTCACCTGGAAATCTCCAGCCATATACATCTATGGCTTTGCAGAAGAATGGGACTGGCCCAGACTTCACACCCGGTGGGTGAATCCACCCCTTCTCCAGAGAGCACTGGGGCAGCGATTGGTGGCCAAGCCCTTCACAGCCACGGATGGGCTCTTCTGGGTGCGCTGTTCTCCAAAGCCAGCCTGGGGCAGGGACTTCTCAGTCCCCTCAGGCAGATGAGCCTCATGACTGTATCAGAAAGCGTTCAACCATCTCTGGTGGTGAGGGGCAGCTCCCAGCTCTGCTCCATCACCTCTGCTTCACCACTCTCCTGACAGCTGTGCCAGGACCGGTCTGGTCTCCAGGACGGAACTGCGAGATGAGTGAGAGATCAGAAACCAGCCCATGTCTCCACTCACCCTCCTCCCCAGCTGCGAGCTCCACTATGGAAATAGGTTTCGGGTGGCCAAGCTGGGTGCCTGCTCTCCCCAGCCTCTGCTGCCAATCCCCTGCTGCATGTCTTATCCCAAGCCCTGGTGTCTGCATTTGACTGTCTTTTAAGAGCCGTGATCACCCTGCAGGGCTGGAGGAGGCTGTGGAGCAGCTCAGGGGCTTGTCAGCTGTCACTACTTGAAGGATTTCTCATGCGTAGGGCTTCCACAGTTCTGCCCGGGATTTCCCAGGCAGAGATGTATGTGTGTGAACTCTGTAGTGGGTGGGAGTGTTGTTACAGCCAGAATGATCTAAGGATATAATTGAGATAAGGTTTGTATGGAGAGGTAATCTCTTACTGCAACACCTGAGATGGCTGGGGAAGAAAAACTCAAAACACAAGAGCTTTTGTGCACGCTATCTCTTTGTCAGCCCAAACTGAGCTGAATGCATCAGGCATGTGGCAGACGGTTCGTGCCCATGTACTCCGTGGCCACTTGGCCAGGGGGATTTGCTGGCTCTGCCAGCCCCTTGGAGCAACTGCCAACAACTGCTCTGCTCCTGCTCCTCAAATCCTGCTGCAACACAAATCCCAGGTGGGACGAGAGGGCACGTTTGGGAGAAGCCGGCTTTAAGCCCCAACTGCAGGGAATGGAAGCCTTTGTGTCTTGGCTACAAATGTGGTAGAACGAGATTAATTAATTGAGCTGCATTGCGTGAAGAGTGCCAGTGTTTACTTAGGAGACCACAGATGAGCTGTCACAGTACCCAGAGAGGCCTCCTGCCGCTCGGATGGGCTCGGTAGCTCTTGATTGCAGGGCAGAAGATGCCCAAGGAGAGCTCTGCTGTGTAAAAGCGACGCTGAGAGAGAGGAAAAGATTTAAGAGGCCCCCAGCAGAGACAGGCTTCAGGCACCACACACAAACTTTGAGGCATCCTATCACACCCCTGCAGATCAGGGCAAGCTGGCCAGGGGCTCGTGTGAAGATGGAGGTGGCTGTCAAGGCTGGATGAGCCGGACTGGAGGGCTGGGGAGCTGCAAGGAAGGCGAGTGGGGTGGGAGGAAATCCTGGGTGTTGTATGCAGGGCTGATCGCTTTTTTTCACAGCTGGAAACACTGAGGGATATGATAGACCCAGGAGAGAGCCCAGGGGATGAGCAAAACAACGCAATGGACAGCACTTGCGTAGCTTAATGGAGAAGATGGACCAGGAGAGAAGAGCTCATTAGAAAAGGGCATTGCACAGTGAAGAGAGGAGAGGATATAACCATGAGAAAGCTGATAAAAGACAGAAATGGAAATCTTTTAGTCCCAAAGAAAGCAAGGATGGAGTACATTAATGAGCTCTTTAATGGCAAGGCAAGTAAAGGTGAGCAGCAAATGGCTATTTCCAGACAGCTGAGCTGAGTGTGAAAAAACAGATGTTGGTGGGATGCAAGAAGCAATTGGCACATACAGGAACAACAGTGCACCCCGTGTCATTAATGTTCCCATTGATTTATTAAAAAGGCACACATGTGCAAACTCAGAGACTTGGCAGACTCTTTTGGTTATTCTGCAGGGATGGAGAAATTGCAGAGGGAGGGAAGTAGGCTGTCCTGGTTTCAGCTGGGATAGAGTTAATTTTCTCAAGAAGCTGGGAGATGGCACAGCCAGGAGAGCTGACCCCAACTAGCCAAGGGGATGTTTGATACCATATGATATGCTCAGTATATACCTGGGGGAGCTGGCCAGGGGTAGGAGGCATTGTGGCTCAGGAACAGGCTGAAGATTGGGTTCCAGATTCTGAGCAGTTGCATTGTGTATCACTCGCTTTATACATTCTTTTATTAGTTTTATTGTCATTATTACTTCTCTCCTTGTGTTGTCCTGTTAAACTATCCTTATCTCAACCCACAAAGTTCTACTTTTTTCTTCCAATTCTCCTTCCCATCCCACCACAGCCACGTGGTGCTCAGTTGGTGGCTGGGCTTAAACCATGACACAGGCACATTCACATCCAATATGGACCAAAGGAAAGGCAGCAAAAATAGAGTAAAAACTGGCATCCTGTTGGGCTACTCCCCACATGGTGAAAAATCCACATCCCTGATACTTCTGTGTCTTCTCGTCCCTTGCACAGAGCAAGCTGAGTCCAGAAAACTGGCTTCACTCTAGATCAGACTGTTTCTCTTCATTCAGTACTGGGTGGAGGGGTGGGGAAGGTGGGAATGAGCCAAACTCAAGGTGCCATTTGGATAATCTCTACGACCCTTCAGGTGGTGCTGGTGAACTGGCTGAGAGGGGTAAAACAGAGGATATGACACAAAGGAGGGGAGGAAAAGTGGAGTGTAAGTAAATTCAGTTGAAGCCAATGTCACTGCTACAAGCCAAGGAGCAGCTGTTACCTTCTCCAGCACCACCAACCATTCCCACCAGCAGCTTCCTTTCCTTCAGCGCCTTAGGGCACCGGCTGGCAGCAGTGGTTTGGAGATGAAAGAAAGGAAATGTGCTATCCATCTCTCTCTAAAGAACAATTTCATCTCCAGACACTTTGGGCCCAGTGATGGAAAGCCTGTGGTGAGTAAATGGGGAGGGAGGAGCTGGAGGAGAGGGATGGGGCACCTCCGAGGTCCACGCCTGCCTGGGACTGCTGCCTGCAGCCAGGCAGCGTTGCAGCCACACTGTTAACAGGACAAGAACTGTTCACACCCCCTGCACATCTAAGACAGGATCTGGGCTTTTCCCAAATTACCCTTTTATCCCCTGAAACCCATCCCCTCTTCTCTAGCCCAGTCCTGTGACTGATGTCACAGATGTGCAGCCATGTGCTCACAGCTCCAAGCCTTGGGGTGGTGGCACTGTCCCCACAGGGCACGGTGGAGGAGAGGGATGTGGTGTGCACAGAAGAGGAGCAGAAGCCAAGGTGAGCTGGTCCCAAAACAGGCAGGGAGGGTGCTGCTGCACCTGGGCAGCGTGCTGTTGGTCCTACCCCTGACGAGTACTCACACAGATGCAAATAAATTCTGACTTGGGCTCCCAAATTCCTGCTCTGTCAGCTGCACTAAAAATAGCCCAATGCAGTGCGTGCTGACTTCAATCACCCTCATCGATCCGCTGCCTTTGGGTCTGGTCCAGCAGCACTGCAGTGCTCCCCTCCACAGCCTGCGGTCCCCCCTGGACCCCTCCTTGCCCAAAGGATTTGTATGATCAGCTCACCTCCACCCTTGCTAACCCCCTTCTCCAGAAAACCAGGTGATTTATTGCTCCAGAGCCCGACACGCAGCCAGACTGCAGCAAGCGCATGACTTGAGGGGGGGAGGTGGAAGGGGGGGGGGTGTATGTGAGAGGGATGGTTGTGTTGTAGCTCCTGATTTCATTTTTGCGGTGCCACATCCACCATGGTGATGAGTCTGGGGGTCTTGGGCAATGGAGCTCTTGGTTCATCAAGACTCAGCTCCTATTCAGCGAAGGGCTGTTCTATAAGCAGGGCAGAGGAAAGCATTTGGAGGGGGGGTAACTGTAGATGCTGGGAGAGCAGTAGCTGGCTGGGCTGCTGGAGCTTGTGCCCAGGGCCCTGCTCTGCCCCTGGCTCTTCAGTGGACCTGGGCATCACCCAGGTGTGGATTCATGGGCTGATCCATAAGCATCAATGGGGTGGAAGAGAGATGGCTCCAGTGGCACTTGCAGCCCTAGGAAAGGTCCCACCGCCCAGCAAGCACCACAGGTCACTGTCTTGATTTGACCAGAACCAGTACAGTCTGGCTGTTGTCATGGTCTGGGTGGTGACGGGGAGCACCTTCTTGCCTTAGGGCCCCCATGCATCCTCACATACGCCCTCCCAGGAGATCTGCCCCTGCTTTCATGGCAGGCTCAGCTGAAGTCAGCAGAAGGCTCAAATGCCGGCCTGGGGGGCAGGTGTGACAGCTCCACCTCAAATCAGCTGCCAAATCAGGCTCCCGGGCTACCACATCCCTTACCCCAGTGCTTTGCTGGGTTAGGGACTAATCTGGCCAGGCAGTTCCTGTCACCACTGCCGCCCTTTGTTGCCCCACATTTCTACCTGTGGACATTGCATCTTCCCATAAGGTATGTTTTTGAAATAACATGGATGCAACTGGTGTGCACACTGGGGAAAGTGGGTGCCCTCGGAAACCCTGGGCTTAAATGGTGCATGTCTGTATGGAGAAATGCTTCTGTCCTAATTTATAGGCTTTTAAATAATATCCAGGCTCAAATGTCACACAGACTTTGCAACACATGACAGGGTCCTTTGCTGCCTCTGGACCAGAGCAAGGTTTGAGCTGTGGGTAACATGGGCTTGGATTTACACTTTGCTGAGATGCTGGGGGAGGGATCAGAGCAGGGAGTTTTAGTCCTGCCTTGGTTTTGCCTTTGAAGACCGGCAATTTAAACAACAGCAGTTTTGTGGACACAGAAAGGGCATCAGCAGAATGTATTTACATGTGGCCTCAGGACTAGAATAGTCTTGCAGAGAACAGTGAAGCTCTCCAGGAGCAGGATTTCCATATAGCAGCTATAGGTGGTGGGCAGGCTCATGGAGGAAGAAATAAAGTAGGGGAGTTCAAGGGCCACTGAAGACAGCCCAGCAGCAGGGAGTGGAGAGCAGGCACAGGGGCACTTAATTATCCAAAGAGTTTTGGGGAAGCAGAGTGTGGGAAATGGTAATGGGAACCTGAAATCCATATCGGAGGGCACTGTCCCTTCGCACACTGGCCGTGTCAGTGTCCCGCAACAGGTTCCTCTGTTCCTTTTCATTGCTGCAGGAAAATAACTGCTGTCTCTTAAACAAAAAAAAAAAAAAATGTCGCAGAGCAGCTTTGCTCAATGCCTTCAATGGCCTCTGCGGGGACTGCTGCCTGTCCCATGCCGGGCACAGCTGCTCCCACCACCTCTGCTTTCTCCTGCCTCTGCATCATACGCCTCTCCCTGCCTTTCATCCCTCTCCCTCCCTTTCTTTTCCCTTCTTTTTGTTCACACTCTTCAGTGGCAGAGACCGCGCTGCTGCAGGAGCGGGATATGGGAACCTCTAGGTCCTCAGCACTGGTGGTGGTTTTCTGTGCTGGATCCCAGTTCCCTAGTCCCCATTGCCCCTTGAGGTGGGGCAAAACAAAAGAGAAACCTTTCCCCTGGCCTCCCCTCCTCTTCACTCAAACACATCTTTCCATGCCACCTCCTTTCTGCTTGGCAGGGAGCCCTCTTGCTTTGGATGGGTTTGGGGAGATAGGAACAGCCTGGCTGGACAAGGTGTCATTTCTCTCTGCAGAAGCACCTTGAGAGCTTTGGTAGTTGAACAGGAGACAAAATAAAGAAGGAGAGCACCCAACAGGTCGCAGGTGATGAAATTCTCCCTCTGCCCTCAGAGTGGTCTGTAAAGCAGCTGCCTCAGGGGGATGGAGGGTGCTGTGGCCAGAGCTCACCAGGGCAGAGGCACCCTGGGAGGTCCATGCATGGGGCGGTGGGTTTGGGGACAGTGGGACTTCTTCCCTTTTCTTGCCTGGCTTTTTTCTCAGCTCATCTTGTGGCATCTCAGGCCAAGGGATGTGAACCAGAGCTGCCAGGACTGCACACTATCTTGGAGGGAGGACAAGGGGCCTGGAAGGTGCTCAGCAGCATGGCCATTGCTTCATCTTGCAAGGAGCCATCTGGAGCTCTCTGAGACCCATGGCGAGGTCCCACCAGCTATGGGGTACAGGGTGCTGCACGAGCATACCCTGGAGATGGAGTAGCCTAGATCTTTTCTAACTCTCCTTTTCTCCAATTGCAAAGAGTTTGCATCTGGGAAGTGTTTAATTTAAAAAGGCCAGCGCTGCTGTATCACATTTCCTGTGTCGATCTCTGTTGGTTTATGACCAGTGAAATCCTGGTGTGAAAACAGAATCAGGCTTTGATTTCATCTGCCCCTGCTGTTTTATACCACTAACAACTTTGCATTTCTATAGCAGCTTTTATTCTAGGAGCTAAACGGGCTTCACAGACAGGCAATTAATTAATTGAGCCTCCCCAACCAGCCTGAGCCCTCAATGCCATAAGGAAGCATTTTGCAGAGGAGGAAACAGAGGCAGAGAGGAGCAAAATTACTCACCCCAGGTAAAGAGATGAACTGGCTGCTGACATGCTGCTGCTTCCACAGCAAGAGTTATGCTCTGCTGGTTGTGCCATTGCTCCTGGCTGCTGTGGAGATGGTCATGATGTCATTTCCAAACTGGTGTGGGAGCTGGTCTCAATGGGGGGAGAGACTGAGGAATGTCTTTCGGTATCTATCAATGACTGCCACTGCTGGAGCATCTGAGCCCAAATTAATTAATGAACTGCTACCACCTCTGATCATCCCAGCCTCTTGCTGGGGAATCCCCCGATTCCCAGTGCCAGGAATCCCCATTAAACAGTGCCAGGAGGCCCCCCTACCATTTCCCCTATCCGTCCGTGCTGACCAACTCCTGTTTCTCCAGGAGGCATTCAGGGTTTGCAAGGGAAGGTGGTTTCAGCTGAAGGGTTTGCTTTGCTCCAGGTACTATAGCTGAGATTTGGGGAGGGACCCTCCATGATGGCATGGAACAAGAGGAGTGATCCTCAGCCCCCCTTTCCAGGTCCTGCTCACCAACTGGTGAGCAGGATGCAACCCTGGGATGCTGCATGCTGTGGGCAGGATCTGGGGCACCTGGAGGGGTTGGAGGAACGTGCCTTTGCTCATGCAGAGTGAATATGTTCCTGGGGAAAGTGCATGCCTTTTATTATGAAACCCTGCTAATGGTTTGTTGTCTACCCAAATAACCATGGGGAATGAACTCGTGCACTTCCCAGCCTGCTCTGTGTCTTCCTGGCTCAGCTCCTTTCCGAACAAACATAACCTTTTGCAAGAATACCTGTCAAAATTGCTTTGAAATATTGAAATAGCAGGATGGGATATAGTTCACTCCTGGGCCTTAGTGCTAATCCGTCAGGACTCAGTATGTCCGTCCAAAGAGACCTGTGAGCAGGATGCAAGGGAAGAACTCTGGCAAGCAGCAGGGCCCCAAAGGTCTGCATCTGGTGAGCTTATTGCGGCACTGTGCTGGCTCACCGGTCTCTCACACACTCACCAGGGGAGCAGGGCAGCTTCGTGTCAGTCACGGGCTGAGGTGTGGAGGCTTGCAACTCATCTGGAGCCAATCAGGACAAAACTGTGTCCTTCAGCCACCAGCACGGCCTGGGATTGCCTTCATGGTCTCAACGCCTCCCTCTTCCTCCTCACCCCATGAGTAAGGCATCATATGTGAGTATTTTGGAGATGGGGCAAAAAGCTATTGAGACTTGGGCAGGCACTGGGGAGCAATGGTTGAGAGGCATGTGGTTGCTTTGGTGGCTATGAGACATGAACCCAGGACCATCCCCTTCCCTTCCAGTCTCGGAGTCCCAAGGGCTGTTGAGGGGCTCCCCAGGGTGTCCCATCTCCAAAGCCACTCATGAAATGGGAGTCAGACTGGCCTGTGGACAGCAGTAGGGCTGCAGGCAGGAGGTGCTGCACCCCCTGCCTGAGCCTGGAGCTGCACTTGGGGTTGTCCCTGGGGGAGCTGCTGGATGTGCAGTGGTCAGAGTGCCAGAAATGGGGGACAGGATTCCTGGGCCACAGCCTGTGCCTACTGTATTAGCTCTCAGTATGGGCAAGCTGTAAAGGCTTAGTGTCTTCTCCGTCAGCAAAAATCACCCCTCAGTGATGTCCTCAGAGAGCTGGAAGAGGCTTTCTTCTCTAGCTCATCGCTGGCTCCCCATCTTGAAAATTAAGGGGATAACCCACCCCTCAGTGGCAGACCCCAAGGGCCACCACGCTCCAGATATGTCTGTTGAAGTGGAGAGACCAATGCCTTTAAATTGTCAGGAGAAATCCCTTTGCATGGTGGCACCTTCTCAACCAAGAGCCTTTCACTCCTCATCCCCTTCCCTCTTCCTGGTGGTGATGGTCTCCCACCTGGAATGAGGTAGGTGATTCTGCTTTTCTGGGTACCTGCCTTTTTTCTCAGTGTACTTGGAAGTGATGAGAACCTGGACACAGACGACTGTTGGGAGTAATCAAAACCAAACACTTAGAAACACAGTCACTCCCACCCCCCTCCAGAAAATATCCTGTCAACCAACCAACCAACCAACAAAAAAGTTCTTCAAACGAAACTCCATCTCTTTCTCTAAAATCCATGATTAAAACCTGGTACAAACAGGTGAATATAGATATATATATATAGATATAGATATATATTTTTTTTTTAGTAGATGTAGTATTGTTTTTTTTTTCTCCTCTCTCTTTCTCATTATACAGCAAACATTGCAAATATAGAAATTTTCTCTGTACAATTAACGACTTCGGTTTACAATGCAATGTGTGGTAAAACCTCTCAGTGAGTGAAAATGTGAACGGGCCTTCAACCGGGTAAAAGTCTAAACTGGAAGACTCCGTTTGCAAAAACAGCCCAAAGGATGGATCTCCTTCTGGTCTCTTTTTGGTTTTTGTTGCTGTTTTTGTTGCTGTTGATTTTGGAAGGGAAGGAAAGAAGAACACAAACTGTTCACAAAGAATCCACAAAATCACGGAATAGGGACTCATGCAATGCAATATTGGGAAACGCCAGACCTCAGCTCTCTGCCCGCTCTTTCACTTCCTTTTTATATTCAATTTTTTCTTTTTTCTTATTTTTTTTAAAAAAAAAAAATCAAAATGAAACAAAACTCTCCTTTTTCACTCCACAGTTTGTTTTGTAAAGTTTGTGTTCAAATTTGGTGTGTGTCTCACCATTGTGAGGACATTTTAATATCTCACTTCACATATTATATAGAATATTTATAGATTTTTCATAATGTGTTCTCTCTTTTATTTTTTTTTTTTTAATTTTATTTTGTTTCAAAGACAGTCGGAATAAAAATAGCTGCTGCAGATTTCTTTTGGTCCAGTTAGTGTGTTAAGTCACGAGTTGTGTGAGGACTCAGGACTTTTGCTGGGCAGAGACGCCCTTCCAGTAGTCTAAGATGTCGTGAAGATCCTCGTCTTTGGCAAACTGGACCTTTTTGCGTAGGGCATGGCCGGCTGCCATATACTCCTCCTCGTCTTTGTGCCGCTTGCGGTTGAGTTTGAAGCGCTCCCAGATGCTGTGCGATGGTTTGCAGGTGTACTCGGGGCTGGAGGTGTAGCTCAGGTTGTGATATTGAGGCGAGAGCTGGGAGTAGGCCAGGTCTCTGGGGCGAGGACGGGTCAGAGGCTCCAGGATGGAGGGCTTTCGCCCCGCCATGCTGTCGTGCTGCTCCCCTTGGTGCGAGCTGGGGTACGAGTGCCGGTGTTCGCTGTACTGACGGATCTTCTCCGCCTCTGCCCGCAGGATGGCCGCGGCCGGCGTCACAGTGAGGATGGTGTCGGTGGTGGGGGATGTCTTCTCAATGTATTTGGCTTCTGATTTGTGGCCCGATCCCTCAGAGCGGTAGGACCTGGGGCTCCGTATGGAGCCACTGGAAGAGGTGCTGGAGCGTTTGGGGGCTGCCTCCATGCTGTGGTGTCGCTGGAGAGGGTGGTTGTAGCTTTCCTTGTAGACAGGGGAGAGGAACCCGTGCTTGCTGGGGATCTGCTCTGATAAGAGCACCAGCTGAGGCTCCACCGTGGAGACTGCCCCTGATTTCACTCCTTGGAAGGAGGTGGACTCAGATTTCAAGGCATCAATGCAGTTGTTGATGATCTGGTTCACCTTGTCCACCTCCTTGGCAATGGTGGAGATCTCAGCCACAGAGCTCTGGGTGTCCGGTGGCAGAGACAGCTCACAGTCTCGCCTCTCGGGTTGCTCACCTGTCCTCACCTCCATGTAGTTGCCCTTGGTGGCCTTGGGGGTCTCGCTGCTGTCAATCAGCTTGTACTGCTCGACCTCACCAGCAGAAGGCAGGTAGGGGATGCGGGTCACCGTCTCCCCACCCAGCATTTGTCCCTGGGACAGCTGGGTGATGCTGGTGGTCTCCATTTCTGGCCCGTATTTCAGCTCGATGATGGTCTTCTTCATGCTGCCGGCAGCCTTTTTGTGCTTCTCCTCCTGCTGGCGCCTCTTCCGGAGACAGTAATACACAACGCCCAGGACAATCACCATGCCAAAGAGACAGCCCAGGATTGTCATGATATAATGAGTGGCAGTGGAAGGGGTGGGCACTGGCTCCTTGCGGTTGGGTCTGGTGGGTGTGATGGTAACACAAGTGTGGTTGTACTTGGAGTATTGGTGGACAGAGACTACACAGTAGGTGTAATCTCTTTGTGCTACTAGGTTGCTCACGGTGATGTTCTCCTCCTTCTTCCTGAGCTTGGTGATCATGGAGGAGAAGCCATTTTCAAACTGGGAAAGGATGTACATCTTGCTGAAGGGGTAGGGGATCTGCACGGTGAGGACGGCTGAGTTGTGGTTGAGGTGCTTCACCTGGATATTGGGGCGCACCTCCGTTTCACCAATGGGTGTGAAGAGGGAGAACTGCGGGGTCGTGCCATCGCCAGAGGAGCACTCCTCCTCGGAGCAGGGGCTTTCAGAGGGCACCGTGGTCACCTGGTACCTGGGAGGGATAAAACGAGGGATCACAGTGTAGGAGCCACCGGTGCAAAGGGAAGAGAGCATGCTCAGAGCATTGCGGTAGCCAGTTCGGCCTTGGCCTAACAAATAGTAGCCCATGTAGTCGGGTGGGGAGTCACACTGCATCCGGTCATACGTGCGTGTCATGTTGGTGAAAGCCTCCAGCCATTGCAGAAAGCCAAGGAGCTCGCAGGAGCAGTAGAAGGGGTTACTGTAGAGTTCACAGACAGAGAGCTTGTTTAGGCCCCGAAAAGTGTTGCTGTCGAGTCTCTGGATCCTGTTCATAGACAGGTCAATGTTCACTATGTTGGGACACTCCCAGAAGGCATTGGGGGTGACGGACTCGATGAGGTTGGCCTGGAGATAGAGGTACTCCAGCTTCCCCAGGCCCCGGAGGATGCCTTCAGTGAGGTTCCTCAGTCGGTTGTAACCCAGCTGCAGCACCTGGAGGTTGAACTGTCCTGAAAAGGCACCGTCCTCGATGTAGGAGATCTCGTTCTTTGTCAGGTTGAGGTATGTCAGGTTGCCAAAGCGGCTGAGCGAGGCATACTGCACGCTCTTGATCTTGTTGTCGTTCAGCCGCAAGTCCACGATGGTGCTGTTGATTTGCTGGGGGATGGACTCGTAGGGGGGCTGGTTTTGGCTGCAGATGGCCAACCAGACGAAGCCCTTGTCCCCCTCGATGAGCCAGCAGTCTGCCCGCACCCCACCGGTGTGCAGGAGAGAGACGGCTGCCACACACATGCAGAGGGCTGACGTCACGGCCCACCGGCGACCTGCCATCTGGAAGGGCGACGCGGAGAAGGGGTTCCTGGTCTGCCGGAAGCGGGGTGGGGAGCAGGAAGATGTGGGCTAGTTCTTTTTCAGCAGCTTCTCTTGTCTCTCCCTTCTCCTCATGGCTTGGAGACAAGGTGGAAGCATCCGTGGAGAAAGCGGACCTCAGTGCCCACGGTAGTCAGCAGCCACCGGCCGGGGGCTACTACCAAGGCCTGGGTGGCTGAGGCTGGTCCCGCATCACCAGGTCTCTGGCATCTTGGGGAGGGAGTCATGAAGTTAGGTGCCCGTGCGGAGGAGTCCCTCTGGCTTAGAGACAAGCCTTCCTCTCACTTTTTATAGTACATCTCCTCATTTTCTTTTTGCTGCCCATCACGACACTGGTCCCCATCTCCATGTGCCTCCAGGGGTCTGGCTGTCCCCGCTTGGTCCCTCGTCTCACCTGCTCAGAAGAAAACACAAGCACAAACTAAACACAAAGGAAATACAGTTAACATTTAGAGGTGTTGTAGATGCATCCAATTACGCTCTTACTGTTAGGCACTTGCCTTCTAACTCTGACTACTGCCTTTCAAGGAGCTCTTGGTTTATTTGGGTGTTGCCACCAGTAGCATTTGGCATCATGAGGAAAGGTGGTCACCGACTATGGAGGCCATCCTCTGAGCCCATTGTCCAGCATCATGTTATAGGCAGTTGAGAGACCAACACACATCCAGAACACTGTTCATCTGACCTATTTAGGTGTCTACCTTAGGAGGAGAAGAGTGATGCCCCAGAAGTGTCTGTTCCTCTCTGCGGAGAGCAGATGAACTCTAGGCAACTTGCTCTGATGTAGATTTGATGTTGCAGCATTTTGCTGAGGGGAATCCTAATTGTCTTGCGTGCTGGTGTGTGCAGCAGCAGTGCCCATGGAAGAGGACGCCAGTTGAGGACACCGTGTCTCTCTGACTGCACTGCTGCATGGCATCTAAGAAATCCCAGCATCAAGTGTCTGTCCCATTTTTGTGAACCTGAGCTGTAGTTCCAGGGCACTCTTTGACTGCAAAACACGCTAGAGTGATTGTCCACAATCTGATGTCATTGTCTGTGGCTGGGGCTTGCTGCCTGTTTCCAAGACCTCTCCCTCACAGGTGAAATGATGCAGAGGTGGAGAAGAGCCTCGACCACTCAGTGGCATAATGAGTATTTGCAGAAGATGGAATAAGACCTCCCCTCCCCAGCCAGAAACAGTTGTTTGAAGACCAGGAAGAGTCTTCACTAGACACAAGCCTATGGGACAGCCAGCAGCCTCCCTTTCCACAGAAAAACTAATTCCTATCTCACATTTTCCATTATTTTTTTCTGCATTTTTGACTAAATATAAATATCCACAGACAGCACTTCTACTTCATTTTGTAATTTCTTAGAGAAACAGGAAAGCAAAAGTGGAGAGGAGGGAACTGCACGAACATCAGCATCTTTGGGGTCATGCTTTTCCACAAGATGTTGAAAATATCATCTGTGAACATCTCTACTGCCAAACAGCGCTCAGAGCTGGTAGGACAGATGCAGTGAGGTGTTGTGGCAGAGATGGAGTGTCCACAAATGGGGAGAAAACATCATGGCCTATCTGGAAAAATCCTTCTTGAGACTTTTGTTTGGAACAGGAGCTCTGCTTGTCTCCCTTGTCCCAGGGCAGACTGCAGGAAGACACCACCAGCACTCCTTGAAAACACAGCTGGTAGGAACTGGAGGTATATTGGACATCCATGAAGGAGACAGGGGCACATTTTAAATCTAAATTTTCGTTCATTGGCTCTGCAGGATAGTATAAATCCAGAAATTGGTTTCCAAGCCATTTCCCAGTGACCAGGCAGTGAAGGGACTGTGCTTGGTGCTGCATGCCTGAAAATTGCATGAGGCTGATTGTCAAGGGGCATTTAGGGGCAGATGCCATACCCTTGCCTTTGTCCTGAAGAAACCAGGTTCTTCTCCACCCATGATACCAGGCAAGAAGCAGACCATGTTTCACTGCAGAGATCCCTGTTAACCATTCACAGTTTATGCCTTGATAAACAGGCCAGTAATAAGAAGCAGTAAAACAGTTTATTTGTTCTTTCTGGATTGTGAACAATGAGTCTATTCCCTGGTGGCACAGTTGGATTCCACTACATGAATAACAAGTTCTGGTCTCGCGTCAGCTCTCTGCACATGAGAGTCTCCGGCCACCTTGTCCTCCAGCAGATGCTCTACCAGCTGCTAGGGGAGACGAGGCTGTGGAGGAAAACAACAGCCAGACATTCAGTGCCCCCACAGAGGGCAGGGTGTGCAGTACACCCTTCTTGCAACCTGTACTGTCTGCAGCGGTTGTGCAGACGCATGTGGGTGAGATGTGCTGGCCCTAAGATGATGCTGCTGTGGGGCTCTGCCTGGGTACGTGCAGGTTTCTCTCTGCCTTCCCAGTGTCTGGTGTTGTTCTATCCTAGCTACATTTGGCAGAAAGTTCAACAAAACCAGGTTTTTAAAATAGTTTACAAGAACCAGGGCTCGGGTGGAAGGAATGCTGAGAGCAAGGCAGCTGAATTTCAGGTATGCTCTTTCTTGGGGGTAGAAACCTGGAATTTAGCATGCTTTTACATTGTTATTCCAGCACTTATATCACCACAGTAATACTGATATTGCAGGTAACCCCATTTTGGGGAACAGTACCTGCTGCACTGGCAGGAGCACATTTGCAAGGATGTGCTGTCCTTGCCCTGGGATGATTTACCTTGACCTGGCAGCCCATTTTGACATATCCAAGTCCTTGGAGCCAGTGAGGAAGGGAAGAGGGACTGTGCTTCTTGGGGCAATGCAGGTAAGTGCTCCCTCCCTTACCACCTCCCCAGCTGATGGGGAGGCACACGCTCCAGTGCCAGGCTGAAAGACATCTGCTGCTATATCTTTCCCAGCACTGGGCAACTCAGTTAACCTCTCTACATTCCAGTCTCCTCTCTGGTACTGTGAGATAATGATAGCACTTCACAGGGCTGTAGAAGACTGAAGGAAAGTGCCCCAAGCTCCTCTTGGGCTGAAAATCCCAGCAGATGTGTTGTGCTTTGGATGGAGACTTTCTCTCCCTCCAGCTGCAAGCTGGGCTCTAGATGTGCCCAGTCTCCTCTGCCACAGCAACCAGCTCCTCAGACTGCCTCCAGTGAGGGTTCACATTGACCCTAAGGGTGTGGAAGAAGGGTAGTCCTGGCCTGCAGAGCCATAAGCAATGGTTTGCCCCAGTTGTCCCTTTGAGATGGCACAGAGGGTGCTTTCCTTGCCTGCTGCCCTGCAGTGCTTGCCCTTGGTGCGAGCATCTCCCTGTCTTCCTCCATGGACCTGGCATTGTGGGGACCTCTCGCAGACAGGGGAAGCCCTGCCGAATTGAGACAGCACAGGCTGCAGGGTGTGATGCATCTTGGCATACTCTCTTTAGCAAGCACTTATTCTTTCTCCTCTAACTCCCATTTTGACCCAACCATCCTCTCTGGGTGACCTTGTGTTTGGGATTTCTCTGCAGAGCCAAACCAGCCTTTTTTCTTGCAGAGGAAGATTTCTTGTAGACTCCTCCCTGGGGAGGCTGCGGGCTGCAGCCTGTGTCAGAGGGCATTAGCTAGTGGAGTGGGACCATCCTGTGAACAAAGGGCAGAGACACCTTCCATGGACCTTGCCAGGCTGATCCCCTATAGCCTTCTCAACACCCATGTGCCTCCCTCATCTAATTGGAGGTGTCGGGATGAAGAAGAGAAACAGTAAATGACTCAAACATGTTCAATAAGGCTCCTGCTGTGTGTTTTCTCTTCTTTCCTGTACATTGCCTATCAGATGAGTCCTTCCCAACAACAGAAAGGAGAAAAGGCATTTTATCAGCAGCCTGAGTTTAATTTCAGCTCATTAAAGCAAGCAATTTGCTGGTTTATTTGCTTTGCAAAGTGTGAATAAAATGACAGCATTAAGGAGATGTAAGAGAGGAAAGAGGGGCTAATCTCCCTTTTTATTAGATTGCCGGGACATGACTGGAGAGTGGAGATGTGGTTCTTGTTGCTTTGCACAGAAGGCATAATTGTTCATCTTGTTGGCTTCTGAAAGCCTCCTTCCCAGCATCATGCCAAGGCGGGTGCGTGTGGGTGTGTGCCTGTGTGTGTGTGCTGCAACATCAGCCAAGCGCCGAGCATCCCGCGAGGCGGGGCGGGAGCAGGGGCACTCCCAGTGGCTCCCAACTCATCTCCCTCTAACAGCAGATAACAAACATTCAGGAGGTTTCGCCTTCCTCCCTTTTCTACCTTTTACCTCACCTCTAATCTCCCTTTTCTATTCATTTCTGCTTCTGAAATCCCAGGCTTGATTCTTGCAGGTTAGAAATAGAGCAGCCCATCGGCGAAGGAGCCTTTGCCATCCCTGACTTTCTGCAGCTGGGACGTGGCTCTGGAGAGCAGGGGAGAGACCCCCCTGCCTCTTCCCCACAGACTGGATAAAAATGAATAAGAAAAGCTAGTGTTTTAACCCTCCTGCCTGACTGATTTGTCTTTGCCCAGCTGTCCTGGTTTTATTCTCCTGGTAACCCAATTGCACACCACTTTTCCCAGTCCTCTGACACTCTGCAGAGCTGCCTGGGAAAACCTGGGAACAAACTACCTACAACTCTAATGTGAAAAATAGACAGGGAAGTGGAGGTTTGGGGTTCTCCTTCACTGACTGAGAAAGAAACAAAAGAGAGGAATGAAGACAATGTGGAACAACAATAGCAATGATTTGAAATGATGAATTTAATCTCAGTCTGGACTATCTTGAACTGTGGCACCATGCTGACAATGACAACAGGCCATGTCCGTGGGCAGACCATGGTACCCACCCAGTACCTTGCAGGAAATACCATTCCTGCAGTTACTTGTGTACTGCAGACACTGCTGTAATTCCCTTTCCTTCCGCTTCTACAAGGCAGCATGGTTTGACCAGGTGAGAAGATGTCAGGCTCATGAGGCTTACAGAGGCCAGCAAAGGGGCAATGAAAACTCCCTCACACCTTTCTGCTCCTACTCATTGTCTCTGATCTCCAGTATCCCTGCTGGAGCCCAGAGCTGTGCTTTGCCCTGCTAATCCTCAGCCCTAACCTGCGATGTCCTCCCCTCCTACCTGTCCCTGCTTCTCCAGCCCTGGTCCCCATCAACCCAGCAGCAAAGAGGGACTGCTGTGATTTTGTGATGTGCACGAGGCTGCAGCCTGCACTGGATGAGCAGCAGCAACCTTGTCCTTCTTGAAAACCCACAGCAAGGGAGGTGGAAAGGAAAAGGCAAAGCTGGGGCTCCAAAAACCAGTGCAGGCGGGCTGGTAAATTTTTGCTTCCATCTCCTGACTAATGGCATCTCAGTATATTAAACCAGAGCAGCAGCTGCAAAGAAGCAAACAAAGCAGCCGTGGGGGCTGGGTAGATAGAGGGAGAGCAAAATGGGCAGCACATATAATAATATGCTGTTCTGGCACTCAATTCCTAATTTTGTTATTCTACTGAATGAATTATTTCAAACTGTGGATTAGATTTACTGAGTGAAGGCAAGGAGCCAGATTAACATGCATGCGCATGTGCGTGCATATACACGCATACACACAACAGTGCTTCTCTCCTTGGCATTTCTGCATCTCCATAACTTCATTCTCCCTAGCTGCTCCATCTCCAGCTGGCCGTGTTCCAGCATATCTTAGACCCTCTTTCACAGCTGCTTGGCTGATTTTATCAATAGATGAAGGAGCCCCACTACAAAGAGAGACAGAGAAAAACGGGAGCGATACATTACAAACGATAAATGTTTAGTCACCCAAAGAGGTGGGGAGGGAGAATTTGGCAAACAGGCACCAAATTTTAAAATGAACTTTTGTTCTTCATTATGCATAAAATAATCTCTCCATGATGGCAGAGAAAACATTTATTAGTGATGAAGTCTCCCCTAAATGGGGGACGTCTGTCCTGTATGTGTCAGGTGGGGAAAGGAGACTGCCAGGCAGGTTTTTCTGCTCATTCGTATTCCTGGTGGTTACTACATGCCTCCTGCCAGGTGATGTTGGTCAGAATCACAACCATGATGAATAATAAAGATGCCCAGGCCTGTAAAATTCAAGTTCATTTTATATCCAGAGGTCCTGGTACTAATATTGCCTCCACAGACAGGGTTTAGGTGGTATTTTGTGCATCACAACCTTATTCCCAAATGCCTCACAGTGTTAGATAATAGAGTTCTCCAGTCAATTCTACTCTCTTTCCTGCTATTATTTGTTATTTAAGAAAAATAGGCAAGGGAGAAGAGATATATTTTCCACTGAGGTTTAAAGAGAGATGAAGAAGAAATGAAGCAGAGAGGTAAAAGGGGGCTGAGGGAGAAGTGCCCAGCATTGCATACAGGATAGCTTTTACTGAGACCTTGGAAGGTCACAGACTAGATGACAAGTAGCCATGTGGGAGGGGTGGGGAAGAGATCACTTTTCTGGGGTAGGCTGGGAGAAACAAACAGAAATTACACACTTGGTCTCTATACAGGGTCATTACTATTAGCAGTGTATCAACACTCATGGGCTCTAACTGGTGCTAGGGCCAATGTTTCTCTCCTTGTGTTGTTCCTACCAAGGGGAATAAAAGTCAATAGAGATCAAGACACTAATGGCTCTTCAGTGTCCGTAGACACTGGCTGCTGGATCACCTTTGCAAGAGGCATAAGACACTTTCCACAGACCAGTGGCTGAATGAATGTCAACCTGAGGAGCCTGAAATGCACCTGGTTAAGGCCCTGAAGACACTAATGACACTGATCAGCCTCACCTGGGACCTCCACCCACACCCTCTGCCCATGGGCTCAGAAGTTCCATATAAGCTCAGCCCTGGGCCCTTTATCCCTTCCTGAGCTCTGCTGGAGTTGTGTGTGTGTCTAATTCTGCTTGTGGTCCTGCCTCCCAGATGAACCCTAGGCTTGTGTGGTAGGTGGTTTAGCCCCTTTTGATGGACCCCTCAGATGTGCACCGTAACTTGTACCTAGTGCTGTCCTTGGCCCTATTTCCTTTTGCTCTGGACTGGACTTCTTGATGAGCCCTGGATATGGTTCATCTCTTACCTTGCCTCAGGCTGTCAATGGACCCTGTTGCTATCACCTGTGTTCATGTGCTGGGGGATATTGCTCTAGCTGGGGAGGAAACCCACTGTGCTGGGGTCACCCTGGCTCCTGCCTTTGAACAGCCAGCACTTGCTGCTGCCTCCTATGGATTTCCATAGGAGATGGCTTTCTCTGCAGGTGGTCACATGGGGAATTGTCCAGTAAAATGGTTTTCTGGTGATAAAATGTACTTTCTGCAAAATTAAATCTTTGGCTGAAAAGCTATGATCGTCTTTGTAAGTTGAGATTTAGGCCAATTTAGCTGTAAACGTGTGGGTGTTGTAGTATCTGACAGGAGCCCTAGTTCAAAGCCTCTACCAGCCAGGCTGAGGTCAGAACTGCCATCTGGAAAGGCCAAAACAAACTTGTTTGCGCATTTTAAAGAACCTTTTTGTTCTATGGCAAAATAAATTCTGTGTTAAAACGACAATATTTTCAAAACAGGTTAGCTCTTGGGATTTCAGGAAATACAGATATTCTGCTTCTCACTCAACTGCAGTTTGAAGTCATTTACATCCATCTCATGCTGCATGGCTTCCAGGTTCTATTGAAATGACAACCCTATCGCAGACTGCTGTGGGCCACTGAGCAAAATTCTCTGCTGAGTTTAAGTAAATGAATAAATGATCTCCCTGCTGAACAACCTCTTAGGCCCAGCTGGGTTACCTGTGCATTAAACCAGCCTTCTGAAATACCAGCATGGGCAGATATGAAATGTCAGCTTCTGCCCATGACAGTGTACTTGAGCTGTCAAAGAGCCAAGGAGTGTAATTAGAGGGGCAGAGTTAGAGGAAAGTGAAGAGGAAGAAGATTTTAGGGGATGTAGAGAACTAAGTTCTGATCAGATACAATGGCTGTAATAAGAAAAGTGTGTTTCCATGGGAGAAAGCCTCTCTAGTATTTACTTGATGGAGTTCTGCCTTAGAAATAATCAGCCTGAATCACAGCTCCATTATGAGGTGGTTATGTTGACATTAGGCTGGGGGAAAGCAGAGGTCTTGTGTGGAAGCAGGACTCCTGTTTTCCCCCAGTAAATAGTGCTGAAGATCAAAGCATGCTTTTCCAGCACCGTTACAAAGGAGGGAGCCTGCCCCATGCTGGGAAGTGAAGCTGCTGGTGTTCCTCAGCACTGACAATCTGAACTGTGTCTTGTCTCTGCTGCATTGTCATCCTTGCTCAGATCTTTGCTGTTTGGAAGAGGGTTTTACTGCTTTCATGCATTAATTTATTTTTGCAGGAGGCCTGCATAACCCTTTGCATCCCAGACAGGAGAATCCACTTTTGTACAGAATGAAATCTGGTGGTAGATCCATGAAATAGTTAGCTTTGATGCAAACTACTTTCAGAGGTGCAAGTGTTTTGTTTGCTCTGATCACTTTTTTTATGGTCATATTTTCAAAAGGACTCTATCTTCTCTGTCCCACTGTTCCCCTATGAAGGGATCTCAGGCCAGAAAGTGTGGGTCTCTGACCAGTGCCTACCTCAGTCACAGTTTCTAGGTGGACTGTACTGATTAGTGCTGACAGATGGACAAGAAAATATACAGCACACATAGGACTTCAAGATAATGGTCTGCTGTGATTCACCTTTTCATCAGCAAGTCTCCTGCATGCAGGAATTGCTATGGCTGTGCTGTTGGCAAACACCTCTGCTAACCTCTTGCTGTCTTGTTCACCCTTGAAGTTGGTCCTGCTTCTCTTGTTGGAGGAGACTTTCAAACATCTCTTCCAACCTAAATTACTGTGTGATTTTAATGATTTAGCTCTTGTCCTCTGGATATGAGAAGCCCAGCTTAAGGCTGAACCTTCTGGCTGTCCACTTTTTGAAGGGGGTTTCTGCCCAGATATAGCAATATCTGGCAAGCCCCGGTGCCCTACAGGCCTAATTTTAGCTCAGTGCTGCAGGCTGGCTTCCTGTCATGGGCCAGGAGAAGGTTAATGATCATCTGGGCAGCTCTCCAAAACCAATCTAATGTTTATTCAGGATAACAGCATTGCAGAGGAAACCAAGCATGACCACCTTCCACACACAGCTTACCCAGTACGGCCCTGTTCCTGTGCACAGCTCTGCTGGGGGAGCTCAGGTTTGTTGGCTCTTGGAGGAGGGACTCACTTCTCTTTCCCTAGGTCAAGATAGGTCCTCTGCAACATTTCCAACCCTGCTTATGTCCTGACCTCTTAACCCAAACAGGTGCTGTGTTTCTACAGAAAAATACTTCAACAGGCTGTGGGTCTGTTTCAGCAGTGGAAATATGCACTTACCCTTATTGCTAAAATTTTATAGGATGCTCTTCCTGGGTCAAATACTCATGCTACAAACAAATATCCATGCCACAAGCACCCTAGTTTGCTGGCCCCTGTGAAAGGTGAGTGTTCAGCCCCACTGCACCCTCCAGGTCTCTGCAGTGCTAGGACGAGCTGAGGGATGTGGCACAGTGGTCCCAGCCTGGTGGGGGTGGCTTGGTGGGCCTGGATGTTTCATGTCTGTGCTCCAGCTGGGTCTGGGATGGGGGTAAAAGGATGAAGAGCTGGTGCAGATTAGTTCATGAGGTTGTGGAGGGATTTGACTGTACCCTGTGGCAGAGGGCAGAGCCCATAAGATGTTTGTGGGTGTTTATTCACCTCAGTTGCTGTTTAACAGCTTCATTTCAGCCCTGAATTTACAGCCTTTTCCTCCCATCAGTGCAGTCCCTGCAGTTATTCTGCCATACCTTTGACACAACACAAACAGACATGCAATGGACTCATCCCAAGGATATCCCGCACCTGTAAGGAGGTGCATACACTGCTTACTTGGAGCTTCCCTTGGGTCCTTCAGGGCTCCATGAAGGGTTTGGTTGTGAACCATAAAGCCTGAAAGCTCGCGACACACTGTGTCAAGGGAATGACTCTTCCAGCAATGAGTACTTGCAGACATACATGGCCAGCAGCGGAGTTCTTGCTGCTTCTCTTGGAGGGCAGAAAAAATTGTACTGATAGCAAAAAGTGTTTTCTGCGAGAGCCCTGAGATACCAGTACTGGCTTCACCATCAACAGTCCCCAAATAGCCGGTACTTGCTGGCTTCCCAGGCATGCTCTGAGAAGCATTGTGAGAACAACTATTTAGAAGGGTCTCTGGAGAGTGCTGGGGATGTGCTTCCTTCTACATAAAATGGTCAGGGAGATGGCTGGGCAGCCAGATGGCCACATTTATGTGGAGCTGATATTAGTGTCTCATTTGATTGTGTTTACAGCATGGTTAATGTGGCTCCTAGATACCTGAGCAAGTATCTTTATTATGATAAATCTAAACAGAATGAAGATATGGCTCTACTGCAGGCTTGGCTGGTTAAATTGAGTGCTGGTCAGTGTTTATCTCAAGGATAGCTCATTTCCCACTCAAGTATGCCCATGTACTTGTGGGAATAAGCAAAGCCCGACTTTGGCCATGGAGGATGCTCAGTCACAGGTATGAGGGAGCATTTGGTCTCCTCTGTGGTGCCAGCAAGCTTAAAACCCAACCAAATGGCCTTCTACGCAAAAATGTGTGAATGGAAGCAGAGAAGCTTGGAAAAATGGGTCATGTACGTGCCAGTCTCCTTCCAAGAGAAGCTGGTTTTGTCTTGACATATGGTTAATGCCAAATGGCTGGTGGAAAAACAGCAGTAGGAGCTGTTGGTGTGTTAGTGTGCCTTTGCAGCACATGAAAGCCCTTCCTCCTCATATCTGCTCCTCAGCAGAGTCTGTGGCCACTCTCTGGGCTGCTGTATTTCCCTGCTTGTCCAGAGACCTGCAAAAGTTATGGAAGGTGGAAGGAAAAACTTTGGAGTCCAAGACAATAGAAGTTGGGAGATATGCCAGGATTTGGATTTGCCCGTCCTTTTCATAAACATTTCCTGTGGAGGTTATCCAGCTTGAAAAAGCAAGTGAACCCAGAACACCCACCCTCTCTGGAGGAATGGAGTTTATCGTTAATAATCTACTGCTAAAAGGGTAACATCTGTTTTGGACAAACTGTAATGAGATTTAAACCCCAGGTGGAGGGAGGACTTCACAGTAATAAATGACTTTCTGTATGTCTAAATAGTTTTAATTTTTTTTCTGGCAGAAATAGCTGCTTTTCACCTCAGGCTCCTTTTTGCCAGCTCTTTTTGTTTAATGATTGCTATTAATTTCCAGGGTGGCAGATGGATTCTAGCCTGTGTAGTCTGAAATGAGGAAAAACAGCCCATGAAGGTGTGAGCTTGTTGTGAATGTTTGCACAGGTCACACACGTGCTGGTGGGATGCCATGTGTAAGTGTTTGCTTTCCAGGGGAACTATTGCCTCTCAGTAGCTGCTCCCCACCCCTGGCATGTTTGAGCATCTCTTGCTCAGATAGGAAGGAGAATTAACTTTCCTGGTTGCTGCTAGTAGCTCTGCCTGTTTAGACCTTGATTCAGCAGAGCTGCTAATTTCAGCAAGGCTTTGGGAGGAATTCAAACCAGCACTTAAGTGCTTTGCTAAATCCAAGCTGAAGTGAGCTGGAGCACCACGTGGTCTCTAGAACATGGGAAGGAGCTCCCTGCCCTGTCTGGGTGATGCCTGTAGCTGGGTGCTGCCAAGTAATAGGGATTCCTCCTTATGCATGAGACGCATTTTTCAGTGTTTTTTCCTGTTTGTTGTGTTTTTTAAATATATGTATATATATATACAGTGTGTGTGGGATGCTCCAAACAGGCCATCCTTCTCCATCCTCTGGCTGTGAAGACAAGTGGCTGCTTCTGAACCCAGCACACCCTGCCACAAGCTTCTAGTGCCCAAAGGAGGACTTCCTTTATCCTCTCTGCCACCACCTCCTTCTCAAGAATCCCACTGAACAGCTAATCCCAATCAGTGCTACAGCATGCTGGGGTGCCCTCCTTTCTCTTTCCCCTGCTGTGCAGCACCTCTGGATGTGGCTCAGGATGTGAGTGTTCAGGATATATGAGTGGCCAGGTAAAAAGCTGAGTCCAGGAAACAAGGCTGCTGATGGACCACCCCATGGCATTGTCCTGTGACCAGGTAGTTGCCCCAAGACAAGAGCATGGTGGAGGACAGGGGAAGGAGGGAGGGTTTTTGTTGCCTGGGACTGGGTAAGCCCTGGGACAGAGAGAAGGGTATAGAGATAAAGTGCAGCATCTCAGGTGATGCAGATAATCTCCTTTAATCTCCTGCTCAAAATAACCCAAAGTCAAGTAAAGGAGGGATTATATGGCCTAAGCCACTGTTATCGTCAGGGTGTAATAGACTTAGGTTGCATCTGAAGGGCTGCTGAGGAGGAAGAGGAGCTGCAGCAAATATTGGCCTGCTGGAGATGCTTCCCCAGCAAGAGTGACTGTGGGCTGGGCACCCTCCTGGGTAGCCCAAGGAGAGAGTAGGGGCTGCAGGGTGGGCAGCTGCTGCCAGATTTGGGAGCCTGTGCAGGGACCTGGTCCTGGGGAGAGACTGTCTTAGATGCTCACTCATCACCTTGACATTACTGATGGGTTTATTCCTAGTGCAGGATCCAAAGTGCTTTACAGCCATTAATTATCCTAATGGGGAAGCAGTGACCATCAAACGCATTTTACAGATGAGGAATAGAGCCTGTAAGGAGGTAAATGACACTTCAGGTGCTGGGGCAGGTCTAGAGCAAGGTGGTCAGTCCCTTCCTTCCCAGCTCTCTCAAATTTTAATGGTCCCTTTCTTAGATCCTTTTGGTTGCATGTTCATGGCAGCCATGAGGTGCTGGTAGGCTGAAGGCATCTCCTACCCTTTGCCAAAAAGCCACACCAAAGCTCAGCTGCTGCCAGAGAAAACTGAATTTCAGAGCCCTATTCATCAGCTCCTGGTGATGCCTACAAGATAGTGGCAGCACAGAGACACTGCAAAGTGGGATTGCAACAGGGAGGGAGCAGAGCATGTTCATTTTAATGAGCTTGTCCCTGCCTAAAGGAGAGAGAAAGTGAGAGGCCAACCCAGTTTAATAAACTCTAGCATGTGGATTTAATCAGATGGATCATTGTTCCCCTGCACAGGGATGAATATATTAAAAAAAATGATTCAAACTTTTCCCTTTTGTTTTTCATTTGTATTATGTGCTATGGTGTGATAAAACATCCTGGGGCCAACTTGCAAGGCAATAAAAGAGATGGTGAAGGAGAGGAAGACATTGATCCATACAAGCAAACACAAGTACTGTGGGGAGGGAGGCTGCTGTGGGCTGGGCTTGAAGTGAGGGGCTACAGCATCCTCAGCCCCACAACAAAACCCCAAGGAAGGTGTGTCTATGGGGTCTGACCTTCTGTCAGCTCCTCTCCAGGCTTCCAGTGACAAGCCTGGATAGTGCAGTAAGGTTGTCATCTGAGATCACTAATAGGAGTTTAAGTCTAATGCTAAAAGCTGTCCCTGGTCAAGCGTGAGAACTCCATCTCACTACAGAAATGTCTGTGCACAAGCATATCCCTGTGTTCCTGCCCCAAGATGGAAAAAGGGGCCTGTCCAGTCTCCTACTTTCTGCAGGGACACCAGCTAGGGTGATGTGCTGGTGGTGTTTTGGGGTTAGGTGGCATTTGCCTTTAAGGGAATGGTGCAACAGGACAAATTTTCCTCTGGACTCTACCCTCTTCCTTACCAGGAGTCACTTCATCACTGCCTCTCCATTGTCCCATGTGCCAGGCAGCTAAGAGTGGGGTCCTGAGTGTTGCTTATTAGTTTAGAGAAACTAAAAGGCTCTGGTTGTAAAGCTGCAAAGTGTTGTGTGCATGGCAGCAAGAGGAGGGATCAGGGTTCTGCCACTGCTCGCTGACTGAATGCCACATCACTGTGCCTCTGCCCGTCTCTGGGGACAGCAGGCATTGCAAGAAGGCATGGGAAGATCTTGATTCAGCACAGCAAAGAGCAAAATGGGTCTGCGGGTGACGCAGGTAGGATTGTATCAGTGCGTGCCTCAGTGGTGTACAGCTCTGGGCTTGCAGGTCTCTTGCTATGTGGGTGTGAATAAAGCCAGCTTAGGCAAAATAGTCTTTTGCACTAAATCCTAGACAGACCACCTGGTGCTGTGGTCAAGGACATACTTTAGGGGCCTCCAAGCTGCCTCCATGGAATTTACCTCCTTTGCCCAGATCAAGCTCAATGTCCTTGGCTCAGGCACAGGCTTAATAACTTCCAGCCCTTGCTCTGCTCACTCTCTCCTGGCCCGTCAGGCTGTGTGCCACCCTGAGACATGAAGCATTGGCTCTCCAAGGTTGGGACAGGCCACATGGTTGGATTTTAACCACTCTCCTTAATATTAAAGCCAGAGCTGTCCTGCTGCATTGGTGTATGGTAAGACAGTCCTCAGGAGGAGAGACAGCCTCCCTGGCAGTTTACAGATGGATGTCTGGCTAAAGGCAGCCTGGAGGCATTTTTGGCAGAGGGCTACAGGTCCCCCCCTGCCACAGAGCAAGGTTGTGCCTGACAGATTTGCACCCCAGCCCTAGGACAGAGGCTGGATTTGTGGTGAGAACTCAGGAATTGCTCTTGGCTTGGTCCCCACCTTCCATTGGGATGACTCACCTCCACCAGCAACTGCAAGGTGATGGTAGTGATTGGAGGAGTGAGAAATAGTATCTCCTTCCTTTGGAAAGATTGCTCTAAATTGTGACATTGACTTGTTCACTGAAGAGTCACTTATGGCTACTTGGTGTTAAATGTTGCAAACTTTGTGGCTTCTGTCCTGGTTTGGGCTGAAATAGAGTTAATATTCCTTTTCAGGGACTAGATGAGTGCTGTGTTTTGGATTTAGCTTTGGGTTTGGTATGGGAAGAATGCTGATAGCACACTGATGTTTTCAGCTGCTACCGAGACTTCAAGGACTCTCCGACTCTTCATGTTCTGCCCGTGCGCAAGGGCACAGGGAGCAGGGAGGGAGCACACAGCACCAGACCCAAATTGGCCAATGAAATATTCCATATCATGGAACGTCATGCTCACTACATAGAGGAGGGGTGGTCGGGAAGGAGCTCTCTCGCTTCCGGGATTGTGATTGAGGGATCTTGGTATCTCGGGATCGCTGGCCTGAAACGGGCTGGGTATTGGTTAGCGGGTGGTGAGCAGTTACATTGTGCATTGCCTGTTTATATTTTTTTTTCCTATTATTGTCATTATTCTCATTTTATTGCCATTATTAAACTGTTCCTATCTCAGCCTGCGGGTCTCCCGTTACCCCCCTAATTCCCTCCCTCATTCCCAGGTGGGGAGGGGGACGGGAGGGTGACCGGCTGTGGTGGTCAGTTGCTGACCAGGCTCAAACCACGACAGCCTCTAACACACCCTCATGCTACCGCTTCATTACTTTATCCATTATTGTTCATAAACAGTAATAAATAATCCTATTTTCATTCCTACCATTGTTTAAGTGGTCATTAATTGTGGTTTGTATGCTGTCTTTGTGTATTTGTGTATGATAGCCTCTTCATGATTCCTTGATTAACTGTGATTGATTGTGTATTTTAAAATCAATTAAAAGTTTCAACTCTAAAAGGTAGTCTTTAGCAGTAATGCTCTGAGACATTGCTATTTATAATGGAGCTATTATAGTGTTGTGATCCATTAGTGTGGCATGCTGTGATCTTTATTTTCTAGATCTATGCAAATATATATATATATATATATGTACTTGCGTGCATATGTCTGTGTTTCTTTTGTGTGAGTTATACAGCTGGAAGAGGGTGTATGGTATGGCAGAGTCAGCTTCTCACAGGGTTGCTGGATCGCATAGCATGGGCTGACTTTTGTGAATGGCCAGGTTATCACCCACTCTCTTCCTCAAGATACTAACGCAAGGGCTGAGTCACAAGACCCCCTAATTTCCTTGCTGGCATGCTAGTGCTATGTATTAGTTTTCAATTTGAAAAGAGGAGCTGGCTGCTAATACCCTCAGCTGAATGGGGCCACAAGGAGGGATGTGTGTCTTTCTGCACTGCTATTTTAGTGAATGTATCCATGTCTTGGTGGGGGGAAGGTGGGGGATACATGGGAGGACAGAGGTGACTGTGAAGGCATACATCTGTGGCAGTGCTGGTACAACACTGATATGACAGAGGAGGAGGGACCGCCACCGCCTGGGCATCAGGACATGTGCTGGAGCACAAATCTCTCTGCCCTATAACATCATGCCTGTATTAAATCAGTCCTCAGCTCCTCATATTGCTGTTGGGCTGGCAGCACGTGTGTGTCCAGCACCAGAGGAGGAAATGAGGTTAACACCGCTCCCTTCACACTTCCTGCCTTGCCCTGTAAATCTGAATCCTGGGTGCTCACGCCTCTGTGCATACCAAGAACAGCTCTGCCCGAGCAACTTCTCCTGGTCTGTGCAGTGAATTAGAAATGAGGACATAATGTAAGAGATTTTGTGCAGGTACTCTGAGGGGGAACAAAATCCTCAAGGAGCCAGTGGGAAACTGGGCCCTTGTAATTGATCCCCTACCTGTCCCTCCATCCTCCCGGATGTCCGCCTGATGCAAGGAGCAGGGCCCTCCCAGCCATCTGCCAGCTCAGCCAGAGGATTCCTGCACGCTAATCTGCTCAGAGACATTTGTCACCCACCCCTTGCCCAGCTGCATGCTGTGAAAAATGCCTCAGTGCCCCCAGTACGGCTGCTGGGAGCACCCGTTAGGGGAAATCACCAGTCTTGTTAAATGATAGGGGGACCATTTTGTGTAAGCCCTGGAATGGGATCACTCTGTTGTATTAACTCGCCTGCTCGCATTGATGTTAATGAAATAAAGAAATATAATGGTTCCAGACTTTTAAACTTCTTATAGCTCAATTTGCATAATGGCCACCACTACCCTGAACAGGAACTGATCTGTCGAAAAATATTGTTCCAGTCCTCTATCATTCAGCTCAATGGAAGGCGCAGATTGGCCCACAGGGGCTGTTTTTTGCTGATGGAGTGGAGTTTGCCTAGTGCCGAACATAAAAAGCTAGAATTAGGATGCAATCCAATATTGTAAAAAAGAAATTGGTTAAAAGTTATAGATCAATAACTGTTAACGTGACTCTATTTTTCAGACAGATCATGTTTACTGCTGCTGGTGACGTGGAGGCAGGCTCCTTCCCGCTGGCTGAAGCAACTCTGTGATTCCCCCTTGGAGGAGCCTGCGGCTGCCAGTTGAGACTCAGCTTTCCTGAACAACCCTGTGAGCTTACTACACTGTGTGGAGTTTCCTGTGGAAGTCTGTCCCCCCCTCTCCTCTGGACTATGAAAGGTTGGTCATGGCTGCACTCAGCACGCAGGGCTGGGCATTAATCCCACCTCTACCCTCCTGCACGACCCTCAACATCAAGTTGCGAGCCCTGGAGTGATGCTGGTGCTCTGTGGGCATCCCCCGTGAGATAGATCATGTCTCACCCCTCAGTGCCCCAGATGTCCACTCCTTGATGCCCTGGAGCAATCCTACTTGATGCCTTAGACTGTTACTCCTTGATTATCTAGATCTCTGCTCCTCCATGCCCTAGATTGCTACTCCTTGATTATCTAGATCTCTGTTCTTTGATGCCCTAGATCTCTGCTCCTTGATTACCTATATCTTTGCTCCTCCATGCCCTAGATCCCTTCTTCTTGATTATCCAGATCTCTGCTCTTTGATGCCCCAGATTTTTGCTCATCAGTGCCCTAGATCGCCTGCTGCAAAGACCATGCCTCTCCTAGCAAATGACTCCTACAGTGCTTCCAGCTCTTCAAGAGCAATTGGATGCTTTTACCCCTGTGGGGAGAAGAGCCTCAGTCTTGGCAGGTGTCTGTCCCATCTGTGAAGTGGGGTAAGCACCCCTCCCCTCCAACATGTGTATTTAAACCATGGTGCTCATGCAGCAGGGACTGTCTCTCTCAATCAGTGTGTGTTTAGGATGTGCAGACCCAAAAGCTCAGCTACAAAGACAGGGGTCTGTCCCCCACAGGAGTGGGGAGCCAGCTGAGCATCACAAGTCAGCGTGACAGTGGCCCTTCTGCCCCCAGTGACCTTGAGCTTGACTCAGATAGCTCATTACAGCCTGCCTTTGATCACTTGCCTCTCCCCCTCTTGGTACTTGGAAATGCTGGAGAGCTTTCCTGACCGATATCATCAAAAAAGACATTTTTATTTCCAAAATATACAATGTAATTAGAACAGCGAAGGGAGAGAGAAGCCAGTCCATAAAAACACCCGCTCTGCGACAGTCTCTGTCCTGACTCTGCGGGAACTGGGGACAAAAGACTCCTGGTTTTCAGTGGGAACTGGGCGGTTTCTCAAATATCAGGTCCTAGCCAAAAAGGGGTTCTACCACTGCATGAGAAAGGTTTGGTGTGGAAATGCACTCACCTGCAGTCAAACGTGCTTTGCTGAATTGGGACCCATTGCAAGCATGGACTGAATAGCTGCAACCAGCAACACAGAGACCCTCATCTAAACCATCACCGTGTAAATGCACCTTCTGATTGAATGGTCCAATATCCCGCTGTCACTCACAGTCTTGCTAACACCCTTGTTGCACTGGGACCATTTCCAGCTCTCTGGGGCCCGCTCCCTGCAGGCAGCTGGGCAGGTCCATCCCATGACATGGGAGAAGCCTGTTTTGCATCCAGCTGTGGGCAGGGGCTGCCTAAAAAATCCAGGTCCAGTCACTCCCATCTCTGCAGATGCCCCATGAAACAGCTGACATCTTAAAAATTGATGGGGTTCATTTCCTGCCTCTGTGCATTTACTTGAAGCACCAGCTCTGCCATTACCAGCAATTCCACATTAATTGCTATCATAAACCGAGTACCTTTGCGTGTGATCCCTTGCCTGGAGAGTCTGTCCCAGCAGTGACCTGCATTTCTCTCCCCCTGAGACCTTTCCTATGATTGGGATTTCCAGTGCTGCTGCCTGCAGAACAGTAAAGCTGATGCTGGCATAGCCCCAAGGGAGGAGGACAGGCAATCAGATAGGTCTGCTGACAGGTTGTCTCTGGCACAGGCTCAGAGGCTCATCTGGAGCATGGGGGGTTTCCTTCCTTTCCTTCTCCCCTTGTCTCATTGAGCAGCAGCGTTGGTCCTGCCATATCTCTGGGGCTTGGGCTTTTTGATGTTATATAACTGATTTAAATGTTCATTGGGAGCAAGAGACTGACTCCATGGCTGAGTGGTGGAAATGCTTCCCCTGGGACTGTCTGGAGTCCTTGCACTGAGTCTCTTTAGGTCTGAACCCCAGGGACCAGCCTTCAGCCTTCCACTAGTGAGTCCTGAACAGAAACCTCCAGTTTCTAAGGAAAAAAAAATAAAGTAATGGAAAAATGACCAGCTCACTCTAAACATAGTTCCTGGGGAATGGGGACAGGCCATTCTGGTCTGATTTTCAGTGCCATGTGGACTGCAGAAAATTACAAATCTCATCTTTTTTGCATAAAATGCTGATTGGATTCCAAGGTTAAACATAAGCATGTCTTAGACCATGAAAGGACATGCATGAAAGAGATAAAACATGAGAATTATGAGGAAATGGGATCCAGCAATTTAAAAGATTATCAATAAAGCCTCTTCAGCATGGGCTGAATAGTATCCAGCCCAAGTATGACACAGCCTCATCAAACGCCTGATCAAAAGTGTACTTTGAATACATGAACATACCAGAATTGGGACCTGGAAGAGACCAACAAATGCAAGAGAACATAACCTTCATTCAGGGCACTTCATTCCTGCCTTTTGTTACTCACCTCAAAACCTCATGGGAAACACCAAGCCTACAAACAATCAGAAGCAGTTCCCCAGAAAAGGTCTACAAATTATAGTGGGTCACAATCTGAACACAAGGTATCAGTGTTGCATCAAGAGGCAGACAGTGCCTTGGGATGCACAAGCTGCAGCGTGGCCTAGAAGACTCACAAAATCATCTTTCATGTCTGTTCAGGGCTGGTGAGGTCTATGCTGGAGTAGATTCTGGTATTGGCAGCTCATATCAAAAAGGAGGTGGTGCTGCTGCAGGCAGCACGGAGCAAACAGAATGATCAGAGGTCTACAAGACATGACCTACAAAGAAAGATTGAAAGAACTGGGTTATTTAGCCTAAAAGAGATGATGGAAGAAGAGATGTGATAACAGTCTTCAAGTGCTTAAAAGCCTGCTGCCAAGGGGAAGAGAATAATCTGTTCTTTATGTCCATAGTGGACAGGACAAGAAATAATCGGCTTAAATTACAGCAAGAGAAATCAGGTTAGACATCAGGACAAAAACGGCTCGTGGAGCATGGCAGTGGGTTACCTGGGAGGGGCTCTCTCACTACAAACACACAAATGCTTTTTGGGGACAGGTTGGCAAACATCTATGGGGATCTGCTGGGGCAGGACTGCACCCTCTCCATGTCCCTATGGTACCTTCAACATGATGTCTGGTGCTCCTGGATGGTCCAAAGCAAGATCATCCTGCAGCAATCGCTACAGCTGTCTGGACAAATCTCAGACACTTCAGTTTGTGAAAACATCTAAAATAGCAAAAACTGATTTTGTGGCAGATTGGGGGCACAAGTCAACAGTTTGGGTTATTTTTCTTGCAGTAAAGAAATACTTTTTCCCTGCCATGTCTTTCAGATACTCTATTGCAACACAAAGTGGAGCATCCCAGCCACACTGCACAGGCAAGCTGAAGTGGCACCGTCCAAACAAAACCTGTTTAATAATGTCCTTGCTGAAAACGTCAATGAAATCAATTTCTTCCATCCAAACAATTAGGTGGAGTTGAATCACCAGTTTCTGAGTGAATAGACTTGCCCTGAGATGTTTTTCAACCAGCTTGGACAATTGTTGCTACTGGAGAGGCAAACAGAAAACAAAGAAAAGGGCTCCTTCCAACCCTGGTGTGCTCACACTGGGCAGTAGCTGGTGTGCCAGTGGCCAGTACAGGGGATCCACCAAGGGCAGCTCGATCCACTTCCACTCGGCAGCGCCTCCGCCATGCTGCTGAGCATGCAGCTTTGGGCTAAAGATTAAGAGATTCTGCATTCTCAGGAGAAATTATTATTACCCCTGGATTCCAAGAGCAATCCTTTATTTTAAAACCTGCCTCCTAATTCATTTTATATTTACCCATAAAATCTTGGCTGGGGTTTCTGAGAATTGCAGTCTTTCGGAAAGGCCAAGTTTTAAATGAAGCTGACTCAGCAGAAGCTACCTTGATTGAAGCAGTGCCTATTTGAGTTTATACCACTCCTGAGCAGGGTTGAAAACAAAGAAACAGAAACTGGACTCTCCCCTGGCTTTGTTTTCTCCACAGGCTCTTGGCTACATGCAGCAAACCTTCCTGCTGACCTGGAGGGCTGGGGCTGGTGAAGTGAAGGAGAGCAGAAGGCTGTGTATCCCATATTCTGTTGACTTAAAGTTTAGTTCAGCTGAGATGTGAATCAAAAAAACAGAAGAAGAAGAAATAATTAAAAAAAAAAACCAAACCCGTAAGTGATTAATTTTCAGCCTCACTGCCCAGCATCAGTCTCAAGAAGAGGACTGGGGATGTAAAATAATACTTAGCTTATTAAAATATCACTCTGGTTGCCCCCAGGATGCTCTGGGACAGGCAAGCCCTGCCCAGGGGAAGATGGTCCCAGCTCCCTCCCACACCACAACGGGGGCACGCTGGGACTTGGACTAATTTTAACATAGCCCGTGGTGTAAAGTCTGCTTCTGCCTTTCTGTTCCCACATTGTGATCGTGTTAGTCATGCCCGTGGTGCAGCCTGGCTTCTGGGCATGATGGCAGCACATCTTGATTGTTCATGTTCATGGGGTAGTGCTGTCCCAAGCAGCTCTTGCTTGAGAGATGAGTGTCTCCTACACAGAGCTAGAGCGTGGTCTTTGTGCTCAGGCTCTCCTCATCAAAAACCTGGAGCTGGAAGGAGAATATGGGTCACGAAGGATGGGCAAGCTGCCTTGCCAATGTATCACTGGGGATTGCAGTGTGATCCTGTTCCAGGTGGACCAAGATTCCTTCACTTTAAGGAAAAATTCATTTTCGGCTCAAGGGAAAAACAGAAGAGTGCTGAAAGTTGACCATCTTCTCATACCTTGGAGAGTGTCTGCTTCTGATGTCCACAGCTATGAGGCATTTGAGTGACAACCAGGTTATGAAAAACAGCCAAGGATTTTTGAATTGACAGCTCATTCCATGTAGAAGGAAAGCCCAAAAGACAGTCCAGGGCTGCTTACCAAGAGCAGGCTAATAGCTAAGTACACAGCAAAAACCTGATGGGAACACCAGTATCTCCTAACTCCAGCTTCATTCAGAAAGCCAAGAATACAGAAATGAGTCCATTTGTGACCAATGGCCATAATGAACATATAAGTGGAGATGCCCAGAAGGAATAATACCATAAATTGGCAAGGTGGCAGCTGCATTCATCAGCTCAAACAAGAGCTGTTCGTCCATAATCCAGTACTTCAGTCCAAAGACCAGTACTTCAACTCCAATGCTATTGCCACCTTAAAGTATGGGTGGGAATGCTTGAAATTTGCCAGCAACCCCAACAGATGTGTCACTGCTACCGAGAGCCAACACCAGATGGAGATCCAGGGGTATGAAATGCAATTAATTAATTATATCAAATGCCAAGAATCATCATTTGGATTATGGGGATTCAAAACTCCTCAAATCACAAGTCCTCTGCAGAACGTGGCAAATGTGTGCCTGGGACGTGTATCAGCTATGATGACCAATGACCCTCTGAAGTTGGGTTCCCTATACCTGGGCTGGAGGTGGGGAGCAGCTTGCACTGGGCAGTGATTTTGGGCCAGCCCTGGCACAAGCCAAAGAGTGGTGCCTGTTGGGTTTGTGCTACAGGGACAACACAGGACCCTGCTGTCTTCTCCTCCATGCATGGGATTTGTCTCCAACCTGGTGGCATGAGCATAAAACCACAAAGCAACCTGCCAGCTCCCATCCTTCCCTTGGGAGCTGGGAAATGGGGTGGGAAACGTGCTGAAAATCCCCACTAACTCATGCCTACTCCCATCTGCTTGCAAGAGCAGCCCACCAAGCGCACCTGCCATTGCGGGTGGGGGCTCACCGCCACCATGCCAATCCCCACGAGAGATAGTGCAGCGCTTTCTTCACCCTGCTGCTTGTGCTGCCGCTGCTCTACTTACCAGGGACCAATTTGTGCGGGGAGATAACTTTCCTCCAGGGTCACATCCTGCCTTCCCCTGCGCAAAGTGACAGGACTCTCGGCTGTCACAGGTCTCTGATAGCCTCCCCGGGGGGAAACGCTGGGTGCAGGATGAGGTTTGCTTGCCCCAGGGTAGCCCACAATGTGGTGGCTGCAGGAAGAGGAGCCGTGAGTCCCCAGCAAGGATCTTTTTATTTTTCCCCTTTGCAGGGGAAATGGGGTGATTTGAACTCTGTGGGCCTCCAAGAGTTGCGCAGCCTTATTCATGTAGCAGCTAATGGAGCTCACTCAATCCATAAAGATTTTAAGTCAGGGGTTTGATGTTAATTATGGACCAAAACATTTAATAGCCCGTTACACTTCCATGAGGCATTTTTTTAATTAAAAAATGATATATTGCACAAAAGGGGAAAAAAGGGAGAGGAATAATTGAAGATTGTTTTATTCCAGAACGACCCGAGGCAGGGAAGGCAGTGAGGAGACAGCATGTCGGGGAATGAGATGGCAACACCACAAGCCGGGAGCTGGCAGTGTTGGAAGATGGGGAGGGAGCAGCCTCACCCCACCAGGAGAAGATCCCCAGGGAAGGGGAGAACAGCCTGGCCAGAGGCAACTAGGTGGACATCCAGGTCAGGCTTTTTGCCACCACATGGGCTTACCCTTACCTGTTGAATCATTTGCTTGTGCTGCAGAAGGCTTTGTTTCAAATCCCTCTTTCTGAATCTCTATCAGCTGTCTCTCAAGAAAAACAGCTAAACCCCCAGGGTGGAAATTAGTCTGGAATAGGTCAAGGATGAAGAAAATCTGACATGTCTCGCTCTGACGCTACTCCATTTTTCATTCAATATTTAAAGACGCGTTAGAGCAGAGACTGGCCTGAGATGCATTCAAATAGTGTGTGCAACATGAAAGGTCTTCAGCAGAGCAGACCAACACTTCCCCTGCCTTGGGCAGTGCCTGTCAGCTGGTGGTCCACGGGGCAGGGGGGCAGCAAGAGAGAGCCCAGGAGGGAGTAGCTCTGGGTGGGAGGTTGTTATTTAGCTAACTCAAGACAGGAGGAAGAGAAGTGAGATGGAAACGTGGCCCAGGGATGCACAGGAAAAGTTAGGGTGACTGTTTAAAATTGGAAGTAGCAGGAGCATGACCCCCAAGTCTCTGGTCATGGCCAGACTTGAACAAGTCCTGCATCTCCAGCTCTGCACCTTGCTGTTGTTCACTTCCCCCAACTCTACAATGGGAATAATATTATTCCCTCCTCACAGGGTTTTGAGATGCTCAGTTACTATGGTGATGGGGCCATAAAAGTACCAAAGATAGCAAGAACAATAATAATATCAGACATGGTAGGAGCCAAATAATTGCATTTAGGGCACGCACACAACACAGAAGGGAGAGCCACCTCCATGCACCACAGCTCTCAAACCCTGAAGACAAAACTTTTGTTATACCAATGGGCTCGCAGCCTACTTAAAGGGCTAATTTCCAATTCCTGCAACATCCACCCAAATGTGAGGAGTGGCCGCCAACAGCCATAGCTCCAGGACTGGACCTACCTCTCGCCAACACCAGCCAGGAAGAGGGGGGAGCAGCGGGACTGAAGGCCCCTCGCCAATGCAGAAATCAAATGTTCCTCGCACCAGTGCTGTAACACAAAGTCCCCGCAGATGTTCAGCCACCGCATTGTTTGACCAGCTGAATGTTTTGCCGCCCAGACCAGCAAGCGTGCCCAGCACAATGCCACTGGCGGCTTGCTCCTTTGTCTCTGCCGAGCATAGTGCTTGCCTCTTTTTTTTTTTTTTTTTTTTTTTTTTAATTTATGGGTTTTTAATTGAAAAAAAATGTATAACATCTGTGGCTTCTTAATAACACCTGTGCACAACAAGGCTGCTTTTCAGCAGTGATTGTCACAGTGTTCTCATCTGGGCAATGCTGAGCCGGTGCTACGTGGCCTCCTGTGAACTGCTCAGGCAAGAACGATCCTTGGAGGGTATGTAATTATCAGGCAGTGCAAAACAAGATGCCGTGAAAAAAAAAATGAGAGGCATCCCTTCTAACAAGGGGGAAGCTTGGAGATGAGCAGGTGATGAGTTTGTAATGCTTCTTCTGAAGAAATGCTTGCTGGCCCTCACATGAAGAGCTGGGCTACCAACACAACTCTGGTGTTATGGTCAGAGGAGGTGAAGAGGGGATCTGGCCTCTCCCATCAGCACCGTGGGCAGTGCTTGCACCCCAGTCCTTGCCGGGCACCCACCTTGCGGCTGTCCCCAGCTCTAGCCCAGGAGCTGCCTGCTCCATGATGAGGGCACAGGCAAGGTTCGCCCCCCTCCTTACACCAGCCCTTTACAGCAGCATGTGCCACCAGCAGTGACTTACTACTCTGGTATTTGCTGAGCCCAAGCAGGCTGTCGGCAACGTGAATACAAACTGCCCTTCTGCCATTTACACAGCAGCTCTGTGATGGCTGCGGGGACCCACCGTGCGTATCCATGCTCTAACGAACATTTGCATATTTGCAGCATCCCAGATGCAGGCTGGGAGATGTCACCAGTTGTGCTTCTGCAAAAAGCACGGGGAGCCATTGCAGCACTGGCATTGCAAGCCTGCCAGCCGTGGAATTTGTCACAGCAAATGCAGAAGGCAGCAGACAGTCTTGGGTGGCCAAAAACCCAAAATCTTCCTTCATCGTGAGATTTGGAGCCCCAGGACCCCCTAGGTAGTTTTTACCATGAGTAAGAGGATCCTTAAGCTCCTTGCTGATGTTGCCACCCAAATCCTCATGGTTTTGACAGCCTTGAGTGTTGAGGTAGCTCCTACTGAAAGCTGCCTCCTTGCAACATGTCCTGGGGCTTGCTGTGCCAGCGCTGACTATAACAGTTTGGCTGTTCAGAAAGCACAAAGCAGCCTGGGAGGCTTACAGGTGCCTCTTACATTTATACATGCTCATGACAAAGCTGCTGGTAGCATGAGTGAGTGAGGAGCAGGGGGGACACAGCTCCGGCTGTGCCCAGGCTGAGGTTTCTTACTTGCAGGACCCTCCCTGCACAAAGCTGGAGGAGGTTTTATCCACTCCTCACAGCTCTGGGAAGCTCAGGCTGCCCTGAAATCCCTCTTCCCACTGTGACTTGGTGAATAAATAAAAACCTGTTCCCTGCTGAGCTCGATAGAGGAAACAGGGCTGCCAAGGTTGCAGACAACCATCCTTCCCTGGGCTTCACCAGGGCTGGTGCATAGAAAACAGGGACTGGCAGAGCAGTTTGGCCAGGGAATAAAGAAGCAGCAGTGTCAAACATTTCCATGTCTAGCCCTTTGTCACTGCAGCTTGGTAACGCCCCCGTGTAACATGGGATGTTTGAGCAGATCCCCTCCTTGCACATCCCCGGTGCAGCCCCCGCTGCTCCCCCGCTTCAGCACAGCGAGCTTCAACATCACGCCCCCTCCCTCACTCACACTTCCAGGCTATGAATTCCCCTCATCTCTCAGAGTACATTAAGAAATCAATGTAATTACACAGCAAACATTAATTATAATCAAAAAATGCAATTGAGAGGTATCGATCTGGAGAACGGCTGCAGCTAGCCGCCAAATTACCCAAAACCAAATCAGTGGAGCTGAGGCCATGGGATGTGTGGCTGGTCCAAACAGCAAAGCATCCTTGGAGACACCTGGCTTGACCATTTTAGTCTCTGGTTGCTTTTATTGGATTTTCCAGCTCATGGTGTAAGTCAAACAGAGAAGTGGATGAATTGAATGTGTGTGTAGATATATCTAGGTGCCACTGGTCACAACAGCCAAATCCTTGAGGTTTCAGGATGATCAGGCACAGAGTCACCGTAGCCACATCAGTGCAATGGGTGGTGCAGACCCTGCTCAGCTGGTACTGTAAAATAAAGGACCAACTCAACCTGGTAATTTGCTCACTGCATACTCATCTGCATCTTCTTCCCCAGTCTTAGGCCCCAGATAAGCTCTTTAGGCATTTCTATGATGGACAGAAATTAAATTGTGGTCCAACAGCAGAAGAAACCTGGAGCAGAAGTGTGGCTGGGAGCATCTCGTCAAGGCATGTGAGGGACACAGCCAGCAGGACCCTGAGTGGTTGGGATGAATTGGGCACACTGGGGACATAACCCCTGCGGGCACTGGGAGGTTGGCCATGACCTGGTATGGCTGCTAAGAGGACATGAGATACCAGGAAGGGAATTGCTTGTCTCAGCCTGGTATCCCCAATGACATGACTAATCCTGCTTGGGGAGCTGGCAAAACCTCATCCCTGCAGTGGGAGAGAGCGTGGGTCTTCTATTGGTTGTTGAAACCCTCCAGGGTACAGGGCTCCAACACACCCTTTACAGCCTGCACTGGCTCTCAGCCAACCTTGCTCTTAGGAAGCTTTTCTCGAGCATCTAACCCAAGGCCTCTTGGCTGCAGTTTAAGCCTATTACAGCTTGTCCAACCCTCAACCAATTGATCAGCATCATTTTTATAACTGCCTTTTCCACACTGGATGAATGTTACGCATCCCCCCACCTTCAGTCGTCTCTGTCCTGAAGCACAAACCCAGCTCCTTCAGTCCATCTTCCTGGGGCATGTTTTCCAAATTCTCTGAACTCCCTCAATTTGTCTGAATCTCCCTTGAAGTTGTGATGCCCAAACCTGGAGATATATATGTCCAGCTGATGCCTCACTAGTACTAAATAGAGCCAAATAAATTACCCTGCTGTCTTCCATCTGAAACTATTAATACATCTGCAGGCAAGATGTGCCTTTTCTTCCCTTCCTAAAGCATTGTGATATTGTCTGCTGCTCAGTTTGGGGGCTACTCCACTGCTCAAGCCTCAGCCACTCACCTGATAGCTTACTAGTTCTTCCCCATCTTATATCTGCAATTTTGATATTGCCTTCCTAAGTGAAACACTTTGCACTTGACTTTATTGAATTTCAGTGTATTGATTTCAGGCCATTTCTCCAATTTATCAAGATCATTTTGCTCTGAGGAATCTTGCAGCAGCTTGCCTTGTATCTGCTCTGTTGACAAAAGGTCTTTAGTCCTCAGGGCTATCAAGCCAGGACTTTGCATTAGTCCTTAAAATAGTGAGAACCACATTGGAGGCATGTGGACAGTGGAGGATGGAGGTGTCAGGCTGGCTCACACAGAAACACCCCATGCTGCCATCTCAGCCAGGCAAGGTGCAGAAGCAATAGGAGGAGATGGAATGAGCATGATGGAAATGTTAATGGGTCCTTGAGGGTAAGAGCTGATACCTGCTGATAGATGGTGGGAACCTGCTGCAGCCCCAGGGACAGCCCTGGAGCCGGGGGGATGGAGGGGAAATGAGCACTGAGATTTAATGCTCCCTCTTTCTTTTTAGGTCAGCGCATAATGAGCTGCCCTGTTCCCAGCTGTGGGATTGCCAGTAGACCAGGAGAAGCCCTGAAGCATCAGGCATTAATGGCACTATTTGGGAAGAGCAAAAACTGGACTAAGATGGAGGCAGAAGTCCACCCTGGTGTGCACAAATGAGGTCAGATGGTTTTATTGTTATTATTATTATTGTCACCCAGAGGTTGGAGTACTCCACTGTTTGAGGCAGAGAAGAAGGCTTGGGAAGCCACTGCATGTCTCAGGGTGGAAGGAGCAGCTTCTAACCCTTCTGCTTGGGCACACTGAAGGAGCACAAGGCTTTGGGGGAGCATTATGCTCCTACAACAGCACCCACCTTCCCACTGCACTTTCCTCTCTGCTTATCCCATCAGCTTGCGAACAGTACCTTCACCTGCCTCCTCCTCCTGACCCTAGGGCAGGCTCAAGTTCAGTCAACAATTATCCAGGTACTGGGAGGAATTCCTAGAAAACTTTGCAAAAAAGCACCTCCTGCAGAGCTGTTTCCTGATAAGTCCCCATTCTTCCATGGGAGGCAGGCAAAATCGATGAGCTTCAGCTGCAGGCTCAGCAGAAGGTCTGGGGAAAGCATCAGGGGAGAGATGCAAACAAACCTGGGGAGGGGGCAAAGCAGAGGTGTAATGGAGGGGCCAGAACATCTTGGGAGATGGCGGTGAAAATGGTTTCCTTGGGAAAAGGCTGGAAAGCCTCAACGGGAAAAGGGACAGCAAGGGAGAGATGGGAGAGTTCCTCTGGGTGCAGAGACCATGGGGAGAGAAGAGGAGCAAGGTTCAGGTGAATCCTCAGCAGCCATAGGAGCTCACCCTGGCCCTTGACACAGTAACAATGCAGACAGACATACGATAAGCCCTGCTTTGCACACACTTCAAAATCTAAGTAGCTTATGAATAAGTAATAATCCCTTATTCCCAGTGCCATAATCTATATTTAATTAAGAAAATAACTAAACGGTGGCAGTAAAAGGGTCTGTGTGGGGAAATGGAGACAGAAACACTGTCAGATAAGCTGCAGTAAGAAGAGGAACAAATGGACAAACAGCAGCCTCAGCATGGCAGAGGCAGCAGAGCCACGGCCTCCAGTTTGGCTGTGAACTCAAGGCAATTTGGCCTGCAGAAGACCCGTCTACAGCAACGTCGGCCACAAGCAGTTTCTTGGGTCAACAGGTGAGCTGAAGGTTGGCCAACAGGGTCATTCATATGCAAGTGTGAATTTTCCCTCCTGTTCAGTCCTGGTGGTGATGCTGGACTGTGCACGAAAAGCAATGCACCAATGTGCCAAAACAGCCCGTGCCCTAGATGGGAGCATTCAACACCACCCAAAGCAGCACCTCTGTTGCTGCTACAATAAGCTGTTTGGTGCCTGCGTCTTATGACATTCCTGTGCTAAAGCATCCTTGGCCAGGATGCCGCAAATGTCTTGCATTGGCGAATGAAAGCAAGCCCAGCTAGCTGACTAGCACTCAGGGCTGGCATGCCAGAGTAATCCACACTGTTAGACTGGAAGGGGTCATGCCAGGCCAGTGTTGGCCCAATGCCCAAAGCATGTAGAGATGTTCATATTACGTATGCAAGAGCTTGTCAGCCCAGGCTAGAACCTACAGCAGTTCTCTGCTGGATCCCTTAATGCACCCCTGGGACCACTGCCCTCCCCACCGTCACCTCAGCACCCATGGGCATTAGCTACTTTTCAGAGGTCTTTGCCAACCTGGAGCCAGTGCCAGGCCAAAGACTAGAGTTTGGCTTTTCTCCTGGTCTCCGTGCTCCGTGAGAGCACTGCAGATGGTGCTGATGTCAGCTCTGATCAACCTCTGCTTTGGACAAGAGAGAAAAGGATAGCGCTGTGACCAGAGATAGTCCAAGTGCTCTGCACGGGCGTCCAGAGCCTTTCAAACATCAGTGAAAGTACTTCTCAGCTACAGCCCCAGACCTTTCCCACCTCGCATCTTCCACTACCTCTCCAAAGCATCACTGCAGCCTTGCTCCATTAACTGTTTTGCTTATCATTTTACTCATGGGGTCCGCAGGTGACAGATACCCCTCTGCTTCCTTGGATTGTCAGTACTGGAACTGAGAGCATGTTTTAAAGGCTGGGTTAAAGAAAACAAAAAAAGTCAGTCCACATAGTATACATTATAAATAGACCGTCTGGTTTTTAAATTGAAAAACAACAATAGTCACTGCTAAGAGCCTGCTGAACAAAAGCAGCCTTATTACCAGTGGGACAGATTCATTTTTACCAAAAGAACACAAATATTTTTCAAGCCGCTCTTGAGCTCCTGAAGTTGCTAACGTCCTGCTGTTTCCCCTCATCTCTGTCGTGGGGAGCCGTGGGAGGCACAGAGCCGCAGCAGGGATGGGGAGAGTCATGTGGGCAGTGCAAAATGGGGACAATTCCTTTGGCCATGGGCCAGAGAGAAGGAGGTACTTTGGGGGAGGCTCAGCTAAGCCAGGCTGCAGAGAGAGAGAGATGCTGTCAGTTTTTAGTTACGCTCTCTTCCTCTAACTGCTGTTTTATGGCAGGGTGACAGGAGGTCTGGAGAAAACAGTGGGTTAGCTGGAGGGGAGAAATCAGTGTGCAGCTGAGGAGTAGGGATGGGACAGGCTCTGTTGCAAGGGGCACAGCCATTCAGGTAAACTCATCTTTCGATTCCTCTTAAGGAATAGAGAATAGCACAACTTTCCAGAGAGGACCTGGTGTGCACAGAGCCCACGAGCGCACAGTGGGCATCAGCCACTGTGAAGGTACTCTGCTGAGAGGTATGCTCCATGGCAGCTTGGTGGGCAGGCATATGAGCTGCAGGGACTTCTTGAATTTAGGTTATCAAGGGGGATAGATGAGATAATTCTACCTCAGTGCCCCATCTGAGCTGCCACACTGTCAATAGCAAGGTTCAGAAATGGGCAATGAATGCGCTGAGGGCCCTGTCAAGCCTGGACATAGAGGGATGGGATCCCCAAAACTGCCTGCCCTCCACTTCTTGACCAGAACAAGTGACCAGAGGAGAGGGATGGGTCTGCAGAAGTTGCCATGGGGAGTAGAGTGTGTCTCAGAGGGATGAAGAGCATTGCCACCAGTCATCAGGGCTGGGAACAAGCACAGCAGCCAAGCACGGGAAGGAGATAACCATGACTCTTGCAGGGTGCTGACCCTGAGGCAGGTTGCACTTATAGAGATGGGCTGAGATTTATGCCATGCAGGAACATCATCCTGGTCACCACAAGAGTCCAAGGGCTGTCCAGTTGGTGCAGAGCAGGCTGAGTTCTCATACAGCACAGACATGGGAAAGGAAAATGAAAACAGCTCCATGATAAGGTCCTGAGATCTTTCTTTCCTCTCTTCCCAGGCCATGGTACAGTGAGATCACTAGGAGACATGGTGGCTACTAAATCTAATCTGCCACAAACTCTGGGAACAGCATGGCTCTGCGGAAGTCAGAATTGTGCTGCGAAGGTGCCCACCAACCCAGGGCCAGGAGCATGGCTCGAGCAGGTGGGAGACTGGAACTGGTAGAACTAACACTATTTTATCTGGGTTTCGGTCCCTGACTCAGAGGGCTGGGCAGCATTAGCCATTACTGATCTGGAGCCAGCATCTGAATGACTGCAGAAGAAACTAACATTCACTGGATCCCTGCCTGGGCACTGTTTCAGGCACGGCTGCCAGCAGGCTCATGCAGTTGGCCTGTCCTGTGTTATGATCAGAACAAGTGACGTAGGACTGACAGTGTCCCACAGCCCTGGCCACACCAGCAGTTACCCTGAACACAGCACTGGAGCAGCCATACCCTTGGAGATGGGGCTAAGAGCATCTTCTCTCTGCTAGAGTGTGGCCTTTGGGGAGGAAGGATGGACTTGTCAGGTTGACCTCCCAGGTGATGCTGACTGCTCCATGTTAGAAGTTGTCTTTCTGAGTGCAGCATGCAGGTTCAAATGTTACAGAGAGATAAGAAAGGTGCAGCCTTGGAGATGGAGGAGAAAAGAAAGGAACAAAAACAATTTAGTAATGAATATATTATGTAGACATGTCATGCCTCTTGGTTGCTGGCATGGATTAATATCCATAAATCAGAGAGGAAGGGACTGTTTTTAATGCTGGAGATGGAGGCTGGTCCTCAGAAAATTGCTAAGGGGGCATTAATGAGGAGAGACATCTGGGAATGGCTCCAGGTGCATTGGCTGCATGCACGGGAAATTCTGCAGAACCGTTGTCAGCTAAAATTTATTCCTGTGCTCTGGACACATGTGGTCCATGAGGATAAAAGTGTGGGGACAATGGGTCCCCATGTGGAGGTGCTGGTCAAGCTCAGGAGGAAGGTGAACAGTCCCTTGATTCTCTGCTCCACAAGGCAGTTCCTCACCTTCCTTCCTCCGGGCCTGGGTTTGCACACCAGGAATTCTGGCTCCATCTTTTGACTTTGCGCAGCAAGAAGGTCCACACAGACTAAGCAACAGGACAGCCTCAGCCTGTGAAAGCCAGGAGCCAAACCTAAGGTGACACACAGTATTGCATCCATCCTGCCTCTGCTGGGCATGCAGTCACCAGAGATAGGAGTCAGGGACAGTGTCATCCCACATCCACGATGATTGCTGTGACCCAGAGGATGGGGAGCAGCACCTCTTCCTGCTGTTTAAATAAGCATCAGACTGGCCAGCACTAAGGATACCCCTTGGTAGTAGAAGGAGCCCTCCAAATGTGAAAGAAGGAGCCCTGACATTACATGGCAGGGACAGAAGGCAGAGGCTCAAAATATGAAGCATCCCTCTATGACATTTCTGGAGCCCGCCCTGAGGGTGGCTGGTGGGTATCTGGGCAAGAGGCAATTGCCCTGTTGCGTGCACAAGCTCCAGTGCATTAATCAGGGTCTGCCCTCCTCCCTTTCAGCAGCACAAGGCTCCTGCCAAGATTTCAGAGGAACATTAAACTTAGTGGAGATCTCACAGCGTGACCTTTCACATCTCCAGGAGGGCTCTGCGTGGTGGGGGCTGCTGTTGGGAGGTGGGGGGGTCACTTCTGCTGTTGGTATTTTTTCCTTAAGGAGAGGGTATTGTGTGCCAGGATTTCATTAATCACATTTCATGTGCACTTTAAAAGCCCTTGAAATCTTCACTTTTTAAGAACATCACCCTCGCCTTCTGCCAACTGTCCCGTAATGTGGCATTGGTGGCCTCTTGTGCTTGTTCCCCTTCTGCCCTTCCTGGGACCACCTCCTTCCACTTGCACTGACCCACTTTAGCTGTCAGATTTACAGCTGAGCAGCTCGCCCGGGGGAAGAGGCTGGATTCACAGAATAAATTTGCAGAGCCAGGGAGCCAGCCGGGGACGAGTGAGCAGAAACAGTCTCTCCGGGAGAGAGACACCCACACCCGCGCGCATGATGAGAGGCAAGAAACCTGCCAAGGAGACGACTGGGAGCAAAGGATGCTAAGAAAACATACATTCGCGGTATGAATGGATTAGAGGGGAAAAGGGAAAAGAAAACAAAGCAGGAAGGCAGTGAGGGAGGGAAGGGCATGGCAGAGAGGGGCATGGGACAGTGGGAGGAAAGCCCACGGAGAAAACAAACCCCACCACAGCACAGCTGCTACTTTTCAGGCTGCACTGCAAGAAAAACGTGTGATTTGTGAGAAAGCTTGGTCCTAGCAGGGGGGGAAATCTGCTACCAGGAGGGTGACAAGGGATGTGGGTAGGGCAGGACAGGGAGCAGGGAAGTTGCTGGCTTGGAGGAGGGAAGGGGGAGGTTGGGAGGATCTTGAAGGCTGCAGGGACTGAGCTGTGCAGAGGGAAAGGGGGGATGGAGGAGGCTGAGCATCTGGAGATGCCTCAGCATTTCAAGGCTTATTTGAAGTGAACAGAAAACTCCTTTGAGGTTCATCTCTCATCTGATGGAGCAGCCCTGGTTCCTAACAGTGGAACAGAAGTAGCTGCCATCCCAGGGTCCTGGCAGAGGGATGGAAACCCCAAGCATGAGATCTGGGGGATTTCTACAAGCAAACCCATGTGGCAGCATGAGAAAGCCCTGCTGGGGCCGAGCTCACAGGCAGACATGCTTAGCCCTCGGAGAGCAGGGAATTGCTGTTTGTCTGTGTCTCTCTCTGTTTTCCCTGATTTTATTGTGTTTTGTTTAATTGAATCACACACACACATGCACACAAAGCCCCAACTCGTGGTGCAAAGTCTGTAAGAAAATGAGCAGCAAATTATTGTTCCAGGAGGAGCGATGCTGAGCAAACACATGACACTCGGCACGAGCTGCAAGCAGGAGGGAGTGAAGCAGCAGGAGGAAAGGGGGAAAGAGGAGAAACCTGCAGAGAGGGAAGAGGGATCTGCAAGAGGGTTTTCCAAGGGGAAATGGAGCTCAAAAGAAGCACAACAAGGGAAGGAGAAAAACCCAGGAGGAGAAGGGAGAGGGCAGCACAGATGATGCTGGTGTTACCTATAAGGTCACTGTGCCCAAACTCTCCCTGATCCCTGTGCAGAGCAGTTCAGAGCATGGGAGGAGAAAGCACTCACAGCTCAGGGCTGGGGGATGGCTGGGCTGAAGGGACATGGCCCAAAGTCCATGGGGTCCTTCACTGCTCCAGAGCTCTCCTGCCCAAATATGAACAAAACACCCCTCTGAACACAGTACCGTAGACCACCTAGGCCTCTGTCATGACTTGCTTAGCCTCTTTTGGCATAGCAATAGTACCCCTCTCTCAGCCCTTGGCTCAGGTAGGACCCCTGCTCCCCTACCTCTGGTGTACCTGAAATTCCACGCAAGATGCTTATCCTCAGGAAAATATCAGCTTCTGAGGAATGATGGACATGTGAGGTGAGACCATGACATGCCGGGGGATGTGCTCCAGTGCTCCCCAGGCACACAATACCTTCTCCTTAGGAAAAATTACCAACAGCAGAAGCGCATCCTCAAGGAGCAGCACCCCAATGGCACCATCCAAACCCTAGATGATCAGTGCAGCCCTCAGCTCAGCCAGTGCTGGCAGACCAGCAAACAATCTCCTCCACCATGACCACAGTGCAGAGGGTAGGGACACCAGAGGGGAAGGACCATCTTCAGGACAGAGGTTTGACTGTGCAGAAAGGCAGCTCCCTGGCCTCTCCTCAACTCCCGGCTCACCCCGGCTCATGAGGTGCTGGGAGGTAGCGCAACTCTCATCAGCCACTCCACAAGATGAGATGCTCTTCAGCGCTGGAGAAGTGTGAGGTTAAAGGACATGAGCATCCTGCCCAAGCTTGCTGTGACAGGCCTCACATGTGTTTAGTCACATCCAGCTATGAAGCCGCTCTGAAAACCAAGACATTTATTCAAAGGAGCAGCAGCACTGCACACACATCTGCCTGTGTGAAGGAGAACTTCAAAAGGGCTGACAGTCATGGAACCCAGCAGTAACCTTTCGCTAATTAGCTGTCTTGATTTCCTTGCAGTTTATTTTTACACTTCTTGGGCTCTGAAATGCATTTACTGTAATGTCAGAAAGGTCATGGTAAATATAAAGCTTCCTAGCAAGAACTATATCCACCCCACTGGGCTTTTGGGACTGATAGCTACAGCTTGGCTCGGGACAGGCAGGCTGACAATGCTTTGCTGAGGTTTTTGTCTTGCACAGGACTTATTGAGACTGTGCTGATAGAGATGATAAAGGTTCCTGGAGCAAAGGAGGTATCTGCATGGAGCACAATGAGCACAGAGCAGAGGGTACATGTAAAAGTGCTTTCCTGGGGTCAAATCACAGATGAGCAGGAAAGACAGAGGGACAAGGAAGCTTGCAGGATGCAAAGCCATGAGCCAGCTCAGGAAGGAGAGGTGAGGTCAATGAAAGCAGGCAACTAGAAAGGTGGGAGCAATGCTGAACCTGCAGAGAGGAGCATGTGGGACCCCCTTCTAAGCATTAATGAAATTGTTAGCTGGAGCTGCTGTCCAGAGAGCCTTCCTGCTCCTGGGCAGAGGAGAAGGGAGCTGGGAAAGATGCTTTTGTTAGATCTCAATTAAGAAGAGATTTGAAAGCCCCAAGCCCTGTTGGGGTGGAAGATGACTGTGCTTATTGAAGTGGGTCACTCTGTTCCCCACCCCACCTGTGCCTGAAATAAGCCTGTGCTTCATGCATCCCTGCATGGTGCCACAATCTCCCTGTGACCCTTGTCAGAGGGTGGGGACTGTGACTGGCTGGGACCTGACCTCCCGGGGTCCCCTAGCAAAGCCCACCCAAAAGTTAGGCTAAGGGTGACCGCAGCCTGAGCTATTCCTGCCTCTCTCCATGGGGCATGCAGCCCACACTGCCGGCAGCTTGCAGAGCATCTGCCTCCCACCACCTCTTGTGCGTTCCAGACCCAGCACTGGGCTGAGGTGTGAGACCAGGCAGACCCGCACTGTCAGGAAATGCAAAGGGTAGGAAAACAGCTTAATTATCTCTGCGCTGCGATCTCCAGCACAAACCACTCAATATGTGGCTCCCCCTGGACTGCGCACAGAGAAGATCAGTGGAAGGAAACCAGAGAAGAGACCGTTGCATCAATGATCAGAAATGAAGCAATGCTCCTCTGCCCCTGGATCAGTGCTACGCTAGCAAGACCTCTGAGTACCTGCAGATGGGTGGCAGGCACCCAGCACTTCAAACAGCCTTCCCCCCTTGGCTGCCGCTCCGCCTGCCTGGCTGGGTGTCAGTCTTCATGACTGCCCCAGGTACCAGTCAGAGAACTCGGTACCAATTAAAATCCAGGCTGTTGTATCCTTTGAGCTGTAGAGAAACAAAGCCCGTGAATTCAACCTTTGCCTTTTTTTTTTTTTTTTTTTTTTTTTCCAAATGATGTAAGGAGTTGAAGAGACAGAATAGCACTGAGCGAATTGCTGTTGAAAGCTGCTGGCTGTTTCAGCATGCTGCTTGAACTCCACCAGTGGAAGCTGTGCTGAAGTTGGTAGCCCAGTCACTTAGCTCCAGATCTTTAATTTTAAGGGTCAAATCGTTATCAGCTCTCTCAGGGAAGTTAATATGAAGTTTACCTTTGCCTCAGCTATGTAAAATCAACAAGAAATTCCCAACTGTCCATAGTGATACACTGTCCCATCTTCAATCCCAAGCATCCCTTCCTATGAGTCAAACTCATGTTATATTTTCATTTTTAAACCCACTCTTACAATTAAAGCTTACACTGCCTGATCAGAACCAAAATGTCTTGGATGACTGGCAATAAGACAGGGCTTGATTTTGAGGCTGACATCTGCCAGCACTCAAATCTGAATCTCTGCCACTTCTTCTGCTGAGGTTCAGGTATTTCAGGACTGAGCTCTCTGCTGGGATGATGCACCTGCATCTTTGCAATGCAAGGCACAGCACAGCTCCATTCAGCCCCTCTGTATGCAGCCGGTTGGGCCCTGACTGCACCAGCAAAATCTCTTTGGCTAGCACCCAAGCACCTTAAAAGCTCTTTACAGCTCCCTGTACCAATAACCTGCACCTGGGTTGCTTTAAAGGATGAATACCATGGGCACAGTTTCAAAGCATCTTACTGACCATAAGGCTTGCAAACAGACCAAGGCACTTTGGTACCTATCATCTTAAAACCACACGTAGAAATGATGGTGAGCAATAGGAAGTGAACGTTTTAGAAACAAGGAACTGGTTATTACGCTGCTCCAAGTGGGCAAGGAGGGACCTGCAGCACCAAGCCCTTACCCCTATCAGCCCTTCTATTGCCTATGCTCATACACCTCGGACAGATGTGGGGTCACCTGTGTAATCTGAGTATGGCCAGAGCTATGGCATGATGCAGGGATCCTTTAAAGGAGTTCAGGAAGGCAAGGTCCTGAGCTCGTAGGTCATGCATATATATGTGGGTATACTTTATTTATACCCTCCACATGACAGCTGCTGGCTGTATCTAGACTCTTTTCACTGATGTCTCTCTCTGAGTCATGACTGCGTAAAGCTCCTTGACAGACCTGGAGGATGAGAGACGTGGTAAAATCCCAAACATGAGTATTGCATCGAAGGGACAGTAGTTATCAGAGCACAGATAAGTAACAGCTTCCTCACAATTTTGGGGTGGGGGGAGAGCTGTCTAACCACCTTCCTGGAGCTTTCATCCCAGGGCGGGTGGCAGTAGCACAGGGTCCAGACCCAGGGACATAGTGTGTCTGTACTTGTGGCTCCAGGGCCAGTCCTGGATGCTCCACTGGGTACGTTGAGGGTGTCTTGTCCACTCTGTTGGCAGAGGAGCTGGGGAGATCAGCGAGGAGCTGGTGGGTGGGCTTGAGTGGGATTTCTCCTGCGTGGAGAGCTCTGACAGTCCTCCACGCATGCCTGGCTGCATAAGTCACTCTTCATTTGGCCGACACTCGGGAGAAAGCCTCATACGAGACTTTTAGAAGATGTTGCACACAAATGGTGGGAGATTGCCCCATGTATCGTCACGGATGGGCTGTGGCGAGCTGGAGCCCATGGTGCTATGCAGTGCCAAATAAAGAGGGGTGGCTGGGAGTACCAGCAACCTGTCCTGCCACTGCATCTGCCCTCTCCTGATGATTTTCCTCTTCTCATCACTGTCTTCCTTATTTTCCTCAGGACTTTGGCCTGCTCTGAAACTGGTGCTGCGTCAGCTGCCCAGGATGTAGGAAGAATACATGAGCATTCTGATGGATGCAATAGTCACTTCCAACAGCAGGTACCCTGCACTGCAGTGGGCATTCACATTTACAGTCTCTATTTCAACCAGCCCTTGAGGCTGGACAGGAGATTTTTCACCCATACGATGCTGGAGCCCAGCTCTGGGGGATAGCTGCAGCCCCGAGGAATCAGTGCCCATGCACAACCCTGTCCAGCGCCACCAGGCTCCAAGGCCTGCTCACCAGCACAGGGTGAGGACTGACCCATCCTACCCCTTTCTGGGAATAGGGACGAGGAGCAAGACATCAAGGAGGATCATTACTTTCATAGCGGGTTTGCTAGCAGGGAAATCTGCTCCTTTCAACTCCACCTCTCTGTGGAGTCAGTGACTCCCCCCGCCATGTATTACATCTATTCTATAAGTGCAAAGCAATTTCCATTGAGGGTAGGGACACTGAAGCACAGAGAAAGAGGAGAATAATATCTTATCTTTCTTTAATCCCCAACATCCCAAAGGATCACAGTGCCGTTTTGCTTTATTTTCTATATGTATGCACGGTTAATTAGCATTACCACAGAACTGCAGGTATTCTCAGACTTAGTAGAGAGAATATCTTGTAATAGAGGGGTAAGCAAATTGTTTCTGCTGTTTCTATTACAGCCAACTTTGATTATCCAGGGTAATGGGATAACAGGGACAAAGCAAAAACATGGATAACATGAAACCTATGCAAATTAAGCTAGAAAAAAGCGATGCTGAGAGTAATGGAGGAAAGAAAGGTCAACGATACTGATTAAGGAGCACTGCCCTAAACTTATAAATCCATACACGATGGTACCTGGGCACAGCAGTTATGGAGCAAATCTATAGGGTCTGTCACTATGCAGGGGAAGCAGAGATGTCCCCTGTACAGTAAAGCCAAGCTGCAGCAGAGGCAGGCAAATTGCATTAAAGCCAAGTGCTTCAAAGCCTCCATGTGAGGGATTTGTCATTAAAATGAATAAGATTTGGGCACTCAACCCACCTCCTCCCTGCATGAGCAGGAAGCAGCCCAATTTAAAGGTCAGCATCTTAATGGCTTTCGCTGTCTATATACCAGGATAATTCCTATCCAAAGAGAAATCCAGCACCTGCTCAGTGAGCCTTAGCCACTGTTTGAAGGAGCACAAGAGCATCCATAGCTGAGGAGGTGCAGGTATACAGAGAGGTATAGCTAAAGCAAGAGGTGAGAGGCTAAGAGGAGAGAAGAGCTGACTCCAACCACATCTCCTTGCAATATGGCCCAAGTCAGGGAGAGGAAACCACACTTGAGTTCCTCTGTAGTCCCCCATCTCAGCAAAGGCCAAATTTACTCTGCTCTGCCAAAGGGGATTTTCAAATCCTCAGCACCAATATCGTGGAGGCAGCTCTGAGAAATCTCTGGTGGTGGGTGGATAAAAAGGGCACCAGTGGAGATGAGACAGAAAGAAGAGCGGGAGGAATCTTAGAGGAAGAGGAACCTTCTTAATAGGCTTTATTGATTTAACCCAAAGAGAGAACAGTAGGGGGAAATTCATGCCATTTAAATGCAAACCAGCAATAAAAATAATCATTAGAGTCATAATCTCAATATGTTAGCATTTTATGTAGAAATGAGCTTAATGGGAAATATTTTCCATGTAAACTATTTGCATTTACTTAGTACGAATGAACCTCTTAAATATAACTCAATCATCACAGACTTTTTTTTAAGGGTTTGTTTTTAGTCCTCAGTTCTTTGAAGTGCCTGATGATTTCACAGCCCCTGTTGAGCCTGACTTGGAGAAGCTGCTGTCCCATCCCAGCTGTGATCTGGTGTCCATGTACTTGTGGATATTCCTTTTTCCATACTGGAAATACATGTGGATTTCAACAAGTTAGAAACCATCACTCTTCACCCAAACAGTAATGAGATTTTTGTAACCGGCCAAGAAGACTGCATCGCTGACTCAGATCTTGGGACATTTGATTGAGGAAAAGTAACTTCAGAGCATGCTTCCAGCCTTTCATCTTCCAGAAGAAGTGAGAACCACCTGACAATCTTTCTTAGCTTCTCCTCTTGTAAAAGAGGAGGAAAATGTGGGGTTTTCCCTTTGCAGAGGAGCTGCAGGTCTGACAGTGAAGATTCAGAGCCTGCAGCCCAGGTGAGGTGCCCTTCCCCAGTGCAGGAGGGGAAATCAGATGTGTACACCTGCATCTCAGAAGGAGATTTTCTGGTCAGTGCCTTGTCCTCAAGATCAGCCCCCGTGGGGACACGGTGCTGCCCACATGTAGGTGCTCAGGGGAGGTCACCATCCCTGTGACTCGCACACCACATGCATCTCAACCACAAAGAAAGAAATAAATACCCTCTTCTGCCTGGGAACACCTTTTAATCTTCTTGCTGGATTCTCATACACTAGTTTTGAGCCTCAGCTGGGCCAGGTATGATCTCATTTAGCATTCCATCCACAGGGCTCTGTTAAACCAAGGCTTTTATTTTATGCCATGTGCTGGTAGGGGCTGGGACCGCTCTCATTCAGGGTATCAGGATGTTCCCACCACCCTGCAGCAGCCCATACACTGCCTCAGAGGGGAAAAATCCCATGAAGGTGGCCACCTGGACCAGCATCCCCAGTGCTGGGAAGCTCACAGGCCCCTCACAGACCCACTGGCAGCAGGACTCTTGCAGGCAGGAGGTGCCGGAGCAGCAGCTCTCTGGTGCCAGGAGCTGCATCAGCAGAAACCACCGCAGCTCCTTGAGTGGGTCTGGCCCCATGTCCACAACCTGGGCAGCTGATCCAGTCCCCCAGGCACTGCTCATCACCAGGTCCCCAAATGCACACCGGACCTCATGCTGCGTGGGTAATTCAGGCTCACAGTGGGGTTATTAAAATCTATTCAAAGCTAATGTCAGTCATTTTAGTGTTAATATCAGTGGCTGAGAGGCACAGCAGGAGTTGGGGGAAAAGGACTTTGATTTCCCCACTTTAATTTCCAAGCAGGGGGGGCTTGGCAGGCAGGAGTGAGAGATGGGGAACGGTGGAAGGTGGTAACGTGTGGTGCCTCACCTCACACCACAGACAGGTGGGATTTGCAGTTTAATCCCATCAACCAAATATTTTACCGATGTTTTACTTGACAGCATCTATCTCTTGCCGGCCATTTCAGAGGCACGTTAGCTGCCAGGATCCCAGCCTGTCAGTCTGCCTGAGTGCTCAGCTCCAGCGTGGTGGCTGGAAAGGGGCTGACAGTGCTGCTCGGTACGGGGCTCCATCAGGTCTGGCAGGTGGGATTGGGCATTGCACCCAGGCACTTCCCATCAGGTGCATTTGGGGGTTCAAACCTCTTCCCCCGATTTCAGCCTTGGGTCTGCCCTGACTTGCAGCCCCACAAACCCACTGGGGGGTAAAAGTGGGGCTGGAATTTGCTCACATCGGTCAGGTGAGTCCAAATCAGTTCCTGGATTTTGAAAAAACCCAGGTAATTTCAGGACATGGTTACCATCATGCAGGCTAAGATAAGAGTAATCAGAGCTTCAGGCTATAAGCTGATTCCTTGCAAATCTCAAGAAGGAATTAGCCCCATGTCCTCCATCCTGTGCCGCCTGGCAGCATTTGCACACATGGGCACACACCTGGTGGGAGGCTAGGCCATGGGGACACACATGTCCCAACACTTGCTGGAGACAGGGTGACAAAGACCCTGTGCAGGCAGTGCAGAAGTCCCAAGGGCAGAAGAAAGGGCATGGAGAGCACAGAAAACCTGCTCCAACCCTGGCCTGCGGGGCAGACATTGCCCTACCTCCTTGCACAGGCATGGCAGAGTTGGGAACACTGAGATGTGAATCCCCAGGAGGTCCCTGCCCTGTTTCTCCCCCCGTTTTGGGATCTGTTTGTAGCGGGGATTCCTCCACATTGGCTGAGAAATGCATTGCAGTCTCTTAATAGCTCATCCTGTCTGGAAGCTTTTCCTCATATGTAAATACTATGTGTATAACAGTGGCCTCATTTCATACTATGAAAGTGCATCAGATGAAGCTAAACATAATGAAGATGGCTTAAATAATCCAAATTTAACATTTGGTTATGTAGTCTGAAGATTTCATTGGTTTTAGGTTAGAAGGCACTGTGACTGTAGTCTGACCTCCTGGATAGTGAATTTTACCCAGGGATTTAAAGCAAGTCTGACAATTAAGCTCCATCCTTCTGACAGACAAAAATTATCCCAGTTTATAAGCAAGACAGCTGGCCACTGGAGGCCGACTGATCACAAGTCACCCAAATACCAAAGACCAAAATGTTGACCAGCATCTCTGAAGGGCAGCAAGTCCTGGCTGACGTTACTGCCACAAACCAGATTATTTTGCTTTAGTTTGTCTGTTCCGTGAAATGAAGGTGGTAAACAGTTCTGAGGTCAAAGCTAGTAATCAAAAGCAATACTGGTACACCCATTTTCACCTAGAAAAGTGCTGTTATTCAAAAATCAACAGTATTAGAGAAAACTGAAAATCTAGTGGTTGCCAGCGATCGGCCAGATGGCTCAATGAGGTGGTTCAGGATGACAGGACCACCAAGATGTGTGGCACCAGCAGACTCAAGTCCCATCCCATGTCCCTGCCCTCCTACCCCTGTGCCAAGGGAGAGGGGACAGGAGGTGGGAAAGAGCCACATCTCCCTGCAGCCGGCATCTCGTGCCACGTGGCAAGTTACCAAGCAGCTGAGAGTGGGCAAAGATTTCTTCTGCCAGTTTTCTAATCTATCTAATGAACAAGAAAATAAATCAAGCTGACAGTCACCCAGGTGGTTTTGAGCCTCTGCTCCTCACAGTCCCCTTGCTCTTCCAGCCTATTTTATAACAGGGGTATAACCTGAGGACACAGCAATAACTCCTACTATAATCTTTTCTTTACTAACGTCACTTAGCAGATGGAGTCATTTAGAGGTGCTCACGCTTAAATGAGTGGCTTGCCCTGAAAGGGACAGAGCTGGGGCTGCTGGCAAGGTTTTTGGGATCGTTAGCCTAGAAAATGCTTAGCAGGGGAAGCAGTTGGCAGGCAGATTTCACGGACATGGCACCATTGTCCTCTGCCAGCAAAATTACAAGGCTGAAATCCTGGAGCTGGATGGGGCCAAACTGTTCACAGCAAACAATTTAATTGATGAATGAAGTGAATTGCCCAGGAGATGATTTTTAGTCATCTGCTCATTGCATGAAGCCGCTCGGAGAATTGTTCACGCAGCCAGGTGTTGCCGGCTACCTGCCCGCACCAGGGACGGGCTGGCCGGGGCTCCCCATCGTGTGGACCTTCACCAGAGTCACCTGGGCACCTGCTCCCCGAATGAGCAAGCCAGTGCTGTGAGCTACCTCCAGGTTTGCCAATCCAGAGATGTTACACTTCCCTACAAATGTTACTGCTCTTAAGCCTTCGTGGCTAGACCAGTGATGGGACCATGCAGATGATCTCAGCACTGGCTGTTTGAAAGGGAGCCTACACAATGTAAAGAAGAACGATGCCAAACTAAACAGCACCTATTTTTCAGATTCTACAAGAAATTCAGTGGCAATCTCAGAGGACTCTCTCTGCTAGCTCCCTGACCCCCTGCACAATGCTGCACAGGCTACTTTTGTAAGCTCCTTTCATTTGGTCTAATAAAGTAAATTAGCTCTCCAGCTCTTCCAAGGAGAATAGCCATGAAAATTTACATTAAGATGAATGCTTGAAACCCTTGAAAATACCTCTTGCTTGTGAAAAGGCTTCAGAGAAATTAATAGAAGGCACAATAATTACCAAAGAAGGGGAAAATATTGTTCATGCTGTCTGGACAGCATTTGACCTAGCCCTTGCAGAGGTTGGGGAGAAGAAGGAGGAAGGAGGCAGGGAGCTGAGGCATTAATGGCAATCATTGTTCTGTGGGGAGCAATATCTCACAGTGTCCACGGAGACCAATCCCAAATTATTCAGCCTAATAGTTCTCAAAACAAACTCTTATTCTGCTCCTTTGTGGCAGGCATGAAGCTTTCACTGCAAGTCCCATTTTACATCTTTGTAACTCAGTGCTGGATGGTATAGCACTCAATTGTGAAAACCCTGCAGGAGCCTTTGATGCAAGCATCTTTGAGACGCAGGGCTTATCAGCTCAAATAACACAACTGTCTTTTATCCTTTGTGTCCCAATACTGCTGTTTTGGCACTTATATTTGTAATTCATTGCCTGGCTTTGGGTCTGGATCCATCAGGACAGGCAACGCTGTCTATCTGTCTGCATTGCTGAGATATTTGTGTCTGCCCCGAGGGACCTGAGCACCTAAGCTCTGCTTATCTTCAATGATGCTTAGGTTCCTAACTGGTTAAAAGTCACTTTAGAAAGGGGGTCTTAAGAGCTGTAGATGCTTTCAAAAGGACTACCCCTACGCCAGGTTGTCCATCCTTCCCCCCTCCCACCAGCGACTGTAGCCTCTCGCTGTCATCTGGCCTTCAGAGATGCCGGTGCACCTCCAGCACTGCCATTCCTCTCTCCCAGGCCAGCTCCAGCCAGCGGACCTGCAAGTCTTTCACCCGTACTACATTTTCTTCAAAAAAGGACAAATGAGGTAGAAGAAGAAAAGGTGAAAACATGATAATAGCTGTTGGAAAAGGCCGCTGCTATAGACTTGACAATGCTGGAAATGGAGGCTCAGAGAAAAGTTTTTCTCCAAAAATTACTCTTTTCAATCTCAACAGCACACTGAAGAGAAGTTTAAGCACACTTTCTAACACCTTTTGTACTCAAATTCCAAATTCACCTGTCTACCCAAGTAATAACAGAAATAATCTTTTTTCATCCAGCTGCACATTTTGCTATAGAAATTTGTTTCCATTAAACTATTCCCTTTTGTCCTCTTAAAAAGCGTATTTTAAATAATAACAGTTTAAAAAAAATTATATACTACCCAAAAAACTCAACTCTGTCGACTGTGCACTTTTATACAAAAGTTATCTCTTTCTTTCGATGGATTGATGAAAACCCTTTTCATAATGTCAAGGTGGAGATGAGAAAGAGGGAGAAAATTTCTGAGTGCCCAGCACAGCTAGTCATTTCAACAGGAAACACAGGGCAAACTGTGGTCTTATAAAACTAAGTTACAGCACCAACATGAACCTGATGTTCTTTTCCTGCTTTGTAAAATACAATTTTGTAGAAGTTGGCATGGAAGCACACATTGAATTTCTCATCTGGGGGAAAAAAATGCACTTCTCCCACATTCCTTAGATCTTAACAGAAGAATGTGAATTTAATATTAGGAAAAATAAAATTATAACCATTATAACTTTCACTCCTACCACACTTTGAGGAGTGCAGCAGCTGCTGCTCAGCCATTCAGGGTTTCCCCAAGAAGGTCCACGCTTGGCCAGCGCTCAGAGAAGAGGCCCACTAGAAATCACCCCAAGAACAGCAATGTGAGAAACACAACCCTGTATCGCTGTCCATTTCTGTACCTGCTTCTTCCCTCTTGGAAATTAATGCCATGAGGCTCCCCTTCATGATCCACTCCTGGGGAAGATTTCCAGGCACTTGAAACCCTCCCCAGAGAGACTTGCTCCATCCATGTGATCCCCGTTGGTTCTCTCCCATGGCCAGCTGTTTCACACCAGCTACTTCTCTCACTCCAGACGTGCAGTCGACAGGGTCATCCCTTACCTTTGCGCCTGTGTGTTGCTGCTGGTTCCTGCTACAGTCATGAACGTCTCCTAGTTGTTGTCTGCAGGGGTTGGGAGGCACTCTGGACACAGCATTCGGGATCGCACAAGATGGTCACCAAGCCCAGTATTTGAACTGAAAGGGAAAAACAAAGAAAACATAAGAGGGAGTTTCATTAGGATGTATAAAAGACTGATTGACAGCTTGATTAACACGAAGCCATCCCAGGGACAGCACGGCTACTCCAGTCATGGATCAGACAGAGACACAGAGACCAGATGTGAATGGGAACAGGACCAAGGAGAGGTACAAATGAGATCAGTTGCTCTACATAGTGACTAAAAGGGAAAAGAAATCCACCCGCCAGCGGAGGAGGAACTGTAAGAAATGATGGAAGGGGACCTGGGACTGAAGTAAGAAGAATGGGACAAATGCCAGACGGGGACTGAAAGAGATGCAGGGAAGATGGATAGCTCTGGGCATGCACAAGGCAGATGGTACAAGGCAGACATCAATGCAGAGCTCCTGGAGGAGTGAGGAGCCACTGCCACCACCAGCACCAGCCACCCAGCACAGACAGATTTTAATAAGCTTAATAATCATCTTCACACCTGGGGATTGGTCTCATAAATGTTTTTAAATCTTAAATGTGATTTTATTGTCCTCATTGGTCACTTCCAGCTGCCTCTCTGTTTCTCTTTTGCTTTTCAATGCCTGGCTGGCCAGGGATCTCTATGCTTACCACTGCTGTACAGCTCCTGCTCACCTGTGATGCAAGACAACCAGTATAGCAAGAAGTGACACTAATCGTAACAGTACTCATATTTGTGATATTCAATGTCTTGTTTTATCACCATCAACATAATAACAATAATAGCAATATTAGTGACAATCATTTTATTATTCCTCCTGTTACTAATATTCAGACATGACCTAAGAGGTATTTCTGAAAGACAACACAAATCCAGTGCAAAATCCAGGAGAACAGGGCAGTTAATTAAATGTCAGAGTGATGGACAGAGCTGGGACAAGCCTGGAACAATATCAGAGAGCTGGACAACCTCTGACAAGTGCTGGGAGATGGATGAATCTGGGACACGTCCCAGACCTCTCCCCCAGAGGAGGCAGAACCCTTCTACCTACACACATCTTTAAACACAACATTGCTCTGTGCTCTGTTGCTGTTTCATTGACCTATGCAGGTGAGGAAATCTTCTGGAGAAAGCTGCCTTCCAAGCTGTGTCACCGATCGCAGTCTGATCTGATGACATCTTATTACCTCCAAATGGTGCAAAGAAAATAAAGAGCCCCACTGAAAATTACAGCATCTTAAACATGTTTTTTAACCAGTATATGTGAACTCACAGCAGATAGGTTTTTTTTCGCAAAAGATTTCTTCTCCTTTTTCCAAACTAGACATTCACAAGAGAGGTAGGCAGAGGACAGTAAAGGGGGAGAGAGAATGGCAGCCAGAGGGTGTTGCAAAACTCCAATAATAACTATTACAGAACAAAAGCAAGCCTGTGACAGATACCGGGCAATCTGTAAGTCATCAGGAGAGTGGAGAGCATAATAGACTAATCAATCAGGTAGACAAGGGTGAGAAGTGTCATGGGGAGGCAATAGGTAGTTGGAGGTCAGTTATGAAATATAATCTCTAAATTCAAAGGAGAAGGACAGTAGCATAAGAACAATGACAGGTATTTGAATGCAGGTAGGTAAATGTTGGGTTGGTGGCTTCCAGGAGAGTGAATGTCAGATGAGAATATTATGGGGGTAAGAAAAAATAACCAGGTATTTTAGAGATGGGCACGTATTCCACAAAGTGAAAGGCTGAACTGGTGAGACTTTAATGTGTAGCTCCATTTCAGAAAATGCTATTGAAAGATAGACGGTGGGGCTCCCTGTTGCTTGTTCCTCTGGGTTTCCAGACAAAGTTTGTCAGGTTAGAAGCAAAAAAAGAGATGCTCTTCCTAAGTGTAAGTCCTGCAAATACCACCTGAGATCTGAAAGCCAAGCCAGATCCTTTCTAGCTTGTGCTTTCTCATCAGTGATCCTGCATGCGTAATCTCTAATCTAGTTAGCTAATATGCAGGGAAATTGCACACTGCCATGCATGAGAAGATGGGAATTCTGTAGGTGAATTTAATTATTCCTTCTACAGAGAAAGTGGGAGTCAATAAGGCACAGCTCACTCTCCATTAGCTATCTGGGCTGCACAATGACAAGAAGCCAAACAGCATCATTCACTTCTCTTGCTAAACTAAGCAGGTATAGTACCATTACATCCAAACAAAAGCTTGACTTAACACTAAGTCATTTCTACCAACACTTTTCTGACCTTAACTGCGTACTACCAAGGTGTCACGCAGTCCTTCTAACAGTGGCTAGAACCAAGCAATTAGAGCTGAATGAACAATTCATAATGAATAGTCGGTTTGGCAAACTTCACCTCATTTTATGCTCGCGAAAAGTTCACACACAGATTGCGAAGTTCTCACCTTTCTTTGTTAATGGAAATAACTTGCCATTTTTTCCCCTGAGTAAATAGCACCATGAAAGTTCATTGAAAACAACCTATACTCAAAACACTGGCTGTGCTAATGGGTTATGCCAGCCACGTGGTGCTGTTTCAGCTCCTCCATTGGGTGAGGGACCAGAGTGGCTCCAAGAATGGCAAATCGGGACTGTTACCTCTCTTATCTGAAATTCTCTTTTGCCAAACCTGTCAGTGTTAGAGCACATTCACTGGACTAAGTATCAGCCACAGATATGGGTAATGTGGGAAGAGAGCCAGCTGTGGTCCCTCTAGAGCTGACGGAGAGGGCCAGATATCTTCAGAGACCACCAAAGAGGTGGACACCAAGGACACATGGGAGAACCTGGAGATCTTAAGATGAAGAGCCCGAATCCTTTAAACCATGTACTTAATTCTCCATGCCCAGAGATGGCTGGGGTGGGCCAGATCCTGCAGAGAAAGGGGCACCCATTTGCAGCACAGGAGGTGTCACGCTGCTCGCGTGAGGCTGGACCAAGGGCCAGCAGCCGACCTGCCTGGTTGCTAATGAAGCTGAGAACAATGTGTGCTCTAACGGACTGAGACACGCAGGGAGATAAGAGAGCACGGGGCAATAAATCAGGCTTTCAAAGCAGAGCATATTAGGAGATCAATGGGACAGATATTAGACGAAAGGAGCAAGCACTGGAGAGACAGGAGCAATTCTGTTCCTCCCCCTTCCCCGCGTTGCTAAGGAATTTTTTTTTCCCATTTAATAACATCCTCATTGTTTTTAAATGAGCAGCAAAGCCAGTGGGTTCCACGTGGCATTAGCAATGTGTTTGTGAAAGGGAAAACGACTGGCTCCTAGCAGGATTTGATAAAAGCCTCTCCAAGCTCTGAGTGATTTACAGCTCAGGAAAACAAACACGGACTGATACAAATGCAGAGAGAGGCAAAGACAACGCCAACATCCCAGGTATGCTCAATTACCGGTTCATCAGCCCAAGTGAAGTTGAAGAGCTTTTCAAACTCTACATGGCTCTAAATTAAAGGAAATCTTTAGATGGATAGTATTCTGCAATAAGGGGAAAAGACTAATTTGTTGATCTTCAGCTTGGGTGCCCTCGCCTTTCATGGGCAAAGGGCCACGGGTGAGGGTGGCAGGCAGCAGCTCCTACTCCCCACGTAAGACACGGGAAAGGACCAAACATCGGGATGCCTTTCGCACAGTGCTGCAAAGTTGCCAGCACACACTTCTCCCTCCCTCCTTCCCTCCTCACTGTGCCATGCCCCAGTCCCCAAACAGCCGTTTTTTCCTGTCTCTACTCTGCTTTTCCTGCCCTGGAGGTATTTATGGCAAAGCTGTGAAAACAAACGATTTTTTGGATCATTGGCTGAACTAAAAAAAATGGAGGAAAAAAAAATCACTGCACAGTGACCCCAAATTAGAATTGCCCAGGCTCTCCACGGCAAAATATATATATAAAAAAATATATATATATCTGTGGTCAACCAATTGTTTAATTCAATCTGAAACTAACTCATGGGGAATGTAATTTTTCCCTCCATCCCCTGCCTAGAAACCCATTTTTTCTCAAGAAGAGATGATTTACAGCTTCCCAGCTCCACACTCCAGAGGCACTGACACTGACATGCTGTTTGATATCTTCCCCTGTTTCATGAAGCTCCTTGGCGGTGGGGGACGGGCCCCTTCAGTGCTATTGTGATAAAAACTCAGAGGCAGCTGGGGGTAGTGGCAGCATCGCAGGAACAGAGGGAGCCCGGCCACCGAGAGACTGCGGGAAACTCTTTATTAATTGTTCATGCAGAAACTGTTTTCATTTCGGTGTCTAATTGATATCATGGGGAAATGTCATCTTTGGAAAAGACAACACATCCTCCCCCCTACTCCTCCGGGGTGCACTCAGGCGAGGTGTCCCATGCTGCCTGTGCCGATGGAGTGACCTGCTGCCAGCAAGGCTGGGGTGCTGTCCCCATCCCCCTGCCCCACACCCTCATCCCGTGGGTTTGGAAAGCTGAACCAGCGTGAGAGCCCTGGGGCAGCTGGAAGGGTGGGTTCTGAGCTCAGCCACCTCTCAAACCTTGGGCAGAGAGGAGACTGGAGAGTTTTGCACTGAGAGATGCCCACTGAATGGCAAGGAGAGCTGTGTCAGCCTCTGGTCTCCACTCCAGGATAGGGACTGCCCACATCCCTATGGGAGCTGCCAGCATCATCCCTCCTCCTGCCAGAACAAGCATTAAGTCCCTAATTTCCCACTGGATATCATCCCTCCTCCCTCCTCTTTCCTTAGGCCTCCTCCAAAGACAGCAGCCATCGCTCACACATGCAGCTCCAAGGCTGGCTCTGAACTATTTAAAAGCACAGCAGGTATTTTAATTATTCACGTCAAGTGCGCCTTGCTTGCTAACGACTCTCTGAAGCTGTCACAGCCAGCGCGGGGTGGAGAAGAGCCCTGCCAGGCAGCTTCCCATGGCCCAGCCTCGGGGCAAAGCTTGGGTCTGCAAAACAGCCATGGTGAGGTGTTGTCACCGAGGGCAGTGGTGGCACAGGGACACTTGGGTGAGCAGCACCCTGGCAGATCTGCCCAGTCCCATGTACACGTGCTTGCTCACCCAACCCATCATCCAACTGCTTGCCCAGCCCACCCTGCGGCCACCGTTACGGCACATCGCATGCTCCAGGCCTGGACTATCTGCTGAATGGTTTGCTATTGCTGTGAGCTGCTGTGCCCCATGCTGATAGATTAGCTCTCATAATATTTTAAGGGTGCTGGGATTATCAAGATGCAAGGAAATAGAGGGGTACTTATACAGCACAGCTGGGCAGCTTCAGATGAAGACAATAGCAGGGATGGCATGCTTCCTTGCTGCCTTGAGCTGCTCCCAGGGTTATACGCAAAGAGCTGCTTTGGAAATCAAGCCCTTGATGCCCTGCAGCAATGTCTCTAGTGGCTTCTTCCTTCCCAGTACCATCAAAAATATTTGCTGCGGTAGTACCTGCTCTTCTGACCCACATCTGTCCCTGGGGCCTGGCCCTCGGGGCTCAGTGCAGAACAAGGTGATCTTTTGCAAGGGGAAGTAGGTGAAGAAAGAAGGATGGTGTCCCACCTTCACAGCTGGAAGAAAGACAGCTTGTGTTAAAGGGAGCCAGGCTTCCACCAGGCCCACAAAGGTTATTCTCATCTCTGAAGTACAGGTATGGGGCAGAGACAGGCATCCCACTTGCAGAAGGATCAGGGCTGTGGGCTCCTTCATGTTGGCCTCACTGAGTCTCAACTAAATGTGAGCTTTATTTTCTGGACCATGGAATTTCTATCTGGGGAACAACCTTTCCCTTGAAGGTTGCTCTTGGTTATTTCTCTTATTTCTGATAATTATTAATTGGCTCTTCTTCCCTGCTTTTGCTCAGCATTGCCTCAGTGTAAAGTTGGAGGCTTTCCAAGATTATTAAGGATCTGTTTTCCCCTACCTCTATGCAAGCAAGAGCCTTATCATGGGTAACCCTGAGCTCCAGGGCTCTTCTCTAGGAGTAACACCCCATGGGCAAAGCATGCAAGCAGAGAACACACCACAAAAACACATCCCCTTGTTGCAGAGCTGGAGTCTTCAAGCCTCCTGGGCCACCAGAGCCAGCCCCTCTCCTTTAAACCTATGTGTTTTTTAATGCTAATTTCCACCACATGCCCAATTCGAAGCTCTAATAATGAACAACTGCTTTCTTCCTTTCCTTCTGATTTCATATTCATGAGTCAGGGTTTCCTGGCACTAAACATAAATGCTAAACGGAAATCGCTGCACAGTGACATGTCTGTGTAGCTTCACTGTCCATTTATTTGCCTTTTCAAAGAGCTGCTGTGTTAAGCAAACATCTCTGCCTGGATCCTATCTGGAGGAGTTTGTCTGGTACGGCATGGTGCCTGCCGGGGTGGGGGAAGCGACTCTGTGTGATGGTATCTCATAGCTCTGTTTTTGCTTCAGGGTATTTCTTGTACAATAGTTTGAGCTTGGTGAATACCTCAACCTTTTCTTGAATATTTTCTTGAATCTTGGCAGGCTGCATTCAGAGCTGACACAGTGAGGACTGAAGCAGGGAACTCCCAGAGAGAAACACATCCATCGCTTCGGCTCGGATTCCACTGAGGGCTCCTGCAGGCAGCAGTGGGCAGATGTCTTGGCAGGGGAGGCAGAGAGACACCTGTAACATCACTGGGCAAATTATTTTTTCTGGCAACTAGAAAATTCACACACACATGCAAAAAAAACCATTTCAGGATTCAGCCAAACTTACTTCCCTATCACAAGAAAGAGGGACAAAAGGCATCTTGAAAAAGGGAATGTTTTCTGTTAACCATAATGGTCAAAATGTTTCAGTATTTTCCTTGAAGACCATGCTTCCATGTTGAATTGATTTTTTCAAAACAGCAAGGGCAAAAAATAATCTAAAAGCAAAATCAAAGGAATTAAATCTTCATGTATTTCAAGGTGAACCATGATGTTCTTCTCTGCAGAGCCATCAAGGTGAATAGGCTCTCCTCCTTCTAACTTGCCTGGGACAAAAGCTTTAGACACACAAACTGGCACCCTGAAGTCTCCCCTTCAACAGTTCATCCTGCCCATGGAGCAACGTCTGCCCACCTGTGCTGGTGAACCATGCTGTCCCATTGGAGACATCATCTTCACCCATCTGCTCTGCAATCAAACAGGAACAGATATCACCACCCTAGAAGCAAGGACAACTACCTGGGGCTGGAGTTGGGCTTTGCTTGCCTCTGCTCACTGTCTGGTCTCTTTACAGAAACACCAACTGAAGGTGGCTTTGCTCTAAGTCATGGGCTAGAAAGCGGAGCAGCCGATGTTCAAGTGCCCTGAGCTGTTCTGCCAGTTTTGCTCCTGCAGTGGTCACCTCCATGGGGCAAGGTTGGCAGTGAGGAACTGCAACGTTGGATATGGCAGGTCTTCACCTGTCCTATGTGAGAGGCTTTACCTCCTCTCCACTGCCTCCACTGCCGCCTCCTTCTCCAGGGCTCCATAGATGCACTGCAACTCCTTACAGTCTTGTTACTCTACTGCCTTCTCTCTCTCCTTCTGCAGTCATCCATCGCCCTTCTCTGTCTGCCTTTCCCCAAATGCTTTAACAAATGAGCTCATAGGAAGGCAAAAGTGAGGATGAGAGATGAATTTCAGACCATGAGAAATGAACTCAGAAATGTGAGTTTCTGCAACTACCAGCTGAAGAGTTGTGCTCCTGCTCATGGAGGACATGCTGTGTGGCATGTGTTCAATCAAAGTAATCAATGGGGACCACATTCTGAATATTATCTACACGGAACAGACTCCTTGTGAGGAAATTATGCAGCAATATTTAATGGTGGCAATGATTCAGCAAGTAATAGAAAGAAATATTCCTCAAACCATCATCAACTTCTCATGGATAACTCCCAGATGGGACTTAGGGTAAAAAACCTTTCATTAAAAAGCTATTCAGTTATGGTAAAACTGCCATATGTGTCTCACTGAGACAGAAGTCTGATTGTCAAAAGTGACTTCAGTTTGAAAGCTGCAGGGAAATCAGAAAGCTACTTCACTTTCGAACAGGGGTTTTGGAATCTGTCTTTAGGGACCTGAAAGCATAGCTAGATCTCACACAGCTGAGGTGTCTTACAGCTGGGTGTCTAGGTTAAGGTAATTGTCTAGACTTCTTTTATCATCAGTGAACAGAGAGATGCACACCAACCCCCAGAGAGTGACTCATTCTTCCTGTCTTAGCCATCTATTTTTGTATGGGATGAATTACATTCTGGAGGTGTTGAACGTTCTCCACTGACTATGGAGGAGTCTAGATGGTGAACTTAGCCTAGACACTTAACCTTTATATTGCTAAAACAGGCAGTGCTTGACTGGTGAGAGCAAGCCAAGTTGTGGCAATACAGTGTCACAGCAATGTTAGGTTGGGAGCACTTGGCCAACACCTACAGCAGACAGACACAGGAGTGGCAGTTCTCTCATCAGGCAGGAGACGGATGAAGAGAAATCCTCTCTCCTCATCATAAGCACACACTGTGGTGATCACAATATTTAACTAAATCCTGAGACACGCCGGTGCCTGATTAGCTCATCTAATTCATTTATGTCATGCAAAAGGTACAGATCACAACTAATCCCCTTCCAAAGTATGGCCTGAAAGTTGTAATTTTGCAGTCCTGGGAGGAAAGCAGAGACTGGTCTCTCAACTGAGTGTAGTCTCTCAAAAAGATCAAGCCTTTTACCAAGTTTGGGTTTTCCTGAGATTAGCAATCCCAAACTTCCAAAACTCAACAATTCAGTTATGAAAAATCAGCTGTATTCTTGTACCCATCTTACCAGTTTTGAGCAGCTATGTCTTGCAATTTTAAGGGTTTGGTTACAACCTTGAGAGCTATTTTGCATACAAAAGGCTCCATGTCTCAGGTTTTCCATAGTCCAGGGACATTGCTAATAACCTACACTGCAAAAATAATCCTTCTGTCTTCTAGGGTGCTTCCTGCTATGAGCCTTCCAGAAAACAATGAGATTATTACTGCCATGACTTCAGTGTGGGCCAATTTCAGTCCTCTCAGAAAAGCAAGATCTATACACCTCTTAGAGCCATCATGCCCAAACCTCTCCAGCTTTGACTCCTGAAATACACCATGGGCCAGGTTATGTGTGCGAAAACCAGGACTGGAGATACAGGAACTCTACAGGAAAACCAGAAATTGTAACTTCAAAGATAAGAACATGAGATAATAAAATAGAAATAGGGAAATAAATGGAAGGAGAAGTTACCAGAGGAAGGCCAGACTGCCTTCCAAAAATAGCTCTCTAAAGGAAAAGTTTGCAACAGGTTCTGAACGGGGCAGCTAAATTACAAAAAGCATGTCAGGACCCTTCTGCAACACCAACAAACACGCAGGAAGGGTGGAAACAAAATTCATGAGGCTAAAGACAAAGATGAAGAATTTTTAGCTACCCAGAGTTGTGGGCTTTAATTCACAAGGAAAAAAATCTGCGCTCTTTCCTGGGGTGTACTACTGCCAGGAGCAGAATGCAGCTGACAACAAAGAGCTGATGGCTTGGAAGCCAAGGGGTTCCTTACGGGCCAGGGAAATGCCTTGGAGACTTGATTTCTCTATACAATTGGCTTGTGCCTGTCAGAAAAAAGACAGTGTTTTTTCCTGACTTGTCTGGAAAATCAAGATGGATCATACTTATTTAAGGGGATGTTCACAGTACACACAGGAATGTGTTCAACACAGGGTTGAGCAAGACCTTTGGTTCATGATGCAATACCAAAAGTAACATAGATATGTAAAGTGTGCATCTACCTGTCTCTCTAGGAACATACACAAATACATGATACATGAGCTTCTTAGAACCTAGTGATATAAATTAGACTCCTGTGAATTGAACAGATTTACTTAATGGTATGACAGTCCAGCAGGACAGATACAGCACTGATGGCTTGGTTTCTCCTTTTCAGCTTGGTTTTTCTTTTTCTGCCTGCTTCAGCCATTGAGTTACCTGGGACAAGCTTCTGCAGCTGTGCCTCAATTTTCCCATATTTAAAAACAGGCCAATGTGACTGTAAGATGTTGGAGATCTCTTAAGGAAAGACACTGCATGAGAGATTTTTCTATTTTAGATCCTGAAAAGTGCTAGCCAAATGCGAGTTCTTAAATACAGCTGGTGAATATATAAGGAAAATTGATTTCTGCAGAAGACTACATCATTTAACTGAAAAGTCAATAACCATCTTCCATACTAGCGTTTAAATATTTGATTGAAAACATTCAGATAATGGTATATTTTTGGTTCAGATTGTTCACTGAAAAGCAGGGAAAACACAGCATTACACTCAGTATTAAATACTATGTTGACAGAGAACACAAATGTCAGTATGACCATCTTAGAAAAGATATTTTAGAGTATGTAAAATTAAATGACTCAGGATTACTCATGATGATATCTTACAAGAAGCTGTGAAAGCTCTTATTTCAGGAAAATTACTGGAATTGCTAACAATGTAAAGAAAATATAGTTATAAAAAACATGCCTCCCCTGATAAAGAAATACAAAGGCTTCAGGCTCCAAAGATGAACACTCTAAACCAAAAGCAAGACAGAATACTAAAAAGTCTAACAGAAATCTCAAGACATGATCAAGGGAAAAGGCAAAATCACAAATAAAAATGGCCAAAGGAGACTTCCATAAAAGTGGCACTAAGATAAAAGAGTTTGGCTTGCTTTCTTACAGGAGAGTTTATATATTTTTATATATATATATATATGTACAAAAATATGGAAATTTTTCAGAACAAATGCAAAATTATTTTAAAAAGATGACGTAGCTCAGTCAGGAAAAAGACAAAAACCAAACGCCCAACACTACAGTATCATACTAATGGTCAAAGGCTAAAACCCATTCAATTCCTGGAAAAGGCTGTGCCCATCTAGCTCTTCAGTCAGGCATTCCTGGTCAGATGTTAGTTCACTTTCCCATCAGAAAGCTGTATTTCAGCAAAACTGAAATTTCTCCTGACATGAATTAATTCTGATAAAATCACAGTTTAAAAGAATTAGAAATGTTTTGATAAATCAAACATTTCATTTCAAGACTTCAGGAGAATTTTTCATTTCTATTTCGATCACATCATAAAATCTTCAAACATTCACATCTAATTGCCATTAAAATTAACCTGAAATATATTTTAATATTATTCTATTTAATATTATTCTATTCAGAATTTAATACCATTCTATTCTATTTTAAATTCTATTCAGAATGGAAACAAATGTCAAAATCTCATAAATTCCTGCAACATACAAATTCTTCTATCATCTCATTGCTAAATTATCAGGCTTTCCAGGTATCTATTACAGAACTTGCACTGAAACATAAGAAAAAGGCACACTCTTCAGAACCATGAGGTCTGTTGCTGTTACTCTAATGTGAAACAAAGGGAAATCTATAACCCACAGAATCAGACCAAAATATGAGCATCAGGACTGTAGTCTGTTAAACACTTTCAGTGCAGTGAACTGCATTCACCCAACCTAGGTGAAGAAACTGGAATTTAAAAATACTTTTAGGTACAGAAAAAGCATCTGACTGTGTTGAGTGGCCATTCCTTGTGAACCTTCCTTTTTTTTTGTCTCATTTCAGTTTATATTTAGAAATGCTATAAATATCTTCTATTTAATAAAATGAAATAATGTTTTGATAGATGATTCACTCATTTAATCTCCCCAAAAGAAAGGCTGCAGATAAGACTGTTTTCACTGCATCTGTTCATCTGGCAGGAAAAAATAATTTCAATGGAAATGTTGCAAAAACCAACCATTTCTACCCAGATGTTGTATTTCCATATTTCTGATGCCATCCTGCCTGCAACCATTTCTTTAGATTTACATGAATTAACCAGTGTAGGATGGATACCAGATGACAAAATAAGTATTCAAAGAAGTAACAATTGCTTTTGATGATGACTTTGGAAGCTCAAAACAAAAGCTGTAATCTCTTATCCATATACAAATATAAACATTTTGGGATGGGTTTAATACACCTAAAAGTTTCATCCCATAAGGTGCTTTTAGGTAAGTTTCAGAACAGAATTGTAATCTAGAACAAAGTATGCAGGTTCCAACTAGGCTGGTAATGCAGCATTTGTATGAACTTATTTCTTCCCAATTTCTGCTCATTCTGTGGGTTACTTCCGCGACTACCCAAGATCTCTTTGGCACTTAGAAAAAGGTGCAACCATAACTTTACAGACTTTTTTAAATAATAAAACTTATTGAGTCAAGTACAGTTCTTCACACCTGTTTTTAGAGCAAACTAGCATCAAGTAAAAGTACTGACCAGAAGAACAATAGATATCTGGGATAGAAGTTAGGAATGACTTGTACTGAATCCAAACTGGAGACTCTTTCAACCTCTGTGGGTCTTTTCACAACCAAGTTTAAGGAATTAACCATCAAGAAAAATCTGTAGTATAAGATCACACCATAACGCCTTATTCTGTGCTCACCTGCACCAGATTGAGTCAACTGTACTGACACAAAGTTTGTACAAGGTATAGAGCAAAGGAAAATTAACCCTTTTGATCTCATGGAATGGGCAAAAGATGCAACATAATACAATTTTCCACAATTATGATCCTCCTGTTTTCTTCTAAAGCACTTGATTATTAGGAAAACTGCCTAGAAGATTACACAAAGTACTTAGGATTTGTATAGTAATAACAATGATATGGTGTAGCCAGGGAGTATGACTTTACCTATGATCTTTGAGCTGAAAAAACATGTTCCAACTGCAGAAGTTTGATGGTAAATTTACAGTCTTCTGAAGCATGGTGGCAAGCAGGAGAGCAAAAGAAAAAAATATTTATCACTGTTTTTAGCATGACAGTTTCATAGCATCAAGTCCTAACTGCTATCAAGATTTTTATAGACTTCATTTGAAGGAACAGATAATAAAAGACAAAAATCAGAAAAACAATTAAAATGAGTTACAGTGAGAGGGTCCTTTTTGCCTATACTCCTTATCATGAAACTGTGCACCAACAAAATCATATCGTACTAAAACAGATGAACAGGAGAATTCTGCTGTCATCAAACAAAAACGATAGGTAAAATCCTTGAAAGGTCCAAATTAAAAAATAAACCATCATGATAAAAGCAATTGCTTTTCAAATGGACAGGCGAAAATGGATTGATATAATATGATCAAGTAGCTATTGCATGTAATTTGATGGCAAATCTGTATAAAACTTAATATAGCGTCTATTGTGCCTCTTCCAGATTATGGTCTTGATGTTACTGGCTCGTGAGTAGTGCTGGAGAAACTGCAGTGGGGAAAGGAGCTTCCAACATGTAATTTGGTTTTGTCCTAAAATACAGACATATTGTCAGGAAATAGTAACTGTTACCAAAAATACTGCTGGAATGAAAAATACTGTGTTCTTTCCACTGGAAATAATCTTAGGAGAAGAAGATACCAAAATAGCCAACACAAACACAAAGTCCCTGTAAGAAGAACATGCTCTGATTCAGCAAAACAGGTAAATATGTGCTTATGTTAAGGGAGTTCTGTCCAGTTGAAATCACTCATGTTACAATTTTAAGCATGTTTATGCCCCTTGAAATCAGTTGGATGCATAGTGCTTTGATAAATTGGTCAGTAGTAGGGATCCTTCACCTTCCCATGGCAGTTTGGAAGCTATGGCAGCAAGTACAGGGAAAACAAAGACCTGAGAATGTAATTCATCTGAAAAAAAAGCTGAAGAGCTGTAAAACTCTGCAACACCTTTTTTCAGCACAACACACGGCAAGAGAGGAGTGGAGGAACGGATCATTTAGGATGGGATTGAGGAGACTTGTAGTCTGCTAGTTTGCAGAGCTGATAACCCACGTAATGCTTTAGGTCTTGGCCTTGTCCTGCTGCCAGCAGAGGTGACCAGTCCCTCTTTGGGCCCTCCTAGACAAGGAAAACTCAAGTGAAGGGGCAGAAGTTAAGGAATCAGTTCTACTCCAACCCATGAGCACGTATAGCCTTGACACAGTTTGAAGGTCCCACACTTTATGTCGTTCAGATTTAAACTTCCACTGCTGGCCTCTGTGAGAACATCATGGACGGAGGCCAGTGTGAGGTGTGTAGTGACTCTCTCATGCCTCAAGGCAGCTAGTTTGTGACCCTTCCTCACACAAAAGGAGAAGTGCTACCACTGCGAGTCTTAGATCCAAAGACCGGTCGTTAAATATTTACTTCAGAAACTGGATTTTCATTTTCAGTTGTTTGATCTTTCATTTTCTTCCTCTTTAGTCATTCTTGAGTATTTAGTCCCATCCCACAGCTCCTGAGTAGATGTGTTAAATATAAAATAACAACCAGGGGTGGGATTTTCCAAAGCACTCGGCATTGCCTGACTCTGTTCTCTTTGAAGTCAGCAGGAGTTTTATTATCAACTTCAATGGGAGCGGTTAAGCCAATGCTACACATTGTGAACGTGCATATTCATGAAGCAAGTAGCATTTGCAAATGGTACACGGATTCTAAGGGCTGATAAGGTTTTAGTTAAAAGCTACTTGAAAAAAACAAGTAGTTCCATGAGCACCAGAACTATGAAATTCTGCTTTCCTTGCGCTTGATTGACTTGGATGCCAGAGAAGGTGCGTGTGCTGATTGAAGTCCTTCCTGTGGGTGGGGGTGCCAAGATGTGTGCTTTCTCCCAAATGGATTCACCAGCATCAAAAAAAGGCTCAGCACAACATGGCAGCTTTTTCATCAGCAGAAGTAGGGCATCTCTCCTCTACCTCTGCCTGTCTTCTCAAAGCTTGGGGGAACTTGCTACTTTTGAGACTGCTACCCTCTATCAAATTCGGCTGGAGTTGGCTAATGCACTTAAAAGTTGCTAGGCATATACACACAGGTATGCATACACTCCATATGAGCATGAAATCCACATTTTTGCAGGAAGTAATGTTAAGTCCTCTCAGAATCAAGTTTTGAGAGAGTGAAAAAGATGGATTCAGAGCAGCTGATCAGCAAATAGCCTCAGATGGATGAACCACAATCCTCTGAGAATCTCAGCAACAGAAAACATGCTAAGAGAAGGACAATCCTTGAGGAAAGAAGATGAAGACAAGAATATGGTCCTTGAGAGGATTTAGAAAAATGGCTGGTGAGATAAAAGTACATTCCAGATAAGAAACTGCAATATATAAATGTGGTAAATTTTCTCAAAGTACTCAAAGTGTCTAAAAAATACAGCATTTTAAAGGGCTCAGTGTTTTTGAGGAACGGAGGCACTGCACTTCTGGAGAGAAGAGCCATTTTCATTCTGGAAAGCCAAAGCATCTTTGGCTGCACAGAGGAAACGAAGGAAAGTGGCAACAGTGACTGGTCCCTTTGGCATCTGGGAGCCCAAGAGGAAGACAGATTTGGATACGGTCCCCAAACTCCTTTCATATGGGAATCCAGGCTCCCAGGAACAAAGCCTGGCAATGGACCCTCCCTGCCAAGAGCAGCCCAGTGCCAGCCCAGGTGCTCACATGCACTGTCACTGCCTTTGGCACCAGGGATGTCCAGAGAAGAGGATCAGTTCTCTTTCCACCCCACAATTTCCACACCGCTGACAACCCAGAAAACAATTCAAGAGGGAATTCAAAGGATCTGTTGAAATTTCAACGAGGAAATCTGAGTGAGTGAGCATATGTAAATAGAAAGAATGAGTAGCACATAATTACATCAAATTGTTACTTAGCAAGGGAAGTAAATAACCCAAAATATGCAGAGCAAAAAATGGCAATGAATTAGAACTAATTACTTAAGGCTAATTAAAATAAAAATGGCTTGAATTGAAATATGTTAATAGCATTGAACCTGCCACCTACAAGGGAATTTTAATAAAAATGATAATGTTGCTTCAACTTTCACCTGATGGAGATGGGAAGTTGGGATTTGGAGCTATGATCAATACCACCAAAGCAGCTATGGATTGGAGGGTATTGTAATGCATTATTTATGATTAGTCTTGGAATGGGCTGGAATTTTCTGGTGGGTGCAGGTCCCCTGGTCATGGAAAGAAAGAGGCTTTCTTGAATACTGGATGTGAAGTGAAGAAAACAGTGTGAGGGACAAAACCTAAATCCCTTGAAGACAAATAGAACCTGAGGTACCTCTTCATGCTGTGAAGTGCTACAACTGAAGGGAGTAAAAGAGAGAGGCAGAGAGATAATGAGATCACAAAGAAGGAAAGAGAAAGAGGGAATAAGAGAGACTGAGGGAACAAGCAGGAATGAAACAGATAGAGCAAGCCTAGAGCCATGACAAATCATCACCAGCTTCAATTACACGAGCCTGCTGGGCTATGAAATCTGCCAAAGGTCATTGGATTCCTGTCTCTGCAATTAAGAAACAAGCAGCTTCACTGGTTTCACCCCATGGCCTGACTGTCTGGTGCAAGTGTCCAGGGACCAGTGGCATCGCTCATGGCTGTAGGTACCTGCACCAACAGCAGGGCACTAACAAGCTAGTCCAGAGAGCATGGACAGCCCCATTTAGGGGATGAACGTGTCTGAGCCATGCACCAACTCTTAGCATTTAGCCAGCACACCATAGTGCTCCTGTGACAGCAACTCATGCGCTGCCAGAGAGCAGAGGGGAAACCTCAAGCAACAGGAAAGCCTGGTTCAGCATATTCTTGCCATACTGCAGCCACACCACAGGGCCCAGCTGGTGCTTCACCACCACCCTGTGTAGGTTTACACCCCAACCCATCTTCAGCTGCAACCACTGAACCCACTAGTCTTGGATCCATTCTGGGCATGGACTCACCCAGTTCAGTGGCAGCATCTACATGTGGAGAAGTCCTGAACCCCCTCTGCCATAAGCAGTGAGTGTCCTGGCCGTGCACCGTGCTCTGGGGCTCACCCCTCCATGCTGAGCTGGGCGTGAAGCTCCCCCTGCTCCTCCAGAAGCCAAGCTCTTAGTTGTGTTTACCACCTCCCTCTTTCCAGTTCCCCTGCTTTACACTGGAGGTGAATATTTCTTCGGCCTCTCCTGCCCTGGGATTCACATGAAAAATGTGAGTTCCAAGTCCCAGCATGCTGCATGGACAGGGTCCATGAAGGGGATAGAGGGTGGGATATGGGAGCGATGCAGCCTTTCCATTTTCACGCCAACTCCTGGGCTAGCTTTTGAGCCAACTGAATGGCAAGCTGGTGCCAGGCTTGCTGCCAGCTGATGGAGCCAACTGGATTCATCTTGGAGCTGTGCATCTGAGAAAGATCTTAAGCCCCAGCACAGTTGGGTCCTCCCCAGTGGGTTTGGGATGCTGTGGAAGAGCAGCAGAGGTGCTGCAGTTGCAGAGGTCCTGGCCTATCTGTAACAGCCTTCCCAGCATGGGCCAGCTGCTGAGACTGGACTGCAAGAGCCACTCAATAGCATCTAGAGTATGGACTGATTCCCCAGGTCCTGCACAGGCGATGGTAACAAGCCTTGGATTAATTGTGCAAGCTACAGGCTATGATCTACTGATGACCATCTCCTTAGCGCTCAACTTAAACCAAATTCCAGCCAGGACAGGTGGGACATACCCTTGGAAAAAATCACTGTACTGAGTGCCAGGGCTCTGCTTTGAGCGTGCAAGTGAGGTAGATCTATATCAGGGTGTCTGTAATGTGATTTCTATTTTTCCAGCCTCCCGCAGACAAAAAAAAAAAAAATCACCTCCTAGAAAACCAGAGTTCAGACTCAACACTCCTCCTGTGCATGGAGGAGTTGTGGCAGACTGGGAACAGGTCCCTGTGAGTCTGTTGCCAAGGTCCCGACATCGCTGTCGCTGCCCTGCCTGACCCTCTGCCTTCCAGGGAGGGAAGCCCTGGCACCAGCGAGGATGCTGCCTCGGCAGACACAAGCAGTCGGCTGAAAGACATTTCCTCTTTGTTTCTCTGCTCAGTGTAATGAATCCTGCCTCCCACTCAGATCTGCTAAGTAAGAGGAGTTACTGTGAGTAATCCCCACTTCGGCATCTTCTGCTGTAATCGCAGAGAAATCACATTAGCTTTTTTTTTCTAGGACAAGGAGAAATTCATCAAATTGCATTCCGGGGAGAACACACGCAAGAGAGGGAAAGCCAACAACAACATACACGTACCCTGCAACAATCCCAAAGTTGACATTTACATTTTAAACATTTGTAACAGCTAAACAAATAACAGTAATTATACTATTTGCATACTTTGTTAAATAATTCTTTGTTAGGTAAAGGGAGCCTGTGTGTGCGTGCAAGAGTGGATGCTCGAAGCCCAGGGAGGCAGAACAGCTGCTTCTTCCATTCCCAGGTGCTCCATTTGCTTCACAAAATGGGGACAAGTGACCTAAAGCACTGGCCAGGGTTTGGGGTGTGCTGATATCTGGGACGTGCAGGTATGGGGGCAGGAGGCCCTTGGATCTGGAGGATGAGGATCGTGAGATGGAACCACACTGCCCAGCAGCCACACTGCCTCTCCAAGGACGCGAGCAAGCTTTATTGCTCCAGATATGAACACCAGCCAAGGTGAAGCTCCCATCCTCCCAGCCTGAATTTAGGACTGCAAAAGCAGGTTGTACCCAAGAAGCAGGAGAGCTGCAGGAGAAAGCAAAGGAAGGCAGAGAAGTGGGATGGAGCCTTTTGGCAGCCCTCCAAGGGAAGGTCCCCCCTTAGCACCACCACTTCCTCGCCAGCCACGTGCCGAACACCCTTCTGACAACGACACCTGACTCAGAGTCCAGTCTTGTGGCTGGCGGTTTCCCCTTGCTCCTGCAAAAGCATCTCAGCTTTTATCCCCTCTTGCTCAGCTCCTCCAGCAGACAGCTAATTGCAGGGGTTTTCTTTCATTTCTAGTACAGAAAGCCCAGTAAATGCATTTTAATCTGCCCAGCTTTCCCCAGGATTGGCTGGCGATCCTCTCACCACTCCTATCCCAGGTTTGTTTTGTTTTTTTTTTTTCCCTAAGTAGATTTGAATGATGCGAACTGGTGGAGAGAAGAGAAGCCTTCTGCCTCTCCTCACATAGTTGGAAAAGGTGGAGCAGAGCCAGAGCCACTGCATCTTTTCACACCTGGCTGGAACCAGGTCAGGCAGCTAATGTGTTTCTCAGGCTCAGCAACTACTTGTTGGAAACACACTAACGCCGCTCGGCTGTTCCGAGTGCTGGAGGCTGGGAGAAGAAATTCCAGCGAGAGACGTATGTGTCGGAAGGCAGAGAGGGATGTTGTGCCAGGAAAATGAAAAGAGACGCATGCATGGAGAGCTCTGCTCTGTGCAAAAGAAAGATATGTAGATTTAATAAAGGCTCAATGCCTTTGAAATTGTCTCTCACAACTTCAGTTAAGACAGGAGATTTCATTAACCATGATAGTGAGTGCTCATACCCTGCTGAATAGCAAAATGCCAGCTCTGGACATTAAAGCTGTCCGTGTGGGTCCATTAACCTGGGCATAAAACCATGCTAACTCTGCATCCCCCATCCAAAGAGTTTGGTTCCCCAAACAACAGCAGGGAAGTCCCAGCCCCAAGGAGGAATCCAGACGTTTGCCGGCTGTGATCTGTGCAGCTCACATTTGTAAGTGTACAACTAAGGGCATCCCATGGGGCTGGGGAAGTGCTCCAAAATAACCATTCTCCCCTCAGAACATTTTCACTGGAAACATTTATATTTACCCTTCAGCCAAAACTTTTTCCCAATTTTTCTTCTTTAAGTTGAAAGAACATTTTCCAGTTCAACTCTAGTTCTCTCAAGTAGAAAGCAAAAATGTTCAGTTTTCTTTAATGACTCCTTTCTCTCCCACTACCCTGCCTTAGAGTTAAAAAAAAGGAAATGAGGGAAGGAAAACTAACAAAATCAAAGAGAATTTTTTTCCATTAGTTTCAAATAACTTGAAACAACTTTTTTCTTTTTCTTTTTAAGAAAAAAAAAAAAAGTTTTATGAGTGAATCTGAAGCATGCAAAAGCTTTATGCAAACCTTTTTATGTAGGTCAAAAAACCTTTTTCCCAGGATAAAAAAAAAACCAAACAAAAACCCTTAATGTTTGTGAAACAATGTGGACCAACTCTAAAAATAAGCTACCATAGCAATGAAAGCTTTGCCCCAACTGACTGCGCCTTGGTGTCACCTTCTCCTGCCTCGAGCGCTCGACATGACTCTCCTGCCTTTCCAGCCTGCAGCTGAAGCACGCAAGAGGCAACTGTGTGTGCTACACCACGGACCACGGTGATTCACTCTCACTTTGCACAAGTGCAGATGCCTTCATTCCATCAGTACATCCCTCACCATGCAATCCTGGTGCTCTGCATCTCTTAAAGGAGGTAAGACTCCAGGGCTAGGTGAGAAAGCTCAGTGACCTACCCATGTGCTGATACATCACCTCTGGCTTGCAGAAAAAAAAATGATCCTTCGTGCTAGACGCTGGTCCAATTTAGTCAAATGAGAGACACTCATTAAAAACAGTAATGAGAAACTAAAACAATTTTTTTTAAAGCTTTTTGATTAGGTAGACTTGCTGGGGAATGCTGCACTCAGCATGAAATAACATCCCCATGAAGGTAGCAGTGGTTAGGGAGGAGATGAGCTGCCGGGGAGAGGGAATGAGAGCTAAATGCTCCTTGGGATGGATGAGCATTTTGCTGACTGAAGGGGAGAGGGATACAGCCATGGTTTGATGGCACGACCACGTCTGTGCCTGCACGGTGGCTGGAGTTGGAGCTCTGGGATGCTGTCATCCCAGTTCGGTGCAGCGAGGGAGCCTGAGCTGACAAAAACACATGTAGCAGCTCCGGGAGCCAAGAGCAGACGTGCCTGCAGGTCACTGCAGTGGCTCTGGTGCTGCAGAGAGAGGTGTCAGCCTCAAGCAGGGCTAAAAGGGTTGACCCCTGCGCTCAGCTCCAGCACCATCACCTCAAGGGAGATTTGAGGATGAGAGCAGGGTCAAGGCAGGAGTCAGAGCTGTCCCTGCAGCGCACAGTGTAGTGGGAGAGGTTGGCATGTCTCAGCCAGGGCAGAAATGAGAGCCTTGGAAAGTACGTTTGGTTTAGGACAAAAAGGCAAAAATCGGAGAGAAAAGAACCGTGCTTCCTGCCTCCCTTTAAATTAAAAAAAAAAAAAAAAGTTCAGGGAAACGGACAAATTTTGCTTCAAAAGATATGTAACACTTCATTTTGCTTCATTCCTTTTGAATACTTCTTAGAAAACACAAAGGCTTTAAACAAAAGGTCATTAAGAGATAAAGAATTGAAGCCCTTCTTGCAAGAATGGAAAGAGAAGGCATCTTGACATTTTTAACAGGGTTTAGGGTTTTTTTTCCTCTTTTCCAAAATGAAAATTAATCAACATTGATTTGATTTCACACACAAAAGCCCATTTCATGGAAGTGGCCTTTGCTGACAGAGAGATGTTTCGACAAGAAAATTCCAGTTAGAGGAGCACACAATTTGCTGTGCACCATTAAGGTACATGAGCTGCAAGGACACCGGTCTCCCAGGGTTCATAATAAATCCCATCCTTTTTCTGGGTCAAGAAACTCATAGCTGTCTGGAGTTTATGCTAACACGCCAGGGTTTGGGGACTGCTGTCGAGATCTGAGGAATTCCTGTTGCCTGGAATAGAAACAATGAAATTGTTCCAAGGCACCATTTATTCCCAGGTGCCTGCGAGCTGTCATTTCTGGGGAAGATGAACAATTTGAGAAGATCTAATATCTTTAGAAATAATTCAGGACGACAGAATTCATTCAGCTCCCCGGGTCAATAATGAATGGGACTCGTGAGTCGGAGGAGGATGGAGGGGATCCGACCACCAGCTCTGCCAAACCAGGTGAGTCTGGGCAGCCATGCAAGAGGCAAAGACAAAGGTTTTGAGCAGCTCTGCCTGGACACCACACATGGTCCACAGGGGCTGGGTGGGAGCAGTGGGGACCAAGGGATGCAGTGACCATTGGGCTGGCAGCTGCAGCCCGGCAGCGGGATGCCGCTCTGCTAGCGTATTAAGGACGAACCTAGTTCCCTTGCCTTGAGCCTTGTGCTACTACTCTAGCACCCTGGCTCCCCCCAATGAATGCCTGTTTTATCTTGCCTCCTTTCACCTGTTAGTCTATTCTAGTCTAAGGACTAGATAAGGACTAACACAGACTGCTCTAGCTGGGAACAAAGGAGCGATGCTATGAACAGCAAGATGCAGAGTATGACGCCTAAGATATTTGTCAAATAGCTGCGAGTCATCCTGAATGTGCCACAGCTTTTACCTGTCATGAAGGGTCAGAAGTGGGACAGGGAAGGGGTAGCATGGAAAGAACCCACCTGCTTCCCAGTATGACATGATGACACATTAAGCCCCAGTACCAGAACCAGCCCTGCTTCCCTGCAGCACTGCCCTGGCTGTGTGCAGCATCTTGTCCTGGCTTATGTTCACTTCCCTGCATACACCACTTTAAAGTGCCTTGGGTCCATGTATCTATGTCAGAGAGCAGAGAAAATGGCAAGGGAAAAGCAAACAAAACAAATGGGAAAAGCACAACAAAAACAGTAGAAGTCCTCCCATGCCACTCTGTGCTTTCAAGTAAATGAGGCTAATTAACTAATTGCCTAAATTATTAGGGCTATTTTTACCCTTATATGAAGGCTTGGCATTATTGCCGATTCCTTAAGATTCAGTGCTGAACTCTCAACTTATCAGAAAGTTAATGAGGCAAAGCCCCTGGAGTGGGGAGCCAGAGGGCAGAGCAGCTGCTGGGCCAGGACTGGACCTGGGGCTCAGGTGGGTACCGCTGCTGTGGGGAAGCAGCATCTGCAACAAAAGAACCCTCCTTGGGTGATGCTGCTTAACACAGAAGTTCAGTGCTATTTGCTGAAATCTCACCTGCACCTGAATCTGCCTCCCAGTAAAGGATTTCTTCTATAACTAAGCATTCCCTCTGCTCCACCGGTTTCCCATTCCAGCCAAGGTGATAGAAGCTGATTTGGAGGAAGGGTTTCACACCCCAGCAAGAGAAAGGGAAGACTGATGGCTAAGGTTCTTTAACATGCTAGTCCTGGCAATGACGGCAACTCTCATGGGCAGACCCAGGGTAACCTTCGACAAGCGGGCAGGAAGCAAAGATAGTGCACAACTCAGTATCAGCAGCAAAACCTGCTTGAAAATGGCTTTTTGACACTAAGGGATGTGCTACTAAGCTACTATTGACCCATCTAGGGGCAAGGTGGTAAAGGTGGGGATGTGGCTGCAAATGGGGACTCTGGGTCTTCATCTGAAGGAGGATGGAGCTTGTTGGAGATGGTTTTAACAGTTGATTTGGGACCTAGCTAGGATTTTAATCTACAGAGCCTGCTGGCATCATTCAGTGGAGCTATCACACCCCGGCACTGCCAGCTCTGGTCTCTCGAACCAGCTATTAGCAAAGAAACACCCTCCTAGGGCCGGCTGGAACCTCTGCTCCTCTCAGGGAAGCCACAGGGCTTGGGAGGTGCCAGCGCTGGGCACAGGGCTGCACATTCTAAGCCTGCCCTGGGAAACAACCACTTTTCAAGGCTGGTTTCCCTGCTGCTGCCTTGGGAAGCAAGTTCAATCCTGCGTGTGCTGCTTCCAGAACTAATTGGGATTTGCTGTGCTAGTGACGCCGGGTGTCTCCACGCCGGCTGCAGCCAACTAACCAAAATACGCATGTCCCTCCCCCAGCAGGCAGTTAAAAGCAATGTTGCAGCTAGCGGAACTCTCTAGATGTATTTACTGAGATGCACCCATTGCTCTTTCTCTGGGGACACTGGCCACCATAGACCAGTCACCACTGCTTTATGTGTCAGCCCTGAAAATCTCTGGAATGAGATACATTCTCTCCAAATAGGGAACTGATGTTACATGGCCTATGCACACAAAGTCACCCCTCCATTGCACACACATGAATATCTCCTTCCCAAGTTATCCGGGCCACCCTCCACAAAAGGAAAGCACTAATCCACCTGCTGTAACACCGACAGACCACATGTATCCCAAGAACTCAGCTTCCATTCAGTCAGGAGTCTAACATGGCAGGAGCTCCCTCCTTCCACTTGGAGAAAATACCGTTTTCTTGGGGTTTGAAGGATTTTATCCCAAAAGAAAACTAGAAGTTTTTTCTTATTCAGCTAAATGCCAATGTCTTAGCTCCCTCATGGAAATTTCAGTTAACTCCTTAAAATCTCCCAGTTATTCCTGCCGAAGAGCTAATCCCCTCAGGAGCAAGAAGACTGATAGATCTCCTTTTCTGTAATAAATCTGACTTATCAGCTGTAACGAGGCAACATTTCAAGCCTGGTTCTTCTCTCAACGCACAAATACACAATAGTTTGGGGTGGCAAGTCTCTTCCAGACATGTCATTGAGGAGAAGGGCAGGTGAAAGTAAGTCCCCTGTCCTTTGGATGCAGGAGTGAGCTCCACTCTGAGTTATCTACAAGACTATCTGCAACATTGGACCAGCCACGGCTTAGCACTGCTGAGTCCTGGAGACCTCCAAGGATGGAGATCTCACGGCCTCTCTGGTCACCTGCTACACCACACTCTTAGTGCACATCTCTTTCCAAATGCCCAGCCTGAACCTCCCAAGCTGCTTTTGTGCCCATGGCCCCAGGTTAGGCTGCCTGCTTCTATTGAGAAGAGTTTGGTTCTATCATCTTTGCAATCTCTGTCCAAGCAGCTGTAGTTATTTGATGCTGCCCTTCAAACCTGGATCCTGCTGGCCATCAGGATGCAGAGTCTTTGGATGCCTTGAAACGTTGGTCTGACATTGTTGGTGAAGGGAATATCAGCACCACATTAAACTATAAATTAAGCCACAGACTTCCTTGGGCTAGTTTCTGGTCCCTCCAACAGGACTCCTTGACCCTTCACAACTGTTCTGGTAAGGACCAGTCAGATGATGAAGGTGGACCAGATGGCAACCACTGCTGTACTCAGTAAAACATGAAGGACACCTCATAACTCAGCTAGCAAGGTAATACATCTCACCACAATCTTTTGATATCTTTCCTTTCTATCTGCAGACTCTCTTCCCATGCTCTGGCCATCTTGTTTGCTGAAGACCTTGACTCGTGTGGAGCTGGACAGGTTTTGTTGTTAAAACCATTTTCTGAGGTTTACCTAGTCCAGAGTGGAATCTCTGTTAGATAAGGCTCTTTTCTCTTCAAAAAGATGAATAATTTCTGTTATGTTGCCAGTGGAGCACAGGGAGCCACTGTCCCAAAGTTTTATAAACATAAAATGGAGATTATGGTCCCTGAAGTGATTTAGCAGGAAACTTCACCACTTTTCCAGGGGCCTTCCTGTGTGTGAAATGGAAAGAGCGTTGCTGCCCTGTAGCTCCTGGTTTGCAATGTACTTAGAAATTCTTGAATACCTGGCACTAGACATGCCGTATTATCTCCTACCTCATCTCCTGTTTCTAAAGCTGGCGGCCTGGCCAGGGGAATTATTCCAGATTTGTGCTGTCCAGAAAACAGCCTGGCAGGAAGATTTGCAAGTCACGTCTCCCTGCTCGGTGCCATCTCCTGCCCCATTGCTCAGTAACCCACTAGAGATGATGAAACTTGGGTTCTCCATCCTGGGATTAGTTGGCAACCCCAAACCAGGAACTGGCAGTCAGTTACTCACTGCCTGCTGCCAGCTCCGAGGGCTGCTCACTGCCTATTGCCATCACACTCGATGTTCCCCCCAAGACACCACTACCTCAGCCTCTACTGCAGAGAAACCACAGCCATGTCCAACACTGCCCTTTCCACCCAGGCCTAGGGACCAGCAATGAGATTGGGTGACACTGGGGCGCCCAAGAGAGTTCAACCCTTGTGCAATATTTGCAATACAGGAAAATATCCTGGTTTCTTCATCCTTCCCATTCCCAAGCCCATATGGCAGTGGAGATGGAAAGGACTTCAGGACGCTACTATTTCTTGACTGCCCTACCACAGGTCCTGCTGGAGGTGTTGGGGCAAAAGGAGCAAAAGTCAATTTACCAAGTACCTCTTTCCAGCACAGTTCCAAGTCAGATGCAACTTCCCAGTGTTGCCTTCTGCATATTTTATCTGCTAACAGATTCGCATAGATTTAAATACAATACAAAGCTGCAGATACCATCAAAAGAGAATAGAGAAGAAAGGTCTGGATAAGCTTGTCCTTTTTCTTTAGGCTTACGGAAGGTGCCACTCTGAGAGCTCTGAGAAGGGGCATTGGCAGGCAGGAGCTGTGCCAGACCCTCACCTGAGCAAGCACTGCTTGGAGGGACAGACAGGAGGCATGGGAGGCTTCAGCAGTTAGGTCCAATCATCTGAGGTGCCCAGGACAGGGGCTGGCACTGGTGATGCTGGAGTAAAGCACTTAGCAACCTCAACCCATACCAGTACCACCTGAGAGAGCAGGATATCAGCTCCAAACATGCTACGCAGCATCTCTCCAGAAAGAGGAAATATCCCTCGGATAATACAAAGGTTTCATGCGAATACCCCGCTGGTGAAAGAAGGCATTCCCCAGGAGGTCTCTGCACAGATACAGGTATGTAACACAAACCTTTAAACACATGCTCGACAAAGAGAAGCACCATGTTAGGTGATTAAATCCCCCATGTGCCTGCAGGAAGTGGGGAATATATCCTACTCATCAGAGCTGTGAAACCTATTCACCTGTTGCAGGAATTAATCCTTTTTTTACTAACAGAGAGTGGCAGAGCTGTGCAGACGGAAATTCTGTCTGAAATGAATCCCTGATAAAGAGGAAGCCAAGTTAAAAGGTGAGTTTTACTGCCTGCCAAGGCTTTAGGTTTTTAAAGGGTCTCTTGTAGAATTACTGTATTAGCAGGTTATTATGGGTATAGATATGAAACTGCCATGCACAGCAAGAAAAAGCATGGAAGTTTTGAGATGGGAAAGAAACACAAGGAAAAAATGAGGCAGAAGAGGGCAAGAGGGGGATAGAGGAGAAGCAGTGATGTGCAGAGGGGAGGGAGGCTGATAAATGATGGAGGAGATAGCAGAAGGGCGGGCAAAGAAGACAGCAATGAGCAGTAGGGTAAGGAGAAAAGAGAAAGAGAAAAAGAGGAGGAGAAAGGAAAAGAAGAGATAAATGAGGGCAAAGACCAACTCATCATTTCGCAATTCCACCCCGGTGGAGAGGAAAATTGATGTCTGAAGGTCTTTTATGGCCAACCTCCTGGGCATGGGACAAAAGACAAGTTATTACCAACCCCAGGTCAGGTCTGTAGCCTGCCAACTGCTTAGACACATTCAGAGAGCCCACAAGAGCCGTAAATCAAGGGGGCCAAAGAGATCACAGAGAGGCTGGGACCAAGCACAGAGCAGCAGTGAGCTCAGAAAATGCAATATAATCACAGGAGCAGAGCGAGCCTAGGAGTGACACGGGCTGACAGGGAGTGCCCAGCCCAAAACGGCTTTGCTCATCTCTCCTTCACACCATTCCTAAGGACAGTGCTCCCCGAAAGATGCAAGTCCCCCTGCATTTCCTCATTATTTCTCTTCCTATTGTATTTTCAGGATCTGAATACCATTTATTTTTGCTTGCTTGATTCACTCATTCATTGAGTAAAGGCATCATCACTATTATTATTATTGTCCCCATCATCGGGCTCCTCATCACACATTATATTATTTGCATTGCAGAGCTGGAAGATTTCAGGTTGAGGCAGGAAATTTGTGCAAGTTGTTATTACTGCAATCAGATGAAGTGAGAATTGGATCGGCAAAGGCTGCCAGAGCGCAGCTCTCCCAGCAGGACACAGAGGCTCTGCCCAATCGGGGGAAGCTGCTGCTTTATTGCACAGGTCCCGCCAGCAATTTCGGACTTGCTTTCGGTATCCCATCTCTCCCTCCCATCCCACCACCCAGCTCCCACTGGCTGCCAGTAGAGAACAGGGAAACGCATCAGTACAGGAGGGTGAGGAATCAGAAAAGACTTGGCGAGATTGCACATTTTCTGCCTTGCTGATGGTATTTATTAGACAACAGAAAATAGCTATTTTACCATGTCTTGTAAAAAAAAAAAAAAAAAAGAAATCCTCATTAAATTAATTGAATGTGCAGCTGCCGAACAGAGTGTTCCTCTCCCTGCCACCTCCCAAGCAGCCCAGCACTTGCTGGAGCAGAGAACTGGGCTGCCAAAAGTAGCTGAATTTAACTCAGGCGAATGTGATGGGAGAGGATGGACAGATGGACAGCCATCCTTCTGCTCCTCCCAGTCCCGGGGCTCTTGCCAGGGGACCTATGGGTGCCCTGTTTCCACACACGGGGTGCAAGGGCTGCCTTGCTCGCTGTGTTACGGAGAAGAGGGCTTGTCCCCTTCCCACCTGCACCCCTGCAGGCTCTCAGCTTGTGAAAGGAACTGGACAAGTTGCTCAGCAGGCTGCAAATGCCTCCTTTTGCCATAGCACAGCACAATACAGACTTCAGGTCGAGGAAGTCAGAGTTGCCCATCACCCTATGTTGAGCACGGAGGGATCTGGGGGCAATTAAAGTTCTAATTTCCATGCCTCTGCCATCCCAATGTGAGCTAGTCAACCCATCCCCATCATCCACCCCTACATGTCAAAGTTTGTCCTGAGCTGGTGCTTGCCCCGTGGTGTTCAGCTGAGATCGCAAAACCAAGAAAGCCTCAAGGCTGGCTGACTGCATAGGCCAGAGGAGCTCCTACACATAAGCCTTCATTTTGGCTGAGAACAGACCAAAAATCATGAACCGAATCCTTCCACAAGACAGCAGTGACATAAACCAAAGTTCCCGTATGATTTTAACGATGCTAATGGGGTTAGGAGAATAGCAACCAGTTTAATGCCAGTGTTACAAATTCATTTCTACTTAGCACTGAACAGCACTAAAGGGTTTTAAGTGAACCTTTTCTTCTGTTAACTGGTGGAGCATGAGGAGTGGTTGCCAAAATCCCGTACTACACATGGCTTTGAGAAGCAAGCCCACCGGTTTGCACTGCCAAGGTGTCCCAGAGGTACCAGATGCCATAACATGCTGCTTTAGCCAATATATTCATTGCTTCACCAGCTCAGCACAAGTAACACCTGAAGAGCGATGTCTAGGACTACTTTGGGTCCAGCAGATCTTCTCCTAAGGAATTAAAACCCTCTGTTAGATGTCTCAGCATCGCTGCAGTATAATCCATATTTAATCCTCACTTGCATTTTCTGTTGCTAACCCCTCTATTTATGCCAGGGAGTTTCTGGTGCCTGCACTGCTCCTTTGAAGGTGCAATCTCTCCTCTGTGGTTCTCTCCTCTTTCTAGGAGGCTTTTCTATAGATTTTTCACTGAGACGATTTTTTACATGTCTCTTGCAGGAAATCTGTTCCCTTAAATTTGCTCCTTCAGCAGTTATGAAGCAATTGGAGGAAGCTGACCTCAGAAGACAGGTCTGGCTGCAGAAAAGTTGTTTTCATTGTGCCCGTGGAGGAAGCAGGAGATGGGCTTTTGGACTTCAGCATGCAAAGGAAAGTTACAGGACTACAGCATGTCGAATCACTTCATGCCGAAATAAATCCTGACATAATAAGCCCTAATACCACCAAAGAAACTATTACAGTCAGTCACAAAAATAATCCACATTGAAAATCGTTGAAAATACCTCTCCCCAGTGGAATAGCATGGCTCCAGAGGATCAGTTCCAGTCAAAGACAATAATTTCATGTTTACCCAACAGATGAGGGCAGCTCCAAAAGGCAAATGTTTGTTGCCAAAAAAAACGCTGCTTAAGCAAGATTTTGCACCTCCCATCAAAGACTTGCTTTTAAAACTAATGTGCAAGAACAAAAGGGAAGACCAGGAAAGGCAGAGATCAAATCAAAGTCCAGAAGGATGTTGTGACTGTCTTACACCATTTTCTTCCATCCTATCAATCCTTAATTAGCAGCAGTAAGGGCAGAGCGCCAACCCAATTGCTTCACAAGCACAAATTTCTTGGTTTTCAGAGGTTAATGGCAAAATTTCTCCCAGCCTTTGCCTGCGTTGCCACTGGTCTCAGGGATTTGTAGACAGAACCATGTCTGCAAGTCACTGACTTTATCTGCAGCACCAGTTGGTTGTCTGTGTGCAGGGTTGTACGTGGCTTTGCAAGCGTGGATCCTGACTGCATGGTACATGCACACTGCCTTGGCCAGTCTTGGTAGTGCCAATCTCTCAGAGGAACCTGCGAGACAGGGCCACCAGACTGCTGAGCTTCCTTGTGGAGTGGCTCACAGGGTCGTCTTAGAAAGTAAGTTAGTCAAAAAGACATGGCAGAGTAGCAAAAACAGAGGGACAGGCATTTTTTGACTTGAAAAAAACATTTGCTTTCTTAGGAAAAAATATCTAGCATCCATTTAAAAAAAACAAAACAAAACAAAACAAAACAAAAACAAACACCGATTTCTTTTAATTAAAACTTGAAGCCTTTCACAGGGAATTTTGATAAAAACATTGACATTTTGCAGTGTTGCCCATGGACAAATTATAAGCATTGAAAACTGAGACACAGGCACTGTGCAAGTGCCTCTGCACATGCCATAGCAATTTGGGAAGGACATTCATCTTCCTGCAGTCAGGTGTGTTGGTAATTCTGTGATGTTTCCCATGTGCTTGTCCTTCCCGTATCCACGTGCAATGTATGCAGCACGTGGGGCCATGGCAGGTCTGGGAGAAAGCCAAGAGAAGGTCGCATGGTTGCACACGGTTAAGAAAAAAATACAGCGTGCACGTTGCAGTGCTCTGTATGCATGGCTTTGCAGGCACACAGGGCTGCGAGTGTCGTTTAGAAAAGGACTTTGTGCCTGTACGTCTCCTGGTGCTTATGCAGACACGGAGCTGCATTGCTTCACAAAACCCACACACACTTTTACAGCTGGATGGGGTCAAGGTCGCTAGCTGGGACAGCGAGAGGTGAAGCACAGCTCTGAGATTTCGGGTAACTTGTTGTTTCTGAGGGGGATTTGTGGAGCTGCAGGTTGATGAGGCACCTGCAATTCTTTCAGACATCTCCACTACCCTGGTCCTTGCACAGAGGGATGCTTCCACCTCGTGAGCCAGAAATGCTGGTGCTTTCTCCTTATGTTTATGAACATTTTTATATATCACTGCTTGTTCGAGCTCCCAGCTGCAGACAGGAGCCCTTCTGCAGGCCCTGCTCAGGCAGACATGGACCCGTGGCCTCCTCCAATCATCCATGGACGAAAATGAGAAGAGACAGTTAGCAAAGGACCTCATCCTCCAGGTCTGATGCACAGGTGAGGAGCTGTTGCTTTTTAATACCATGGGTCTTATCTCAGCATCATCTCCTGTTGCTCCATCCCCCTGCTCCTCCCATGTAGGGGAGCCCTCGGCTCACAGGAACAAATCTGAGCATCCCCAGATGATTAAAGGAATCCCTGCCTTTTAAATTGCTCTGATTGGGGTTGATGGCTGTGTGGAGTCAGACACTTGGCTCTAATGAGGTGTGAAAATCTCCCTGCTGTGACCAGCCATTCCCAGCTGTGGAAAATAAGGAGAAAGGCAAAAGGAGAGGGAAGAAAAAAAAAAAAAAACAAAAAAAAAAACAACACAAAACAAAACAAAAAAATCACAAGCAACAACAACAAACAAACAAAAAGAAACAATACACCTCCTCTAGTGGCAGTCCCAGTCCAGACAGAGGTTTGTTACTCAGGACAGTCCCTCCGGGGCTTTACTCACTGTCTGCATGTGCCTGGAAGAGGCAAGCCTGCTTCTCAGTACTAACGGGAATACACGTACATGTGGCAGCAGTGGCTTTCTGCTCCGTGGTAGCAGATGAATCAGGGTTCTGCTCTGGCACAGCTCAGCATGACCAAAGCAGCAGGGCCACAGTGGAAGCTCACTCCCAGGCAGAAAATGCCTCCAGGTTTCACACTGGGCTCTGTCCTGGCTCTGGCTGGTCCCACCCCTATTCCCATGCTGGCATTGGTGGGGAGGGGGTAGATGTATTATCTGAGACCACGGTGTTGCAGGTACGTTCAGGCTGCCATGGTATAGCCATGCTCAAGCCATGACTCCTCTGAAAGACCCTGCGCTGAGCTGGATGGGGATCCAGCCCCGGGGGCTGCAGAGCATGGTCAGCACCCCCAGCCAAGCAGCACAGCACAGGGGCTTCACCACGAGACCCACCGGTGTGGGAAGAAGGATCTGAGCAAGCAAACCACGCTGTCCCTGACACACGGGGACTGCTGGCTGACACTTCTTCAGGTTAGTCTTTGTGGCTGCTGCTGACAGGGGAACAGCTGTCAGCCCTTTGCACGAAGGCGATGTGAACCCAGCCACTACCGTCTCTGCCTTCTCTCCCCACCACCTTCCTCCGTGGTTAACTTCCTAACAACACCCAAATTCAAAGCAAATCTCAGCATGCACAATAAAATCCTTCCCCTCCAGACAAGTCTGGTTTTCAGAGGCTCTCCTTGCTGTGATTCGCCCTTGTGCAGCAAAGGGGAAGAGCCAGGTGGGCTCTGAAACAAAGGATGAGTTTCCTCACGCTTGGATAGGGCTAAACAGAGGCACAGGGGGAGGCCAGGCACGGGCCGGAGGTGTCCTGCAGTGAGTGACCCTCAATGTGACATTGATGGCTCTTAATTCTTAAGCCTGCTTTGGAAGGATTTCAGTAGATCCTATTAAATCACTGCAGCCTCTCCATCTCCGCTGTCTCGGCTCAGGGTAACGTTACGTGTTCTCCTCCACCAGCTCTCTCCACAAACTGTCCATCCTCCTCTTCCTCCACAGGTCTTTGACTCAGGAAATGCCACCAAGCCCTTTACCTGCCACACAGAATGGGGCTGCCGAAGCCATAGCTGCCCTCAGCTTGTTTACCAAGGCACAGCTCAAATAGCATTTGCTTAATTCCCCTCCATCTCTCGCTAACGAAGGGCACGGCTTCCTGCAGGTACACTACCAACTCCCTGCAACTGGGATGTGCCATGCATAGCATTAAATATTTAAGCGCTTGTCAAAATGTTGTAACGATTTTTTTGTCTTGTTCCATTAGCTCCTTTTCCAAAGGCCACCACTGGAACTACTGAACATTTATTTCTATTGAATTCAGCTTAGAAGTTATGATCTGAGAAACCGGGAGACAGGACAATATGTTCTGCGGCGCCTGCTTTTCCCCACCACCACTCAGCTGAGACACATCAGCCTTTGAAATACCATTTTTATTCCTACCTTAGAAAAACTAAAATAAAGAGATTGATTCTTCCACCTGCTTGATTTGTTTCTGCTGGCTAAATAAGGTACATAAATATCAGTCAGATGGCTTCCCCATGTAAGTTTTGGGGCCATTGGTTTAAACGCCTTGCACGGTTTGTGGTACCAGCTGTGTGAGCTGGATTTCCTCCCCAGTTGCAAAATAAAGTATTGCTATTACGTGATTTTCCTGTTGCTAGAGAGGTATGCACACAAATCTTCCTCCCTCACTGTCTGTGCATGAACAGCATCTTATTACGCTAATATTATGAGTATTAGACAAAAAGCACTGAAGAAAGCCAATGGAGACAGCAGGTAGAACTGGAGTCAAAGTGCAGGCAGGGGGGCTGGAGGGGGCTATGGCCCCCAGGTTTGGTTCAGGTTCACTGTACCAAGAAGTGCAGAGCCAGAGGGAGTTGCACGGGGTGGGGAAACACCTGCAGCCCCCAGGGACATTGGGGAGATGCCCAGTGCACCAGCCCTTGGCCATGGGATGCCTAGGTTTGCATGAAGGAGCTGAGCTTGCTGCAGGCCAGGCCAGGACTGCTGGTGGCAGCCCTGTGGTCACCACCCTTCCCTCCTTTGGGGGGGGGGGGGATGGGAAATCTAAAGAATTCTTAAAGACTTCCTTGCATTTGAATTCCTCTCTATTTAAAGAGATGTGAGATCCCAAGAGTTCCAGCCCTGTTGCCTGTGCCTGGATGCTTCACAAAGTTGTAATCCCCGCTAGTGACATCACAGACTGTTGCCATGGGGATGTCACAAACTCATTGCCATGGGGATGTCACAAACTCAGCACTGTGAGTTCACCATGGTGGGATGGGCAGCAAGGGAGGCACTGCTTCCCAACCACCAGTGTCTCCGTTAATTAGCAAACTAGCACAGAAAATGAGGATGAAACACAGGATATGAACATAAAACAATTTTCTAAGTATGATCTATTGGAAAGTATTCCCTCATGAGAAAGTGCCTCCTTAATGGATCCTGCGCTCTTAAGTAAACCACAAAAGGCAGAGAATAAAATAGAAATTATAGTGATTTGTTTTATTGGGCATTTCATTGAGTAATTAAGAGGATAATTAGGAGAAGGAACATTAAAAGGCATTACACTCAGCCCCTGTCTTGCTCTAGAGGAGCGAGCTATTGAATGTGCAGCATCATCCAACGTTTCCCTGCACTAATGCGGGTTCCCCTGGGTGAAGGAGGCACGTATGGATGTGCTGCAGCACAAGGGGTCACATACAGGATGGGAAGAGGTGAAAAAGCATTTCCCCCGTGGCCTGGCAGGATGCTGGAGCTCTCCCAAGAAATGCAGATTGCAGGGATCAAACCCCACCTTCACAGCACCTCTTGGCATGTGATGTCAGGCTTTGATGCTTGTACATGGTGTGTTTCAGTGCAGGGGAGGCTAAAGGGAAAAAATGTAAACCAGTCCTGGCTGCAGAGGAGCTCTGGGGAGAGCTTGCCATGGTGAAACGCGTGCTTATGAAGCACCACAGCTGAGGCAGAAATGACAGAAAGCTGGAAAACCAGCTGAAAGATCAACACAACAGTTACCCTGTGCCAGGAGAGCAGCTCTGTCACCCATCCCTGCTTCTAACACTCATCTCTCCATTTTGCCTCCTCATCTTTTTCTTTGGAAAATATTTGTAAGAGTACCTGTATAACTAATCCAGATCCAGACAAGATCCAACACCACTCCAAGAGCCCTCAGCAGTCACAACTCGATCTGAACTGCTTCTCTAAGATACCCAGCATTTCTCACAGATGAGGAAAGCTTGGTGCTGGCCAACACATCCATGAAACAAAGACCAACTCAAGCAGCAAAATCTGCAGCTCCTATCTGACTCCCAGCCCATCTCGCTCCACCCTGTTTACCCACCAGCATGGACACGCTCTAACACAGATGCCAGGACACCAGGTTTCCTCTGCAGCCCACGTTACACGCTGGGGACCCCAATGCTCACACACAGCCATCTCCTGAGAGGCCCCAGGTGAAGGCCAGGCCCAGCGAGAGCAATTTGTCCACTGCAAGTCCCAAATGGTCACTGCAGGGAGTGAACACAGGCACGGTGCTGGGGAAATGCAAACTGGATTGACGCACACCATGAAAAGAAAGGGCTTTACTGAAAGAGGTGAAGCCCATTGGACATTGGTTTATAAACATCAAGATGACAGATAGGCTAATTCATGTTATTTACTCAAACCACTTGGCTCAGAATACAAAACAACCAACCAACCCAAATAAATAAGAAACCTCAACCTGCAACATGGCAGTGCTGACCAGTTGCCAATAATTGTGCAGTTCTTGGGTCTTTGCTTGTTCCAGGACCATGTATTTAGGAAAGCACATGATCTTACACGCAGGAAAAGGCTTGCTTGTTTTAAACCGGCCTCAGTGGCTGGAAATCTCTTTTTTCTCCCTAGGGAGATGGATGTGATGGTTATAATTCAGACACCATGCTGGGCCGGTGTTTCAGGGACAGCAGCTTGTCATGGTTGGGCCCAGTGTCAGACAGCTGTCAGAAAATCCATGTTTGGAAAGTCACCAACCCTCCTTTTCCCTGTCCCGGGAAGCACTGCTCTGCTCCACCCTCCCCTGCTCAGGGGGAGCAATCCCCATCCTCTCCAAAGCAAAGTAAAACCGTCCTTTTGGCTTGTCAGTGGCCCTTAAAGACAGGAGAGCAGCTTATTGGGATACTCGAGTGCCCGGCACAGCCCTAAAACAAGGCTCCTGTTTGAAACGCATGGATTGAGTCTGGATTAAGAAAGACCAGGAGGAGAGTCTAACTCTGCTCCTACAGCAAAAAGGCTGCTCAGCAGCAGCAGCCAACGCAGCTTCACCCCGCTCAGCCCTTCGTGCAAACCCTACGAAGCTGCAATGGCGCGGGGAAAGCTGTGATTTCCTATGCCATGTTTGACTTGACCGGGGAGAGGGTAATTGCCGAGCGTGTGCTCTGCTTCCCAATGCTGCTGCAGGGGGGAGAGCGGGGCTGCCTCGCTGCTGGCTGCAGGAGCGCCCAGCACTGCTCTAACCCTGTTATCATCGAGGGGAGTTGGACAATTAATTTCCACAGGGGCAGCTCAAGACCAACAGCAAAACCAGGGCAAAACGCCACCGTTAACCACTTCTGCCCAGTCAGGCAGAGCAGACAGAGCCTGGAAAGCCCAGAGCTGCGTGGGTGCAGAGTGAGACCCAGGCAGACAACTTATCTGCGGCTTGAGACAAGTTTAGAGGATCACCTCTGAAGTTTCCCTCTTGCAAGCACCTTATTTCTCCCCTCTGGTCAATGCAACAAGCAGGTTTAGTGCAACACAAATGAGGAACAGAGGTTCAAACAATACACCAGCTCATACCTGAAGGCGCATCCTTCCTTTCTCACCAAGCAGCGGGGAGGACATGGCTGCTGCGTCTCGGTATTTTTCCAACATCCTGCGTTGCAGGTAGATTTATGCACTGATCATAGTTGGAGCTGTTAATAAAAAAGTGGTAGAAAAAAAAATATTTTACTATGAAGTGTAGGGCTGCTTTTCTTCCAGCTTTGCATTATCCTGACTTTCTCTTTTTTAATCTTATTTTTTTTCCATGATTGACCATGTTTGGGGTTCAAAGCTTTAAATGTAAATCGGAGGTCTTCTTTCATCTACTGTGTGAGTCAGAATTATTACATGGCTGAAATGGGTATTTTGGGAGAGACCCCAGACCAAGCAGTTCCATCTTTAACTGGGAGCCAGAAGGATGAAGCTAATTTGCAAATAATGTTACGTGATGGTTTTACTCGAACTTGAGGGGAAAAGGCTGCAGTGGCTACTTGTCATTCTTTGTGAGAAATTGAACAAAACGGAAATAGAGTTCAGTAGTAGAAATTTTTATATATATAAAATAAATATTTATATTTTAAAAAATCCGCAGCAGACCTATTTCTCCCACACCAAGGGAACATCCTAGGACTGCAATGAAGCCGTGCCTCAGCACATACCACTACTGCTGCCTGGGCACTGGGGACAAACAGACCGGCTGTCCTTTTCCCGAGAGCAGATTTTTGACTCAGAGAGCCACGAGCGTTTCCCCAGCTAGACTTGAGCCACTTCTTCCTTATGCATTTCAAAAGACAACTTTCCCCTTTAGCATCACAAATGCTTTCCCTGGGGAGCAGGGAGCTCCGATATCTGCAGCACTGCATCTTTATAGTGAATTGCCTATCGATGACTTCATGGCTAATATATACAATGAGAAGCAGAGGAGCTAATATAATCTAATTTTCCATGTTTACTGCATTATTACAGTGGTTGAATCTGCTGATTAGTTCCCATTTTTCTTGCCATCTCTTCCTGAGCATCCCTTTCATTTTTGCCCTGCTTATCTGCATACAGAGTCATTTATCCATACGGCTGGTGTAACAGCAAGGAAGGCCAAAGCTATCATTTCTCCTCCCTTTCAAATTTAATCTTGCAGACCTCAATCTTTGTGATACCGCTATTATTTTGTCCATATCTGATCTAACAGGAACCAGCCATTATTTTTGCCTTAAAAAAAGAAAAATGGAAAAAACTAATCCAAGCAAAAGAGAATAATGGCTGTGGCACTAATGATCCTTGGCATATCTACTTGCAATGAATCCGGTGCTAAAACAGAGACTGTTTGTTTCCCTTCTCTCTACATAACTGCAAGACTGACCCCTCATGCACAGGCAGCTCCCCACCAATAAACAACATTGCCCTGATCTCCCAGGAGATTCATTTCACTGCCAACTATCTCCACAGCCCTTCTTATTGTCTCGACTTATTTACCCAAATAGTGGAAAAACAACTCAAGTGGAGCTGCACACTCTCCAACAACATGACTGCAACTGGTTTCTTCAGTTTTGTTCCCCTACAAGCTAGGAAAGTCTCTTCCCCTGATGGTTATTAATGGAAAAGGGAAGGGGAAACTTTCCTATGATAAGAGCAATACCAGAAAGTGCTCTTCATTACTGTTCTTGAAGATCATGGCAAAGAAATTTTTCCCCCCAACTTCCTTAATGCTCCCCAAGCCCCCACTCCGAGCAGACTATCACACCAGCTAGAGACCATGAGCTGAAGCACCAAGCCAAGCGCTTCTGCACGTGCCAACCACATCAGCCACCACTGATTTACTTGGGAGAGGCGAGGAGACAAATTGAGGAATCCCTCTCCTCCCTTCTCCTGCACCCCAAATAGCCAGAGCTTTTTCAAGCAGTAAATATGCCTGCCCAACCTCCTCACTGCACGTCCACAATTTGCACCATCACTCTGTGGTTTCTATCTAAGCCACGCTCTTCACCTCTGCCTGCAACCCAGAGACCTTCACATGCCCTCCCCTTCACCCTAGGAATATTATAAATAAATCACGGGGCCACATTTGGCTCTTGGTCTGTGAAACAAGCAGGGACCTGGAGCTGCTGCAAAGGGACAGGGCACTGGCAGGTCACAGGATCCTGCCTGTCCCCTGCACCAGGATTTATGCAGCTGAGACTTGTGGAAATTAAACTGAGCCCTTCCCCATATCCTCTGCCAAACGAGCCTGATTTGGGGAACCTCTTGCTCACCTCGACATGGAGCTCCCAGCTACCCAAGCCATAGCACTGCGGGAACCTAAGTATTTCTTGGTTTAGATACAACACAGCATGCATTATATTTATTATTAATGAAAGATTAAATGTTATAAAGAGCATTATTAATTTTAAAGCTACTAATAATCATCAGCTGTCCCTCACTTCACCCTGCAAGCCTAAGAGCTATAAAGAAAGAGCAAATTTCAGCTCAGAGCATCTTTAATAAAGGCTGCCATGACCCAGAGCCCAGTTCCACAGCTCAGGGCCACGGGTGTTTTCTGCAACTAGTGAGGAACCTCAAAGGTCTTCTAATGTGAACAACCATAAAAAGCTAGAAATGGCAGAAAAATAACTCTGTTATCCTTGTCTTTGGAAAGAAGGACTCAAACCAACCTCTCAGCTCTGCACACATATCACCCCAAGAGCCCAAGTTTGCAGTGACCTGTGTCACAGCAGTTATTAAATGCTGATAACCCATTTGAGCACCAAGGGAAAGTCCACATTTCCAGAGCATTACTTGCCCTCTCCCTTCTTGGGAAAACGGAGCTCTTCAGTCTCAAAGGAGCATGAGCCAAACAGAAGTCACAACAGACCCTTCACAAATGAGTTCTCATGGGACAGGACTGTCCCTGTGACCAGATAAGACTTATCTTGCCTCCCAAAAGCAGCATCTACTCCCATCACAGTTGCTCCGTCAGCCCCAGGGGGGACCAGAAGCAGGGCCATTTCTGCCCTGAATCCTCCAGCATCTCAGCAGGGCAGGCAGCCACCAACCCCAGCAGAAAATCAACGTATCAGAAGGTCACACGTGCAAGCACAAAGCATCCTTTGCACACCAGCAGGAATGTTTTCCTGCCAACTCTGGCACATCAACATTGGTGGCGAATCACATCTCCTTTGTATTTGACTTGGAGGAATGGAGAAAAAGAGGTGTTTTACAGAGAAGAGTCACAAAGAGCCCCTCCTTGGAAAACAGGTTATTTTTGGTACTATAATCCCTTTCCTGTGGAAAAAGAGGCAGGCCCGAGAGACTGAGGGAGCTGCTGAAACCCAGAGAGGAATCTGGCAGCAGAGCCTGGAGCATAATTCAGATATCAAGGACCAACAACCAGGACCAAGACCCATGTTTAAAGACTGTATCTGCCTCAGGGATGAGATCTGCACTTCAGCACACGTCAATCCACCCGCATGCCTATCAATACTGCTGTGAGCCATGCCAATACGGGGTGCTGTAGAGTGAGAAGGTGACAAGGAGCACTTTGCTTACCCAGATCTTTCCGAAGCATGCAAAGACCTGGCTCCTCATCAGAGTGCTAATTCTCACCCTCTTTCAGCCCAGTTTTTTGCAGCTTTTCTACAAATCCAGAATACATTTGAGCGATCAGCACAATGTTTAGTGAGAAAATCGTATGCTACATTTCCGCTTGGCATGATTTTGAAATGGTTAAGCTGTTAAGCCCTGAAAGGGAAGTTTTAAGAATACAGTGTAAAAAAAAGAAGCCAAAAACAAAAATAAACCAACAGTGGCAAAATTAGAGCATGACATAAAGGAATCATTTGGATGGATCCCTTTTTCCAGAGAAATGGTGCATGCTGGCTGTTGTTTTCCAATGTCAGAATCTCTGCAGTTGTGTAGCACTTGGACTTTCATTACAACAGCAAGGGAAAATAACAAATTGAATGTCAACACAAGAAAGGGAAAAGTTTTCCTAAACTTGGATCAAACCTCTTATAAGCTTCTCTAAACTACAGCCACGTTGCCCCTGAGGCCCCCTTTGCCAATCTCGCTCTGCCCCAGCAAGGGGGATGCTATCGAGGCAGGAAGATGTCATTTGACACACATGCAAGTGCTTGTGTAAGGACTAGCAATGGTCCCAGGTGGGGAGAGGCCATGTCAGGTACCCTAGAAATGCTCACGTATCCACATTTTCTAGATGGACCCTTCCAAAGAGAAGCAAGTCCTGCCCCAATCCATGGCTCACCTTCATGCAACACAACACCAGTGATGCTGGTGCCTCTGAGGATAGTCAGGTTCTGCCTAGGGTGTTCCAGGGGATAGAGAGGACTCCCCACCTTCACCCCATCTTGCTTTTCACAATGCAGTAACAGCTGTTCAGTCCCTAGGTCCCCTATGTCACTCAGAGATCCCTCATGAATTATGCATTGCTTTGCTGCTGTGCAAAAGGATTTGGTGACTTATTTATGCAGCCAGATACTGGGCTGAAGGACACAGTTCCAATCACCATTTTACATTGATTTTTGTCATAAAATGTGATGCAATGCTGGATTAAAAGACCTCCCAGAATCCATACATGTGACAATGCTCCACTACAGCTGTGATACAAAGCATTAAGGTAGTGACAGTGCCAACAGCATTCATACCTGCTAGTCTGAGGTCCACCCAACCTAATGCAGGTGAGAGAAACAAGGGCTCTTTTCCTCCCACTCCAGATTTCCCTGGGTCACTGTGAAGTGTTTGCTATTCAAAGAGTTCTTGCAAGAGAGCTCTCTCTGCTGGGAGGGTTTGGATCAGAGGCATCAGGTTAGGTCACCTCCAAAGGTAATGGTGGGAACAACCTCATTCCCCAGCATATTCATGTCTGTGCACAGGTCAAGCACTCTCCTGATAAGGGTATCTCCTGTCCAGTTCTGTACATTGACCCATCTTCAGCTGGGCATGATGAAGATGAATAAACAGCCAGAGACAGCTTTTTCCTCTATCTTCTAAAACTTCTCCAGCTGAGGTCCTCCCCTGACTTTCTGAAGTGCCAGAGGATCTTGCATTGTGTCCACATAGTCACAGGATGAAACCCATGACCCGTACCCCCAAATACCTCTGCTCCCTGAGGAGGCACGGACATAAGTAGCCAACCCATCATCTGCATCTAACCTGGGGGGTGTTTTAAGATTTGCTTAGACAAAGTCCATACCAACCTGATACACCACTGGCAAAAGTCTTGCTTCAAGGGAGAAACTGGACTGCAGACTCCCAGAGGTCCCTTGTGCCAACATTTCTGAGTCCCACCTTGTGATCTCCCATCCTGGATTCACCCTCCTCCACAATCTTGAAACTGCAATTCCTCTGAAAAGCTCTCTGTCACTGTAAGTGGGGAATCTCATATCTGAAGAACTGACAAAACCCTGGGATTTAGTTTTTATTGCAAAGCCAAAGCCCCCTCTGCACATGGCCCTTCCCTAATGACAAACAGCATCTCTGTACCTGTCAATTACTCCTGAATCACAGCACGGTGACAAACAGGTTGTGAGATGGGGCAGAGCACACGGTGAGCTGCTAGAGGACTTGTGCTGAGAAAACAGCATGATAAATAATTACTTCGTTGAAAGTCAAGGGGCAGCATTTCCACTGATAACATTTTCATAAGGAGCCTTTGCTCCTCATTGCTCTGGGAGGAAGGTGCTCAGCCATCCCCACCCTCTGCCAAGGAGCCAGACTTGCAGGACACAGCCTGGCAGCCTCATCCCAGGGCATTATTTCTACTTCAGGTAGGGAGAATAATCCCTCTGGATAAGGTGGGTAACAGCACAGTCCTGCTCACGGTCAGGGATGTGCCCAGCCTCCACCAACCACTAGTGCATGTGGGCTCTGAGTTCTCTTTTGTTATTTTAGCCTTACTCCATCCCACTTCCAAGTGAGCTAGTGGGATTCATGGGAGGCTGGAGCTGGATCTTTAGATGCCATACAGCCTGCAGAATAACACCTAAACAAGCATACATCTCCTTCTTCCCTCATCCAAAGTGCCATCTTATTAAGTGCCAAGTCTCTTTGAAGTAATTACTGTGCAAGTGTCCCTACTGCAGCACAGCAAAATAAACAAACACAGGGTGAAAATAAATCAGTAACTATGGATGAGGTCTCCTGTCCATGGGCACTTCGGAGAGAGTATGGGTATTTCTCCACATTGGCAGCCTGGTGACTCTCAGTGCGATACATGACTTCATGACAAAAGATGCTGAGAAGGTGCCGGAGGAAGAAGGGAAACTGTTTTTCCCTTCCTTTTGATTTACACATGCTTCTGCTGGCACTGGCTCCTGGACATGTATTTCTCCATGCTCAACTACTGCTGAGCATGATAATATAGAAGCATATACCCAGGCATTCTCTGTCTGTGGGCTCCACTGTAGATCAGCAGCATGATGAGAAAAAGGCTTATTTGCATCACCATCATTTGGTATTTGCAGCAGGATGCCAAGAGCACAGAACAGCCACGGTAAAAAACATTCGATTTAACCTTCACGCCACACACCTTCCTGAACGCATTACCCATTGCAGACCTGGCATCAAATCCTCCCTACCAGCCCTTCATGCCATCCCATGATGGAAAGGTGTTCAAAAGCACTTCTCAACTGCCCCAAGCATGTAGCCAGGGCAAGGTCACAGCACCCAGCACTGTCCCCAAGGTGGGGAAGGTTCCTGTGATACTGCTCAAGCCACCACAGCCCAAAGCAGCCCTTTAGCTCCTCTCAAATGCATCAAGTGTTCAGTCCTCAGTTATGGAGCTGGGAAACACCAGGAGAGCCTGGAAGACAAGCAGTTGCATTATCATGTGTTCATCATCAGGAACTGAGAGCACACAACTCAACACGAGTGTCCTCCATTGGCTTCAAGGGCAGCAACACATTGAAATTCCCAGCTGATTCAGGGCTCTCATTTGCACTTTCATCAGCCATGGCCAGGAGCTGTGAAGGCTTTCCTAGCAAACCCAGCAGTTCCTCTAAGACTGGCAGCATTGGTGTTCATCTGTGCAGTGCTTTGTGGATGCTCCTGGAGCAAAGCATGGGAGAGTGATGGAGGGATTTTAGCTATTTATGAATTAGAACAGTGGTTTACATATTTTACATAGTAAGATAGAGGAGATTTTGCTCAGAATAAGGTCTTTTTTTTCCTTCAGTTTTTTTTTTCTAAATTGCTTTCCTAATCATTAGTACTACTTGCCACGATGAACAACCCAGCAACTCCATCATGTTACCTTGGACGTACCATGGCAGACAGCTAATGTTATTGGTCATCAATCATGTCCCTTTCAATCTCCATTATAGAGGAAGAGCAAATTTATTATGATGCATTTGTCATTACACACCAATGCCTTTCCCCTATCATATAACTGGATACCCCCAAGGTTCATAATTTGCAGTATAATAGTAATTTTTAAAGAACCACTGGTAATCAATAGCACTCAGCATCCCTGTCAGGATCATTTGCAAAACAAATAACAACACTGGTCTCAAACAACTTTACAGGAGGGATATTTAATCCCCATGAACTGCATTATATGATGGATAAGCAAGGAATCCTAGACTATGTATCATGTATTTTCCTTGGATTAAATATCACTTCAATCAATGTTGCTACCAGCTGTACAATGCTGCCTGTGTTTTCACTAAGTAATGCTGAAGTATTGTCTTACAAATAGATATTAGCTACGTGCCAGGCACCAAAAGCACATGGCAGCTCCATGGGGTGTGAGGAGTGGGGCAAGGCAGAGGGCAGAGCAGTGAGTTAGCCGATACGATGCTGCATGAGGAGCACACAGTAGCAGGCAAAGTTGGGGGCACAGAGGGCTGTGGGGACCCCACAAGCAGGGCACTGCTGTGCTGAGGGCTCATAGCAGACATTTACCATGGCCACAACCAGAGACGAAGCTCCCTCCTGGGGTGGGTTTGCTCCACAGAGCTCATTGAGGCACGGACCTGCCCTCATTACCAGAATACCCAGCCTAGCCTCCACACCGAAATCAAATCACCAAGAGAATGAGGTGCTCTTTTCAGCCCCTTGCCAATACAGAGCTTGGGTTTAACCAAGTTACTACCTATAACTCTACAAAAGTGCTAGGTAGTATTATTTAATAAGAGGTTCAGCTGTTTGCCTCATTAGCTAAGAGACAGACCTAAAGGACAACAAACAGAGGCTCGATTTACTTGCTGCTTTTCCTTCTCCTTCAGCACGTACTGCCAGAGGCTGTAATTGGGAAGGTAACTTTGTCCCAGCTGCCTCTGCCCTGGTTGCGGTCAATCTGTCTCAAGTCCCAGGCCAAGACAACCTTTAATGGACCTTTTAAATATAAAAATTGACACAAACACAGCTGACCCAGCAGGACTCTGTGCAACCAGTGCACGGAGAAGCGCTCACAGGGACAGGGCCAGCCCCAGGGGCTTATGCATCCCCACACATACCTGTCTGTGCTGCAACCTCAAGACAACCCAGCCAGCATCCAGCCCAGGGCTCCCTAACAAACACCTCTAAAGTCAGATTAAAAGACAGCCACAATATCTGTGCTTCATCAACCTCACTATCAGGGAGCCCCAGTTACCTGTTGTGTGGCCAAGCAGGCCAGCACCTGCAGTTTTCCTTATAGACAGCTTTCCAAGGCATGAAATCCACATTTAAATTTGCTACACAGGTTTCTTCCTCTTCGGAGGTCTCCGGCAGAACCGTATCTCACTACTTGCAGCTGGAGACACCTTTAGTGAAATCTTCAGCTCCTACTGATGTGGAAAAATTCATGCATTTCCCTCCTCATGTAAGTGCAGGTCTGGCATTCACAGCACTTCCCAGCGATAAGCCCCAAATCACTCATCACTAGAAACCCCTCACTTGGGTAAGGACGGGCAGAGTTGGGATAATGAAGAAAAAAACACCCGTGGACCCCAACTAAACACTTTAGCTGCTGGAGATTACAGAATCCTATTTAGCAATATCAGAGAGCATTTTCCACAGAGGAAACATCTTCAAGCTGGCTATAGGAAGCCAGGAAAATTAAATATTTTGGGAGGAAGAAGCATCCCACAGAGTTTCACTACTTCTGGTTCATTTTTAGAGACAAATCTGTTTTAGAAATGGAATTAACTGTGGCATCCTGGTACCCTTTCCCACTCAGCAGCACCTTGACTGGGCTGCCCCAAGGAAAATGCCATTACAGAAAATATGGCTATTTTTAAAGCTAGAAGGACAAGTTCTCCTCCCAGTTACACCAGTGACCTCACGACTCTCCACAAGGTTGGGCAGGCACAGCTCTGATTTCAGGCTATTTTGAGCATCCTCTAGAGTCACCAGGCAGAAAGTGCAGAGGAGCAGGATAAGGCCCTCGCCTCCATGTAGTCAGACCCAACCTGTTAAGACACCAATAATTTTCACTGAGTAAAGGGTAAAATTAATCCCCTGCTTAAACAAAACACTTTAATCAAAACCCTGTGGCTGGAGGGAGCACAGCTGCTTCCCCCCACATGAGCACGGATCTGAGCAGGGCTGACACCCCTGCTGCCATCCCTGCTCAAACATTACATGTGCACATGTAACACAAACTCGTTCAGGGCTCTCCCACAGATGAAATATTTAAACGCTTTATACATTATCCCTTTTAATTTAAATAAGATGGAATTGCTATAAACTGACTTGGCCTGACTTGCTCTCCCCACCGATTTTTCTTTAATCTTCCACCTGCAGCTCCATCAGGCTGTCATCCAGCATGATCTCAGAGCTTCACGAGCATAGTCCATGCTGGTAAATGGATGGAGACCTCTAGGAAAGCTCAAATGCTGCACAGTGATGAGGAGGAGCCTTCCGCTCTCTCTTGAGCAAGCATCAGGGCTACAGCCTGGCTGAAGAGATATCACGTATCAAGAAGGGATACAGAGCCTGGACTTTCCCATCTGCATTTGCCTGGCTGGGATGAGCACCACCTGCCTTGCACCCGACCCAACCTGTCTGCGTCACCCTTTTGGGGAGCTGCTGCTCTCGCCCCCAAAGCAGCAGCCACATTTTAGCTGCTGGTGACACCAGTAAAAGAAAGATTCGGGGTGAGCTCTGGAAGACAAGACATGACCAACACGTAATTCTCTGCTGATGTGCTCAGACACAACACAAAACCTCCAAGAGTATCAGTCTGGGAGGAATTTCCCAGCTCATGTCACCCAGGGGAGATGATACTGCAAGACTCAGGCTTTTATCCCACCGCCATGCCCAGCTCCTGAGCATCCCCAGAGGCTGCACATATGCACCGGCTTCATTAGCAAACTTGGCAATGAATGATCAAAGCAACCAGCTATTTTACCCAAATTCACCCTCTTGTTCTCACCCTGGAGGCCAGAGGACCCAACGTTGCTGTCCCGGGTGCAAGGGGAGAGAGGACACGTTTGTGGGCAGGGTGGAAAGAGCTCTCCCTTGGACTGCAGAAGCCTAAAGATGGAAAACGCTTACAGCTGTGTACGCATCCATATGCATAAGAGAACAGGCCCTGATCCAGCACATGCTTACGTCAATCTGCCGTCACCAAGATTTAGGAGAACATTTAAAATTAAGCAAAAATTTCCTTGCGCTGCATAACTAAGGACAAAGAAAGGAAATAAGGCTCATGGTTAGAGCAGAAGCAGGTGTCAAGGGACTTGGTTCCAGCACCGGCTCCAGCACTAACACCCCAGGTAACCCTGGGCATGTCACTTCATCCTCACTGATCTCCAGGCATGATTCCCCTTACAGCTATAAAGGGCTCTCAGATGGTCACAGAAAACCCAACCAGCTTTGAAGGCTATTTCCCATCTGGTCCCCATGGCCAGATCTTCATGAGCTGTTTGCAGAAGAGCAGGTCATTTGTGACTCAGCGGCTCCAAGGAACCCCACAAGCCCTGGCTTCGAGAAGCTGCTTATAATCTAAACCACAGAAGAAACTCAGGATTTACAAAAATACTTCAGGTTTTGCCTGATGAAAATAAAGACAACGGCATTTCAAAATAAACGGGGATAAAAGCAAGATAAGTGAAACACACTTATTTCCCAACCCAGCCTAATTAAAATTAAGTGTACTACTCTGTTCACAACCACAAGTAAGAGTTCCAGTGCAAAAGAGTACGTTGACCTAAGGGCTGTACAACATGACGCTGTTTTGTTAGTAAGATAGGGACTGGAATGGACAAAAACAAAACAAAACAAAAAATCAGAACAGGAGCTAGTAATTCTTCATTTAGAGAGAAGGAGAAAAACCAAGCAGAAAACTCAGGGCTTTTTCTTAAAGCCAACCTGGAACTAGAGAACCTACAACTGAGTTCACAACTGGAAAGGATGTTAATACAGAAGAGGATTTTTCTGCAAAACCATTAGTGAAGCTCAATATTAACAAACTGACCCACACAGTAAAAAAATGTGACAAACTTCTCTGAACTTTGGTGGGGTGGTAACGTTCACTCTGCTTGAAAGCATTACAACTGGCGTTGATCTTAAGGGTCCTTTCCAACCTAAATGATTTTAGGATTTCTTGGGGACCTTTAAAAATCACATTCCACAGATTTATTTCCCCTTCTTTCTTTAAACACAAAGCAGTTACAGAATCTTGACAGCCCGATTTCTGCTCCTTGGTGAATTGGGACAGCTGTTGGAACATGCTGACATATTGAAGCTTTCCTTTCACTTCTCTGTGTTAGATGTCCTCCAGAAGCAGTTGCACTGTTCCTGTGCCCACGCTTCCTCATTTCCCTAGACAAGGTAAACAGGACCCAGGCCAAGCGGGTAAAGCAGGCTGGGCCCAGCGGGGTGTCCATCCCCACCCGTGCACCCCACCCAGCCTGTCTGCACCCTGCAGTTTCAGTCCTACCTGCCGGCATAGGGTTGATGGCCAGACGCACAGCTCAATCCCGTTCCCACCTCAATGTCCTGTTCTGCTGCACAGTTTGCAAAGCGCAGACTTTTCCTAGCACGGGCCAGGTCCCCGCAGCCTCTGGAGACAGAGGCTCAAATGCAGACAGCATAAAAGTTCAATGGTGCTGTAAAACACAAGAGATAGGTTTGAACTCCTGGATTTTAAACAGAAAGCCACTTCCAGCAGCTCTCCATCCCCTCGGGACACATGCCAGACCTTGTAATTCACTGCTCAGCGCCGCCTTCCCAGGAGAAGGCGGCTGGGAGCAACGTTACTGCACTGCCTCCCTCCATCGCCAGGAGTCAATCGGCTTGGTGACACCCGTGGTCACAGCCGTTGTCCTGCCAGCCCTGATGGATGTCCTGAGCATCACACGTCTGCCTGCAGCGTTTGTACCTGCTGCACCTTGAGCAGGGGCAGAACCAGCACGAGGATTACGGAGTTTGTTTCCAAGACACGTCCCGGGGCAGAAGCCAGTATTTTTATACCCCAAATCAGATGTTCAATACTTTTTTTTTTTTTTTAAATCACTGCCTTTCTTTTGCATTGCTTTAACAGCTTTACTCTTTTTGCAATGAAAGCTCAGAAGGGTGGGTGGGAAATGCCCCTTCAGTGCTGCTCCACACACCCCTGCTTTTACTGAAGCAGGGTCAGGCACAAGCGTCTCAGCACAGTGATGAAAAACTACTTCAACTCCTCCACTGTCCCAGGCTTTTTCCTTGTGATCAGCCTGACCAGCCACCCAGCCTGGAAAGGGAAGAGTTAATTAATAATATCACAAGATGAGCACTTGGGCCATGCAATTATCATCTCCTGCTAGAATACCTTGGTGAACCACCAGCATTAATGGAACCAGCACTGAACTGAAGTCAAGACATTTATCCTTTGACAATGCCCTGTTGCAACAACTTTATTTTGATCATACCGGATGATTAATGCTTACAGCCATTGTCATTTCCTTTGATAGATTTTTGGGGCTGTGGAGTGACATTTGCTCAATGCACCATTCTTGAAAAGCTGCGCTCATCATAGCATAGAAGAGAGAGATGCTCCCTGCATCCAGCCGTCAGCAACCAGGCTCTGCAAGCTGCAGGTGGCCGGGCAAGTTACTTTGAGGAATAGGGGGATGCTTACGGAAAGCCTCGCCTGGTAAAGGCTGCGGGGTGAGAGGAAAGTGTGTTAAATGGCCAGTGTTGTAAGAAATGGCCAGAGTTTGTCTTATCCAGTAGAAAGAGGCTGTTGGTTACAGACATCACGGCTAAGAGCTGTAGCAGACTCTGCTGTTTTGCCACAAACGCACTGGAAGATCAGATCCCGAGCTGAGACTCTCCGGGGATGAGTTGCAGCCGTACCAAGCTCTCACAGCTGCTCTTGAAGCCAGGAGGCATCCAAAATCAGATTGATCAATCAGTAAAACAAGACACAGACAAATGTCTTAACCATAGCATTCACTAATGGGGAAAAAAAAAAAAAAAAAAAAACCACAACACACAAAAAAAAAAAACACACAAAACAACTTGGAAACCTTAATCTTAACCTCTGTAAATCCAAGTTCCCCCCACCTGTAACATGAGGACAAGAATCATCTACCTCACCCGGCTGCAGCAAGGTTTTCCTAATCAACCAGCTCATTAATTCATGCAAAGTATTAGATAGACAGCAGATGGATGGCTTTACACAATAGTCTTTTCTACAGTGAAATATTTCTACTTAGTTCTCCACCTGCAGCTGCCTGCCCACTCCCATCTCACCGGCACGGAGCAGTCCAGGCTCATGCAGGGACACACATGAGGTCCGGAACAGGGGGATCTCCCCTAGACCCAAACAGCACCCGGGATTCCTTGGCTGGAGACACCCTTTTCACAAGGCTTCTTACAGATTTGATTTTCATCTCGTCATATTTAAAAGCTGTCTCGGGAGCGTAATGATTCTAAATTCACTCACCGCCACAGTCAATCAATGGAGCGGCGGTGGCTGCTAGTGCCTCGCTAGCAGGCGGTGATGAATGAGGCTTTCGAGGCTGCATCGCTCACCTCCGAGCGAGAGGAGAGCGTGGGCAGAGGGTGGGGAAGAGGAGTAAAGCCAGAATCAAGAATTACAAGGAAGAAACGGGGCGGGGGGTAGGAAAGCCCAACCTGCTCACTGCAAACTTGGGACAAATGTTTATCCGCTCCTGGAAGGCACGGCTTGGAGGAAGCAGCCTTGGCTTGTGTTAGTCGCCCTGACCTGTTATCATCCCACATCTTAAATCAGCTAATACGTTCATTACAAATGAGTGCTAACCCCAAACCTGGCTTGGGCAGAGGACCAAAGCCCCCGCCCCAGCTTTCACCCCGCACATGTGCCCCTGCCCCAGCTTTCCTACCCAGGAGACGCTGGAGAACAAACACCCGAGACCAGCTCTCAAGAGCACGTCTTCCCTTAGGACAAAGCAATAAAGGGAACAGCATTGAAGGTGCCATCCCTCAACTCTTCCCACGACGAAGCAGACACAAGCCCCACCAGATGACACACAGCAGCACCCTGTGCCTCCCCATCCCTGAGCAGCCCTGGGTGCTCGCAGCCACCCCAGACACCAGGGAGCACCCGTCCCTGCAGCTACTGTGAGTTTCCAGGGAGGGAAAAGAGAAAAAAAAAAAAAAAAAAAAAAAAAGCACGCCAAAATCCCCCTGCTTGGGGGAGGCTAAAGGGCCTAATCCTGCTCCAGCATGCTGCCGATCACCTTGCTCTACCAAGATAGGATGCTGCTCAGTATTTGAAAGGAGTCACCTCACATCTGGGCTCTTTTTCTCCCTCTTTCTCCAATTACAGGGTCAGGTCAGTGCTGTGCAGCCTGTGAGCATAGAAGTATTCGTAATATGGAAAACTTGTATTATCAAAGAAGCTGCAGTTTGTGGCACGAGCATCAGAGCTGGATGTTACAAGTCTCACAATGCAGAGAGGGGAAAGAGTCAGAAACTGAAACCCACCACACCAGCAAAATAAAAATAAGAGGCAGTAAAAGTAAATTAATGGTGTTGCTCCAATTTGAGCAAACACTAATTAAGAACATGTAATTGAATTAATGCATTATTTAGAAACCCCAGCAAATCCTGAGCGGGGATATAAATATGTTATAGAATTCCTTTGACATCAGATATATCTCACGCCTCGCTACTCACAATTTATTTTAATGTCACTAGAATCTCCAGATTTATTTACATCCTTGTCACTCAGCACTGTTTCACATTTACCCCGTATATCTATATCCTCTCCCCTCAATTCCACACACTCAAGTGCTCCATATGGGGCAGTGATGACCATTTGACAAGCCAAAACTGTGTAATAAATCAGCTCAGCTCATCAACCACTTCCCCTCCCTGTGCCCAATAGCCACAGGTCTGGGTCTAATTAGTTTATAGCCTGGAAAAACATCAAATACCTCATTAAAAAAAAAAACAAAATCATCTTTTCTAAATACATTTTTTTCTTCAGCTTCAAGTGTTGGTTTGCTTCATATTACACTGTGAAAGGCCCTGCACAAGCAGGAGTTAAGCCTGGCCCACAATAGGTCAAGAAATTGATATCACACCCTGGAAATAGAGGAAAGCATCACCTTGAAGGTGGTGAGGGGGAAGAAAAATCAGCCCCTCAAAGGTTTCACAGCAGATGTCTGTACCTGTGAAATGTCCCAAGATACTGCATTTGCAGCTGGGACAGTTTAGCAGTGCTTCAGGTATTTAGCAAGAGGCTTTACATACATTACTCTTCCCTCCTTCCGAGCCCTTCGCAGTGAGGCTTACGGTTCTTACTATACCTGCGTTTCTAAGAAGAGATACAAATATGCTAAAAGGAGAGAAAAATATCCAATGAAATTGTTTAAAACTGCTAGAGACACTTGTAAGGACAGAAGCATGAGGAAATAACATGGGTGAATCCAAGTTCACACACACACATATAGCTCTAGGAAAGGGAAGAAAGAAGCAGCATTAGTGTCTTGTACTTAGGTATGAGCACATACTGTAGCAAAATATGCATGCTGTTTATAAAACATATTGGAAGACTTTTCCCTAAAGGATGTCATATAAAATATAAAATTTTATTATCTCTGCCATTTTACAAAGATATACACAAACAAGTTGCCAAATCTGCCTGCAGTTTAACTCCATTAAATACAATGAATGAGTTTGGCCCACAAAAAAACTCTGCACTTACTGTAATAAAGCTAAAAGCTGATAGCAGCTAATACAGTAAAACACATATGTTTCTGTATACTTATTCCTGATGATTATAAAATACAAGTAAGCTACAGAGACTCCTTTTGTCCAGCTCTAAAGAAATGCTGAAATGAAGAGGAAAAAAAAAAAAACATAAACCTTGAAGTTTTTCTCTCCAGTTCCCCCTAAGCACAAAGGGGAAAGGGCTGGGGGGAAGCCACCAGGGTTGTGTTCATTTGTGTTCTTTTCCCACCAAGAGCCCTGAACACATATAACATGTGTGTTTGAACAAAACACCTGACGGTTTGGTCCCCAGGTTGGGCAGGTCCCCACCCAGCAGGAGCAGGGGTCACAGGTCTGGACCCCATCCCGGGACACCCGCTTCTCCCCCAGCAGCCCCCTGAGGGGAGAACATGCTCAGGCTTCTGGGGCAGGGACACTGGATGCTCCACTCCCCGGGGCAGCTGGCCACAATTTCGTTTGCAGAGGGATTTCCTCACAGTCAGCGAGTCTCCGGCCACTGGGTCATCTTGAATTATACCTCGAGCCTTACGTTGCATGGGGGACCACACCAGGTGGTACAGAAGCCAGACCAAAATGACCAACTGTAAGCCTCCCCTGACTGATAGGGGTTTTTTTTTTTGTTCATTTAGGTGGGTTTTTTAAATGCACACAGCTTTCTCTCAGGCTGCTATCATAACCACACCAGCTCCCACCTCCCCAGCGTCCTCCCGTGTCCCTCCAGCTCCCTTACAGAGGCTGATACGTACCCTGCACCCTCAGTGCCACCTCCTCCAGACCCTCCTGCCCCAGCTCCTCATGGTACACAGGGGCTCCACATCCCCCTCACCTGGAGCTAACTCTCAGAACAGCTTTCTTACATGTTTATTATTATTTGCTTCTATTAAGGGAATGTCTCAGAGACTTAAACAGCCCTTGTGTTAGGGGATTTACATATATTCACCACTCCAGCAGCCAAACTACACTTCATAAATAATTTCGTGCTCTTTCTCCGTACCGAGCCCCTGCCACCCTGGCTGCCACTGCTCTCCTGGGGGTGTAGCAGACATGGGACCAAAGCTCAGGGGCTCCACTCCAGCCCCTTCAACTCAAGGTCCTCACAGCCCTACCTCCTTCCTCACCCGCAGTTTGGGACCACACATGGCTCCGTAGCTGTTCCACAGAGCCCCATCCCGATGCTCTCCTCCCCACCAGCCTCTTCTGGGCCCAATTTGCTGCTGGCCATCACACCTCCACCTCACCACAACCCAGGCCCTCAGCCCCAGTGCCATCAGGCTCACTCAGGCTCTCTCTGGGTCCCAAGTTCACAACATTCAAAAAATCCAACAGCCTTACCAGATTGCACAAAACACTGCTCAAGGCTGTACTCCCAGCTCATACCCCCTGGCAGCCCCTGAGGTAGCTTCCTCTCTCCCCCACCATCACCTCAAAGCCTTGCTGATGACTCCACCAGCCGCCTCCCCACCACAGACAGCTCGGAAAGGCACAGCCTACCTTCAGCAAGCCCACAGCCCCACATCCTCTCCTCCCGAGGCTCTTCACTGCCCTCCAGCAGCTCCTTCTTTAGCCCCTCTACTCCACTGAGCTTCCCAGTGCCCTTTGCTGAGAAATCACATAATCCCATGCTTTTGCTACACCTGGAGTTAACACCAATTCACAGCCGACTGCTGGCAGCTGGGATGCTGCAGGCGTTGCTGTGCTGCTGTGCCTTTTCTCGGTGTGAAATCCTGGCCCTGGAGCAGCGGGCAGAGAAACTCCACCCGGACCAGCGTGGATGGGATGCGCCTGGCTGCTGCTTTCCGTGTCCCTCTGGGACACAGGGCTTCACTGGCATAACCGCCAGCACATGCACGGGAAAAATAAGCATCGGAAAAATCTCCCCAGGATGGGGTTGAGACTCTACAAACAGGCAGGACAGCACTGGGCTCTCCAGGGCACGAACCGTGTGTCCTGTCCCCATCGCAGCTTCTCCAACCTCAGCGCTACATCCAGAGCTTGACTCAGAAACCTCCGAAGCACAGGCCACGTCCTTCTGTTTGCATGCATTGTGCAATCCTATATTTAGCATATGATGGGAGAACCGAAATAAATAATCCATAGCTTATAATAATAAACCTTGCACCTCGAACAAGCCAAAAGCCTGACCTTTCGTAGTTAAGCTGTCCTGGTGAGAGGTTAGATCTTGTGTTTTCTGATCATCAAACAGAGAAGCATTAGCCAGACAGGGAGAACAAGCTCTTATCTAGACCTGATTTCTCTCCCCTCCAGGGGATCCTGTAGGATATTTCAGTTCTCTCTCGCTCACTGTATGACTCTTCCCTCCCCCAGTTGCTTGAAATCAGCCAAATTCACAATCTAATCTGGCCAGGAGTCAAAGGGGAGAAAAATCAAGTCCTAATGCAGTGACTACTTTGAATGGGGAATTGAAGCCAATCAGAAAGGCATTATTGATCCCTGCTCAGAGCACCGTGGTCAGGGAGGGGAAAGCCACGGGCAGCCGCAGAGCTGCCCACCGCAGCCAGCCGGGGCTGCCCTGCCAGGCCCGCAGCTTTCCCAGCGCTGGCCCGGGCCAGGAGCCGGCGTGAGGGGGGAGCCGGCCCCATCCAACACGAGTTCCCTGCCCGTGCGTGCAGGCAGGCAGAGCAGACGTCACCCCTGTGCCGGCACTGGCGAGCACCCACAGCGTGCACTAGCCCACGTGTGGGCAAGAGTGTGACCCGGGTGCTACCTACCGCCGTGTGCCTGTGTGCAAATGCTTCGGGCATGCATAGCTTTGGAGTGGCCCCGTCTGCAAGAGCAAGGCTGCTCCATCAAAGGGTGTATGCGTGCGTGCGTGCGTGCACAGCGAGGACTGTATGTATTTAAGCAGCGTTAGCAGGGGGCAGCTCTGCACGAGAGCCAAAGCGCAGGCTGCAGGGCAGGAGGTGTGCATGTGCGGGTGTGTGGTACCTGTGCCCCCCCCCGCTGCCCACCTGCGTGACCCGCAAGCACAACCCCTGCAGCGGGCAGGGGAAGGCATCGGGCAGCGGGGCGGGTGCTGCAGAGGATGGGGAGCAGCCGGACGGGGCTGGGCTCAGCTCTGGGCGTCCCTGGGTGAGACCCCGATGCTTTGGGCCACGTTAGCGTTGGCTACGCATTCCTCTGCCTTATGTAACCACAGCAGGGACATAGCGGTGAAGGGGAGACGGAGATCAGGGGGAGAAGAGCTCCCCACTGAACCCCTCCCAAAGCCAAGAGCGCCGGAGCAGAAGCTGGATGCCCCTGGTAGGGTAAATCAGACACCAGGCCAAGGCAGCTGCTTTGCCACCGTGAGCACCCCGGTGCGGGGCAGGTCCAGCCGCCGGTGCCGGTCCCTGCTGGCTGCCTCCCTGCCCGGACGGGGCTGCCCTGGGGAATGGGCTCAGCCTGGAGCACCCCAAAAGCCAGCGAAATGCAGAGTGACAGTACCGGATTGGGGGGGGGGGGGGGGGGGGGGGAATAGTCCTGGGAAGTTTGAGAAAAGCCGCATTTTGCAAGGAGGTGAGAGGGAAACATTCCCCCTAAAAAATATAAATAAATAAATAAATAAATAAATAAATAAATAAATAAATAAATAAATAAATAAAAAAAATAATAATAATAAAAAAAAAAAACACACACCAAAAAAACACAAAGCCACACGGGGTACCCGTGGCTCCTGTCCTCCCCTTTGGGCTGTGCCCCCCCAACCTGCCAGCCCATGCGGCCACCGGCACCTCCTTACCTGCCAGCATCACATCTGCTGCTGCCTGCCCTGCTCCGGCTCTTCTTCCTCCTCCTCCTCTCCTCCTCCTTCTTCCTCCTCCTCCTCTCTCCCTCTCCCTGCTGCTTGGGGCTCTTTATGGAGATTCATTCATTCATGCCTTCCCATCGGTCCCTCAGCGTTTCCCTGCCTCCCGGAGGCAGAGCGTGTGACGCCTCGCCCCTTTCCAGCCACTTTCTGCTGTCACAGAGCGGCGCTGCCCCAGCCCGGAGCGACGGCCGGGCTGGGACACGCGTGGGCAGCGCCGGGCCGTGGGAGCGACTCCCCCGAGGGGCGGGGGGGCATGGGCATAGCATCGACCCACCCTGGGGGGTACAGACGGTCTCTGGCGCCCATCACTGCGGCGTCGGGTCGCCCCCCCAGGGCTTTCCGTGCTGCCCCATCCCACGCCACGCCGCTGCCCATCGCTCTCTCCCATCCAAACCTTCCCCAGCGGCTGCTGTGGGCCCGCACCCCCCGGGCAACCCTCGCCCCCTCTTTCCGTCTCTGCTCACCCCCCTCCCCAGCCCAGCCCGTCCTTCCCCCCCCCCCGTCTCCCGCCGCCTCCGCACCCGCGGCAGGACCGCAGCCCGCTCCGCGGAGCGCTGCCCCATCCACGCGGTTTACAAAAGCGCTGACTCAAGCTCGGAGCGGAGCGGCTGAGCCCTGCGTGGGGACCCACGGCTTCCCGGCCAGCCAGGCACCGGCCCCCCCGGCCGGTTCATCTCCCTCCCCCCCCCAGGATACCCCCATCCCGGGGGCCGCTCGCTCCTCCAGCTCACCGGGCAAACTTGCTCCCTTCCCCAGCCCTCCCCAGGACGGGGGAGCCCTCCGCTACCCCCCGCTGCCTGCAGCCACACAGGCAGGGGCAATACCGGCGGGGGGGGAGGTGGGGGGGGTGGGTGTAAGCCCTGGGAGGTTCCAGGCGGGACGTGCTGAGGAGGGGTGTGATTTTAGGTGCTAAACTTCAGGGGCATTGCCTCCTCTCTGCACAGGCACGGGGTTATTCCTTCCAGTCAAGCAAAGCGGAAAAATCCGCTTTTTCCCTTAAAGACACCATCGGAAATGTGAAGAGCAGTGCCCGGGCTTGGGCGCTGCCGGATCCTCCAGAGCAACAAACCGTTAATTTGAGGTGAAATCCCTTAAAAATACTCCCCATGGGGCCCCGCCCGCTCCCCGGTGAGCCGTGCCGTTTTCCACAGTCGGTGCCACCCCCTTTGCAACGTTACCATCAATTTCTATTAACGATCGTTTTATTCACCGCTGCAAACTTCTAAATATTTAATTCGGTGCAATACCGGCACCGAAACGCCCGGAGCTGACGGGAGGAGGCGAGTCCCCGGCTGGGGAAAGCGGGAGCGGCTGCCTCCGTCTGAGCTCGGCCCCGCTGCCTCTGCCCCCGGGGGAGTCTGTTGATATCGGTGTGTGTCCGCCCCCCTCTTTACCCTCCCTCCGCTGGGCTTTCCCGGGGCTGCAAATCACAGCCTGGACGTGGGCAGCATCGCGGTTCCCTCTCCCCGGGCTGCCCGGGGAAGGCAGGGATGAGTGGGGGATGCGGAGGTTTCTGGCCGTGAAGAGCTGGAGGAGGAGAGGAGGGTGCGGGGGACACACACCACGACACACACGACACACACGACACCCCGACGGGCCGGCATGTCCCCAGCCCCGGGATGCTGCTGCCGGCCGGGTCCCGTCGCGCACGGGCGGAGGATCCCCGATTCCCATCGAGCGGGACGGGGGCTGGGGACAGCTGGGGGGGGTGGAGAAGCCCTGCCCCTGGAGGGGGGGGACTGCCCCCCACCGCCCTGGCATCCCCGGGCACCAGGGCACCGGCAATATCAGGGGGAGGACGGAAGGGAACTGCACTGGGACCCCCCAAGAGAAGGAGAGGAGTGTCCCAGCCCGACGGCGGGGAGCAGACGGGGCACTCCTCCCTCACACCGCCCCGCAGACCCCCAGCCCCGGCCGAGTTTCATTAAAACGCAATCAAGAAAATTCTCTGGCAACTCCGGCCGCGGTTTAACACTGGCGAGTGCGCCGGTCCTCCGGGCTCAGCCTGAATTTGGGAACGGAGACGGAACTTTACATCAACATCTGTCATTATAATTAAAACTGCAACACAGCCACCGGGCTGGAACACGCTCCCGTCCGTCCCACCCAAGCCTTTTTTTAAAAAAAAAGAAGAAGCGAGAGCGAGTCAAACTCATAGACAGGCACCTGCCCCCCGCCTTCCCCGAGCCATCGGCGCGACGGCAACCGATCCCCCGCACCGGGCTAGGATGCGGGGCCGGCGCCGGCCCCAGGACCGGCCCCCGGCTGGATGTTGTGTCCCTCCCCCGAGCACGGACACCCCCTGCCCCCACCCCCACCCCCCCCAAGCCACTGCCACCGCCGCCCTCCTCCACTAATTTTCTTTAATCAAAGCTCTATGTGAGGCACGTTTCGCGAGGACAGAAATAGCCGCTGAAGGAGCGCATGTGGGGAGGCATGTCCAAACTGCCGGCGTGGGAATGCAGAAGGGATTGGGGGGGGGCAGGAGGAGCAGAGGCGAGGAGCGGCTCTACCACAGCCCCCACCCCAAGGCCCAGCGCCGCCGGGGTTATTTGGGGTAGTGGTTAAGAGCTGCCCCCCCCCCCGCGCCGAGCGCTTCGTGCGGCGGGGAGGGGGTGAGGTCGGGAGCCCCCTGCCCCCGGGGGGGCACCGCTGCCCGCCGCACCGGCTCTTCCCCCGGAGCGCAGGGGCTTCCCGCAGGCAACAGTTGCAGCGGCGGCACGCAGGGGCTCCCCCCAGGGATGCTCCGGCTCGGGCGCACCCCGCAGGCGATGGGGAGACCCCGAAGTGGGGATCCCCCAGGGGCGGGGGAGGGGGGGACCCACGGGCCAGGCTGCCGAAGGGGCTCCCCCGGCTCTCCGCCCTCCGCCCAGCCGGAGGGAGCCGCTCGGGCCCGATCCCCCCCTCGCACCGGGGGAAAAAGAGCATCAGGAGCGGCTGTAGCCGAGCCCGGGGACCCCACGCCCGTGGACGGGTGGGCGCCCCGCTCTCCCCCCTCCCACCCGGCCGCCTGCCCCGCGGTCCCCTCCCGCCGATGTCCCAACCCGGGCTCCAGCCGCGAAAAGTTTGGCGACACGGAACGGCCACCGGGGGCTGCGCGGGGCTCGCCGGGCACCCGGGGCTCGGCCGGGCTGCGCCGGGAGCCGCCGCGGCGGGGAGACCCCGGGCGGGGGCCGCGGGGGGCCGGGGCGAGCTGGCACCGGGGAGCGCGGCCGGGGCGGGGGGCTCGGCCCGGGGTTGGGGCCGGGACCAGGGGACTGGGCGGGCTGCGACGGGGGCTGCGGGCTCACCTACCTGCTCCGGCGGCGGCTCCCGGCGCTCGGCGGCGCGCCCAGCCCCGAGGCGCGGTGATGGGCGGCGGGGCGCACCCGCGGTTGCGGTTCCCCGCGCCCTTCCAGGCGGGCGGGCCGGGGGCAGGAGGCGGGCAAGGGAAACGCAGCCGGAGCCGAGCAAATCCCAGCGTTGGAGCCGGCCTCCGAGAAGAGAAGGGCTGCAGCTCCTCACTGCGTCAGGCGGAGAGCCCTGCCCGTGCAGGCGGCGCCGGGCAGCGCTGCCAGGCCCGGGGGGCTCCCACCGGCACGGCTCGGCTCGGCTGGGATAGGCGCGGCTCGGCTCGGTTGGGATAGGCGCGGCTCGGCTCGGCTCGGCTGGGATATGCTCGGCTCAGCTCGGCTCGGCGGTGCGAGCGGAGGTGTGCGGCTCGGCTCGGCTCGGCCTGGCACGGTCCGGTTCGGCTCGGTACGGCTCGGCTCTGCACGGCCTGGTTCGGTTGAGCCTGGTTCACCTGGGCTCGGTGCGACCCGGCTGGGTCCGGCCGCGCTGTCGCGACACGGAGCGATAAGCGGCTTGGCCGGGAGAGACGGGCGGGCACCGGAGGGGGGGGGAGCGGCCGGGTGTGTGTGTGTGTGTGTGAGACACTGTGTGCGTGTGTGTAACTCTGTGTGTGACACTGTGCATGTATGTGAGACGCTGTATGACACTCGCATGTGCGTGACACTGTGTGACACTGTGTGTGTGTACATGGCACTGTGTGACACCTTGTGAGAGCAGGGGGGTGAGTGTGTTGGGGTTTGTGAAGGTGTGAGTGTGCATGTCTCGGGGACACCTGCCTCTGTGTATGTGTGACACTGTGCTTGTTGTGGTGACACCCTGGGGGGTGCAGGGATGGGGGGGGGGGTTGTGTTGGGGGGTATCTCTGCATGCGTGTGCGTTACAGGCCATGGGGGGAGCGCAGGAGCCTGGGTGTGTCAGTATTTATGCACGTCTCCATCTCTGTGAGCCCATGTGAACATCTCGGTGTGTCCCCATGTGTGCATGACAGCCCCCCACCCCTCACACCAAACCTGAATCCCCATGGGTCAAACTGGGCCCAACGGGGCAGTGCCAGGTGAAGCTGGGAGCACGGGGGACTGGGATGGGCTGGCTGGGAGAGCAGAGGCAGATATGGGGCTGGGCCAGGCCCCCCACCAGATCCCCAGCTCAGCCCTTCCCAGGCATCCTCCTGCCCCAGACCACCCCTCACCTGACCCAGAGACTGCCATCCTGCCTCCCCATTTTTTTATTTTTTTTTTTTTTTATGCTGTTTCAGCAACCCAACACACAACTTCAGGGTGATTAAAGCGTGGCTGGCACTGAGCCGGCCCTCAGAATAAAAGTGCTCTTCTCTCTCCCCAGGCACTGTCATTTGAGGTAAGGACTGGACAGTGCATTTCTTGTGATGGCCCAGAGTGTCTCTAGCCATCTTCAAAACCATCTCCAAGCCCAAGAGTCCCTTTTGCAGCCTTGCAAGGAGGTGACAGGGAAGACAGAGAAGGTGGGGAGCAGGAGATAAATTTCACTCCTTTCATTTAATAGCAACAACACCACCACCACAGCCAGAAAACCTGAAGCACGGAGTAACAGAGCTGGGAGACAGCCTGGGAGCGGGCAAGCCATGGCCCCTCTCCAGAAAGCAGCTGGCAACCTGGCGCGGCACTCGGCTGCGTTAGACTCACAGCCCCGGGGAAGCGCCCATGGACATGCAGGAGACACCCCTGCATGATGGAGAGGACAGGGCAGGGAGAATGGCTCCAGCATCATCTGCTCCACAGCCCTGGTCTGGCCCCTGACCCGCTAGGGAGGCTGTAGGCCTTGGTCTCCATGTGAACTGGTTGCTCTGAGGTTCTTCCATTCCCTTTCTCCTTCCTCTTCCCCTTCCCTGCCATCACCTGGGTTCATGCCCTTGAACCATAGGAGACCCCTCCCTCCCTGGAGCACGGATATCCCTTTTCTCCCATGTCCCATGGGACGTCTTGAAGACAAGGAGTTCCTGTTGAAATTGCTTTGGACTAATAAATGCACAGACTGTGACATGAAATAGACAGGGGGCCATCATGAGAGTGGCTCTGGGGTCAAATATTTCTTCCTGGGGAGGCTGGAGATAAGAGGTCCCATCCCTCCTTTGCCTTTGCTGGAGAAGGCTCTCGAGCCCAGGGTTTGTATCAGATCTCCTCGGACAGGGAAAGGACACTGCCAGGTCCCTCCCAGTGCCAGGACCAGGGTGTCCCAGGGTGCAGCCCTCTCCTTGGTGCCACACAGCCCCCGGGACAGCCAGGAACACTGCGGGCTCATGCCAGCCCTGGAGCTGGAGCTGGCCCCTGACAGCTGGAAGAAGAATCGCCCAGAGGGGACAGGGATGCCACTGGCACTGCGCTCCATTGCAGGTCTTCACCATGGAGATCAGCAGTGAGGAGAGGGAAGGTTTGTAAAAGGCTCTTTGCAAATTTGCTGCCTGCTGGCATGCAGCACCCAACACCCCAGGGCTGCTTTGGGAGAGGCAGCCCTTCCAAACCTCCAGCCTCACCCACGGATCAAGGACAGGCTTTAAAGCAGCATTGTTCCTACCAGGGCAACACAGGCTGGGGAGAGTGGAAAGACCCAGTGCAATCAAACAACTTTGCAAACCAAGATAAATTAATAAAAGAAGTAAGTACTTCTGAGCGAGCTGCTCCAGTTCTTCTGGGAGGAAGTGATGCCAGCCCAGCCTCTGGCCCTATATTTAGTAAAAATCTAAGCCAGACATTGATAATATTATTAAAGCCAGGAAGGAGTAAAAGAAGACTAGTATTGCTGGAATGACTGATCTATTTACGTGAGATGGTGGAAGGAGTGCTGTGAGAAAGGTGTCTCGGGTCAGGAGAGCTTCTGCAGGCTCTTACCCTCGACCAGCAGAAGAAGACGTCTGACACAGCAGGTTTGAGCAGTCCTAACCCAGTTTAACGAGTGGTATGGGAGGGAGAGGGGTTAATAAAACATTGGCTGCTTCTCCCAGCGATGTGGAGGTGGTGCGGGAATGAGAGCTCTTCTGCTGCCTTTTGTAGCATCACCTGGAAGGGAAATGCCGGCCAAAGGACAGAGAGTTGGCTGGGCAGTGCTCCATTTGTCCATGCAGAACGGAGAGGTGTTAAGTTAGATAAGGACATCAATGGCTCTGAAACCCAGTGTGACCTTGGGCGAGCAACATCCCTCCTGGCCTTGCTCAGGGCAGGGACCAAGCTGTCCCCCGTGCGGTGCCCACAGCAGCAGGGCTCAACTCTGGATTCTCTGTGTCGTAGTGATTGTGACAACCTGGTGTCCTCCGAAAAAGAAAAGCGCTCCCCAAAATAGGGCATTCTGGAGGGAAAGGTGGCAACGTGACGGCCTTGTGTCTGCCTCTGCAGAGCCTGGGCAGGAGTCAGATGTCCCCACCCTCCCTTCTTGAGACCCCATGTGGGGTGAGGGATGGAGCTCTGGGGTCCTTTGCTCGCTTTTACCATTCCTCTCCCCCCAAAAGCAATGGCTTCAAGTCTCTTAACAATCACAAGCGCCTGAACCCCCGCAGGGAGACCCATAACAGCAGTGACCCCCTGTGCACAGAGGGCAAAAGTCCAACCAGCCTCGCTCCACCCAGGGCTCCTGTGAGGGCTATGCCTGCAGCTCCTCGCTCCTGCCGCCGGCACGTGCAAAACACACTGTGACAGGGAGCTCTCGCCAGCAAAAAGGGAGAACAATCCTTGCGGGAAGGGCATGATCTCCCCCCTTCATGTTCCTGTGAGACTGGGTGGTGTCCCTCAGCTTGGAGGGGGAGCAGATCTGCCCCACCACCAAGACACCATCCAGCAGTACGAGGGGATGCTGTCATGCGGTTCCCAGCGATGCACCAGCGCGGCTGTGGGTGACTCGCCATCCGAGGGATCATTTTTTGCACCCTGAGATGATTCTTCGTTGTTGCTGTCAAATCCTATCTAAAACTCATCAGACTAATTAGAAAACAAAAAATGACATTTTACGGGCTGTTAGTGCTGTAAGTGGACTAAGGCCTTATGGTATTTAAAGAATGTTTGGAAAACAACTGCGATATTTACATCTGGGAAAGAGTTACCGGGCTCAGGCAGAAGCTGCATTTCAGAACATTTTTGTTTAACATACTCAGCCTTGGTGACGACAAATATTACTGCACATCATTACCCCAATTTTTCAGGGTGCTAATACCTCATCCATTGCAAATCATATCTGCTGTAGACTTGGCAGCCTGGATGTGTTTTTATAGATTCCCATTTGTTCTGATTTTCTTTTTCATTTTTGTCTTTGAAACTCTGAAGAAGTTAATTTTATGTCAGAAAAAGGTATCAGCGGTGGGGACAGGGGACATGCTGCCCACAGCCCTGGTGCAGAGTGGTTGTACATCATGAATTGCTCTCCTTAGGGCCTCCCACTTGGAGCTGGTGGAGACATCCAGGACTGGTTTGGTCTCTAGATCTACCTTTACTTTCTGGGCCTGGCAGCTAAGGTGATGTCCATGAGGATGGTGGAGTTGTCATGCAGATGCTCAACCACCTCTCAAAGCAGATACACTTCCCTACACCATGTGCTGCTTGTATTGACTACCAAAGTTTGAAAATGGGCCGTATTTGGTCCTATTCCTCCTCATTGATGCTGATCACTACCTCCCTACCATGCTTGCATCCCTGTGGAGCATAAGGGGTCCTATGGCTATGAGTTCAGTGCAGCAAAGGTTGGGTGTCCTTCACAAAGGCCCCAGGGGACTCATCCCACTGTTGATGCTTTCTGTTGGCCCCTCTGGATATCCTGACATGCTGTTGTAGTGCAGATTACATAGCTCCTTCCACCCAAGGACCACTAAGCAAGTAAGCAGAGTGAATAATTCACAATGAGTAATTTCTTTAAAGATTTTTGTCTTTTTTTTTTTCCTGCTCATACATACGTTGTCCATGAAGAGAATGAGAAATTCTCCAGTGCACTCATTTGGTGTTATTCACAAGTCTCTTTGGTGAGTAACTCTCAGCTTGCAGGTGCTTTCAAACCAAGGAGCCTGTCACCAAATCTTCAAGTTGCAATCTGGGTCATGGCCCAACAAAACACACATTTACCCTGCGTGCTTAGCCACCTCCAAACACCAGTGGATGGAGAAAAAAGACTTGTCTCTGCCCTTCTCAGCACTGCACAGATCCAAAGACATTATGACCCCCATTTTTACAAATGTCCACTGATTTGGGGGCCTCATTTAAGACATTAAAGGCATGCTGCTGGTAGTCAAGTTTTAGTGTCCTTTGGGGTGGTGACAGAGGCAAGTTGGCTTGAGTCTGGAGGTCTTCACTTTTCTTTCCTTTGTTGCTGTGCTTTCAGTTCTCCTATGCTCCTGGTGTCCATCTGAGGACATCTCCAGTGACCCTTTGCTCAGAGTCTCACCTTGTCACGCATGAGGGACCTCATCTGTCCCTCAAAAGGCAGAGCTGCTTCAAGGCCTGCCAGTGGCACTGGCCAAACCAAGCGATGTTATTCCAGGGCTGTCATTGAGATGAAGCTACACGGCTTTGCCAAAGCCATCCCTGAAGCTGATCCCCAGTAAGAAAGGTTGACAGGGAGCACACACCTGCCTTGGAGACATGTAGCTGCAGCATGACTTTCTTTTTATTTACAGAGCATCAGATTGCACATTTCCTAAGAGCTCTGATTCATCCCTCCCAGACTCTAGAACAAATACTCCAAAATCAGTCTGCAGCATGGGGACAAGCTTTGTTCAGTGCTTTGAAAGAGAGCAGGTAAAGTCATTACCCTCACTTTGCATAGCAAAAATGATATGCATAAAGCTGCATAGAACAACCCTGCAAAGCTCAAAGGAAACAAATGGGCGACTTGCACCATGAATTTCAATGGGACTTTGTGCCGCCAGGATAATAGCCAGCGAGACAGTGAAATATTGCATAGAGAGACACTGGGCAGTAAAAACAAGTTCAACTTCCTAATGTGGTGGAATATCCCGCAATATCGCATGGGGGGAGATTGCAGAGCAATTGCACGGGTGCATGTGGAGCAGCCTGAGAGATAACGGAGGGTGCTCGGAGCCAGGACAGGAATAATTCATGAAGGTGGTCAAGGTGGGGTCTTTTAAACACGGGGTATTACCCTGCAGCTTCTCACTGGAGCTGCCGCCCACCGCAGCTTGAAGAGCTATTTATCCAGCTTGTCTTGCAGGCAGCACCTGGTTTACAGGGAGGTCTCCAGCCAATTTTTCACATGGGTTAGCTACAGCCCTTAGAGCACCCGACCTGCTGGAGGCCAGCAGTGGCTGCAGGATGGAGATCTGTAGTCAAGTTTCTTATTATTATTACCAGCAACTGCCTTCACACTGATCCCTGGCTGCCATACACAGCCCAGCTGCAGGTTCCCGCTGTGCTGTGGTCCCAAGCAGGAGAGAAGGGAGAGTTTGCAGGAGAAGGGGCTGGCCCCAGGGTGCCCCCGACCAGGGCTACAGCACCCACAGCAGCACCCCAGCTCCATGGGGATGGTGCTCCAAAGCAACTCTGCCTCCTGTGAGCTCCCTGCTCCTCCCACCATCCTCGGCAGGATGCCCTGTGGGCCATGGTCTCTGCAAGGTCTCTAAATATTGACCAAGGAAAATCACCCTCCCGTTTGACACCCAGAGAAAAGGAGGCCTCCACATAGCTGGGTAACTCACCCGAGGCTGGAGCAGAGTGAATTAGCATCCTTTAAATTAAAGAGCTTTAAACAGCATCTTCTCCCCAAACTGCCACTATATCCATTTCAATAGTTACAGCAAACACTTTGCAAGTAGACCCAGAGGAAGAGGAAGGAGGAGGGAGAAAGCCAAGACAGAAAGGACGGGTGATGCTCTGACACAGCAGGGAGGGGGCTGGGAGATGCCTGTTTGCACCAGGAGCAGCCGCTCTCTCACAGAGGCAAAGATGTTAAAGCAACTGATTCCCTCAGGCACCCTAAAATTTTACAGATTGCTGATGGTGAAAGCAATAAATGAAAGGACACCTTTGAGTGAGCACTCATGTATTAAACAGTCTCAGAGGTTGTCCCCATGCAAAACAGAGTGTGTCTTTCAAGGCCGTGTAACTCCACAGCGGATACAACAGATGAGGGGTGCTAAATCCAGACAGAGAAACCTCACCAGGACCTTCAAGCTGCATTTTCAAGATGTCCACAACAAGGGGAAATGACAGTGCAATAGTCTGACTGTCACAATGGAGATTGGCTACTGGTTCCTGTGTGTGGCCACCTGGCTATTTAAGGGTCAGTTGTGTTTTGGGCCAAAGGCAGATGGAGAGAAAGGCGAGAAGAGCTGAAATGTGTAGGTGAAGCTACAAGACAGGATTGGTTAGGTCACAGCTGTGCCACTTAAACTTTTTGGCTCTGAAAAGCAGAAGACTAAGATGGGTGAAAGCACTGAACAAACTGGAAATTCAGATGGGAATCCAGCTACTCAATACACCAAATCTCAGATTAATAACACCACCTCAGGTTCCTCTCCTATTTTAAGGCTGACCAGAGATGCAGGACATCCAGAACATGAGCATATTCAGGAAGAGATTTGGAAATGGGTTCAGAATGAGTCACACGGTGCATCTCGTTTTCCCCAGGATCCCGGGAGCAGAGACCTCCAAGTCCTTCACCTTCTTTATCTGACTCCAGGCAGGCTGAGCACAGCCTTGAAAGAAAAGTGTGGGGAGCAGCTCGCCTCCGTCCACACCAATCTGCAGCCCCAGGACTCTGAAGGCAGCACTGGGGTAATTTCCCTTTTATTGACATGACGTTGAAAATAGCACAGCACGTGGGGCTGCTGACTCAGAGGTACCCAGGTAAGGAAGGAGCCACTGGGGAGGCTGAAAAGCTGAGAACAGATCCCACGACGAGACCTGGCCGTGCGGTGAACTACAGACATCCAAAATAGCATTTGTCTCTGCTGAGACTCACAAGCTCCTTGGGAAGGACCTGCTATTCCGCAATGCCATCAGATCCTCGGGGAATATTTTGCTCAGAGAAGGGGAGTTTGGAGGATTTCTGCAGCTTCCCCTCCCAATCTCAATTTACCTCGCTGAATTAAAAGCAGTGTGGGCTGGAAATGACGTTAAAAGGAAAAAGGAGACAGAAAAATCACACTGAGTGTATTGTTCTAGATAAATAAGACATAGGCGTGTTGCAGAAGGTAGCTAAACCCATCCCACAAATGGTCTTCTCCTGCCAGGAAGATGTGACAAAAATAATTACTCCAGCTATACATAATTATTGCACTGCTTTGAGCAGCCGCCTGCCCTTGGCACAGTTAAGGAAGCCTTCACCTGATATTAGTTAACGACATTAACCATTAGCCTGTTAATGTCCTGACCCACTAAATGGTCTGGGATGAAGGATGTGATGTAGCCTCTGTGTCTGCCCACCCAAGAGGGGCCACCATGTGCCTGCTGAAGTAGAAAAACTCCCAGTTGCACCAGTGTCTGAAGATGGATGGACCCCAGTGTAATCCTGCATCAAGATCTCCACTTGGGAGATGCTGGTCACCATTAGCAGGGCCAGGTTGGCCCCACAGATGCCAGTGGTGGTTTGTGGTCCTCAGGGGAGGTAAGACCAATGCCAGAAAACACAGAATCGGTTTGATGGTGAAAAATGAAAGGGAAGAGGTAATAAAATCACTTTTTTTCTCCCTCAAGTGGAGAAAGCTCCAAATTCCTCCAGTTTTAGTCCAGCTGCCAGAAAGGGAGCTGTTCCACTGGTCACTTGGGGAAACCTCAGTGGGATAAATTAAATGTTCTTCACTTAATTCTCTCATAGGAGGAAATAAGAGTTTTACAGCCAGCTGTCAAACACTCTGCAGCTAAAATATCAACAAAGTATGACAGACACGAGACGGAAAAAAGCCTCTGAGGTTTCCCTTTATTGACTGGGAAGTCTCTGTTTCTTATTATCTTTCAAGCTAAACTGATATGAGCTGAACAATCAGGAAATTGAATAGCATCACTGGCAAAGACCATCCTCTCCCCAAATAGATGACAGTGATAAATACCTGAGAAGACCCATCGCTTCAGCACTGTGGGATCTAACAAAATGGAGCATTTGATCTCATCTCATACAAGCCATTCGGCCAGAGGTGATGGAGATCCAAATATCCTGCATCTCCTATAGGTTTATCTGGCAATAATCTAACATTTGGGTCACATGGAGCTGGGTCGCAGATTGATAATCACATACTTGAAGATCACAGGCTATGAAAATTATTGCTGTGCTGGCTGGAATAAATTATGCAAAGCAATGCGTTATCTGGAAGCCTGCAACGCGCACGCACATGCACACACACACACTTCGGTGATCTATCGCTCTCCATGCAGATGTTCTGCTGCAAAGACATTTTAATTAATACATTGAAAATACATTTCCTGCCTTGTCTGAGCCGGAGATGAGCAGGGAAATGACGCCAAGTGGGGGAAAAGCCCCCACTGCAAAAGAAATGATGAAGGGAAATGCAATGACTTAAAACCAGTCAGAACTAAGTGGTATCTGAAATGGGGCCCAGTCATGCATTGAGCTGGTTTTGGTGGGAGAATGAGCAGCAGAGATTGAAGCTGCTCTCCTGAAGGCACTACAGGGCTGTAGCTGTAGCACAACGCCTCAATTCTTACTACCCCTATTCCTCCTGCCAAGGACATCCCTGCACCTACTCTCCATCCCCAGCATCCTCGCTGCCTACATGGGCAGTGCCATGAAGGACCCAGGTTAAGGGTCAGTGAGTCACTGTTCAAAGCAGAAACAAAACCTAATGCATGAAAATGTGGCTCTTCCAGAAGAGCCACCAGAATGAAAAAGCCCAGTCGAGACACCATCCACACCAGGAACATCTGGATGTAAACACCTCATTTCCAGCCAAGAGAAATAATTTGAGAAAGCCATTTCCATCCCTCAATGCAAAGTGAAATGATGGGACATTTGGCTTAATTAGAAAAAGGATTTTTGTCTTTCATGCTTTTTTCCTTTTCTATTTTCATTGACTCTCCTGCCTCACCCATGAGTCTCTCCCACATGGGCTGGCCGTAGTGGCAGCAATAAATAAAAATGGGCACTGATTGCCCAGCTGTCCTCAGTGCCCACCCCAAGAGGTGCAGCCCTGGGCTCCCACGAGCTATCCCGCCTTTGTGGGCATTAGAGATGGCCTCACCTATGGCACTGAGAAGAGGAGGCTTAAATCACCCCACCAGAAAGTGGTTGGAGAGATCCACAAAAGGATGGGAGAGGAAGTGAGGAGGCAGGTCAGGAAGGCATAGACCAGGTAGTGGTGCTAATACCAGTTTGCATCCTGATGGCTTGGGACAAAATCCCACAGGGAAGGGAGGGCAGAGGGAGGTGGGGAGTTGGGGCCGGAGGAAAGATGAGCCAGACAGCAGCCAGCCTCCCCAGAGGAGGCACATCCACAGGGACCCCACTCAGCAAGCATGTCCTGCCTGGCCCACAGCTGATTTGGCCACAGTGGGGCTGTTGCAACCCTCCAATGTGTCCTTCTTGTAAAGTGATGCTTGGCCATGGCCCAGGATTAATCCTCAGTGGGAGAGTGGGAACCCAAAGATTTCTTCCCCTGGGGAGGAGGATGTGCCTGCAAAGACACCTCGTGCCAGGAGCTGAGCAGGATCTGATGAAAGGAGACAAGTTACCACCCCAGGGTCTGTCCTCACCAAGGGGACACACAGGCAGGTCAGCGTGGGGGATACAGCTCAGCTGAGCAGCTCCATCACGCTCCATTGGGACTCAGGGAGAGCGATAACCAAAACCCCCAGCCAAATCTAATCAGCATGGAGGGCTCCGGCCTCAAGCAGGGAGAAACCTAGATATATTCCCTGGAGAAAAAAAAAAAAAAAAAAAAAAAAAAGATGTGAAATTAGCTTTGCCAGGCTAGAGAGTGCTTTTAAATTGCAGCAGAAGTGTTTGAGAGATAGCTCTGCTCTCCACAGGGGCTTCTCCCCATCCTTGGGATTTAAGCCTGTTAATAGTGGAGTATGATGATATTATCTGTTTGTATTGCACTTTTTATCACAAACGGTTCCCAAAGTGATTTGCTATTGTGTCCTCTGAAAGCCGCTGAAACACAGGCCCTGTTGGGAAGCAGCAGCAGAGCAGCCACCACCCCACTTACAGGTAGGGGAAAGGGAGAATTTGGACCAAGAAAAACACATCTTTGGTTCCTCAGACCCTCTCAAACCAGCAAGGATGTGGGATTTATGGTCCTCCCAAAAGATCTGTGTACAAGAAAGTCTGCTCTGTCTATCTAGCTTGATGGGATGACAGAGCAAACTCTGACCTTGGCCAGGTTTGGACCAGAGGCTCCCAAGAAAAGCAGCAGCTCCAGCCTCAAGCCCGACCCATCCCTCACTGCTCCACACCAGACCCACATTGCCCTCCAGAGCGCAGCCTGTGCTCACCCCAGCTGCCAGGCCTGAGCCACTGCCCCTGCTCCTCATGCAGGAACAGGTGGAAATGCATTGCTCCAGCCCTCTTTGTGGTGAGACGCTCACAGAGAAAAACCTGGGGGTGTTTCTGTAACCTCTGCTGAAAAAGCTGCCTGACCCACCAATATTAGAGCATGGACGTGGGGAAGGTGGTGTTAGAGGGAAAAGGAGATGAAAGGTGGAGGGGCAGGGGAAAGGGAGGAGAGGAGGGAGTCTAAGAGAGGAAAAGCAAAGAGATTTACCCTTGGTGAGCAACAGCCAGGAAGGGTGGGAGCGGGAGAGACTCATTGCAGCCACACAGTCCCTGCTGCCTTGTAGCCCCAGAGGATGCATGAGATGTCTCTCCACAAGGATTTCTCTCCCTGCAAAAGTTGCAGACCACATCCCAGTAGCTGGTAGCAGTGGCAGCAGGAGAAAAACAAAAGCCCTTTGCTAGGTGGGGAAATGCCTGCATTTCTCACCTTCCCATTGACTTGGAGAGGCTCAGGTGTTGGCATCTGTTCTCCAGCTCACAGCTGACAAGAGAGAGCACTGATGGGGTTAGAGATCTCCAGTGGAAAGCAGAAGCTCGCTACTGTGTTTAGACACAAAACTGAGCAGCTTTCTCCCAAAGTGACTGATGGAGGAGCCCAAACCCTGCAGCCTCCAGGCCAAAACGCAAATAATCCAGCCCACCCGAGTCCAGAGACCCCTGACCCTGCAGAATTAACTGGGGTTGCCCTGACCTTCCCCCCAGCCCTTGCATGGGGATGCCGGGAGACTTCAGGCAGCTCCCGGTGCTGCCGCTGCCACGGGCCGCCCGCACTCAAGGTCTGGCAGTTCCCCAGCACCGTCCCCACACGCCTGCGAGGGCAGACAGCGCCTGCCACCACGCATTCGTCACATCCATTGCATTGGTCACAGCACGAGGAACAGCAAGAGCCGGTCCCAGACCCGCCAGTGCACGCGTGGGGGAGGCAGCACCTTCCCGGGAGCAGCGCCGCGGCTTCGCTGGGGCTGAAGCCCGGGGCTGTGGGTGAGGGGGGCTGTGTGAGCAGTTCCGTGCTTGCCAGGACTAGCAAAGGCAGGACCAGCTTCTGCCTGAACCACCTGGACACCCAGGTTGGAGGACTGAAGTGCAGTCGCCTGCGAGCATCACCTGGCGATGCACATAATTAGGACAAGTATTTGTGTGTGTTTTCCTTTGATACAGGAAGATGGACAGACACTCTGTAGAGCCGATGCCTTCCATAAAAGCCAAGCGCAGATGCTGTGCCCAATTCTCCCTCCTACGGCCACTTTTTAATCAGACATACTGGGCACAGGCACACAGACCTCAAGAAGCAGCATTGTGAAGAGGCGAGAGCCTGCAGCTCCGTGCTGGGAATATCAGTGGGGACACAAAGCGATTTCACTTGCAGCTACATCATCACCTGATTGACACCCTGTAATAAAGAGATTCGCCATATAATTACTGTGCATTTGGGATGCGGCACCAGGGTATTTTTTTAACCTAGTGACAGCTTTAAACAGTAGTTAAAATATATGTTTATATTAATGTCATTAGTTATTTTTGTGTATTTTACAGAAAAGACTTTTCCTTGAAACAGCACTACAGTAAACAACAGCTCAGGTGTCTTGAGGAGACATCTCTGCCTCTACTTTTAGGTGAACTGTTGAAGTGAACAGGAGGGGAAGGATCTGAGCTGAGATTAAACAAGCAACAACTTGACGTGATAACAAGGGGTGCAGGACCAGGTGGTGCTGTTGGGACCCTCTCACCACCATGGGGTAAATGCAGGAGTCTGAAAAAATCTCCTCCACACTCAGTGTCTTGCTGTGGCAGCAAGGACTTGCTACGTCTTCACACATGACAGACTGTCGGTGGCTGAGACCTGATCTCTGTTAGCACACCTACAGCTGGGTACAGCCAGAGTGGGGGCACAAGTGCCATTGTACTCAGGTAGCTATCCCAGCCTTGCGAGAAAAGATGTTAAACTAGGCTTATAACAAATGAGAGGAGCTTGGCATTTACTGGTAGAGAGAAACAATAATAAATGATGTTTTTTATTAAGAAATATTACCTAGAAAGTTTAGTTCTATTCCAAGGGCCTCCAACAGCCAGCAATTTAATAAAGAGGAAAAAGAAGATAGAAAGGGGAAAATTAGAATAATGAAGGTGATTAAATAAAAACACACGCATATATACGCCTTAAGTCAATAACACCAAGATGTCATGGTTGGGTTTGTGTTTTTCTGCAATGAAAGAAAGGCCACATTTCATAAACTGATACAAATTATCCTGGAATCAAAATGAAAATGGGTTCAAAAGAGGTGGTGAAATATTATCAGTCAGGAATGGGAACATGGGTCCTTCCATCACTGTCACTGGGAAGTTGCAGCTCCAAAGCATGTGCAGAGCTCAGTCCCGGGGCCTGCAGCTCCACCGCAAGGGTTTGGGCTGGTACCAGGCGCCCTGAGAGATGCTGTGGTCTCCCCTCCAGCCTCTGCATGTCTCCAAATCCACCTGGGTACCATCTGTGGCTGGGCACAGCAGCATGGGGCAGAGGCAGGCTGCTCTCTGCTCTCACCAGGAATGGGGGTAAATCCTATTGTCCTTCACAATGATGGATTTTACAAACTCTTCTGGGAGTTGGGGGAAATCCAGCTACCAGCTTTCATGAGGCTCGTTGACCCTCCTCCTCAACCTCCCACCGTCACCAGCAAGCCTTTGTAAATCAAAAACACCATTTATTTTCTTCCAGAAGCATGATCCTGCCTAAGAGCTCCACAGATATGCACAGCACGGAGGCAGCTGGAACCATCAGAGCTGCTTTGTACCAGCCCTGCTCTTTCCACAGGGCAATGCCAAAGAACCAGATCGGTATAAAGCCCCTCAAAAGCTACACCATTGTAGCCATGCTGAGATTTCACTAACAGAGTACTGACAGAGCATCTCTCCATTTCCAGCAGCCAGCCACTGCCCCATTACACCAAGCTCTTGGAAGCACCAATGTGGTGGCTTTAGCCCTCTTCACAAGCCTGGTACAGCTCCTGGTGGTGTCCCTACATGCCATGGGGGTAATGCACCACCTGGGAATACTCCTCTGCCTCCTACCTTGACTTACATACACTTCTTGCTGTGACACCATGATAGACATGACAGACCCGTTCCCGGGGCTGGGTTGCGTCTCTGCAGCGGTAGTCACCCATCATTAACTAGGTGACTCAGGCATTTTTCCCAAGCTGTTGCTCATTTCCCTGCTGGTAGCGTAAGTTCTTGTCATCTGCCCTTACGCGTGTGACCTTGCACCACCGGCACCTTTAGCTTTAATCTCTTTTACTTGTGTTGAGATCACCCAGGTCTTCTGGTATGGCATTACGTGCCTCTGTATTGAGGATACTTCCCAGCATTGCATCTCCAGAGCACTTCATTAGCATAAGAATAATTTTTATACCAAGGTCATTAATGAAAACATTGTCATTCCTGAAACTTGTCCTTAAAAAACTTGGTGAAGTGTCAGCCCTTTGCTCAGTGCTTCCCTGCTCCACACCACCCTACCTTTTATTTCACTAATTCCCACTTCCTCTGGCTTAATTAATAGCACATGAGATAGGTGGGGCAGTCAGGCTGTGAAACTGCCTGGGAAGTGAATTGTGGGGTAATAATGGAAAAAAGATGATACAGCTTAGGGAAGAGACTGGTCTGCACGCACACATCTTGCAAAGGTGACCTAACTATGATGTGTGCATCTCGGCAGCTTTGTCTCGTGGGGAGGAGGGGACCACACAGATGCTCTCAGGGGCAGACTGAAGCCGTCTGCGGTCCCAGTGATGGCCCAGCATAGTGTGACTCTCCATTCCCATCTCTGGTCACTACCTTCTCAGGAGGTGGAAGAGATGCCTGGATTTAAAGGTCTGAATCTGAATTTGCTTAGGAAACACCCTGAAACCTTCCTCTTTGCACACACCCTTCCACACCAATGCCTGCACTCCACAGCAGGACCCTCAGCCCACTCCTGGAACAACACAAACCTGTCCTGGCAGAATTTACCATGGAAAGGAGCAGCATTACAGCATTGTCACGTCCCAGAGGGATGTCACCATTAGCATTCACTGGATGTGGCTCACCCAAGTTAATACCTGTGTGTGTAACAAAAGAGAGGCCTGCAGAGAGGATACTGAAGTGCAAGGGACAGAAAAGGGAAGGTCCCCAATGGATGGAGGAAGCCATGGTATCCACAAGGAGCCATTCTGGAGCTCAGCTGATGGGAAGGGCAGCATACTTGTCCTCATGGCCCAAAGTCTCCTTAACTCTTCCCTCCAGCTGAGTGGCAGGCAAGAAGTAACCTCAGTGATTGCATTTCTTTGTATGACCCCATCTAAAACTTTCGGCATCTGATAAACAACTCCCAAGGGTCAATTAACATGTCTTGAGATGATTAGAGTCTGACACTGATGAAACCCAGCAGTAATTAGCAAATTAAAAAAAAAAAAAACAACTTTTGATTAGTACTCAGCATAATTCCCTCCAATTATTCAAAGTTCATGACTACAGGGGGTGGAATATCTCCAGGAATATTTATTTATATCCCTATTTTTTTCCAATCAACTTTGTGAATCTAGTTAATCATCAGCACTTGAACTTGTTAACTTGGAGAGTTTCAGAGCTGTCACTCTGTCTGATTGCTGAAGACAGCCTGGGGAAGAGTTTGGGGAGCACAGAGAATCCAAATACCTGTCTCAGGCAAAGAAAACGCAACAGAAAAACAAAAAGAAAGAAAGAAAAAAATCTCAACTCACCGCAGCAGCAAAGAAAATACAGTGTTTCCCTCTCTTTGTTTAGAGTCACAGCTTGGTGCTGGCATGTTTTGCATCAGCCTGTCAGACAGTGCTTTGCAAAGGTAGGCAATACACCTCCTCCTGCACACAGACAAAATCCTCTCCAAAGAGATGCTCATGCCAGCAAAGCCCAAATATCTGGGCAGGAACAGGTAAAGCAGCCAAGCTTCCCCTGAAAATAGGCTCCATGATAATGCAAGCAAAAAATGGCCTTAAACTCCTCAGCTGCAGGTGCAGTAAATCAGTTCCCCAGCCAGCCCCATATCACGGCTGGGGCAGGGCTGACCTGCCCACCATCCAAGGGAAGCAAGGGCAAGCCACAAAAAAACCAGAATTGCTCTGGAAGTCATCACTGCCTGCAGGGAAGTTTTGCTACGGCATTTCATGCCTGTCTTCAGATAGTATGAGAACAGTTTTCCTGCCCTAAATCCTCCTACATCCTTTCCAGCAGGAGGGAAAGGACCGGGAACCATGAAACCTCTCCTTCCCTATCCCTCCCCAGAGCTGCCCCAGCAGCGAATGCTCCTGGCTGTCTGAATGGGGGGATGGGATGGGGACCGGCATCCCCACACTGCTGTCAGGGGAGGGTAGATGTGTGTCCCCATCCTATGGCCCCATCGGCCCCAGAACTACCGCTCTGTCCTCACTCTCATAGATGACTCCAGACCTATGGGACGGGTAGATGAACAGGGAGCCAGGGATGCCACCACCTCGAAGGATGAAGGTGGTGAGAGCACCATGGGGCTTTATTGGGAAAACGCTGCAATGGAGTCAGTGAACACTCTTCGGATTAAAGCTCCACTTTGCAGGCAGGACAGGCACCCTCTCAGATCCTGACACAAGGTCTCAGCAGCCCCATCTCCTCTGGCTCTTGGCTCCTACAAGTCACATTGCTTGGGCAGACACTGTCCAGCCTCGTGGCATGCAGGGACTGCCGGTGCTGACCTACATGGGCAAATGCCAGGGGCATGGAGATGTGACCACTTGGAGAGTGTGCTTGCCAGGCTCTGAGCTGCAAGTCCTCCACCTTCTGCTTCATTAAAGCATTCTTCCTTGCCTGAGCAAGCCCCGAGGGATGGAAAAGACTAGTCCCAGATAGGAAGACATACACTTAAACCTTTCAAAGCCATTTTTCATTGGACTTTTCTATATTCATCACTGCAGACTAACAGAGATTTTCTCTCTAGTTTAGATGATTTTTTTTTTTAATTTAATCCTATCCAGCGAGAGCCCTCTAGGGAGCTCCTAACCCTGCTTTAATAACATGCTCATTAGCGAGGTTATTCAGGGAGTGGTTTCTATTTGACACTCCAGCATCTTTCCAATTAATGTTGCTTTAAAACAAGCAAACCTTAAAAAAGAGAGAATATCAAACAGCTCAGAGTCAGCACTGTGGGATGCCAGCAATTTCCTCCGGATTTTCATCTCCCTTCTCTCCAAAATTTGGTTCTTAGTATCTCAGCCATTTGCTGAGACAGGACTAAATTAAAAGATGACAAGGTCTTCCTGTGCCATCCTGGTAGCTCAGGTACGTCAGACCAGCAGCCAGCACACCAAGTGGGACACCAAGGGTGGTTCTGTTAAACTGGATTAGGTCCTGCATGATGCACACTCTGGGTCACGCATGTGCAAGGTTGCACCAATGCACAGATACTCCTATGGGCCGAGGGACAACAGAGTGACATTCTTTGCCATCTCTGCAACTGGAAATCCCTCCATCAGCTCAGCACCTCCCAGCAGAGGAGGTCTTTCCCTTGGTCCCTCACTTGAGCATGGCAGCATTTGTGTGTGGCAGCATGGGCCGCTGCAGCAGCCAGCAGGATCCCGGGCAGAGGGGCTGTGTGAGCGAAGGGATGTTGCCACAGTTGCTGGAGCATGGACACAAAACTCCTCTGATATCTCTCCAGGTGACGAGGCTTACATATAGATTTACAGGTTGACTTTTCCCTTTGGCTTAGTTATTCCATAATGGGATGGTCCGAGGGCTGAAACAGCTCAGAACTGAGCTCTGAGCTCATCTCCACCCAGTGACCTCGCACCTGGTATTTGCCAGGTATGTGCCTCAGTTTCCCTTCCACGAAGACGACCATAGGCACACATCCCACAGCCAGGAGCTAATGCCTCTTGGTGACCAAGAAGAGGGACAGCCTTGCACAGCAGGTGCTGCAGAAGGTGAAGTATTACAACATCAGGACATGAGTTACCGAAAATGGTTTCAAGACATGCTCAATTTGCCCATCATAAGCAGGACTGAAGTGCTTCCTTCACTGCCCACCGCTTCCCCTCCTGAGTAACAGGACCTATAAATTTCATTTTAGATGTAGAAAATCTGTTGAAATCTGAATTGGAAGCAGGGAAAGCAGAGGCACGCATGGTACACAGCCCACTGAAAAGAAATACCACCCTTGGCAAGTCAGCAGCCGCAAAGGGAGCACAACAGGGACAAATTCTGCACTGTTGGAGGGCCAGCACCACTCCACTGACCGAAGAGAGCTGCAGCCATTTGTACCCCAACTGAACTTGGCCCTGGAGGGCTGAGAGCAAGTGCTGCTTGGGCCAGGAATGAAATCAAAGCAGTAAAATGGCAAGAGAAGTGATAAGAAGGTTAAGAGCCTGCGAATTCCTAGAGCAACACCAAGAGGAGATTTGTGCAGGGCTTCCCTCTGTGTTGTCCTCAAGTCATTCCCCATGATTTGGACTGAAATAAGTGGATAATTGTGTTGCCTACCACAGCTTGCCGAGCACATGTCTCTGCCTGTGACGCAAGGAATAATGTCGGTGTTACCCGGTTGTGTGAACAGCTAAACTCTGAGTAAGTCTGCTGGCATCCTCCGCTCTCTATTATCCCAAGTCCCCCTTAGGCTCTTCTCTTTGCCTTCCCCAGTCTTATGCAGAATTTTGGCTCTTTCCTTGTTAATTAAATGACAACCGTCTGCAGCCAGAGCTTGAATTACACCTGCCTAAAGCGATCGACAGTGATTGGAATTGTCGTATCATTTTGATTGCAAAGATTCCCACACAAGTCAAAACAAGCAGGGAGCACAGGCATATGCTGAGAGCTATTACCAGGGCTGTGAGACAGCTTCCCTTCTGCCGACACGCACCCAAGGCCTATCCCGAGCTGTTCTTTGCAAGAGCTTAAGAGCAAGGCTGAGCAGAATTTCTTTTTTTTTTTTTTTTTCACTTGGACTGTAGCTCCTTGCAGTGTTTTGCAGTGGGAGGATAAGATGCTGATGCTGGCCGGAGCTGTTTGTGGGACCCGAGGTAGTGCTAGAGATGAGGCAGAGCCTGTGTGCATCCGGCTCCACTGTTTCAGGATTATTTCTTTAAATCAGACTCACAGCAGCTGGTGTTTCCCTGGCTTGCTTTATGGTTGTGGTGGAAGAAAAGCCAATGAACGGGATATAACTGAAATAGGGCAAGTTAAAAGCAGGCGCATAAAGATGAAAGAGTACAAATCAGTGAGGCTATATGGAAGCTCTCCCTAGCAAGCATCGTGCCAGGATTTCCCTTGGGATTGTCCACTCCTCTCCAAGCTGCACTGCGGTGCTAACGCTGGTCCTTCACTGCAGTTGTTCTCCACTCCCCCGTAAAGTCTTGATCGTGCAGGCAGCAAATGGGGTGCTCAAGACTTTCCAGTATGCTGGGAAAAGTCTGTCCCTGTCTAATATAGGCAGAGCTCCCAGGAGGCTGTGATGGCACAGCTACATCAGGAGTGCTGGGAGAGGATCTGCAAGCAGCTCGGGGAGAGGAGGGTCAGGCACCAGCTGAACCCCTGATCCTCTACTTCCATCAGCTCTCCCATCAAACTGGGCACTATGTTTTCAGTAAATATCAAACCAGACAGTAAACAGACAATCTAAGCAGCAAAATCACTGGTGAAATCAGGCTGAATTTGGGAAAATTCCATTGAAAAACCCTGGAGAAGGGAGGCAGGGGGAAGATGTTGCCTTCTGTAAATTAAACTTTTCACTGCGGTTTCACAGGGCAGTTTTCTTTAAGACTAGACCTCACTTTTAAAGAGAAGGAAGGAGAAAGCAGGAAAAGTTTTTGACAGGTCAAATAACCTAAAGCAAAACATTTCAATTCAGGTCCAGTGAGACAGCTGGGGCCCCACTGAAAGACAAAGGGGGAGGAGGAGGGGGACCTGAACCATTTTTTTTCTTCCTGATTTATTGGATCAGATAACCAGCCAAAAGCCCTCTGACTCGCCAGCTCTGCTCTCCAGGTCAGGGCTGTGCCAGGGGCACCCACAGGACACTGCTGGGGGAACATCTCCGTCCTGCTTAATCCTGCTACGGTGTCATCACTCGGTAATTGCGGTGCCCCTTTCTGTTGCTACAGAAACAGCCATGATGTCATCCCCGCAGATGAGGAGGTAGCGCAGGAGCTCCCGGGAAGGGCAGAGAGGTCACACAGAATTGCAGCCTCTCTGTACCAAACCCCAGGCACCCTGTCTTTCGGGCATGCAGAGATGTGCCAGGGAAGGCAAGTGCTGCAGGAGGAGAAGTGAACGGCTTTATGTTCTCAGGAAGCACATTTTAAGCTTTCCATACTGAAAAGTCACATTTTTTGGAGGTTTGGAAATAGATTCTTCAATGGTTTGGAGCAATAATGACATCCAGTGGCTGGTTAGCTTAGTCCTCAAGGGAAATTGTGCATGAGCATTCTCTGTCCTGTCCCTGTTCAAGGGTGTTAGAGTGGGACAGGCTGGAGCAGACAGAGTTGTTTGCAGGTCACTCCAGGTTTCCCTTACACCTGGAAGGAACAGCATTAGGACAAGCCCTACAGCTTCTCCAGCAGCTAAAGAACATGCTCTCAGGACGTGCTCCTGCTGAATCCTCCCCAGCAAGCCCCAAGCCTGCTTCTTTTGAAGTTAAGTCTCTTAATTTCGGGGAGGGAAAGGTATGACAGCCAAGAGTTCTGCTTCTTCTGGGCACCCCAGGCATACCCCAGGCTTGCTGGAGGAGCACACATGGTGAACACCAACCTACAGAAGCGAGTCAGGTAGTGTGGGCACTATGCTGACAGTTTGTGTCATTGAGTGACAAGAGCTGAGACGTTTGAGGCCAGGCTGAGCTCTTGCTGTGCCCAGGGAAACCAAAGAACCCCAAAACCCTGGGACACCACGACAGGGTGCATGTACATGGGCCACAGGGTGCCAACACAGACCAACTTGGCGGGGTGTTGCTGTGCCCATGCCAAGGATGACACCGATCGCTGTGCCCCACAGCTTTCTCAGAAAGTGCCCTGAAAGTGGTCCCCAGGCACATACAATATGGGGAAGGGGACAATGCCTGGGGCACATCTCAACTCCAGCAACCTCAGCATAGGAGAAGCACTTTTGTCTGCATGGTGTGCAGGAGCACATCTCCTTGGTGTTGGAGGTGTAGTCTGGATTCACTACCTCCTCCCAGCCATGCTGTCCCTCCATCAGTCCCAGCCAGGACACGTGTGCGGCATTTGCAGAAACAGTGGCTGGAGATCCTCTTGGCAGGCCTCCTCCTGCAAGGTGAGGCTCCCAAGCAGGCACAAAGCCAAGCCAAAAAACCCAAGCAGAATCTCAGGGCCTTTGGCAAGACACAGGGAGTTCTTGTCCCTTTTGCCCAAACCAGGGGCTGGGACAGTACCATTTGGGGATCTGAGGCACAGCATATTAGCAGGATTCATATGACATGAAAAGAGACTCAGTGTCTGGGGCTCGGCCACCATCGTGGCTTCGTCACATCCCCTGATGACAGCAAAGGCAGGAGAATGATTTATTTGAAGCCAGAGCCCAGTTGTTGGGTCTTTAAGGTCTCTGAAAGCAGCCGTTGCAGAAAGCTAGTTTGGCAAAGCCTGTCAGGAGCGGTTTATCCGTTCATTCCTGCCAATGCTTAGTGGGTCAGGCAGAGGTTTCACTCTGTACTTGATGGCTTTACATCCATGGATGTCCCCAGTTCCCCTCAAGGCTCCGGCAGCAAACGCAGCTCAACTCACCTGTGCCTGCCCAGACCCTGAGCAAGTCACTGAGACGTGAAGAATACAGTTACACAAGTGGAGCAGCGAGCACTAGTGCTCCTGCCCTGGCAGCTTGCAAGATGGGCTGAGTTGGCAGAGGGGCTGGCAGAGACTGGTCTGCCGGCACTGCTGGCTGCAGCCAAGCATTCCACAGGGGCTGCACTCCCCACGAGGGTTCTGGCACCCCGCATCGCTGCCAGAGTGGACTGGGAGACTGGGATCGGTGTGGGTGTGGGTCATGGCTGTGGCATGGCCTCAGGAGCCTCTCACCGCTGGGCAGCAGCCATGAAGCTCTCCTTTGCATGTGCTGTAATAAGAGTGCGAGATTTGCCCCATGTCTGCTTCTCATCTCAGCTGTAACTGCATCTCAGGAAGAGCCACCTTTGTCCTGGATTAGCAGATGGAGCTGTTCATCTTCAAGGATCCTGGGAGAATGCTAAAGTCAATTAAGCCAAGGGTACTAATTGCAAAAGGTCAACAGGCATCTCTCACTGCCCTGGAACATCTGCAAAGATCCATGAATAGACAGGTACCCAGAAGATTAGTTGATTTAAGGAACCATCTCTTTAAAAATCCACCTTAACGGTAAGGTCACCACCTTATTGCATGATCTGTGCTCTCCACAGTGGCTTACATTTCTGCAGCACCGACTGCACTGGTTTCTATAACAGCCTACAAGTGCTCATATACCTTCATTTCAGTGAGCTGGCTGCTGCAACGGCCTTGCTCACACTCACTCCTCGGAAAGGATCGCCATGGGTGCCCTGCACCCAGGCACAACTGCAGGGAGAAAGTGCCTCTTGCCATTGTTGTTAGCAGGGTAACTCCATGGTTTTACAGTTGTACCGGCCTCAAAACTGTCTCTCTCCAGCTCACAGGGGAAAGGGACTCTGCCAACATGGTGCTTCTCTACTGGGTGCTTCATCCAGGTGACGAATGAACAGGCTTCTTGTTCTTTTCTGCTCTTAAAATTAATGGCAAGTGCTCAGAGTCATGTCTGCATGGGAGATGCACTGCAGAGCCCAACGTGTCTCTCTCCTGCTGCTTCTGAGAGGCCACCAGTGTTTCAGAAGTGCCAGGAGGGGAGAAGCCCTGAGGCTCTCCCCTTGAAGTGCCACGTGCCGGTGTGACAAGGAAACCTCTGCTGAAGCGAGGGAAAGATAAGCCACAGCTGGTCGTCCAGGCATTACCTTGGCCAATACATCAACCGGATGGAACACCTTTATCTTCACAGAGCCTTGGCCAGACACTGCCCGGGCCCAGGAGCCTGGTGGCCTCAGCCAGCTCTTCTCAACCAGCTGCTGGAGCACAGAGAGCAGGAGGCAATCTGGGACCAGCCCTGCTGCAGAAGTTTCTCCAGCAAGGAGAAGAAAGAGATTGTTGCACAAGTGCAGGAAAAACTCCTCAAATGTTTGGTAGGGATTTTTTCTGAGGGAGACACGAGGGACAGCCAGCCTTTGCAACCGTGTCGTGCAGTGCAAGAGCAGGGAGGCAGGATGCAGGTCCGACCCCAGTAGTAAGCAGGTGCATGGCCGCAGGCAATGCTGCTAGCTGGTTTGCAATCTCATTTCATACAGATGCTGTCTTCCCTGCCTTCAGTTCAGTGTTGTTTCTCATTTCTGGTCTGTGGGGAAGGGAAGGGAGAGAAAAGGAAAGGAAGCAGGTGGAAGGGAAAAAAAAAAATAGAAAGAAAAAGGAAAGAGAAAAAGGATAGAAAAAAGAGAAAAGCTATTGCAGACCCAAAGGACCCTTCCAGCACAACATTTAATAGGCTTTCTCCTGTTATATTAGCACTAGACAATCAAACTGTTCAGTACAAGGTTATTTCCCTCTAGGATAGAGCAGTGACTTGGTGAATGCTTAAGGAGATCTAACAGACATGTTATTGCATTTCTGAAGGCTGAGGGATCACCAATGACCCATGCTGGTCTCTAATTGCCTCTGTGCTGCTGGGCATGCTGGGTTTGGAATGAGACAAACCAGAGGTCTCAGTTGAGGGAAGTCACACCAAGCCCTACCTTTGCCCCGGGGAGGAAGGGACCCCATTCCCTGGCCAGTCTTCAAAATTTGGCTTTCCTCTCCCAGCTCACTTGCGCAGACACACAGCTCTGCTGGGCTCCCCAATGCGCAGTTGCCAGCTGCCACTGAGCAGCTGCCATTTCACCCCCCCGAGACGTCTGTTTCCTAACGCCGGTGTCAAATCCTCCATCACTTCGCAAAGTGCTGTGGGAACGAATACAAATTGTACCGACAGCATCCACAGATTCCCTGCAGCAACCCCTCCTGCCCGCACCAGAGCCCCGCTGAGCACACCGAGTGCCGCGCACCGTGCGATCTGCTGCCTACCTCCACTGCGGGTCCCAAACCCCAGACATTCTTACTGCTAGAAAGTGGCTTTTGTTAATATAAATTAACATTTTTCTCTTCCAGCTCATGGCCACAACGTATGGTTTTCTCAGTCACTAATTATGGAAAATAATTTATTTCCTTCCTTTACGCAGGGCTCCTTATACCCTTCTACCTTATCCTGAATCTCCCCTACTTACTTCCACAGATTTAATTTCCTTGATCTTTTGCCCTATAACTCCTCACTGGAACTTCCCACTCTAGTGCCTTATTGCCATGCCCCAAGCTGGGTGGGAATCCCCTGTGATTACCCTTGTGCTGTACAATTCAAAACAACTCCTGTGTCTTCCATGGAGAACCTCCAAGTGGCACATCACCTGCCACGGGATCTTTTCTCACTCCTTTTTTTCACTCTTTCTCTCACACTTTTTATTTTTTTTCTTTTTTTCTTTTTCTTTCTTTTCCTTCCTCACTTTTTCCTTTTCCTCTTCCTTTTCTTTTTTTCATTCTTCTTCTCCTTTCTTGTCTTGTCTTGTCTTGTCTTGTCTTCTCTTCTCTTCTCTTCTCTTCTCTTCTCATCTCTTCTCTTCTTTTCTTTTTCTCTCATACCTCATTTCCTTTGAATGCTCTGATTTCAACCCACAGTCACCATTTCTGTACTGTTGTCCAATTGCCTCCCTCTTACTACATTTAATTTTAGGCCTCTAAATTACCCGGATTGAGTTATATTATCAAGAACAAAAATGTCCACGTAGTTAAAGCTCTGGATCTGAGAGATATGGGTTTAACTCCCAGTCCTGCCACATTCTGTTTGTACAGTAAGGTGCTCAGATATGACAGCAGCAAGTCCCACAGAAAATCCCTCCTAGGCTTATTTATAGAGGATGGTACTGTGCATTTGAACATCTAGTCCCTACAGGTGCAGAGCTGCTCAATCCCACATTTTCCTAGTCCATGTGGCTCTTCGGTGGAGCTTAGAAACCTCAATACCTCCCCAGCCTGGCACTGCTATGTTGCCAGCATAAATCCTAGCTCCCCCGTGCTGCAGCAAGCAATTTAGAGCTCTTTTAAAATGACATTACCTTTTCCTCGTATAATTTTGATCCAAAGCACAGGAGAAAGCTAACAGAGGGAAATCAGCATTTTAACTTGGTGATGTGGCAGTTCATAAGCAAGTCAGCTTATACGTGGGTTTGGATGATACAGAAATTGGCTAGTGGGAAGAATATTTACAGGAGTCTTTTCCCAGCTTTGGAATTAGAGAAAATAATCCTACTAAATTAAACAAAAGTGATAATAATATAAGAGAGTGCTTCTTAAACATAACAGCTTCCTTCCTTGCCAGCAACACAGAACTCAATGTTTTCAACACATGTATAATACATTTTTAATGTAAACAGCGGGAGGCATAATTCCAGCATAGGATGTGAAATAGAAAGAGAAATTGTTCAGGAAGGGAGCTAGGGAAATTGCTAACACTGCACTCAGAAAGAAACTTTCTCTAAATCCCAAGCTCTGTCTGCGAGGCATTGTAGCATCAATGCCATTATCACCACACACCATGGACAGCTTATTGCTCTTAATTATGTTAGCAAAATAAAGGATCCTTTCTGGCCAGACTGGATGGACAATGTTAAGCCATGCTGGAAAAGGTGGATAAACCTCATTAAAGAGAATCTGGCACTAGGAGAGACAAAGCTGCATGCTCACCAAGATCAGGATACTTCAAAGGGAAAAATGGCTTGTGATAATGGATTTCTCAGGAGTCAGGACATGACAGGCACTTCACTTGTCCTGCAGCCAAGTGCTCACAAAGGAGGGGATGTCTCCCTGGCAAGGGGCCCTCCACTCGCCTTGCCACACTCAGCCACGTGCTGTAATCATAACCGTAATTTTGGGGTCACAAGACTCTGCCCCTTTGTTTCAGGGCTCCTTGGTTAAAGAGTACATGGTGAAAGCGGTGTGGCCGCAGGCATGCACACAACGGGATGGCAGATCCCTGGAGAGCTGCTGTTTCCAATGGTTCCCAGTCTGTACGGATGGCTGGGCTGCACATTCTCCTGTGGTTGCTCCATCTTGTGTTTGCACTGAAGACATAGTGAAGGATGAAGGAGTAGGTTTATTATGCATGCAGACAAGAGCAATCAGGGAGGGATGGCAAGGACATGTTGGGGACAAGGCTAGAATTCGAAATTATTTAGACAAGTCGGAAGAAATGGCCCCAGACGCTGAGGTGAAAGGCAAACTGGGGACAACAGCAAGGCACTGCATTTCAGCAGGAGGCACAGACTGCTCACATCCAAGGTGGGACTGAATGGAGGCACAGCCTTTCTTTTAGAAAGGACCTGGGATAATGGCAGACACAGGACAAGGGTCTGTTATGAGAAGGCACAGTCCTGCAGCTCTGTACCAAATGAGGAATGGTCCCTCTCCTTATGTAGCCTAAGAAGTACCAGAGGAGGGACGTTAGCCTCGTCTTTTCCCCAGTTTAACTACTAAGTCCTTACAGCCTTTAAAAGCTAACTTTCATGAGGACAGGAATGATCTGTTCTCTGTAGCTGCAGCTGACAGGATAAGATGTCATGGGTTTATATTGCCAGGAGAGCAAATCAGGTTAGACGTGGAAGACTGTCTAACAGGGTCCCTGGAGCAGATAACCTTGGGGTGCTGGGGAGTCTCCATGTTGAGGGACTTAACAGCATGAGAGCTGTAAACTTTTCTCTCCTGTTAGTGTACAGGTCTCTTCTCCGTTATGTGGTGCCTAAAATGCCAACTGTGTGGCAAGAGGAATGCGGGAATTTTACCCATCTTCAAGGACAGGACCTGGTCTGGGGTCCCCTGAAGCATTTTGCCTAGCACAGGAGAGGCAAGGCCAGCTCATTGTCCTATGTACTAATACTGCTCTAAATATTGGGAAAAGATGGAAGTGATGCTATTTTTGAAGGCAATATTGAACATAAATAGACATGGCAAGGTGCCAGCGTCAAAACATAACTGTTTCAAATAGAGCTGTGAAAAGCATTCAAAGAGTCTTTTGAAAAATCCATTAAGGCTCCATCAAACAAGGAGCTTTTCAGGATGACAGATGCATAGGTGCCTCCTTCAGCTCATTCATTGAAATAGAAAAATCAGTCACGTTTTCTCCTCATTTTCTTTCATTCAGATTTAGCTCCTACAGGGAAAAAAAAAAAAAATGAAGTTTCTGTTGCAGGGAAGAAGGCAGCACCATTTCAAGTTTTAACAGATCTTCTATTGATCAGGCTTAAATCTGCTGCACTCTGCCTCCAGTCGAGCTCTCGGCTCCACCGCACTGCTGCTGACATGGAAGGGACTTAGCAGGCAAGCAGAGAGCTCATCAGTCTGCAACCCTCATCTGGGGCTCAAAGCTTCAATATGCAGAAGCCTCTCAAGGCCGAAAAGCTGAGGCTTTTGCCTTTCCACCAGTAGGTCTTTGAACACCTTTGGGTCTTTGTCATGGCAGCATCTGCTTCATCATTACAATTGCTGCATGAGTCACAGTTCCCCTTATGTACTACTTTTCCTTTCCCACTCTGCCTCAGAGATAAGATTTCAGTGTCCCAGAGCAGTGTTTTGAGAAACCTCAAGCAATGGATTCATGTCCAGAAAAAAATGAATCTTATCTATGACAAAAAGGGAAAAGGAAGGGGGCCAGGGGGAAAATGGGTTTGTAGTAAAATTGTTAAGAAACTAAATTGGTGCTTCCTTAGGAAGTCCCTGGGATGTAAATTACCAATTAACATGCACATGATGTGAAATATGAATAGGCCAGGGTTTTGACTCATCCCCCAATACAAACTAAATGAAGAGCCTGAGTTGGCAACACAAGTAGCAATTTGAAGAGGGAAAAGGAAAGCCTTTCATTTTGTTCCGGATGTGCCTCCAGCCATAGCAGAGGGACAGAGGAAGAAATACAAGTTAGGAAATGCCAAGATGTGGAGACATGACCCAAGGGTGCCTGTGGTGTGCCTTGGACACATGCCAGATGAAAGCCCCAGGTCCCCACAATCAATTCTTCCCCAGTCCTGAATCCAACAACTGTTGCAAACCTTTGAGTGTGAACAAGAATCTCAGACTAAAAAGGAACAATACACACTTCAGCTGTGGATCCCCAAGCACTGGGTCACACTAACCAACCAACGTACTCAGTGCCTCTGGCAGCAAGGTTTTTTTAAAAGACTATTTTAGGAAACAGGACAAGGACCAAATTGTCGAGAAAACCACCAGAACTGGTCAATTTATTCTTTAGAAGATGCTTGTTCTACATGTTTGCAAAGGAGCTGAATGCTGGGGAGATTAGGCCCTCCTCTAGGTAATGTCCTCAGGACCTATCCTTGGTTGTGCCCTCCAACTGTCCCAGGCAAGATGTCAGTGCCCACGTCCTGCCTGGCTGACCTCTGGACCAAGCAGGCTTGGTGCTCAGGTGCCGAAGACAAACCAAAGCCATTTTTCGTGCATTCTCTATTTACAGCTGCAGCACAATCAAATCCATCAAACAGGAAGAGGAGTTCAGCTGTCACTGTCACATCCCGGAGGAAGGCTGTGCTGACTCAATTAGAAGACATACACGAGTATTGATTATTGCCAAGTACAAATTCTCTCTCTCACTCAATTACGTGGTACACTGTTAGTTTATTTGCCCCCTCCAGGTTATTCTTAATTTCAAAACAACGTGATTATTGTTGTTGTTCCAAATGTACAATACAAATTGACAGTATAATATAGCTTGTATTACTGCAGTCCCTACTGGCCTCTGATGAGTTAGTAATTCAGCTATCTGATTTCCTCTCTTTTTTTTAACTTTTTGCTCATGGATTCCACGTTCTCTGAAAATTTATTTCTTGCTTATGTTCAAAGCAAAGCCACCTCACAGCAGCAGACTGTCTGAAAGATTTTTCTTATCCTTCGACGCCACCATAGAGGAGGCCAGATCTGTTCCAAAGATCTCCTCCTGTAATAGCAGTCACCAGTCACTTATCTCATTCCCAGGGCAACTTGTGCCTGAGGCACTGGTGTCTGGTGAGGGCAGGTTCTTAAGAGCCAAACCCTCTCTGTATGCTGGGACAACTGTTTTGCAGGGGACAGTAGAGTCTGTGAGTTCCCTATCTCGGTTTACACACAAAACACATAGGCTGGACCTAAGCAAGGAATGGATGTAGTAAGCTAAGGTCTTCCAGGATAAATAAAGTGTTAGATTCTCACTAAACACATCTGTCTACAGACCTGTTTCTTCAAGTGGGAAGGCATCACCTCTCCCTCGGGAAATAAAGCCATTAGAGTACCTTGCTATAAAGTTATGAGACTAAATGGGGTCTCCTGCCGCTGAAAACAGAGATCTCAAGGTCCTGCAGCTCAATCAGAGCAACCAGAAAAGTCCAACTTTCTATACAAGCTTTGTCACTCCCCTCTCCTTGCAGTGCAATCTGGGAGCCCAACTTCTCTCACACCTGCAGTTTCTTGCATGGAATGGGCAAAATGCACTGACTGTGTTGAATAAGGCTAGGGACTCAGAGGTCCCACGATCTCACCAGAAGATATTAAAATTCTCCATCTTCCTCTTGCCTGATGAAGGAGGGATGAACTGTGCTTGGGCCAGTTAGAAATTAAACTATTTCAAGTGTATAACATCTATTGCTCTCCTTGGGGATGACTCAGGATGTGAACTACACATTTCTGGTGGAATGGTACTGGAGAGGACAGCAGGGCCAGCACTTCAGCTCTGTATTTATGGGTATCATCAGAAAAGCTTTATTGAATACATATTTTGCATCCCCCTCCCTGGAGGATCCAGCTGACTTTCACAATAGTTTCGTTCTCTTGCTTTCAGTAACTGTTTTTATACATGTATGTATATACAGAGGTGATTTTGGTATGAATTCCTCAAAGTATGGAAAACCAGTGGGTTTTTCCCACTTGACACAGGGAGGCAACATGGAATTCCAACCTTGAGTGACAGTCCAAAGGGGCTGGAGTGGGTCTGATCCTTCTACCTGTTACAGCATCACGCTTCTCTTCTCTAAAGGAGAACTGCCACGTGCTTGCCTTGCCCAAAGGCTAGCTGCCAAAGCTGCTTTTACTTCTGGATGCCCACCAAGATCTGCTGCTTTCTCCATTTAAGCTACCTGTCAAGGGTACCCAGGTGCCCTCCCTGAGGGCTAATTGTAAGAAGTGCCAGGTTCCCTGAAGGCTAAACACCAAAAGATGTTCCTCCTGCCAGCAATCCCTGCCAAGGAGCCCTGGGTTACATTTCAGAGGGTGTAAAGTCTTCAGCACATGGTCCCAAAGGCCTGGCTGCCAAGCACAGAGCCCAGATTCCCCGAGGGACAGGGCTCACACAGTGGTATGACCAAAACATGGGACCACTACATAGCTAAACAAGAGACCATCCATGTTCAGATGTACAACAGGGTGATTCAGTACCAGCCCTGGTTTAGCACCTCGGTTTTCGCCTCTGTAACAGATTCCCTCACCAGAGTGCGTTCTCCTTTCTTCAAAGGGTGAGAGGTCCTAGAATTTCCTCCCAAACAGGGAAAAAGGAAGCAATATCTTAAAAGTTTTCACAAAACCAGCACGTCCCACAGGTACGTTAGTTCAATCAAATGTTTTCTTTTGCTCTCTTTCCCCATGTAAGACAAAATGTGGATGAAAAACTGACATGAAGTGAAATGATTGCAACTTCGTTTGAAAAATCATCAAAGCAGAACACTGTAACCTAAAAGTTACTTTTGAAAAGGGAGTGATCAAAACAATATGGCCTGATGTGTCAAAATAACATTTCCAACAAAAATTGCTTTGACAACATTTTTCTCAAAAGCTCTTCATTGCACCATTCCCAAAAGGACAATTCCTGGTGATAGCATGAAGAGATCATCCAGGAATTTTTTCCTCTTATACTTCCTTTTAAGGCAGTGGCAATGTGCATTGGCCTATACTTACCTCTTCCTGCACTGCCTTCAAGAGTTTTAGTCTTTTGTACAAAAGTCTTGTTATTATTGCTGGCCATAGGGAGCATGCATGTGAGATGCACGTTATAGACCCTTGCAGACTTCACAGCTGTATCATGTTTGCCTGCAATAACAGGGGATTGGTCTGAACAGACACAGATGTCCCCAAGAGAGCAGTGATTTACCCGAAGTGTAGGCACATGAAGGAAAGTGAGCCTGATGTGAAGGTCATACTACATGTTTTGCCTCATTCATATTCACAACTGATGCACATGTATAGAGCAGGTATTTAGATAGAATGGGGCGTGCTTACACACACATCAGCATTCCGGCACATAGCAGAAATACATACAGGAGATGACAGTTGGAGCATGATTGTGTGATCCCTCAGCTCGAGATAGTAAATGCTGAACTCCGTCCATACAAGCAGGATGGTACAGACCTGAACAGAGCATAATGAATGCCCTCCTTCATCATGCAGGTGTCACTTCTCCTGACTCAGATTCAATTACACTCGTGGAGCTGATTGCAGATTTCAGCCTACTCTTGCATATCAAGAGTATATTCAATGTTCCAGGGACTCGACGAAACAAAATGTCAGCACGTGGTCTTCCTTACAGCCCCTGGGTCTTGTTAGTCCCTGGTGGAGCTACACAAAGAATGAGTTTGGCCTATTTTGTCAGATGCAGGGATATCCATGGACTAGTATGTTCAATTCTTTATGTCAGGCCAACTATCTCTTCGCATCAGAATGCATCTGTGATTATTTCTCCATTTGCTCTTTTTTTAAAATACAGAATTATACAGTAACCCTCAAACAGAAAGAGGGGGGAATGAAAATGTTTAATTTAAAAGTTTATCTAGTCAAAGTAAAGTCAGGGAAAGCACTGGTCATCTCAGGTGGTGGTTAACCTATAAATGAAAAATAATGACAACAGGGAAGAGGAATATTAAATGAAGTGAATTCTTAAGGGAGTCCTATCTTGGCTCATACAAGTGCTGCAGGAGAGGAAGGGGAAGGCTAGACTGGGGGAGAGGGAACAAGGGAAAACCTCAGCAGGACTTGAGTAGAACGGAAATGAGCTTCGCTTACAAAACAGTCTAGGTCACATTCACCCCTCAGGACAGTAGTGAGCGATTTTGCTGTCAGAACCAAATAGAAAAGCAAGTCCCATGCTCACATATAGCTTAACCACACATGCAACTGACACACAGCCCCGTAAGGGTTGTCCCCTTTGCACAGAGATCCTGCCTTATTGTATGGATCATCCTCCTTACGTGGAGTTGCACAGTGTTCCTTCTCCTCCAGGGAGCCTGTCTCTCAGGAACACACACTAGTGTTTTGTAGATACAGCCCCCTTCATAATTTATGGCAGGCTGCCTTGACATGGTCCCTGGATACTTTCCTTCTACTCATGCAGGCATGAGAGACTCAGGACCAGTGCAAGAAACATCAGATCCTGCAGCAGGCCACTCGTCTGGTGGCAAAGATAATACTGACACATTTTTCTCTTAGTCCTGCTCTCCCCAGCTTTTCTGTGGGAGCTGATGCTGCAGGACCCATGTGCATCATCGTGTAGATAAGTAGAAACTCCTCTCCAAAGCTCTAACTTGGCTTCCAAGTCAACACCAAATAAACTTCTACAAAGAATGCTGAGTTGTAATGCGGGTCCCAGCTGGTTTTGGGAACATTGTTCTGTTGGAAACCATATTTCACGGTATGTAACTGTGACAGGGTTTTCTGAAGAAGGCCAAACATGTGGGAACATTTCTCACTCCCTGGAAGTTAATGGTTGTTTCTCAGCACAGATTTACAATTTAATTGAAAAACTGAGAGAAAAAGAAAAAATTTTTATTAATGCTGCTCTTAGTCATCAAAGCTTTCACTGGGCACCACCTGGTTCTGCCCAGCCCAACCCATAACATGTATTAAAGGACTGACAGTAGAAACATTCGGAGAGGAGAATAAAACAAGAATGAGGCAAATGATGGTCTCACTTGCTCAGGAGTAACTCCTTGACATAAGTAGCTATTCCACATTTATGTGGCCGCAGAAGCTCAGCTTGGCCCAATGCCTTCTCAACACTGATCATTTTTCCTGCCTTCTAATCTTTAGGACCTTTCCCCAACAAGCATCCCTTCAGGCTCCTATTTGTAATGTCTGCATGTTATATCAGGAAACATCTCCAAAAAGAGACATGAGTCTGTGGCATGGAATCCTCTCTGGGAAATTATCTGCTGTGCTGCAGGCTGTAAAGGGGAGATCTGTTACCATTCAAGAGCTGTCCCATTCAAAAAGCACTGAAGCAAATAGCAAAAATTCTCTGAGTCAACCCTGAACTGAAGTCCCAGCCAATATCAGGGAGCCGTATTCTGTCAGAAGAGCCTCTTTTCAGATAAGACTTTCATCCAAGGTTATCCGAACACTTGCAATCAAGTGGCATTTTGTGCTAACATTAATCCTAGTGTCCTGGCCACATTCCAGTTTGAGTAACAACGTTCTGCCAACCTAAATTCCTCCAGAGGTTTCAGCAGGATGCAATTTTATTCTTACTTTTTGTCTTCCATTTCTGGGTAGTTAATTCTGGACAGTGTAAGAGACTGACCATGTTCCAGCCCAGCGCTGGTAGCATTTCACTCATGGGGAAAATGGACCTTAAAGTGAGCAGGACCAAAATACCACATGAAAACACTTTATTAATAATAAATGTATTTTAAAACACATTTGTAGTTTTCTTTTAAATTCTGGTATCAATTTAAAATGTAGAGCTGGAATATTACCGGAATCCGTGATAAACATTATTGGCATCTAAGTAATCAGAACAGAGAAGTGCATTTTAAGTTGTAATCAATACACTTATGACACAAATGAAATGGTGATGTTATATAAGGATTTTTCTCCACTGGAGAGAGCCCTGACAGCCAGTTTATTGCACTGAGGAAGGGAAGTCATCCAGACGGACTCTCCGTCACACTAATGAAGCCGTCTCATAACTGTAACAGAGACCTCATGTATCTGCTGTGACACTTAGCAAATCTGGGCATGAATAAATAACCAAAGTCCAATTGAATTAACCTCCAGCTGATCAGCACTACTAAACAAATTATCCTAAACTCTGAACAAGATTAGAAGGACTGGCACAGGGCAGAATCATGTGGCAGGAGTGTTAATTCAGTTTAACAAGTTTAAACCTAATCCCCCAGTGTTGCCTGATCTCAGGGTTTCAGGGCAAACTGGTTCCAAAATGCTCTTGGATGAGATAGGAAAAGAGGCTCACATGAAGTTAAGTGCAAAAACATGAGTTCAGCCTAGAGTCACCTAGAGAAACAGAAGAATTGCAAATGCAGAGCAGAGAAGGACTTACGCAGAGCACTTCTTACAGAGACAGAAGACAGCAGGAACATGACATTGATTTCCTTACGGAATATTCCAACCTCATTTCCAGGATGAAACTTTGAAAGTTGATAGCACATCGGTTTTTTTTTATCATCATCTTTCCTGTACAGAAACAGAAGATAAGCACCTGTGAAATAAGGGACAAAACTTTATTTTAATGCCATTTTTCCCAGTATATAATTGTATTTTTCTCCTAAGAGCACATTTTTACTGTCCATCAAATGCACAATTCAATTTTCACAAATTTTAGTTCATTACTTAGAATGGCACTAACAAACAATTTCAACACATTTCTTTTTATTTTGATTCATAAAATAATTTATGTGGTCATTTAAAATTAACTTTAAACTTCGTCTTTAACAGACTCAACATTTTGCAGGTTTCTGAAATGTTAAATCCGCTTCCAAGAGAAAATATTGATTCTATTACTCTCTAGAGACAGGAGCGGATGTAGTAAACTACAAATTTTCTGAAATGGAGATAACTATGATTTGAAGCACTTCTAAATACAAATTCCTGCAGCATATGCACATGCCTCACAAAAATCTTTCAAATTACACTATTCCTCATAAATGTATTTCCAATCTTCTGTCATAGAGAAGACCTTCAATATGGCTTCCAGTTTCCTAAAATCTCACACTTTTCAGAAACAGCAAGTGAATCAGGTTAGCCTCTACAGCCCACTGAAGGGCATCTGCCTACCTTCTTTTGCCTTTTTATGGTATGTCTTTATGCAGGTCTGACTTTGATTCTTTATTGTGATCTACACCATAGGTAATGTTTTATGTGCTAAACTTCAGCACCAGAGAGGATTTTAATTTTGATTAGACAGAAAAAAAAATTAATGTACTACAAAAGAGGAAGTGTTCAGACACCAGGCATTTCCACCATCTCCATCTTCAACATCTACAAAGAACTTAAAAATCAGATAGGGCCAATCTTCACCTAATATTCAAGAGTAATTCACAATACCCAGAAATCATTTTGCTATTGTTTTATTGGCAAGGCACAGAGTTGCCCACTTTGTCGAGAAATGCCTCAGTGTTTCCACATATTTAAGTTCTGCAAAATGAATACCTCCTGAATTTCTGAAATATTTGTCACACAACCCCCAAAATCAAATCATGACCTGTCTACTGAGTACTTTCCTGTTATTTATGCAGTATATAAACAAAAAGTAAATATTTATTCTCATTTTCCACTGTGTGCACTGACTGATACCTCCCAAATTTAACAGCAGTATTATGAACTGCAAAAGATGATTGTCAAAGTTGAAACTGTTTGGTTAGATGCCTCTTACATTTTCAAATATTCCCAGTGCAGTTTCATAACTGTCTTGAACATAATGAGACAATGGATTTTTCTTCTTTCAACTGCGTAATAATGAACAACTATTAGAAACACTTTATTATTTCCAGAGTTTGAGGGATCAGTGGCCACAGAGAAAATATGCCCTTTTCAACCAAGTTTTTAATTGTTTTCTCACTTGAAAGAGGAGCTAATTTATTACTGGCAGCACACAATGCATTTGTCTCATCGAGATATATCATTTTAACTATGGGTGAATTCTAGACAACAACACTATTTAATTTGCTGTCACAATTAAGTGATTTATACAACTGACTATACTATTAGTATCATACTAATACTCTAACATTCTCCTGTTGCTTCTGCAAGAGCCAAAGAGCCATGTTGCCATTTTCTGTGCTTTTGCACTTCTTAGGAACAGAATGGTATGAGTTTTGCTCTTAGAAGCTATGCCACAATTATTTTTACAATCCACTTGATTTGCATGCTGTCTTTAATCTGACAGACTACCATGAGCAACTGAAAAACTCCTGCAGAAACTATACTGAGCTTTAAGGCAATTACTGCTGTCTTTACTGATCCATGGAAATAATTTCTTCAGCCATTCCAGTAATGCAAAGCTTCTGCTGTTCACAGGGTGGATCTGTTGATGGATGATACCATTCACAGGCTCTGTGATGGTCACGATCTATGTAAGGCTGTTATTTGACAAATGAAAATTATGTAAACTGTACAAAAACTCAATCTTGCCTCACGATGACTCTGTCTGCCTTGTACCTCCTGGCTACAGTGTCCAGTATAGCCAGCTGTTATCTCGTGATAAGTATCAGGGCTAGAATTATCATTAGACAGCACTAGGTTGATTGCATGATGTAATCCTGACTGTTTTAGGTAGCTGGAGCTCTTTTAGCTGTTTTAGGTAGTCTGGAGCTATTCTGGGCATGTATTTCACACGTTTCAAGAGTGCAATTTTCATTTTGGTGGTTGTTGAAATAATTTCTGGATATTTTTGGCAAACAAATGTAGGATCTGCTGGCTTTAAAGGTACTGAATATATGAAAACTACTGCTGTTCAAGATCAAACACCCAAGAAACCATTTTCAGCAACGTCCTTCTATAGGTGTGACTTCCCTCACTTTTGCCAGGCTCTACAATTTCAGCAGAAGCCCCCATCTGAAATTCTCCCCCAGCACCATGGGAGCTTTCTCATCCCAGTCCCACAGACCTGGAGTCCTCCTTCCCCATCCTGCACAGCAGCCCAGAAAACACAAATGACACAGCATAACAAAGTCCTGCAAGGGCTGGAGTACTCCTCTATTTATAGGTTGCTAAATCTGACTGAAAAAAAAACTTCCAAAGAGCTCCAGTCAAATTGCTACCTAGATGTTTCCAGCCCCAGCCAGAGTGTGCTGGCTTAGTGCCATGTGTTTAAATCCTACCCTGCACACTGAGCTTTCGTAGGAAAATATGCTAGTGCTCATATGTAGGCTGTTACTCTTTACACAAGCATTAACGAACATTCCCATATTGTTTCCTTACTAAGTTGCAAATGTAAGAAAACAAAACAACAGCATGACCTGACAGTCTCAGGCATGCAAAGACATCCAGCGTTTCCTTTTCTGATGTGTAGCTGAGTGCAGCTCACACAGAAAGGAAACAATCTGGTTTTGAGCGTTATGTTTATTTTTTTCTTAAATGACTGGTTTTTCTGGGTGAATTCTACACCGCGAAAACAAAGGCTCAATCAACAACTAAATAGCTTAGAGTGGTTCTGTAATGCTTGATTGATTGGCTTAGTCTTCCTCTTACTCATGCAACAAATGAAATAAGAGATGTCTCATACAATGAGAGCCATATGGACAACTTAAGAACGAAGCAAACCTCTTAGGCTTGTTTCTCACAATAACAAATGATACTAGTCATTATTATAAGGAGCACAGAAAACGGACCGATGCACAGAAGAGCCAGAATCCCCTCACCTTCCTTCAAAATATGAGCAGACAAAATGAAAGCCTCAGAGCTTTAACTCTGAGAATGCTGTTCAGCTGTCACCTAATCCTGAACACATCTGAACTCCTCGGCTGCTCGCACTTTAACCTCTGACCTCCCTGCAAACCTGATGTCCCATTTCTCTCCATGTGCAGAAGCAATTGGGTTTTGGTCATGTTTAGCAGGCCCATACCTATGTCAGGCTGCGATCTAGAAACCAGGAGATAAAACAGCCAATCTCAGCTGCAGCAGTCTTAACTCCTGACTGTGGATAGCCAGGTTCAAAGCTTTGTGTGCTTCCACTTTGCACCAAGCAGTGACAAAGACTCTCTCCACTGACTGCAGAGAGAGCCAGCCAGGGAGACCTGACTTCTGGGGCTAAAGCTAGTCTTTGAGAACAGCCCTAGATGTGCTTCTCTGCCCACTTCCCCAAGGGCCTTAATTCAGTAGTATTTTCTGAACACTGCCCCTGCCACACTCTATTTAAATGCAGTGGGAACCACTTGAAAGCACCTGGAGGTAGATCTCTGCCATCCTTCCTACTCCTTTGACACAAGGCCCCATGGAGAGAGTCTGACACAACCCTGCACCACCCACATCCACCCGACCTTGCTGTGACAGTAATCAGGGGAAGAGGAGCACTCTGATGTTGTCTGTCCAGAGGAATGCACTTAAAGGCAGCTCTGCTTCACGTACCTGATTTATAATAAGGGTCAGAATAATTCCCATGCAGCTCCTGCATCGAAGAGCAAACTAATTCCCTTCCTCTCTCCTTGGCTGCGCAGCCCAGAGCCCAGCTGCACCTGAGGTTCCAGCTCATAGTCTATATTCTGCATCATAAAAGATACAAGAGAGAAATCTAAACTAGAGAAGTAATAACCTGTAAACTAATAAACCAACCCAGCACTTTGATAGCTAGGCACTCCCAAGAGCAGGGATTATTGATGGATGTCCTGAAACACTGTGTGTCTAGTTTTCGAGATATTTGGGAAACATTTCTGATGCTCTGTGGATCTTACGCATCTGCTCTATAAAATCAGTTCAGATAAATACAAATATTATTATGAAAAGCTGCCTCCTTCCAGTCTACACACACACAGGCACTTAAGCAGTTTAAAAAGAAGAGTAGTAAGAAACTGCTCAAATAAGTAATAATAAAAGCTGCAATATTATGGGTAGTTTTTCTTGTCGAAGTATGGGCCTGTACAGTCATTGATTTTCCCTGGTAATTGAGATAGTGACATGCACGACTTATGTTTCTTCAGCTGCGAGTGCATGGGAGTGGAAGAACGGATCCTGAAATCCTGCAAAATCCCCAGCTGAGGATTTGATAGCTCTGAACTGCTGTCTCGATTCTTTATTTCCCTTGGACTGTAAAAGGGGGTATATTAATAATCTGTTACGTCAAAAGAGAGTTTATGAAGCTAAATGTAATAATCTTTGCAATGTGATTAGAGATCTTTGGAGGAAAAGTGCTATAGATAACAAAAATGTAAGTATGGATATGTGTCCTTCTCAGCCAGAAAAAACTGGGAAGCAGGTGGCAGGCAGACAGACCCCTCGGGAAAGATCCCGTTATCTGCCACGGTGTCTATTGTCAAATCTCCATCCCCTGCCCCAGTCACACAGACAATAGGAGCCTTCCCCTTAGTTCATATTTTTTTAATGCATTTACTTTCAGTGATGAAGATTCAGTGCTCAGTTACCTCCTGCTGTCTGCTTCTCAAGTTTGCTATATCCCACCTCAGCTCCCTGCTAAAATGAGATATCCAATTGATTGAAACTGTTAAAGATAACTCTTTCATCCCAAACTAATGCAAAACAATAAAGTGCAGCATTTCCATGTAAATCTGAACTAGAGTGGACTCTCTTTGTCCTCCTGTCATGTAAAAATTAAAATGGAGGCTGGCAAGGATGGTAGGAAGAATCTGGTCCTTTGTGTTTCCTAAAGTAAAATTCTCCAGAGAAGGCAGAGCAGGAATAAACTTTATGAGTCAGGAGGCTTTACTGACAAGAGCTGCTATTATCTCTGTCAAACAGGCAAAGCCTTGAGTGATTGTGGTAAGCAAGAAAGAGGAATGTTGTTTTTTCGCAGTGCTGGAAAACAGACTATTTGCCAGATTTCAAGGAGTGCCAAAAAGGTATCAAGCCTCTGTTTGAATTAACCATAAGAATAACCTGCTGAATGAAAAGCTTTTCCATGGACCTCTGCTGCTCTCTAATGGTGCCTTGCAGGATTCTCAACACAAAGTTTGCATGTTCTTCCTGTAGTCAAGTTTTGTTAAAACTTTTAATACAAAATGAAAAAATATTCATGAGGCCATTAAGAAACGTTACCTGATAACCCACAACTCAGGTAGCTATTGCTCCAGCCACAGACAGGATATTTTGTGTGTCGTGGGAATGATGGTGAAGGAGAACTAACACGTAGAAATGAAGGCACGGAACATATTTGACATGCAGCAATTGTGGAAATCTGGAAGGTTGCAAACCTCCAAGAAATCCCAATTTTCAGCACTTTGCATAAATTGGTATACAAAATTATTATTCATGAAGACTAGTATGTCAAAGAAAAAAAACAGCTCTAAATTAACTGTATGCAATTAACAGAAACTAATGTTTGCACTTATTCCTCACAGGGCATAACATTTCTTTTTGCACTCTTCCCACAGATGTCCTCGTCTCCCATTACAGCACCATTGGGCAGCTGCCACCTTTCCCTCAAGCCCCATGAAGCAGCTGGAGTATTTTGTGGAGTATTTCTGTGCCGGCCACGCCGCTGCTCGTCCCCTCAGCAGCGAGGTGGCCAGCCTGTGTGTGACAGGGGAGGGCAAGCCTGAGGGCAAGGCCACTCCGATGGCCCCAAACCAGCCTTATTTTGATGGGAAAAACACGCTCGGGGGGTTAAAGTGTGGCCCAGCAGCACCCTGCGGGTGGGAGCGCTCACAGCCCATGTGGAAACGGAGAGGGGAAGGAAAAAACATCAAAATTAGCAGCCTTCCACCGGCCCCAAGGCTCAGCCTGTCCCCTCTGAGGCCTGAGGGCCGTGCCGTGTGACGTTCCCCCCCGCGTCGATGGCACCCAGTGTAAAACAGACAGAAACCGGCCGAGGAAGCCGGGCCGGGGGCGAAGGGGCTCAGCCCCGGGACTGGCGAAGGGCGATGTCCCTGAGATAGAGCTGGGGTGGGCAGGGGGGACAGGGAGATGGCGGCGGTCGGGCGCGGGTAATGGCGGCGCAGCACTGAGCGGAGGGCAGGGCCGCCCTGCGCCATCTCCCCGCGCCGCGGGCCGAGGGAGGGAGGGAGGGAGGGGAAAGGCGGCGCTTCCGCCGCGGCGGGGCGGGCACGGGCGGAGAGCGGCGGTGCGGCGGGGCCCGGCGCGGGTAGGGGCGGCGGGCCCACCCCCCCCAGCCCCAGGGCGGCGGGAGTTGGGGAGCGGGGGGGGCGCGGCGGTCCCCTCCCTCAGGAAACACCGAGGCCTGCGGAGGCCGGGGTGGAAGGCGGGACGCGGGGGTCTCCCGGGAGGATGCACGATGGTGGAGGGGGGGGGGCGGCCTGCTCCGTAGGTGCGATCGCTGTTAAACCATGGTTAGCGTGAAACTCCGTAAATGGCAGCTTGTTCGAGCGGCGGGAGCGCGGGCTGCGGCGTGGTTAAATTTCTCCTCCCGGTCAGGCATGTGGGGTGTTGACCATTGTTCCTGCATAGACCTACACCTCTGGATGCTCTTGTGCTCTGAAATCAATTTAACATGGGTATTTCAAATAAAGGGAAGGATTTGGGCCTTTTATAGCCTGTGGTCCATGTTCTTCATCTAATGTTATTTTTACTGTTGTTTTATTGTTCTTTTTTCCACAGCAATGGAAGCAAGTCCCATTGTGACGTCCAAGCAGCGCGAGGAGGTGGTACACGGGGTCCCGACGGAGGTGGTGTGCACGGCGTTCTCCAACTCCATCCTCGTGGTCGTCACGCAGTATGGCAAGATGGGGACGATCGTCTACGTGGACCCCAACACAGTCGGTGACAACGTGGGCAGGCCCTCGCTCACCACAAAGGTGCTACTGGGCAAGGATGAGGTGAGAGTGGCTACACAGTGCGCGGGCAGCCACGATGAGGGGGAAATGAAGTAGGTGGGGCGGTGCAAATTGCCAGGGAGTTGATGAATCACAGCAGTTAAGCGGTGTTTGCACAGTGGTAAGATTAAAAATCTTTTCTGAGGAAAGAGAGGTTAATCAGAAAAGTATGCGTGCTCATCTGCTCTTTGACATAACAAAAGTTTAACTAACCATGAGTGGTTTGGGGATCTGTTATTTTGTGTCCTACAGGATATGGATTGCTTCACCATGCTTATGGAAGGTTTGATAAAGCTCCTGTTGATTTAAGGGTTGCAAGATCAAACATGCAGCCCTTGATAACCTTCTTGGGGTTTCTGTTCCAGTGAGTTTGTTTTCCATTTCAAGTCCCATTTCTCACCCCCACCCCCAATCTATGCCAGTCCCATAATGGACTTTAGTTACCCTCTCCCAAGTGTGCCTGCCAGCACCTACCCTTGATAAAGTTTAATTTGTTTTGCTTCAACAAAATGAGTTTTTATCGACCATTTCACAAAGCTGGAGAGAAAGCAGAATAAAATGTATTTCGCAAAATGTCAACTAATCGAGCGTTAAAACAGCAAGTTACAGTGCTACAAGATTATGAGGCTTCCTGTCAGGGTTAGAGCTATAAAATATTACTTACTAACCTTAACTAAAAAAACTCTAGCAACGCTAGTTCCCAGTTGTATCGGCAGCTTCCCCTTATGGAGGTCTTGTTCTTCAGCAATAGCCTGCCTTCTCTGAATGGGAGGTGCTCTGCTTTCCCTGGCATGATGTCTGCTAATTCTGACCACCTCCACCCCCAAACTGGTTTTGTGTTTTACTTGGAAATGGGAAGTGCCTTTGTTTATTTTGTTACATAGTATTTTTATATAATTTATCAACCTAATAGATCTAAACTTTAAGAAAAGGCTTTTATTAGTTTGCTGCCTCCCTGCTTGTCACCATTAACATCCCTGTTTGGGATGGTGCACACTTCCAAACCGCACTGCCGGCTAAAATTAAGCATACTCACCCTTCTGATAAATACATAACTGTGGGTGTAAATAAAACCTAGGCAAGCTGGATGTCGTTAAAGAAACCTCATCAAGAAGATTGTATTCATTTTCCTCACTCCTTCAGCCTCACTACTTATATCTGGTTTTCATTATTCTGTTAAAGCCAACGTTTCTTTTACAGATGGCATGCAAAAACTCTGTAACACCATTTTGGGGTCCCTAGAAATTGTAGGGTTTTTTCTAGAGCTTGTTAGCAGAACATACCCTCTTCAGCAACAAGTATTTAGAAGAAAATTGTACTTGGGGACTTCTTCAGAAACCCGGCTATGATGGAAATAGAGGCATTTTGATCCATGGTATTTCATGTAATTTGATACTTGGTGACATGGTTTGGGTGGGAGGACTAGGGGAAGCAAAGAGTCTCCGTACCAACTTCCAAGTTTTCCAACCCAGTGCAAAACTCGATTCCAGTGCAGCTCCACTTAGGTTGTTTCGGGGTAGTTTGGGTGGCTGTTGCTCATGTGAACAAACTCCTAAGCTGGCTGGGAAAATGCTTTCTAAAGTCCCCTGTACCGTGGCTTGGTTTTGCTGACGAGCCAAACTGCATGCCTGTTCCCAATCATGTTGGAACTGCTCAGCAAACTGCACGCTCAGTCTGAGCCCAGTACCAACAGGTTCTCAGCACGCTCCGTGTCACTGCAGGACTCTTCCTCTCCTAACTCCTGTGGGAGGGCTCTCCCAGCTGTGAGAGTTTGCACCTGTGTGCTTTTGCTTTTCAGCCTCTTGTCCACGTCTGTGCCAAAAACCTGGTGGCGTTTGTCTCTCAGGAAGCTGGGAACAAACCTGTTCTTCTCGCCATGGCTTTGAAGGACAAGACCATGGAAGGAATACAAGCTCTACGGGAAGTGATCCGAAGTTGCCAAGTGTGGTGAAGTTGTGCCATCTGGATTCAAGGAAATGATCCTGAGTCTGTGACTCATCACCACTTATTTAAAAGGACAAGAAATGAAAATGATGGAATGTCTTTGTGCTGGTTTTGGACATACTGAGGAATTTCATGAATTTTTCTCTACTGTGTAGAACATTTGTGGCTTTTCTGACTGTGACAGGTTTGCAGTCCATATAGTCAGTGATGAGACAAGAACGATTGTCTCAACATACAAGAGAAATATTATTTTTATCACATTGGGTGGGATGTATGTTTGGGAAACGGCACGGCTCTGCATCTGTGTCCTGAGGAGCAATAGATGCCAAGCTCTGTAGCTACGCTGTACCGCAAAGAGGCAACACCCAGTGCAGGATGAATAAAAGAAACATTGACAAATCTAATTTTACCTGTTTTTTTTTTTTTTTTTTTTTTTTTCTCTGTGAAAATCACTTAAATTGAAATACAAGTCTTGGTAACAAACCAACAGAAATTGCATAATAGGAAAGATTTTCTTGCCTGCTTTTAAGGAAATGAGTCCTATATGTCTGCTTTGTCCTTATGTCAGTCCCTTTCCTGATGTAGTCTGAATCCATTTTCTACTTTCACTCCGATTTTAAAGAGAGGCAGATAATTATGCTCTGCAAATTTCATGAAAGCTGACATCAGGGTGGAAGACAGGAACCCCAATCAGTGATGAGAAAAAGACAAAATAACAGCTGCTTATGGATTACATGGTACCAGCATGTCAAAGAGATGGCATATAGATAGCTTGGGCCACCTGCAAGGAGCTATCCCGCTCCTAAAGCATCTGTCACAGGAGACATGGGGACAGAAGGGTTTGGGCGGGTTACACAGGGGTATTTCTCCCCGAGTCTGCTGGAAAAAAGTAAAAGTTATATGAGTAGATGCAATGCTTAATATCAAACTTCAGCCATTTGCTTGGAAAACACATTTGTTTTTACCTCTTCTTGTAACAAATAACACAAAGTAGTAAATTTTTAAGTGAGCTGTTACACACTTGTCACTTATGAACTTGACAGAGCAGACAGAGGTCAGGTCTTAGATTCTGGGCAGGGAAGACCTGAGCAAAGACCTGTTGATACAGCAGGGTCAGCACAGAGTCTGTTCCTGCCCCATGTAGATCCAGCTGCTGGGTCATTTTTGTTGCTAAAAAAAAATCCCCTAAAAGTGAAAAAGCAGAAAACTGATTTCGAAAGGATTATTTTCTCTGAAGTAAGGGTTATTTACAGTATTTTTAAAGGATTATGAGAAATGAAACTTTTTTTAAAAGTACCTTCAAACACTGCAGGCTTGCAACTGCCCTTGACAAGAAATTTAATCTAAAAATAATTTTCCAAACTGTGCTTCCAAGAATCAAAGATTTGCATCTGTCAGAACTCCAATTTTTCCCTCATTTACACTTTTTTTTTTTGTCTAGGAGGGCTGAGAGAGGCATGTGGAATTTGTTAATGTCAATCCTGGTTTGCTAGTGGGGATTCTTTCCTGACACGAAATTTAATATATTTCCCAAATCCTGGTGCTCTTACAGTGTCCGTAGCTCCATCAGCTTGTGGAAACCATAAAGTAATTAGCAAATTGAATGTAAATCACATCTTCCATTGTAGTGAGATGGTGGCATACCAGCACTGTGCCCTGAAGACCTGAATGTTACTATCTACAAGCTGACCACAAGTTAACTACCTTAATTTTCTGGCTCTGTGTGCCACCAGGTCTGCACAGGGTGGCAGGTAAAGGAAGGATGTGGAGATACCTCCGATTTGATGCTCAGAGCCAGGACAGACTTACCTGGCTGTCTTTCCTCAGGCAATAAATCAGACCACGAGCAATCGCTCCTTCGACTTTGCTCCGCTCCGCTCTGCAGTAAACCAGGGGGAGGGCCTGCCCCAAAAAACAGGCACAGGTCTGTTGGTGCAGTCAGCCACCTGCCTTTTAGTCACTGCTATCCTTCAGGTAAGGATTCATTCCTAACTGCCAGAAAGCCTGCTTTTGCCACCCAGAGCTCTCCCCCGACCGCAGGACGTGCGCCGGGCTGGGGGCAGCAGCGTCCGTCGGGCTGCACCATGGCTTTCCATCTGTGTTTGCTTTCCAGGCGTGGGTGCCGAGCGTGGCGGACTGGAAAGGTAAGTTGGGTTGCTTTTTTTTCTGCAACAGGCGAAGCCCGACCTGCTGCTCCAGCTCCCGCGGAGCCTGGGGCGCAGCGAGGGCGAGCGGGGTGCTGGCAGGGCCCGCTGCCAGCGGGCGGGCGAGGGCTGGGAGGGTGCCCGGAGGAGGAGTCTCCCACGGGTGCAGGTGGAGGAGGGTGCAGGGGATGCGGAGGCAGGTGCGCGGCAGCCAGACCCGCTCCCGGAGGAGCCCCGCAGGGTGAGTGGGGGGTCTGGGGGGGCGGGGGGGGGGGGTGTGTGAGTGCAGCAACTGGGGGCACCACCCCCCACCGAGGAGAGGTTGCCCCAGCCGTCGGTTCTGGGCCCCCGTGGGAGCTGCTGGGAGGGAAGAGCCTGCTGCAAGTCCTGTGCGTGCGTCAACCGCTCCTCCGGACGGGCTTTAAGGAGGGCTCGATGCTGCCCTGCCTCGATTTATAGCTATGTGCTATAGGTACTTCCTCCTGCGTGGCCTGGGGGTGGTATGGAAAGGCTGGTCTGGTAAATAACCCCCGTGCCCTGGCTTTATCTGAAAGCAATCAGAAGGAAAGGCATGTCTCCTGTGCTGGTGGGGCTAAGCCTGGATGCTCCCCTCCCTGGGATGGGGGTCAGGGATTTCTCCTCCTGTACCGGGGCGCACAGCCAGCACCGTAGAGGCAGTGGTGGGGGGCTGTGGGGGCTCACCTTTCCTTTCTGACTGCCCCAGCCCCACATGGGCTGACACCAAGGTGGGGATTTATCCCAGGTGCTTCAGGACACTGGGAGGGATGTGAGCTGGGATTCCCAGCTCTGGTAGCCTGGGGGTGGAAAGGAATCCCTGGCAAAGTGAAAAGCCCTGTTTGCAGGTGGCCTGCCTGAACACAGTTTCTCATGGCTCAGTTTCTCTCTTGCTCAGCGCTCACTTAGCATCTCTAATATCCCAGGTAGTGAGCGTAACAGGTAGATGCTGCGTGGCAGGTACCTGCAGAGCATCTGAAAACAGCCAGCCTGGATGGGGCACTGGCTCAGCCCCGTTGAGGAGCTGAGTTTAGCTAATACTGTTCTTTGTGTCTCCTTGCCGCCTTTGTTTTGGAAGCAAATCGCCCTCTAACTGCATTGAATTGCCCGGCTACCTTGCACAGCCGGGATCTAATTACCTCTGGAGCTGGGAGCCCTGTCTCCAAGCGGCACAGAGGCTTTTGTTTTTAATGACTTGCTCTGCCGCGTTCAGAGTGTGACAATGTAGGGGAGCCTGCCAGGACAGGCTGCTGGTGCCACCGTGCTCGTACCACGATGGCTGGGAAAGCTAATAGGAGTTGAGATGTCTTGGGCCAAGCATCTGTGGCACAGCACTGTGTGGAAAACAGAATAATTAGGTCTAGCGATGAGCACAGCTCTCCGCCATGTCCTGAGAAGTGAGCTGGATCGCATCCTTCCCTATCGTGATGCTCTGGCAGAGGGAAAGCGTGGCCAAATCCAGCTGTACGCCCCCCACCAGCAGCAGGGCAGCCCCCCAAAAGAGCGAGGGGTGATGGGGAACAGGGCACAGCTGGGCTCTCGCCTCCCTCCCTGTGCCACGAGCTATCTCCGTCCTCCTGTTAATGTTTACAAGGCAGGTCCAGAGTTGTTGCGATCTGTCCAAAGATCCCTCCCCGGCTCTCCCCAGGATCCTTCTTCCCGCTGGCAGGGGCAGGGCTGTGGGACTGTTGCAGGGAGGAAGAACCCAGCTCCCTGTTGCCTCCGTAACACTATCGGCCCCGCTCTGCCTCCAGCCGCCCCTGGCTCCGCTTCCCTGCTCGCGGGCGCAGGTACACCGGGGTGAGCTCCTGGGACCTCGCCAGCACGCTGCTGCCCCGGGCATCTCCACTTACAGGCAGTTCCTGCCAGGCGGAGCGGGGGGGAAGGTATTTTTAGGGCTGTTGACCTGACACCAGCTGAGTTTCCTCTCCTGTGAGGTTGGGGTTCGGGGAGAGGGCAGGAGAAGAAGCCATAGGGTGAGCTCTTGCTTTGTTTTGTTTTCTGTGTTTAATTGGACCGAGGTCATTCCCTACCACTCTTACCTGTGGCAGATATTTTCTTTTCTCTCACCAGTTCATGCTTATAGTTTTACCCCCAGGTGATAGTTACCCAGCAGCTAAAATCTTTGTTTATTATCAATGCACCGAGAAGCATCTACATTGTTAGAGCTCTGCTCACAGGTTGTTGTTTCTTTTTTAAAACAGCTATTGTTATACTTGGGAAGAAGCCGCTTTCCACAGATAAGCAGAAAGAGAGGCCGAACATGGCAGTTTATGTATCTGCTAGGCTTGAGATATGGAGCTGCCCTATAAATAAGAGCGTATTATTAGGTTGGTCTTTGCTGTCTGGAGCTGCAGGGTACATGGTGCCCGTATGCTGCAGCCACCCTCTGCGTGGGGAATGCGCGGTGCCTTGGGACAACCGGCTCTGAGGAGGACAGACCTGCCGGGGAGATGCCGGCATGCTTCAGCATCCCCAAAGGGCAGCAGCTCTGCCTGCAGCATGGCAGGCTTGCTCCCTTGTGCTGAATTTGGGTGCAGGAGGGACCACTGACTGCCCTTCAAGTCTTGAGGTTGGCATTGTCGGCACACAGAGACCTCCAGGATCCTGAAATGGCTCAGGCTGGCTGAACAACGTGGGGGATGCCAAACCTCTGGCTTCTTGGGCAGCCTCGGGGTTTGCCCTCAGCAGGCCATGCACGATGAAAGGAGCCAAATTTGAGGGACATCGCAGGGATCCCAGTGTTTTCTGGGCTCCCAAGGAGAAGGACATCAGTGTCCTGATGACTTGTGGGTAAGGGACTTGTTATTATCATGGGAGAGTGATGAGTTTAACCCTTAAGTCTCTGCTTCCTGATGGAAAAGGGTCCTGAGCCACAAGTGTGAATTCACAGGGGCACAAATCTAGGCAAGTCTTTCCCTTTCAAGTGGGATAGTGACCCCTGAGAAAACAAGAAGGAGCAAGTCTGGGAAGGAGAAGCATGTGTTTAGGGGACATGGGGACTGCATACACCTCCTTGGAGAAAAGAGGGTCTGCTCTTGAAGGATGTTTGCATTTTCCTGCCGGGAGCAGACCTAACCATGGTGAATAGGCTGGTTGGGGTGAGGGATACCCTGGAAAAACCCTGGAGAGGAGATAAACTTCACAGGAGGTTTGTCCATGCTCTGTGGGCTGGGAAATCTGCTGGTACCTTCCCCTTCACCAGCTTACCTCGGTCCTGCTTTCCTGAACCACTACCCTTGCCTCTCCCTCCTTTCAGATGAGTAATGCCACACATGCCTTGCCCTCTCCTGCGGTACCCAGCACCCCAGGGCCCAGCCCAGTGGCCAGGCTGGCCTCAGCCCCTCCATCCCCAGCCCTTGCCCTGCTCACAGCTGCCCACAATGACTCCCAGGACACCCAGCAGCTTTTCCTGACCACAACGATGGCGCAGGTCATCTCTGGCATCTTCGTGTGGTCGGCACTCATCGTCACCTTCCACCAGGTATGGGCTGGAGTGGAGACGGGGCTCAGCACTGGGTTTGACGCAAGGGCAGAATTATTGATTGCCCCCAAGTTCGTTGCAAATCACTCCGCTCCGGTTAAACACTTCCTCCGGTTGCTGCCTGGAGCGGCTATCTCCACTGTTGGGAGCCTGGTGCTGGCAGCTCGGGAGGGTGGACTTTGCCCACACGCTCCCTGGGTGGCTGCCAGAGCCGGGAGAGGCTGCAGGGCATGGGCACAGCCCAGAGGCAACACCCAGTGGGGTTTCTCATCTGGCACCCCCGGGTCTGTGCCTCTGGAGCGCAAACCACCAGCTGCCTTGAAGCAGGCTGCCAGTGGGCATGGTTTTGGGTGCTGCACAGATCCCTGCAGCTGAAGGCAGCCCTGGCGCAAGCTGGTGCCTCTGAGCGCTGGGACAGAGCTGCACAGGGGCTGGCACGGGGGAGGGCACACTCCTGGCACAGCCCTGGGGAAGGGACCCCATTTCCATATGTTTTCATGGAAGGGATTGCCCTGGGGAGCAGGATGGAGCCTGTCTCACGTGTCTGTTCACCACGATGGGTCTGTGGTGGAACGCTGGCAGTGCTCTCACCCCCGGGCAGAGAGCTGATGTGGGACGAGCCTCCTGCAGCCCTGTGGGCTGGGGGTACGTCTGGATCCCCTCCTGACCGGTGGTAGCCACAGTTCTGCATGCTGGGCACTTTGCAGATCTACACACACCTGAGGAATTACACCGTCCCCAAGGAGCAGCGCTACATCATCCGCATCCTCTTCATCGTGCCCATCTATGCCTTCGACTCCTGGCTCAGCCTCCTCCTCCTCGGCAGCCACCAGTACTATGTCTACTTTGACTCAGTGCGTGACTGCTATGAAGGTGAGCACTGCCTCTCCTTGGCAGGGAGGCTGATGGCAAAACAGGGCCCTCATCTTACTGACCCGTGTCTCTGGAGTGGCCTGGATTGCACAAAGTGGGAAATCTTCATTTCTCCCACTTCCCACTCTCCCTTCCTCTGTGCAGAGGTTTTCCCCTTCCTTCTCCATTGGCAGCAGGGGGGGGATGCCCCACAGGCAGACACGAGCTGGTGCCTTTCCGGCGCCTGCCTGGAGGCTCAAAGGAACCCCAGTGTCATGCTCCTGGGGAAAGAGGTTTTCTGTCTGTCTTTGGGGTAAAAATGCAGTTTCTCTAATGCAGAAGGTAGATGTACCTAATAAATTGGGGAGTTGGAGTGTTTTGGGGTACAGGGGAAGCTCATCAGGGTTGAGGTTGCTCTTCCACCTTGTTGCTCTTCCCCTGGGGAACAGAGGGGTGTGAGCATGTGTATTGCTTCAGGTTTGGAGCATGTGAAAAATAAGTGATGGGAGTGTCCAAGAAAACTGTCGAGGACCTGCTCCTTGCTGGCCACCAGCCGCTTGTGCTGCCCCTTAGCAATTCTGAGGTCCTTCCACGCAGATGAACCCTGGCCATTGCACTCCTGCCTGGGCTTGTCTGGGTGTGCATGAGTGCTGGTTCCACGGGCCCTGCTGGGACATCCAACTGCTGCCACATACACGCACAGATTGCGTGTGCATGGAGCAGCTGCTGCGTCTGCAGCGAACCCTGTGCACGTGGAGTGGTGTGTCTGACTCCGCTTGGAAGTCAGATGGATTTGACCTGCTGCTCCTCTCACTGGGCGCCCACCCACCAGTGTCCCAAATCCTGATATGGTGCTGGGGTGGATGAGAAAACACCTGAGCAAGAAGAAATGTGAAATGTAACAACCCCCCTCCCAGACCTCCATCAGCCCTGCTGATCGTGTCTGCCCTTGCCTTGCCAGCTTTCGTGATTTACAGCTTCCTGAGCCTGTGCTTTGAGTACCTCGGAGGGGAGAGCACCATCATGGCAGAGATCCGAGGGAAGCCCATTGTGTAAGTCTCAGTGTCCCACGAGTTCCTCAGCCCTCCACCCACTTTCCCCATCCAGCAGTCCCAATGCCACCTCCTCGGCTTCTGCTTCCAGGTCCAGCTGCTTTTATGGGACCTGCTGCCTGCGGGGCATGTCCTACTCCATCGGGTTCCTGCGCTTCTGCAAGCAGGTGGGTACCCAACAGGCTGCATCAGCTCTGCTCCCCTCTGACAAGGGCTCTCTGGGCAGCAGGTCCCTTCCCCACTGCCCTGCTGAGAGGGCTTCGCTTCGTCGCACTCCCAAGATACTCTTTTGGGGTTTTTTTATTGCCTTTGAGGGAGGCAGCTCACCCAGCTCGCCGGCACCTGGCCAGCAGCAGGGCGCCACGCTCGCTGTCCTTGCCTCTGACTCACTGCTGAGTCAGGGTCTCCTCCCACTGCAGAGCTGAGATTGCCATCTCTGTCCAGTCCCAGGTTAGCTTGGACGCCGCTCCAACTCTCCAGGGCTGAATCCTGGCACCATTCTGTCCCCGGGCCACCCAGTCCCCCCACCTCAGAGTGGCCTTTCAGGAGCTGCCTTTTGGGAGCCCTGCTCCCTCCTGCCTGCAGACCTTGAGCTGGAGCGCTGGTCACCCCTGTGATGGAGCTCTGCTCTCTCTTCTGTGTCTCTGTCCCCAGAGCAGAGGCGCTGGCTCACGTGGAGGGGCCGGGGGTGGCAGCAGCTGCAGGGAGGGCAGTGGGATGTCCCTGCTGCCCAGGGTGCACTGTGTCTCTCCCGTGTGCAGGCTACGCTACAGTTCTGCATTGTGAAACCCCTCATGGCGATCGTCACCATCATCCTGCAGGCATTTGGGAAGTACCACGACGGGGACTTCAAGTGAGGACGCTGGGTCAAGCTGGGGAGGGTGAAGGGGACAGGATGGGTCCGTGCTCCAGGGTGTTCTGCCACCCCTCCCCGGGTTGCTGCTCTGCAGGTAGCGAGAGCACAAGGAGCCCAAAGCACCTGGGAATGGAGACTCACTGCCACCAAATGAGAAAGGAACCGAACTCCTGTTGGCCATAATAAAAAAGGTCCCACCAACAGAGGAAAAGCTGAGAGCAGCCCCCTGCTCCCTCCTTTCCCCCTGCCTTACCTTCCCCAGCTGGGCTGTCTTCTCCCCTGCAGCACAGCTGCATGCTTCTCCCCTCCCCGTTTCATACTTCTTTGCCTCCAGTTGCATAGAGCTCTCTCTCCCTGCAGCGTCCGAAGTGGCTACCTCTACATCACCATCATCTACAACTTCTCCGTCAGCCTGGCGCTTTACGCTCTCTTCCTCTTCTACTTCGCCACCATGAACATGCTGCGCCCATTTGAGCCAGTCCTCAAGTTCATCACCATCAAGGCAGTCATCTTCCTCTCCTTCTGGCAAGGTGGGTCCCACCACGGACACCCAGCCCTTCTCCTCCCCTAGCCCCACCTGACCCGGAGACGCAGGACCAGAGCTGATCCCTCTCCCTTCCCCTGCACAGGGACGCTGCTTGCAATCCTGGAGAAATGTGGGGTGATCCCTGAAGTTCAGATCATCGATGGGAAGGAGGTGGGAGCTGGGACAGTGGCTGCAGGCTACCAGAACTTCATCATCTGCATTGAGATGTTCTTCGCTTCCATTGCCCTGCGCTACGCATTCACCTGCCAGGTGTACAGAGAAAAGAAAGAAAACTCAAGAGGTAAATTCCTCTCTTCTTCCTTCCTTCATCAGTAAATAATGAAAGAGGAGACCTCCCCTTACAGCATTACTAATGGGACACTAAAAGCCACCAGAGGAGTTTCCTTCTCCTGTGTTCCATGAGTTCCTTGTCCCTCTTCCCTCATGATACACACGAGCCACCATGAGTGGATAGGAAAAGGGACCTTGGTGTGGATGGGCAGAATTAGGGGATTATGGTATTACGGCACAAGCTGCTGCAGAGGTTACATCTTCTCTGAAACATGGAGCTGGGGTTGCCTTTCTTCTCCTTGAAGCTTGCCACTGCAAGCTAACGTGGCCCACAATGAGCCCCTGATCTTGAATTTCTAAGGAAAAGTGTCATTTCAGTCTTGGAGTGCTTGGGCTCATTAACTGTCTGATGACCCATCACCCTCCCGCTCTCCCTGTTTTTCAGCAAACCTTGCCCCGATGCAGAGCATCTCGAGTGGGCTGAAGGAGACCATAAGCCCCCAGGACATTGTGCAGGATGCGATCCACAACTTCTCGCCTGCGTACCAGCAGTACACCCAGCAGTCGATGCAGGAGGCAGAGCGCAAAGTGCCGGGAGAGAACGGACACGTGGCCTCCAAGGTGGAGGGACCGAGTGGCAGAAGGAGCAAAAACATTGAGAAGAGAGTGCTGATCCTGTCAGATGAGGAGCTGTAGGAGACGTCAGAGGGGACAGTGACACTGGAGAGGTTTAAACCCATGCAAATGGGAGCTGTCTCGAGCCCGAGACAAACTGGTCTAATCGGAGTACCGAGAAGCCAGAAACTCTACCCAAAAAGCCAGTCTCTCGAAGGGAAGATGCAATAACCCAGGGAAAGGTTAAATCAAATAGTGCCAGCTTCTGCTGTCCCATCTCTACCGGCGCTGGGGACTGGGCTGTCTTTGCTCCTGTGACTAAGCAGCCCTGCGTTGCGTTCTGGGCTTTGCCCCCTCACTGCTGGTGCCTCGATGCCAGCCCCGTGCCCACACTGGGGGATGCCAGGCAGGGAGGGGACAGGGCTGGAAGACAGACTAGCTGCCCTCGCCCTCCTCTTACCTCCAAGCAGTGCTGAGGCCTGAGAGAAATGCTTTTCTCAGCACAGTTCTGCTCTAGTTTCTCCAATTTGAGTAAAAAATGATTTCGAAGGGCCCCGTGGAGAAAACCAGCCCAGGAAGGTGACTTCACTTCACCTCAAAACCCGGTAACGGTTCAAAGACGTCATTCCTTATTTTTAAATCTTCTCCCTTCTCCCAGAAAAGCCTACGGAGTTGTGCAGAAGACCTTTACCAGTGAGGAAGAGTAAGTCATCCTCTTCTTCCTCCAGATGGGGATGCAGCTGTCTGAGTAACTCCCCCAGGAGCAGCAGCGGGACCTCACTGGGGTCTAACAGCTGCATTTCTGAGATCGGCCTGTGACAGAAGCACTTGTTTATGTCTAATCCAGCTTATCTCTGACCGGATCAGAAGTTAAAAGGGATTCCAGCTTCCTTATCAGAGTCTTTATTAGAGAACCACACTGTGACTGGCGGTGGTAGGAATGCACTTACTGGGAACTGTCTGTTCCTCCTAACCCCTCACTATTTACTGTCCCTGGGCTTTGCCCAACCTGTGGGAAGGCCGTGGAGCTGAGCCCGGCGGGGTGACGGTGGCGGGGATGGAGAGGTGCTGGGGGCTGCAGCCACCCAGAGCAGGACCGCTGGCGGGGGAAGGTCCTGCATGAAGGGATTCTCCCCACACCAGTGATGGAGAGCATGCATCCTTCTGTTAAACTTTCTCTCTGTTGTTTCTTTTTTTTTCCAATTTTTAGTCCAATTTCTATTCCCTTGTTAATCAGATGATCCCTGGGAACTTACTTAGGCACTGGCTGGGCTGTTGTTTGGGAGTGGGAGCTGGGTAGTGAAAGGGCAAAGGCAAGTCTACAGCCTCAGATTTGCAGTCGCATGGCAAACAAGCCAATGGGTAAGGCTTAGAGCTGTTTTACATACAACCTCTACCTTCCCCTCACCCCACCCCCCGCTCTTAAACTGTAAAATGTAAATCACAACATGAGATTATTTTATTTATGAATTTTTTTCTAATAAACAGCAATTTCTACCACAGAGTGAGCAAGTGTTTTCACTTAGCTCAGCAAGCAAAGCCCACGATCTGCCTGTTCCTGCTCTAATGCTGATGCTCTTAAGCTCAAGGTCCTCCCAGCCCCTCGATGCTGGCCCAGCAGAAATACCTGCACACGCAGCATCCTGCACATTTTGGCATTCCCACAGGATTTGTGCTCATCTTTTTCACTCCTCAAAGAGTGTGTGTGTCCCCCACTTCCTCTCCTTGCACTGCACCTCTTCCAACCCTCGCCTAAGCTGTGGATGCAGCAGTTCAGAGCTGCTGGATGCGCTTTAGCCAAGCTAAGCACAGACTCCAGCACCAACAGGACAACTGCTGTTTATTATTATTATTATTACTGGAGAAATCTTATCGTGCTGGAAGCCCAGACTCCGCATGAGCAGCCTATAGCTAAGCCAGTCTGCTCCGAAGCACCGCTGCTCATACCTGCTCACCTGGCGAGACCGCTGCCACTTTTCCTGTGATGAGGTCCACAAACAAGAGCCACACGCTCTGCACATCCAGACATCCATCCAGGGTCCTGTGCATCCTGAGAGCAGGACCCTCCTGCCTACAAAATGCAGCCTCAGTGCTAAGGGACGGGACTGATCGGATTCTGTAACGCAGCCAGCACCAAAGCGGGGACATCGCTGAACATCTTGGTCTTCTCCATCCCTCTGGGAGAGGGCCAGCCGCAGCTGCAGGAACAGAGGCTGCTCCGGCTCCCGGGGCGAGGACAGACTGCAGAGGTGATGATGGCACATCTGTCAGCGTGCTCACGGCTGCTGCAATAAAGACTCGCACAAGAACACAGCAAGAAACATAGTTGTACTTCATTGCACAAATGATCGGCTCCGGTGCATAATGGGCTGCATTCATTGCTCTTGCCAGCAGGTGCAATTCCCACTGCAGACAATAACATTTGCCTATTTATGTCAAGCCCTGATTACTGTATTATATGTAAAACAGGGCTTTCTTGCAAGGAAAACAGGGAGGGGGGAAAAAATCAGCTGTGACTCATCCAAGTCAGCAGTGTGATACCAGCCTGAAGGAGCCGTGCTGGGCTGGACACCAGCTGGCTGCTGCGCCATGTAACAGCAGGCGCGAGCTTGGCCTCCTGGTCGTCCTTTTTCTTGGAGAGGGGAGAAAGGCAAGAGCTCACGGCTCAGGCTGGTGGCCGTCACTGATCTCAGACCGTTACACTGTCAAAGCGCGTCCACGGGGAAGAGAAATACCAAGGGTGGCGTAGGGCTGAACGTGTTCCCCAGCAGACACGGTCCTGTGCTCCTCTGCTGACGCGTCTCCTCCACTTCTTCAACAAGGACGCGGAGGAAGCTGGCGGCGAGCACACGGGTGACCTACACAGCAGCCCGGCTGCGCCTGGAGCCACGCCAGCAGGCAGCTCGGAGGAACAGGCTTTTCTCGCTGCCAGCAGCAGGCTCCGATGGTCGGCAGATTTGTTTTCCAGTTGTCGCTTGTCCTCAGGCTCTCCCCAAGGACAAGGCTGGGCTGCGGCTATCAGTTCTCCCGGTGTTTTTTGGGCTTGGGTCAGGCAGGTTTATAACCCACTCGTGTCGGGGATGCATCCTTGCAGGGCACACCCTGCCATCGCCCCGAGAGCTGGGGCTGACCACGCTTCCTTCGAGCAGAGGACAGGCAGGGCTGCTTGCCTTGGAGCACCCAGTCTGAGACAGAGAGAATTCTTTTGGGTGCTAGCACCTACGCGCCAGTCCCTGGGCCCGGCTGCTGACAGGCAGCAGGCTGCCAGACCTGCATCGGAGAGCAGGATTCGTGCTTTTGCAGCCCTGTTCAGACAAATTCTTCTCCCTCCAGCTCTAGGACTTTCTCCTCCCCTAAGCATGGCGGAGTCTGTTTCCTTTCACTGCTGAACCTCCACCCGGACCACTCCTGATGCCCTTTTCCTCCTGAATTAATACCCCTCTGTCCCTCCAATAGACACAACCAGCCCACCTACCCCTCTTATCCTCTCCATCATCACCAGCTCCTCACTGCCGTCTCTCCAGGCAGGAGCTGAAGCAGCTGATGATGCTGTTCTTGCTCAGCACAGTGACTGCAATCACCCCTCAGGCTCCTTGCTCAGCCAAGCCTGCCTGGCCCCACCTCTGGCATCTAATGACCATCCATTACCTGCTGACACACAGACTTTTCAGCCCTGCTTCTCTCCACTTTGCCCTACCTCTAATTCCAACTTCAGCCAACGCACACATCTGCCTCCAACCTACTACCTCAAACTAGCACAGGCCAAGTGTTCTCCTCCTTCAGCTATCCCCTAAAGAAAATCGACCAGTTGGAATACAGGATTAAAGCTAACACAGCCCCTAGGAGCTCACTGGCACAAGGTACCACCTCTTTAAAGCCCAAACACGGAAAAACAGAGATGAAATATTGATGTAAGGGGTTAAAGCAGTTTATTCACAAGCAGTCGCCTAGGAAAACAGTGAAGGGATATTTCAGAACCCGAAGGAGGGGGGGACGTGTCTCCCCAGCACTGTGACCTGTCTCACAGCACGGGGTCTCCAAGCCACCAGCAGCCTTGCACAGCCAGGTCTCAGCATCACGACTGCAGGCGGGTGCCCGCTGAGCTGTCGGTCCCTGCTTGTGCTACCATAAATATACACAAAGGCGCAGCCTGGGGTAGAACAGATCTACATGCTCCAAGCATGGGACCTACAAGCGCCTTGGACAAGAGCTATCCCTCCAGCATGTTCCAGATACACCAGGGAAGCACCACAGCAAGGCTGGGAGATGGCAGAGCTGGCTACGGCGGGCTGGCTCGGATGCTTGCAAAAGCCCAAGCAGCCGCCACGCTCGCCTGAGCCCAGCCTGGCTCCCCAAAACACATCGCTCCCCGGCAGCAAGAGAGGAAAACACTCCACTGAAGATCAATTCAAGCTCTAAAATGCTGACCACAGACCAGGGCAAGTCTGAAACCAGAAAATGCTTTATTGGAAAGGTACAAAAAAACCAGTCACTGCAGCTAAATTTACAGCAATAAATTACGTTGTGGCTGTCAAGAGAAAGTAATGGACACATACACAGGGCTATTCGCCTTACAAACAGGAATCCACATTGCTTGGTATATCAATAATTTATTTTATAATAAAAAAGCAGCACAAAAATAAATATTGAAATGAAATTACTGAGTAACCACAGAGGATAGAATGAGCTGGTGATAAAAAACAACTTAAAACAGAAGAGTTCTATCATTAAAAAAATGAAAGCAAGTATCCACCATCTACGGAAACACCCCAGCAGACTGAAATACAGACGAAGGAAAACAAATCCACATTACAAAAGTTTTTCATTTTTGTTTTGTTTCTTTCTTTTTTTTTTTTTTTAAATAAAAACAATCATGACAATGAAGTTAAATGATTCGAGAGAGAAAAAAAAAAAAAAAAAATGCCACCTTCTCCTCCTCCCCAGGTCTGAGCTGTCCAATGGCCTGACCGCTCCGCGCTCCCCTGGCACCGCGCCGGCCCTGCCACAGCTCGCCTCCGCACCGGGTCACCCGCCAGCACCTCGTCCCCTCCCCGGCGCTGCGATGGCACCCGGGTCTCCTCTGGCAGACGGTAGAGTTGGGCAAGAGCAGAGGCGCTGACTTGCTTCAAAGGGATCTGAAGCTGCCCTGGAGGGAAAGGTTCCCCACTCCCAACTGAGAGCACAGCAAACGCATCTACAAGAACAGAGGTGTCCCTCCCGGGCCCTGCCCAACGCTTTCGTCTTCCTCTGCCTCCCACCCAGCCCGCCGTTCCCACATCACACTGCGGATGGAGAGCAACCAAAGAAAAGCCAGGGCCAGGGGAAAGGATCCCAGCACTCAAATCCAGAGCCTCTGCTCCTCAGCAGGGCAGGGGGAGGACAAATTAAGAGGGGCAGAGAAGGGGGCCCCAGCATCCAAACTACTGCAGCAAAGAGACAAGCGAGAGCTACGGCTGTGGGGAGCACTGCCGGAGCCGCCCGGGCGACCGCGGGCAGCAGCCAGCTCCCCACGCGGCGCTCGCTCTGGGTGTCAGGCTTGCAAGTGCAGGACGGAGAGAAAAAAACAAAACAAAACAAAACAAAACAAAAAAAAAAAAACCAAACCAACCAACCAAACAAACAAACAAACAAAAAAAAAACCAAACCAAAAAACAACAGAAAGAAACTGAACCCCAGAGGAATGCAATGTGACAACCCCAAGCTGGAGGGCCCTCCAGGGTGGAGGGTGGAGGAGCTGGGTCTCCAATGCAGTCAACAGCTTTCGGGTCATTCCTCCCTCCACGTTACCTTGCAATTCTGATCCCTCTGTGGAAGTTTAGCCAGGACATTTCATTCCCCTCCAGGTCACCACCCAGGGAGCCCTGGACTGGCAATTTCTTTTAATAAAGATTTACAGTATCAAACTTGGAAAAAAAATTACTTTTTTTTTTTTTTACGAAAAATCTGTACGATAAAATGTATATAATTATATATTTATATATATATTTCTCTCTCTTTAAATATTTCCACGTGGTCCTTATGGATATCCAATATGGATTACCTACCATGGCTATGGTATCAACAGCTTTAACAACACCCAGGCCTCTTGTTCTTTATTGAGTGACCAGAGATTTAAGTGCCTACCAGCACTAAACTAGCAATCACTTGGACAAGCCTTTGGCACCCTTCCAAGAACTGGAAAAAAAAGAAATACTTGGCCTCAAGGGAAGTGCCACGTAAAGATATGTTTCTCAACTCATTCTAACAGCAAGACCACCTCACGGAACAAAGTTTGACCTCCGTCCCCCTCGGTGCAACCGGTCTGATTTCTCCGGCCGGGGGTCAAGGGCAGCCAGAGGGTGTTCCTATCTAGCCAGGAATGTTATGGAGCTCTGGAGCTGTTTTAAAGACTGGAAGCATTTGGGCATTTTCAAGTCAACTGGCCTTTTTCATTAAAGTTTTCATTTAAAGCCCCAACAGTGCCAGGAGTCTCCATTTTGCCTGTTTTTGGAGGCACCTGTAAGGTCTGGGAAAGTTTCCAATGTCTGTGAGCTGGAGAACATGAGAGGACCAGGAAATGACAGTAACATCTTTCTCTTCCTCAGCTTCTGCTGTGGGAGTCAATAACTGGTACTGATACACAGGACATCGATCTGCCTGTTCGGAGATAGGGAGGGAGTGGAGGAGAAATGAGGTAACGCTAAGTGTCATCCAAACTCTACGTATTGGAAAATCACTTGAAGGAAACTCCCTGCTCCCCTCCATAACACGTGGATCTGGCAGGGGTAACGAGCCTTCAGGAAGCGTTTCACTTACACCCTTTCTGGCTCAGTAAGGTCACGGATGTCGATGTTGAGGACTGAACGAGAACCAAGTCTGAGGTTTCTCTTTTCATTAACCTATTTCACAAAGGACCCTCCTGGGAAATCCAGAGACTCCGATGACAAGGTGAAAAAAAAGAAAAAGCAAGCTAACAACTTCTTCCAAAGACAAGTAGGGCTTCAATAAATTTCTACAACCTTACTGCCATTCAAGGCAAGACAAAGCCTCAAACAACAAATTATACTGGTGTCAGACGCCAGTTCACTGTCCCCTTTGTAACAACAGTGGCACTTGATTATTCTCTTTTAGTCCAAAACACTCATGAATTCTCCGTGATCTTTGTTTTCTGTTCTGGAGCCCAAATCCTCTAAGCTCTTCTCCTCATCTTAAACTCCAACAATCTCATTCTCTTCTCACCTGCGTGACAACAGGCATCGTCCATTCCACAAGTCTCTGACCTGCCCTGCAAAACTCACAGTCCCTTTTCTTTCCTACTTCAAAAAGAAAACAAAACAAAACAAAACAAAACAACAACAAAACACACAAACACCAACATAGCTATTTTTTTTTTTTTTTTACAGTGACCTGGAAACATTCAACTTTTCCACACTGCTGCGCAACAGCAGAATCTCTCCTTTTGGCTTCCCACCTCCTGCCCATTGCTGAGCCAGAAATCCCTCTCCCAAACCATATCTCAGAGCCATACGAACGACTTCTCGATCCCAATTTTTCCATCCCCTACACACACATCAATTTTCCATCCTGCCCTCCGTGCACCTCTCGGGATAATTCACCCATTCCCAAGAGAAAGCGTCAAGTTTCAGGGTCACATTCACACAGGTTGTCTGAACACTGAGGGTTGTTCACTGTACTCTTTGGATCTCAACTTCAGCGCCTGACATGCTACGGAGAGGAAAAGTCTCTTCCAGCTCCCATCTGACCTCCCCATAGCCCTCCTCTGGTCATCAAAGACTGGTGAGCCCAGCTCCCCAGCTGGGATGTTCACTGCTAACCTACCAATGCTTTTGTCAAAGAGGAGGCTCTATCACTTCTCTCCTCCCGTCTGAACGCTATTGCCCTCTAGTTACACTTCAGTGCTTTAAAAACATCTTTCTGAAACACTCTGCACAAGCCCCTTCTCATAGTGCTGATCCCAGCAGAACTGTCCCACCTTCTCATAGCCAGTTCCGCCTCCACCTGGTAATACTTGCAGCATTTTTTCCTCTTTATCTCCCCTTCTCCTCCCCATCACACAGCTCTTCACAGCATTTACTGTGCCTCCTTCCCTTAAGCTTCCGGGAATCCAGAAAAAAAAAAGCTGCTACTTCAAGACTGCGGATCATTTGGAAGAAATAAACTGCATAAATATACCCAATTCACAGGCACACCTTGGGAAAGGAGCTATTGGGAAACTTGAGCTTGGAAAAAAGGAGGCTGCAATGTCATTTTTACAGGCCACACAGGTAATGGGGCATATTAAAATATGTAAAATATATATTTTTCCATATTTTAACAGGATGGATTGAAAACAAAACGTTATTCCTAATGGGTGTGGTCAGACCAAAGCATTAGTCTCCATCATCCTCCCACTCCCATCCACTCACAGCAGGATGAAATCTAATCCAAAAAGCCTATATCCCTGCTCTTGCAGTATCAGATGGAAGCGGGGAAGGTAGGGGAGACACTTCTTACAGGGAGTAGGATGCCACTAAAGGAAACTCTTTTTTCCATACATTCATCTCACATGATGATTTCTACGGTCCATCTGTTTCCTGGCTCTTGAGCATCATTCATGAAGACTCCGGAGGCTCCTCAGGTATCTTCTCCCAGCTGGAAAGCTGCCCACGGCTGAGAGGGGTTTGGGGAGGCAGGGGGAAGGAGGAAGCAGATCTTGAAATTTGTACTGCATACAGAGCTCAAATCCTGGACACGAGAGGTTGATGGAGCCACCGAGTCCAGATAGAAGCAGCCAGTTAAGTTCCCTCTGTAGGTCTGGGATTTTTTTTTGTTGGTTTTTTTTTGTTGTTTTTTTTTTTCTTTCCTTTTCTTTTTTTTTTTTTTTTTTTTTCTTCTATTTTTTGCACTTTTGGAAGAGAATTGTTAAAATGCCAATTCTTGACATGACCAAGGACTCCGGAACAACGCATAAGAGCCTTTTCCCCTCCCCTCTGAAAGGCTGCTAGTTCCCCCCACCGAGGGCACTAGGACGCTGCTGAAAACGGCACAGAACTGGATGAGATTTCGGCTGATTTCACAATGGTGATGACACTGGTGGTGGCAACTTTGGTCGGGGTAATAGGCCCTCGCGCCACAGTACGAGCAAAGGTCTGGAGTGCTTCGTACTTGGAGCGCAAGGCGTCCAGCTCTAGCTTCATGCTGCTGTTTTCTCTGGCCAGCTTCTCCACCTCTTGCTGCAGCTCAACCCGCTGCCTCTCTAGCTCCTCTTTCTGAGTCACGCGCTTGATGCGGCAGCTGGCAGCGTAGCCCCGGTTCTTCAGCGTGCGCCTCCGCTGCTTCAGACGGATGACCTCCTCTTTGGTGAGACCCCTCAGGTGCTGGTTCAGCTCCCGTACGGACATTGACACGAGTTCATCGTCACTCAGCACTGGGGCATTCTCTCCTGACTCCTCCTTTACCTGCAAATACCAACAGCACAGGGGTAGCAGCAACCCTACGGGAACAGACATTCTGGACAGCAAAAAGAGACAGGCCACCCCGCAGCAGTGTGACACCCCAACCTGGAAAACACCCCTGAAGCACTGTAGAGAACACATGCTCCACTAAGACATCTGGGTAAAACATGGCAGAGATCTCAGCACTGATGTTGTCTGGGTTTGAGCGACCCTCTTAAATCAGTGAAAGTACTAAACCTTACACACCTGGTGTGAACTAAACAATAAGAGTTTTAAGGAGATGAACGTAATACAGACCGAAGCCCTTTGTGTTCCTTCATCAGAACCCAGAATTCATACTGAGTGCTAATGATGACACCTTTTCCCAGCATTATGCTGGGACACCAGTGCAGCACCTCCAAAGCAGAACAGCCACTTGTACGCAGTGTTTAATTCAGCATTTTGTGGCTTTTCGTTGAAGCCTGCTCATCCAAGTAGTGAACAAAACCAACCCTGCTTGGCTTCAAGGACCACAGCTTGATTTGGTTTTCCTGGTGCACAGGCCAGACTCTGAAGTTAAATGAGAAAGACACCAATGCCTTGTGTCTTTTTCTCAAGCAGGTTTGCTGCCACAATTATTTTCAGAACCTTTAAGATATAATCCTTTTGTCTCTTCAGAGACTGCAGGACATATAGAACGATGAGCTAAGACACCGGAAAGAAACTCCAACAATGCACGCACAACCCATGCATAGATTGCCACCAAGCCGGTACGTCTGAGGCATTTACTGTCTCATAGATCTGAGAGACACCAGCTGGACACATCCCTTCCCCAGTGCCTCCCAGTCCTGAGAGTAGAAGTACTTCATTGATGGGCCTGGGAGCACTGGTTTCAGGATGCTGCCAGTAACTGCAATAGTCAAAAGTCTCTTGGATAGCAGCTGAGATACTCTAGCCTTCATGCCATCCGAGTGACTTTAGACTTCTTTCTGTGTATCACCGGTATTCTTCTACCCTAACCTTTCGTGTAGAGAGTGGAAAATTGTACCGGCACCACTTTGTAAGAGTCTCTCAGAATGAAAAAGAACAGTCACATACAACCGACCTCGCACGCAGCACGGTTCTGTGACAGCCTCCCCTGCCACCCAGCATCGCCCACTCAGCTTTCTTCCCTACCTTTAATGCCTTGTTCGGTTTGGGATTAGTCGTCATAACCTGAGCACAGTCTTCCGGACAAAACTGCTCAGAAATTGCAACTGGAAAAACAAAACGAGATTTTTGGGTTACAGTAGTCTCAGAGATGGAAGGTAGGAAGAAGATACCCAACACATGGTCCAAACCCCCAACTCAACCACCATTAAAAGAAACAATCACACAGCTAAGACTGGGCTGGATTCAGAGATCAGCTTACCCCATCCAGATACAATAAAGAGAAATTTGTGTTGACAAGTGCATTGCTTTTTACTGCTAAAGACCTCAAATTTTGCTACGAACTACACTCAGATTAAGCAGGGAAGACAGGGCAGGGAGCGGGGAAAGGACACCAGCTCCCATCTGTAAACAACAGTTACGCTAAGCACCACACAGCGCCGTGCAGCATGCCACCCCTTCGCAAGGGGAGCGCGGAGTGCGGCCTCCCAGGCCCAGTCACTTGCTCACCTCCCTCCAAAGGAATCCCAGACGCGCAGAATGGCCTATTAGGGACTGAATTAAGAGTTACCTCCGCTCATAAAAGGCACTGAAAAGCCACAAGACAACAACTCCCTTCATTCTTATTTTGATTATTATTAACCCGGCTCGAAATTGAATCAGCAACCCAGAAAGAAGCTGCCTCATTTGTAACCTGCTTCCAGTGCCGTCCCCACCCAAAGGAGACGCTACCAGAAAACCCAAACAACAGAAACAAAAGCCCCCCGATAACAAAGCAGGGCAGGAGTTTGCCTCTCCCAAGGCACCAAGACTGTTGTTCCCCCATCCTCTCCGCCCCGGGCTGCGAGAGCTGACCTGCCTGCTATTTCTAGTGACACGGAGGCACATCCACCGACAGAGACCGTCCCCTGCCGAGCCGCTGCCCTTCACTCTCACCTTAGCCGGCGGACTACACCCCTTCGACCAGCGCCTTGCAGAAAATCCACCTGCCCGCACCTCCACCCCGACCCTTCGCCCCGCGGTGACGGCAGCACGGCGGACCTCCGGGTACCTACCACGAGGGAGGTGACCGCAGCCGTGCCACCATCACAGCCTCTGCCTATCGCTCCCCGGTGGGGAGGGCGCGAGGCGCCAGGGTCCCCCCCCCCCCCCGGCTTCGAGGGTTGCACACCCAGCCGCACCGCAGAGCGCGCAGCCCGTCTGGCGGGAGTCCTCTCTCTTTCTCTCTTCCCCCCCCCTCCTCCCCAACTCCAGCCCAGCCCAAACCCTCCCCATTTCCACGTCTGCATCGTGTCACACATCCTAATCATTCATGAAAAATCCAGCCAAAGCATCCCAAGCATGATTCCCTTCTGATAGTTGCCATGGTGACCTTGGGAAAGTAGCCAACCCGGAGACAGTCGCCATGGAAACAGAGAAGCCCAAAAGCAATAATGACTTCAGGTCATGTCTGTGCAAAGACATCACGAGGTCGTCGGAGAGTAAACAAACTCATTCATATCTGCAAACAGGGGGTGAAGGGATTCAAGGGGGTGCAAAGGTGGGGTGCAGGGACCAGTGGGAGCCGTGTGGGTGAAGGTGCTGGCTCAGCCCGCGCTGCTGTCACTTGAATTTTATCAGTCAAGACACCTCATCACCACACGACTTACGTAAAAATCAAGATGAAGAGCATGGGGGGGGGGGGGGGGGGGGGAAAAACCCCGTAAGTGCAAAGCTGTGAGATACTATCCTAGATATTAGGGAGTGTATTTAGGCGCCTCCTCTATTTTTAAGACCGAGACAGCACAGCTTTCCATGTCTGGAGGAGGGACAAGGACAGCCGCACAGCGGACGAGCCAAGATGCTCCGTGATGAATGGACCACTTACAGCAACTGGTGTGTGCTGCGTTTTCTAGAGCATCACCAAGTCCTTCCCTCAGCTCCTCCGGCTCCGAACCCCACCCTCAGCACACCTCCAGCAGCCCCTGCCTCACCGGGGCCACCAGAGCGAGCAGGGCACAGGGCAGGGGGGCAAGTCCCAGCCCCCAGCAGCCGCCTCCAAGGGATGGGGATGCGCCTGGCCTCCGGCTGCTGCCCCACTGCGCGTTCTGCACGGGGGCTGACTGCAGGCAGGACCTCCTGCGAGCACAGGCACCTCTTCGGAGCCCAGCACTGCCCTTTCGCCATCCATCGCTTCCCCTCCGCGCCGGGCGTTCGCTGCCCACCCCTACCTCCAGGCCGGAGGCGCAGACGTAGGCGCTAGCACGGAGGAGGAAGGAAAAAGCTCCTCGTCTCGGCCAAACGGTCCCGGCGAGTTCAGGAGAGCAGAGGAGCTGCCAGTGCGTAAAGGAAAGGGCCGGCAGCCCCCTCCCTGCAGACGCACAGCGCCGCGGGCCGCGCAGGCAGTTGGTGCCATAGTTATGCAGTGAGTCACCAGCTGTTTACAGAGTTTGAGAGCTCACATTCCCACAGCATCAGAAACTCTTCCTTCCCTCGGCATCCCCCCCCTCCCTCGCCGCCCCCATCCCTACAAGGAAAGGGGCACGCTGCCGTCCCGCTGGCGGCACTCCGCGCTGCTAAAACCGGAAAAGGAAAGTCAAAAAGGAGGGGGAGGCCGACGACAGACCCGTCACACCCACCAATTACACAAAAAGCCTTTTGATCCTCACCCAGCGTGTCTTCAAAGCGCTTTCTACGCCAGCCGATGGAAAAACTGAACAGGGCTGGTTGGCTGCGTGGAGATGGAAAGAAATGTAAAATATCGTGGAAAACAAGAGCCGAGGGGGGAAGCTGCCTTCGGTGGGGGTCAGCGTGCAGGCTCACCTGCCACCGTGAGCAATGCTGTGGCTCCACATGCCGAAATCCCTTCTGGTCACCTGTTGGTCCCTGTCGCCAAAGCAGCAACTCCTTACCCGGCACATTCCTTGGGGGACAGCACAGACGCCCTCACGCTCTGGTGCTGCGTGCCCATCTCCCCCTGCACACCAAAGCACCCCAGCAGCCCTCCGAGATGGGCTGGGATCCATCCTACTGCACCAGGGGTGATGTGCCAGAGCCGCTGCTAGCACAGAGATGAGCAAGGAGGTTCAGGGCACCGTCAGGAATAGTGATGCCGGGCCCCCTTCAAACAAGGGTGGGAGATTGGGGTCTACCCCGACCCCAAGGGCAAGATTTGGGAGTGCAAGTAGAAACACTCAACCAGGCTCAAATCTCACTCTCAGACACATGTGCCAGAGAAAGTCTTATCTCTGCACTAGGTACACCCGCAGGTGTGGTCCAGGCTCCACTCGAAACTGATACAACAACACTCGCAACCCTCACCAACAGTCGTCCAGGGCCTCGGGCTCCATCTCCATCTCCACACCTACAAAATCCTTCCCATCGGGACTATTTGGGACTATTCAGCTACCAACAACAAGCAACTAAAATCACCACGGCATCTCCCACAGCTAGAGGGCAAAACCCCACAACAAAATCATAAACCATCCTGCAAACATGTCATATTTAGCAGCGTTCCCTAAACATGCTGCAGAGGGGTATTCTGGGACCCTGCCTGTGATTTGATTATTAGAACCCTTTTAGTCTTTACCCTATTCCTGCCCTTCTTTTCTTAATTGCGCTTGCTGCATCATGTCTAAAATTAGGAGCTCAGCTTTTTGGAACGAGGACCGCATTACATCTCTATTCTGTAAGCAGTACAACACACTTCGAACTCTACATAAATAAAGTGGCGAGTAGTAATATACCAACTGTAAGGGGCAAAGGCTTTTCCAGTACAGCTCCATGCTTGTATTTAAAGCAAGTGTTTTGACTGTGGGTTACATAAAGAGCCCTTGTAATTCTGCAATAAAGTTACCCATTGACAGCCTTGCCAATGCCCTTTCCCCATCTCAGACTAATTCTATGCCTCTTGCAGCATCCTCCCGAAAACCTGGAGGTCTCCAGCTGATAGCCCGAGCCTGATGGTCTCAACCTGGACCATCTAGAGATGGCCAGTTCCTTTGCTTTGAAAGGGGAAGACAGGACCAAGCCTGACTTCAGCAGAGGTAGGACAGAGCTCTCCACACAAGGCTTGCAATTAATAAAGAAAACATGCCAGAATGACATTTCAGACTTTCCACGCTACAGGGCTTTCAAAGCACGTTACACATTAAGGAATTACTATAAAGTCACTGCCGACACCCAACAACTGCGGATGAACTCGAATTTTAAAACTCTTTCTACACTGAAAGACAACCCTGGCCAGAACATGAGTGCCTGGCAGACAGCCCTGCTGGTGTTTAGCTTCCATCCTCAGACACGTACAGCAAACTGAAAACATGCAACCCTCACCGTCAGCCAGGCCAGCCACGACTTCCAGAGGGCAGAAAAACAGCATAAGGTTCAAGCAGCCATGGGGATCTCTGCCATCGCATCTCGATTCAGCACTGACAGTTACGCAGGGAATACCCTACTCATTCCCAAATGCGGCGATTTAATTCCCAGGCAGGTGCTTTAGTTAAATTTCTCATTTATCCGCAAGTTATCCCCAGCTCCGGAGCACTAGCCAAACGGATGTGCCTACCAAGGATAACATCTGAGCTGACAGGTGAAGGGAACTACAGATGCTTAAATCTTCGTCGCCGTGCCACTGCCGCTCGGAGGCACGACACGGACTTCCAGCACGTTGCAGCATGGTAGGCAGAGCACCATCCCCCTCCCCACCATTCAAGAAGCCATTCTCCTGCTCTGACAATCTTCACACATCCTGTAAGGCAGACTGACGCTTGTCACTCATTTGTAATGAGAGCGGGGAGGGACGGGCTGATGGTGTGAATCAGAGAGTAGAAGCATATGCGAGGCAATATATTTGACATGAAGAGAGAGAAGACACAAGGAGGGGGTGAGTCACTGTTTACTGTTCTAGAGCAGCTCCACGCAGCCCTCGCCCAGCTGGCCAGCTTTCCATTTCCCTTATGGATCGGAACCAGAATCCAGCAGCAAAGAGGAGATTCAGGAACCTTTAGAGCGCATTTGAGAGCTGCCAGGACACAGCTCTCTTGAGGCGCTCTCTGGGGAAGCCTGGACACGGATCAGACAGTCTTCAGTGGTTTGGTAAACAACCTAGTCAGATGCTGCAGAGAGCCTGTGGTTAGGGAGCAGAGGATACGGAGCACCAGGAGGGTACGGTTGTGTGTCACCTCAATCTTCATGGAGGAGGTGGCTGAAGGGGAAAGGTGTGCGGCAGCCAGCCCCGGTACTGACAAGCAAACAGCACTGTTTCCATCACGCGCTTATAAAATGCGGTGACAGAGCTACACCAGAATTACACCTCAGCACCGCTAGCCCAGAGATGCATCTCCTCCAGCCAGCCAAGCAGAACCACTGAGCAACAAAGAACTTGCTCAGACACACAGTCGGATCCTGGGGCAGAGCTGGGATTGGGATTCCTAACTTCACTGCTCCTGACCCCACGTGCCAGCCATCGAGTCGGACATCTTCACCAACTGCTAATAATGGAACATAACAACATCGCTATTCAGGGTCCTGCAATACTGCAAAGCAGTGGGATTTGCTACACAACCTGTTCCTCTGCTCGGGAGCTTAGTGGCAGGGCAATCGCTCTCATTACTGCCTTTCCCCCCCCTCCTAGTTCTTGTGTTGATGGTCACAGAGCACTGCATCGCTTGTGCTTGCTTCATGCTTGGAAGGCTCTCTGCCCGAGTTTGAAGATAGCCTGAAACAATAGCTCAGACAGAAGTGGAAACTGCCTGTTCATCTCTACAGGGTGCTGAGCCTGACACTTCCTGATAATTGAAAGTGCTAGCACCGCTCAAGTATTTCACAGCTGGATGTTTACAAAAATGATCAGCAAGAGAGCTTATCCCACAAACCCTGACTGCTGCGGGGGCCAGCGCTCCCAGCTGTCCTTTCTTCGCTTCCCAAACATCTCACACAGCTAGAGATTTTCAATACCAAGTTCCGCAGCACATTCCACACCATTAATCATCTTCCAATGTTGATGGAAATAAGAGCGTGTCAAACTGATCTGTATTTTTCCCTTTCAGGAGGCACACAGTGGTACCGAACTCCTTGCTGCAACAGATTGCTGAGACAGGCGATGGCACAGAAATGACATAAAACATGACAAAGCACGCTTGCCCTTGACAGGCAAGCAAAATAAAAAGAGCTAACAAATTTCTGCCTCTGGTTCAGAAACGCTTGTGAAGAGGGGGGGCAAGCCTGGCGTAACGCAGCCGGTAATGCAGCTCAGGCACAAAGCCCTGACAACCCCCGAGCCTGCAGAAGCGGGCAGGGTGTCCTGACGGCAAGAGTCACCGCACGCCCCGATCCGGAGGCCATCGCCCCGTTGCCGCCGGCCCGGCGAGTAGGAGCAGAGTTAACTGCGGGGCCGCGCAGCCCTGCACGCTGCCATTGGGCAACCGCGGCGTCCATCACCTCTAGGAAGTGACTGCACGAGGAAGGCTTCTCGGCAGGCAGCTCAGCGTACACACGGAAGGAGAGAGGGGAAAAGCGGAGGAACGCGCGACCCTTGTCGTCAGTGCGAAAAAAAATCACAAGGTAAATTCATTCGCTGCTCCAACCCAGAGAGCACCAGGGCGCAACGCGCCGGGCTGGGGCACGGGGCTGCGCTCCTCGACAGACAGGGCTCACACAGACTGAAAGTGCAAGAAAAACGCGTGCAGCTTTCCGGGGGAAACACTTTCCTCTTACCAGCTCCCCCCGCCCTCCGTGGTCCCAGCTCAGCTCTAGGACTACGCTGGTGAAGGAGGGGGCGGCCAGGCAAAAGCAAAAATGGAGGCCTTTCCCTTTTCTGTAACAACTTTGCCCAAAGGGGGCTCGTTCCTAATTTGAGACCTCATGGCCTGCTTTTGGCAGAATCTGTGAAATAAATCCTCCGCGGAGTAGCCCGCAAGGGAGGGGAGCAGGCTCTCAGCCTGAGGAAGAGGAGGAGGAAGAAATTCTTTCTCAAACAGACCTGACACTCTGTGAGAGTTTGGAGATCTCTGTTCCCCTCGCTCACGGCCTGGATGTTTCCCCAGTTTATGCCACCGCGTTCACCGGGAGCTCGGAAGAGGTTCCCCCACCCACCCCACTTCTGACTAAATCCCCAAACCGTCCCGCGCCCACCAGACAGTCACGCGGCAGCACCCGCTCCCCGAACGTCACCGTCCCCTCTCCTCCCACCGGCACGTCCTTGGGTGGCCACAGAGCACCCCATTTTCAGGGCCTCCCCCCTGCACACACATTCCTTCTGCCAGCTCCAGGACCAGCCCGAACACACCACACACCTCTCCCTTTTCTGACCCAAAAAGGCGGCATGCTCGGGGGAGATAAGCCCCTCTCCATCAGCCCTGACCCCACCAGTCCATCCGACGGGGAGCGGGGAGCCCGGCCGGCGTTTCCCAGTGGCGGCTGCTCCCTCCCGATAACGAGGGGCAGAGAGCGGCTCACCGAGGCCGCCGCCACGCTGCCCGGCACCGGCTGCGCCCCGGCTCCCTCCGTACTACAAAACCAACTATTTTTAGACGGCGGAGAGCGCGGCGTCACAACAGGTTTCCTCGCATGTATTTTAAGAACCATTCAAAAACAGAGGCAGGCTGCGCGCTCATCCTTGGGGGAGGGGGTAGGGGGGGCGTGTGTGGGGGGGAAATAAAAATAATAACAAGAGAGAGGCAAGCATCGCCCAGGCGCAAACCGGGCGTCCCCTTCCGAGGGGGACCCCGAGCCCCGGGGGGAGCCGCCGACCCCGTCCCGCCAGGGACTGTGCGACGGCGGCCCCGCGGCGGGGGGAGGTGTGACGGCGGGGCCCACCGAGCCACCGCCCCGCCGCGGCTCCCCGGGGCGGCCGGGCCGAGGGGTATCGCTTCCCGCCCCCACCCCACCCCAAAACGCCGCGGGGGTGTGGGGGGGGTGTGGGGGGTGGCCGCCCCGCCGGGCCCCACGTGCGCGCCGCCCGGCCCGGTGCGAGGGGCGGCGGCACCACGTGCCCGGCGCGGTGGTGACTCAGCACTTTTCCCTCAGCCGCCCCGCCCGCCCAGCGCCCAACCGGACACGGCCGGACCCGACTGGACCGCACCGAACCGCGCCCCCCCCTCCCCCCCCCCCCCCTCCCCCTCCCCGAATCGGTGGCACTGACCGCTCCCCCGCCGCCCCCCCCACCCCCGAGCCTTACCCTCCCCCCCCCCCTCCCCACACACCCCCCCCCCCCCCCCCCCCCACACACACACACCCCCCGCGCACCGGGCGGCTCCTCCTCACCTGCGTGCCGGCGGGAGCGCGCGCGCGCGCCCGGGGCGGGGGCGGCGGCGGGGAGGGGAGGGGGGGGAGTGGCGACGGCGGCGGCGGCCGGGGGGGTCGCGGTCGGTGCGCGGTTCCCTCCCTCCCTCCCTCCCTCCACTGCCAGCGAGTCCCGCGGACAACAACAAGCGCGGGGCGGCCCCCTCCCCCCCGCCGCGCCGCCGACCAACCAGCGCCCCCGCCGCTTCCGGCATGGCGCGTCACGCCGCGCGTCACCCCCCTCCCGGCCACGCCCCCTCCCCCGACCACGCCCGGCGCGGTTCATTCATGGGGAAGGGCGCGGGGAAGGGGGAGGGGCGTCGACTGGCGTCACGTAACCACCGCCCCCCCCCGCCCTCCGCTGTGTGCAGCGCCGAGCACCGCGCCCCGGGGGCTCTCCCCAAATCCAGCATCCCCCCCCCCGGAGCAGCAGGGATGGATAGATGGATGGGTGGATTTGGAGGGGGGGGGGGTGGGTGCGCGGCGTGGCCTTGAGGTTTTGCACCCTCACGCGTGGGTGGGTCGGGGCAGGCAGCAGGGGAGCGAGTCCTGTGAGCACCGTGAGGCTCTCGGGGGTGCTCAGGAGCTTTGTTGGTCCCTGGGCTGCATGAGGCGGCCGCTGGAAGGGCTCGCCGGTCACCGGGCCGGCCAGCATCCCCCAGCACTGGGTCACCCCACAGCACTGGAGCCCCCCCCAAGTGCTGCAGCAGGGCCAAATCCTGCCCCAGGGCCTGATCCTGAGTCCCGTCCTTTCTCTTTCCTTATGCAATTGCGAGAGCTGCTAGCACAACGAAACGCTTCTGACCCCAATGGTGTGAGCAGTGTTTTGGACCCTGGGAGCATCCAACAATGATGAAAATGCATCCAAAAAATGTAATAACACAGGCGGTTGATGAAACCCAACTGCCTCCATTGGAAATGGGCTCCCTTTGATTTGTTTGCATGTTTGTAACTATGTTAGAAAGTCTGTGTCAGCCCTGTGCAATTTATGCTTTCAAGCCTTGGGGCCAAATATCCTCATTGGAGCAGATCTGAAGGCCGTAGTTGAGGCTTTGAGTAAGATCCTGTCTTTCGCAGGGCAGGGGGTTGTGTCACCTGAAATTCTGTTTCTGGGTGAGTTGTCCTGGTCACAACAACTCTTACTTTTTGTTTTCATTCCCTGGGGAAAGCAATTCTGCTCCAAAGGTCTGTTGTCCTTTGCTGCTGACCTTTAGACTGTAGTGGCTTTTGATAGTAAACAATGAGCAGCTCTCAAGTCCCCCCGGGTGGGAAAGCCTGGGCAGAGAGGGTGCAATTGTATACACTTGTTAACCAGACAAACAGGAGTGCATGGGAGAAAGGACCTCTGGTGATAACCTGCATGGGAAAAGAGCTTTGTTTTGGAAAGTGTGGGGTTTTGTGGGTCTAGCCCACCCACCATGTGTCAAAAGACAACGGCATCATGATTCCCTGAAGCCATGGTGCAGGATTCAGCACAGGCACCTCTTTCATGCTGCTTTGGGTAAAGTGCTCTCATCCTAAAAAGGGGGCAGAGATATTAATACTCTGGGTTTTGCAACCCTGTGTGTATCCAGGTTTGGGGAAAACCTCAAAAATCACTAATCTCCCATATTCTCCACCTTGGGACTTTAAAACAGCATTGAGTGCAGATACATGTATTAAAAAAAAAAAAAAAAACAAAACAAAAAAACCCACACAAACTAGAGGAGCAAGCAGCTGAGAAGTCACAGGAGAGGCGTGTGTGGAGGCGCTGCTACTAGAGAGGAGCGGTAGGAACTGAGCGTCTTGTAGGGTTTTTACGGTGGCGCAGGCAGAGCTGCAGCAGCTGGGAGCCCTGCCTGCTGCCTGCTGCCTGCTGCCCGCAGCCACAATGTCAAGAGGAGGCACATGTATGTAAGCGCCTGGCATGGCTGGAGCGGGACCCAGGCAGGCTCGGCAGGGGGGTCCCGGGGTGCAGTGCCCCCCTATGCCAGGCTGGGGACATCCCAGCTGCAGGGACTGGCTGTCCCCTCCCCCCAAATGCCACTGCTGCAGGGTGACATCGCAGGGCGGCCTGGCATGAGCATGTGTGCATGGGCTGGTGGCGTGCAGAGGTCCCCGGGGTTTGCATGATGGTGCTGGCTGGCCACGGCGGGTGGGTGCTGCTGGCCACGGCGGGTGGGTGCTGCTGGCCATGGTGGGTGGGTGCTGCCACCCACGCCGGGGGGAAGCGACCGGTGATTGCATAAGGCTGAGGTGCTGCGTGGGGCAGGTGCTGCCGCTCAGGGGTGGCTTCGGAGCCAAGGCCCTGGCAGATTGAGCCATTTTGGTGCTGGAGCTGGGGGAGGGCTGCTGGGGAATAAAATCTGCTTTTGCGGGGAGAGCCGTTTTGCTGAGCTTTTACAGACTGCAGAGCGGAGGTGAGCAGGGTCTGAGTGCCTGTGGCTTCGACAGGAGATGGATAGAAGAAAGTTGTGTCTTCTTATTTAAGATGCTGAGGTTGCTCCTTGCACTCAGCAGGAGCATGGGGGTCTCCTTTGCTTACAGTCCTGGAGACATTTGCCTGAGAAGTTGTTAAAATCAGATTTTATCAGTGGGAGGCAAAGACTGACAGCATATTCCCTGCCATCCCTTGCCCAGCCCTCCCTGGGACTAAAACCTCTGACTCAGGGCTTTGGGCAATGGCAGAGGATGCTCAGAGCAGAGGATGCTCTGCACCTGAGTCGCAGCTCCCAGCACCACAGCTCTCTTCCCATGGACAGAGGGAGCTCGGTTTTGCTTGCAGCTTCCAGAAACACTGCAGCCCATAAATTCAAACCTGGGAAAAATTCCCTCAGAGGCCACTCTGCCACCTCCATGAGAGCAGGTGGGGCTCAGGTGCTTTGTCCCTTGGGGCTTGTGGAGAGTCCTGTGGCAGTGTCTCCCCTCATTCCTGCAGGGTCAGGACCACCCGACCCTGGCAAAGCCATCCTTTGCCAAGTTTGCTGCGTGCATTTTAGCCGAGGGCATGGACATCATGGTGCAGGGTGCCAAGGTGGGCAGGCTCTGCCTGACCCATGGGCACCGGGAGTGGGGAAACCATCCGCAAGTCTTGAGCCAGTTCTCTCCCCTCCAACTCCTTCACACCTGCCTCCATCTCCCCCCACTCCAGCACCAGGACAATGAAGTCATACCAGAAGCTGACGACAGCAGTGCCACAGCCGGCGGCATGCCAGGTGGAAGAGGAAGGGGCCACCCCGATGCCCACCGGCCGCGGGAAGCTGGCCCCGTGGTGGGTGGGCAGCGGGCTGCTGGTGGCCGCTGTGCTGCTGAGTGCTGTCACCGTCTGGGTGCTGCGGCAAGTATCGGGGAGCTGGCCTGGACCCATGCCACCCCCCAAATGTCTCCTGGTACCTGAAAGCCACCGCTTTGATTGCTACCCCGAGCGGCACGTGGTGGTGACCCGAGAGCTCTGCGAAAACCGGGGGTGCTGCTTCATCGAGAGGCCCTCGCCGGCAGCGGGCAAACGGGGGGTGCCCTGGTGCTTCTACCCCCCTGATTTCCCCAGCTACACCCTGGAGAGCCTCAACCAGACAGCGCTGGGCATGGTGGGGTTGCTGGTGCGGAGGGAGAAGGCCTATTACCCCCAGGACATCATGAAGCTAAGGCTGGATGTGAAATTTGAGACTGACACGCGGCTACACATCAAGGTGAGCTTCCCACTGACTGCCCTCCAGGGCTTGTGACTTCACTTCTGCACCCTCCATCCCATAGGTGACCGTCCCCTGCTCAGACCAAGTCTGGAAGCTACTGTGCTCCAGGCATGCCTGTATGTGGCCAAGGAGCATCTCCAACCCTTTGGTCTCTTGCTTTGCTGGTCTTTAAAGCGTGTTTTCTCCCTTTCACAGATAACTGATGTGGCCAACCCACGCTACGAGGTTCCCCTTGAAGTTCCCCAGGCAACGAAGAGAGCAGAAAACCCCATCTACAGCCTGGACTTCTCCCGGGACCCCTTTGGGGTACTGCTGCGGCGCAGGGCGACAGGGGCAGTGCTGTAAGAACACATCTCCTCCTCATCCCACAGCGGGTTGGGGGAAAGATCATCCCACCCTAGGCAGGCTCCAGCATGCTTTCTGGGGAGTTTTCCTTAGGGAAAACCATGCTGTGGGATCTCCAGACAATAATTACTCTTCATCTTCCCAGCAGTGCTCACATGAGGATGTGGCAGCACATGGCTTCCCAGCCTCATGGGCAGAATATGTACTTTCTGTGGCCATGGCAGGGCTGGGTGGGATCAGCACCTCTCCAAAAACCTCCCAGCGCCCTAATTCTTCACCAGGTCCTACAGTAGCCAAACACTGTGCAGGTCCCCAGCATGTCACCAATAAGGGACCTGGTGGCTCAGGGAAACGGCCACTGAAGCGTTGTGGCTTTGCCTGTTTCACCCTGCTTTTGGGTTTCCCCGGCTGTCCAAGCTATTTGGGGCACCCACAGCTCCAGGCTTTTTGTGGAAAAGGACTGCGGGTGGTTTTACCGTGCTGCTTTCAGTCACCTCCATGGCTTTGCACACACTAAGCTGTTGGTGAGCACCAACGGCTGATCAATGTATGGCCAGGGTGTTTTAGGATCCCATCATTTCCTTCTCCTTCCCGAATGCCGGTGCCTGTGATCTGTCATTTACTTGAGAGCTACTTATCAGCAACAACAGGCTGAGAAACCCCACCAGCGTATCGCCTCGGTGGTTAATAATAACCTGTGTGGAAACTTCTGGTGTCAAAGGAAAGGCTGTGCTGCGCTGGCTCAGGCTGCTTCAGGCTCAGGCTGTGCCTTGCATCCAGCCAGACCTAAATTTTCCACCTGGGCCAAAGTGTTGGGGCTGGATGCAGGGTGGGACGTATACTGCTGTGCTGGCCCTTGGGATGCTTTGAGAGGGAAGGGGTAAATTGCTGATGGGCAGATGGATTCTAGTGGATCCCAGCATCGCCTTTTGACCCTCTCTCTCCCTCGGTGTCACCTTGGCAGGCTCAACACCACTGTGGCCCCCTTAATCTTCGCTGACCAGTTTCTCCAAATATCCACATCGCTCCCGTCCAGGTTTCTCTACGGGCTGGGGGAGCACCGCAGCACCCTCCTGCACAGCCTGGACTGGAACACCCTCACGCTGTGGGCCCGGGACGTCTCTCCCACGGTACCATCTCCCCCTCCCCACGGGGTTGGAGGGAGCGAGGATGGGGCTACCGCTCTCCAGTGCATTGGACAAACTCTGTGAAAACATGACGGGGGGGCGGGCAGCAGCACTGGGAGAGGCAAGGGGTGGTCAAGGCTGACGGGCAGATATGTGCCGAGGAGGATTTCAGAGCAATTGCAAAACACTTTTGGCACTTCAAGGGCCCTGGGTGTTTTCAGCTCCACCCTGCTGCTCCTGCAACAGGTTGTGGCAAGGCAGGTTTCCCCTCGCCCAACCCAGCCCCCTGAGCTGCAAAGAAGGAGCCTCCTGTGGCCTTCAGCACCAGCTTCTAAACCATCCTCATCCCTCACCTTGTCCTCCATGGAGGGTGACAGATGCCTGGTTGGGTGTTGGCAGCAGATGCAACTCGGGGCCATTTATTTGCCCCCATTGAAGTGAGGCTCTCCAGCTTTGCCCGGAGCTGCTCTCTCACCCGGCACCTTATATTTGCAGGAATCTTTCAACCTCTATGGTGCTCACCCCTTCTACCTGATGATGGAGGAGGGTGGAGATGCTCATGGGGTTTTCCTCCTCAACAGCAATGCGATGGGTAGGTGTCCTGGGGGACCCTGGGCCAGCTTGTCCCTGGAGGAGGACCTGGCAGGTGGGGACAGATGGGATCTGCCAGAACAGCCGGTTCGGGAACTTGGGGCGAGAGGAAGCCGTAAAAGGGAAAGATGTGGTTTGATGGCTCCGTTATTGAGCGTAGCCATCTGTTTCCTGGCTACAGCGAGGCTCTTTAGCAACTGCCGAGCAGTTTAACCACATGCCCAGCTGCCAAGTTGCTGTTGGAAAAGCAAGTCCCTTGCGTGCGGGTCTGTGCCCATTCCCCCTCCACCCAAAACAGCCTTGCCCCCAGGCCCAGCGGCGTGGCATGGCTGGGGCGCAGCCGGGGATGCCATCTGCCACCCGCGCTCTTCCCAGTTGAGCTGTGCTGGCTGCGGCCATGGGATCCGCCCGTGTGTGCCAGCTGAGAACACAGCAGCTCCTGCGGGCTCCTGCCATGTCAGGGATGGCACCGGCGACCACCCGTCCCTCTCAGCAGTGGCCACTTGCAGCCAGCTGGGATGATGCTGCACATGCCGGGGCTCTGCTGCACTTGGCTTTATTGCAGCGATGCTCCCAAGGAGGAGCTCACAGGAGATGCAACCACCTGAGCTGAGGTTCGAGGGCTCATTTGCATGAAAAGCCCTTCCCAGGAAAGCCCCTGCTCCCACATGATCATTTGTACAAGTAGCTCTTGATTCATGTAGAAGATTTTGGGGGAGGACATGAAAGAAAGCCTGGCATGTGCTTGGTCTTTAAGTGGAAGCTGGGAGAACGGTGCAGCTTGGGGCTTAAAGACCAAATTTTTAAGATAGCAAGCTCTCTCCTCTTGTAAACCAGCAATCTCCCTGGGCTGTGTTGATTTAAGCCTCCAGACACCTACTTAGCATCCACCAAGTGCAAGGCAGGGATTTCTCTATTCCCATGCTGGAGGCTGAGCATTGCCTGAGGTGCTGCCTGGTCCCTGGTGTGAGGGTCAGGATCAGGGGGTTGTTCCCCAGTTGTCACTGTCTTTTTCTTTTCCCTCTGCCCCCAAAAGAGGTGGCCCTGCAGCCTGCTCCGGGCCTGACCTGGAGGACCATCGGGGGGGTTCTGGATTTTTACATCTTCCTGGGGCCTGATCCCAACATGGTCATCCAGCAGTACCAGCAGGTGATAGGTAAGTGTCTGTACCCCAACGTGGCCATCTGTGGGCACCTTCCCCATGCTCCCATCCCTGTCTCACCCCAGCTTCACCACTGTCCCCAGACCTCCCAGCACATCAGGGGTCAGCAATCACCTCCTTTTCCTCCCCTCCCCTTCCCATTCTTTTGAGAAGCCGCTGTTGTCCCAGGATACCCCACCCATGTCCCTGCTCTCCCTCTGCAGGTTTCCCAGCCATGCCACCCCTCTGGGCGCTCGGCTTCCACCTCTGCCGCTGGGGCTACGGATCCAGCAATGAGACCTGGCAGACTGTGAGAGCAATGAGGAACTACCAGATCCCCCAGGTAACCCCTAAGACCTGTGGAAGGGGTGTCCGGGCTCCGTCACCCATCCCTGAGCCTCTGTCCCGCAGGATGCGCAGTGGAATGACATCGATTATATGGATGGGTACCGGGACTTCACCTTTGATCCCCAGAAATTTGCCTCCCTCCCTTCACTGGTAGAAGACCTCCACAAACACGGGCAGCGCTACGTTATGATCTTGGTATTCAACCTCCTCTCCCCCTGTGCAGACTTTGCTGCAGAGCCAGGATGTAAGACAGAGGTGTAAGGGAAGCTCATGGTCCCAGCTGATCGTCCCCAGCCCTGGGGACTTTTAGCCGAGGCTGGTCCTCAGTGCTGGGCAGGCAGCCACTGGAAATAACCCTAATGCAGGGACTGTGGAAACACAGGCCAGGTTCTTGTGCTGTGCTCCTGTCTGCTGCAGTACAGAGATGCCCCTGTCCCCTGTGGGTGAAAGAATGGTGGAACTGTGGGTCAGGCTGGTTAACTTGCAGGTGCTCAGCTCGGGTGCCCCCACGTCCCCACGAGGATTGGGATCTCGTGACCCATCTGTGAGCTCCCTTCTTCCCCCTGCAAAGAAAAGGGGTGTGGGTTCTGCTTGCTGGGAGAGGTGGGGACCAGGGGGTCCTAGGGAAGGAAAGGTCGGGTTCCCTCCCTGTTGAACATCCCATTGTAGCCCAAGCCCATCTGTGACCTGACATTTCTTGCATAAGCGCAAGATTTCTCGTATTTGTCCTCCCCAAAATGCCCTAACGGGTCCTGGGGACTTGCAGAAGTGGCATTTTAGAAAACATATCTGGAAGTGTTGAAGCAAGTTTCTGTTCCCCTTGGGGGAAACAGCCGCCACTTATGGGCTCTGGCTGACCCCGTCTGGGTTGTCTTCTTCTCTGAATCACGCTGGTCTGACAGGGGGAAGGGGCCGCAGTCTGCTGGGAATGGCACTATCCCTCTGCTCCGTCCCCAGGATCCCGGCATCAGCAGCACCAACCCTCATGGCTCCTACTGGCCTTTCGATGAAGCCCTGAGACGGGGCTTGTTCCTCAACACCACCCAAGGGCAGCCGCTCATCGGGCAGGTGAGGAGCTTGGGGGCGGGGGGGGGAAATCGCAGCCCCGTGGGGTTGTGCAATAGCAGGGTTGGGATTTCATCCCTCGCACTGGAGGGAAAGCCAAGCAGCAAAGGGACCTCTCTGGGTTGGTTGCCAGAGCTTGGCTAAGCCCTTGGCCTCATGTGTCACCTCCTGGCATGTCCACTGACCCTGGGAGCCAGCCCCTGCCCCAGCGGAGGGGCCCGTGGAAGTCATATGAGCTAAACGAACTCGACAGTCCTGCCCAAGGCCAGTCATCTGATTTCTCTCCCTTCCCATTTCTGGGGTGAGGGGAGGTTGTCTGCAATGGACACATGGCTCCAGATCTGCTTTGCAGTGGTTCCCTCCCAGTTTGTCCTCCCTGGCCATTTGCTCTCACTGGCTCTCCCTGGCCATCTGCGAGGAGGGGGCTTTTGGTATAGCCTGAAAACATGGGGAAAAATGAATCGGCTAAAATACCTGGAGTGAGGCAAAGCATGGAGAAATCAAGGCTCTTCCCTGACATGCCCTGGGCTAGGTGGTGTCAGGGCTTGTGCAAGAAGATGCAGAGCAGCCACTCCATCAGCTGCCACTGCCCACCGGGCTGTGGGGGAGTCCTCAGCACCCCGATGCTCCCGGGTACCACGGCAGCAGGAGGGATGCTGTGCATGCAGCATCCAGGACTCAAAGCAGTTGGCCTGGGTTTATCTTTTGGTTCATTGCCTGTTTCACCCCTGGTCCCTCAGCATGCTCACAACCCTGTGGCACCCCGTTCCCTGTGGCAGCCCCCTACAAATCACCTGCTTGCTGAGCCTGTGTCTTTGTGGTGTCCCCACAGGTATGGCCTGGCTTCACTGCCTTTGCAGACTTCTCCAACCCAGACACGCACCAGTGGTGGCTGGAGAACCTGCAGCACTTCCATGCCCATGTGCCCTTTGATGGCCTCTGGATCGTAAGTCTCTCCTTGCCCCCGGGTCACTCCCTGCCAGCAGCTCAGCTCATGCCTGTTGTGTGTCTTGGCAGGACCGTCTGTCCCTCAGATGAGCTTTTCTGGGTCTATTCACTAATCCCCAAAAATTTCTCCATGAAATTGCTCCACAATTTCCTTTGCTTAGGACATGAATGAACCATCCAATTTCATGGATGGGTCTGAAGTTGGCTGCCCCCCGGGAGAGCTCGACAGCCCACCCTACACACCAGGTAAGGAGGGAGATGAAATGCAAGGCTGTGCTGGTAGTTACCGTGTGATTTGAGATCACTGGCAACTGAGTGTGATGGGGCAAAAGCATTTTTAAGAGACATCATGTCTCTGTTGTACACCATGAATGTCTCCATCCCAGCTTGACGTGTGCTGGTATCCGTGCCCAAGCCTTGCACTCTTGTTGGGGCCACATCAGGGTGCAAGATGAGACCATCTGCAGGAGCTTTCAGCGCTGGGTTGGCAGTGGTGGCTGGCCCCTGTAGCCAGAAAGCGTGTGTGGGTGGGGGTCCGTGTCCCCCGAACACCCCCATCACCACTCTGTGCCAACGGGAGCTCTCCCTCCTGGCAGCCGTGCTGGGCGATTCCCTCTTTGCAAAGACGGTGTGTGCCTCGGCGAAGCAGAAAGCCTCGGTGCACTACAACCTCCACAACCTCTACGGGCTGATGGAAGCCAAAGCCACAGCGAGGTACCCAAGCATCCCGCTTCCCGCCAGTCTGGGGATGGGATGGGACAAAATTCTGCTGCTCAGGGCTGTGTGAGGAAAGGACAGGGATTTGAGGGCCTGACCCAAAGGGGAGATGCTCTTGGCTACTCACAGCCCCTAGATGGGAATAACTCAGCAGAGGAGGGGAGCTGACACCGCTCTGAGAGGGATGGGTGGGTGAGGCTGGTCCTGGTGCTGAGCCTTCACTGTACCACTCGGGTTGACTCTCCAGCATCGCAGAGCTGCCATGGGGCTGGACCTCTCCCTCCACCACTGTGGGATAAGGTGAACTCCTGGGGGGGCTGCTCTCACCTCCTGCCTCCGGCTCCCTGGGTTGTTTTCCAGTGCCTTGATCCAGATCCGGAGGCAGCGCCCCTTCATCATCTCCCGCTCCACCTTTCCCAGCCAGGGCCGGTACTCAGGGCACTGGTTGGGTGACAACCGAAGCCAGTGGAAGGACATGTATTACTCCATCCCAGGTGGGTGGCATGAGCTGCATGCAGACACCCCCCCCACCAGCACCCCCAGCTCCACTGAGCTTTATGCTTATTTGGAGACATCTCCGAAACTCTCTGCACCCTGCTGACCATCCCTGCCCTCAGGGCTGCTGAGCTTCAGCCTCTTCAGCATCCCGCTGGTTGGGGCGGACATCTGTGGCTTCTCTGGCAGCACCTCGGAGGAGCTGTGCACTCGCTGGATGCAGCTCGGTGCCTTCTACCCCTTCGCTCGCAACCACAACACCCAGAATGAGAAGGTCGAGGGCAGCGTTCCTGGTGGGAGGCACCCCAGGGGTGGGATGCAGGGTATAGGATGCAGGATGAGGGATGTGGGTTGCGGAATGGGGGATGTGGGATGGGGTATGGAGAATGTGGGATGGGGGGGAAGTGGGACAGGGGATGCAGGAGGTCAGGGGTGGTGGGAATGCCTGGTTGGGGTTGGGAATGAGGCAGCTGCTGACTCCCCACATCTCCCCCAGGCCCAGGACCCAACGGTGTTCAGCCCTGCAGCTAGGACAGCCATGAAGAACGTGCTGCTGATCCGCTACTCCCTCCTGCCCTTCCTCTACACCCTTTTCCACCATGCACACCTGCAAGGGGACACCGTTGCCCGGCCCTTGTTCTTTGAGTAAGAGCATCCCTGCCGGGGGCGGGGGAGATGCTTAGCCTGGATCATGAAGTGGCCGATTTGAGCGGCGTCTCCATCCCACTGCAGGTTCCCCCAGGACGTGGCCACCTTGGGGCTGGACAGGCAGTTCCTGTGGGGCCGGAGCCTGCTGGTGACACCCGTTCTGGAGCCCGGGGTGGATTCAGTCACAGGCTATGTCCCCCGGGGCGTGTGGTATGACTTCTACACGGTGAGGAGCACCGCAGTGCTTTGCTGGGGGGTCGGATGGTCCCTGCTCAGCCATCTTGGGGCTGCGGGTGGGAAATCATGGCTGAGCCCAGCAAGCCCCAGTGGAGGAAGGGATGGGGATGGCAGCTGCCCTGACCTGTGCCCAAGCCCCCCTACCGTGTCCCTGACCACTTTACACCCTTGTCTCTCGCCTCCCACTCAGGGCTACTCAGTGAACAGCAGCGGGGAGATGCTGAAGATGTCAGCCCCCCTGGAGCACATCAACCTGCATGTCCGGGAGGGCACCATCCTTCCCACGCAGGTGAGCACCCACCCATCGCCTTCCTGGGGTCTGTCCACAGTGTGTGTGTCCCCACCAGCACCTCAGCTCCTGGACCTCCATCCTGGGTACCCACAACCCTACAGCACCCATGTCTTTCAACCCCAGAAACCAGGGACCACCAGTGAGGCAACCCGAAGGAATCCCCTGCGCCTCATTGTGGCCTTGTCCCAGAGTGCCACCACCTGGGGGGACCTCTTCTGGGATGATGGCGAGAGCTTGGACACATTCAAGCGGGGAAGCTACTCCTACGTGGTATTCAACGTCACACAGGTGGGACGTGATGGGGAGGGCAGGGGCAGGGGGTCCTGTGGCACCTGGCCACATTGAGCTCATGTTGTCCCTTCCTGCAGAACATCTTCACCTCCACTGTCCTACACACCAGCACTGAGGCCACTGAGGTCACCATTGGCACACTGAGCATCTTTGGGGTGTGGCAGCCACCCAGCAGGGTCCTCCTGAATGGACAAGCGAAGCCCTTCTCCTACCTGGACAACCAGGTACAGCCCCATTTTGGGGTGCCCTGTCCTGGGGGCTTCTATCCCTCCTCCCCCACCCCTTGTCACAGGGTTGGTGGTCGAGGAGGGGGGCTGAGGACTCCAGTGTGGCTCTCCCTTCATGTCAGGGTCCAGGGAGAGGGGAGCTCAGCTAAGCTGGGTAGGGAAAACGATGCTCTGCATCCCCCCAACTGAGGCTGTACCCCACAATGTCTTCTCTCGTCCCACAGGTTCTCACCGTGAGTGACCTTGGCCTCAGCCTCAGCCAGGGCTTTTCCCTGCAGTGGTTGTGAGTGGGGGGACGCGGTGTCACCTCCACCTCGCCAGGACCACCCATCTAGAAGATGCTCAATGCTCCAGCCCTTGAAGCCGGGATGTCAGCACAGAGGAAGCGATGGGGACTGTCACCTCCTGCCATGTGGCCCCCCTCCAGCACAGCTGCGGATGGAGGTGCAGGGGGTGGGCTTGGCTGCCAGGTGCCCCCCACCTGGTCCCGGGTGGGTGGTGTGGGTTGAGGTGCAGTCCCGCAGTCCCTGATGCAATAAAGGCACATGGAGAGCTTGTCCTGGGGGTGTGACATGGGGACAGGGGTGGTGGCATGGGGGGCCTGAGGGGTTGGGGGGTGGCTGGTTGCTGCGGGGCCACCTAATTTCAGTCCTTGATCTCAGTCCTCCCTCTTCCATCCCCCCAATCTCAGCTGCTCAATTTCAGCCCCAATCCAAGACCCCTCCCTGATTCCATCACCCCAATTTTAGCTGCTCAATTTCAGCCCCAATCCAAGGCCCCCCCGATTCCATCCCCCCAATCTCAGCTGCTCAAGTTCACCCCCAATCCAAGCCCCCCCGATCCCAGCCCCACATCCCAGCCCCCCCCAATTTCAGACCCTAATCTCTGCTCCCCAATCCTACCCCCAGTTTCTACCCCTAAATCCCCCACCATTCCAGCCCCCCTCTAATCCCAGACACCCCCCTCCGCCCCCAATCCCAGTACCACCAAACAGCCCCCCAATCCCAGTCCCTCTCAGACTCCCCCTAATCCCCCCTCCCAAAACCCCATACCCCCCACACCACCCGGGGTGCAGTTCTCCCTCCACTTCGTTGGGGAAGGGAGGGGAGGGGGAGTCGCCACCTTCCGCCGCGCGCCCTCCCGCCACCAGGCGGCGCTGTCCAGCGGGGCGGGGAGTTAGGCGCAGCAGCAGCGCGTCTCGCTTCCGCCTCGGTGGTGGGGAGGGGGAAAACTTCCGCTTCCGGGTGACAGCGGCGGCGGCCCGAGAGCGGGGCCCGGGGCTTGGTGGCATCATGAACCGGCCGAAGGCGGCGGCTGTGCGGCGGCCCAGCGCCGTGCCTAAGCCCTCCGGTGAGTCCTGACGGGCTGCGGCCGCCTCGCCCGGGGAGGGGGGCTGGGTCGGGGGCGTTCCGCTCGGGTGCTGTCACTTCTGGCCCTGTTCCCTTAAAGCGCACCCGCCGCCGGGAGACTTCATCGCGCTGGGCTCCAAGGGGCAGAGCGGCGAGGGGAAAACCGCCGTCACCCTGCTGAAGCCAGCCCCCCCCGGGCTGCCCTCTGAGCGCAAGCGGGACGCGGCCGCCGCCTTGGCGGGCCCGGCGGGGCTGACCGGCCTGACCAAGCGCCCCAAGCTCTCCTCCACACCGCCCCTCAGCGCCCTGGGACGCCTGGCAGAGGCGGCCGTGGCGGAGAAGAGAGCCATTTCCCCCTCCATCAAGGAGCCGTCTGTCATCCCGATTGAAGGTGAGGCCCCGAGGGTGAGAACTCGAGCTCGTTTTTCCCCAGAGCTTCAGAGCAGGAGCCTTTCTGGAAGCCTGCATGCCGCCGTTTGTGTGCAGTACCCGAGGGTTTGCTTTGCTGGATATAGGGCTGAAGTCACGGGTTTGTCGGCTCTCCTGTTGGCAGTGGGTTGAGTTCATCCCGATAGCTGTTTAACAGCAGCGCCTGAAAGACACCCTGAGGAAATCTTTCAGTCTGGATTGTGGCATTTTACTCATGTACTTCTTCAGCAGACTCTGGGTCTGAATGTTGCTTGCTTTTTGAACTTTCATTCTGTCTTCCGGTGTTTGAAGCGTTTGCAGAAGAGCATTCAAGCACAAACCAACCAAAAAATAATCAAGGGGTATTGCAGGGTGCAAAACTGAACTTTTAATAGCAATCGGGTAGGGAAAACCTATTGCAGGGGCTAAAGGTGAGTTGGTCCATGCTTTGCCTTCCTGGTGACTGACCCTGCCAGCATGTCAGGGCAGGTTATTTTGTGTGAGGATAAACACTGATTCCTGTCTGCTGATGATTGCAGTTGTCCCCACGGTGCTGCTGGATGAAATTGAGGCAGCAGAGGCAGAAGGCAATGACGACCGTATTGAGGGTGTGCTGTGTGGAGCTGTGAAGCAGCTGAAAATGAACAGAGCCAAACCTGATACCACGCTGTACCTAAGCCTCATGTACCTGGCAAAAATCAAACCAAACATATTTGCCACCGAAGGGGTTATCGAGGTGAGGGCTGTGCTGTGTTAGGACTCCGGGCCTTACTGACACACAGTTGCTTCCAACTTGAGAGCGTAATTGCAGTTTCTCCCAGGCCAGAGCATAATCTGCATGTCTTTATAAATACCATAACTCTGTGGCATGCTACTGCAATTTATATTTATTTTTTCTAAAGCTTTTTTGTATGCCTCCTTGTTAGATGGCTTGATTATTGTTTTATTTTTTGTGGATGATATTCCAGGCACTGTGTAGCCTACTCCGAAGAGATGCCTCCATCAATTTCAAAGCCAAAGGGAATAGCCTCGTGTCTGTCTTGGCCTGCAACCTTCTCATGGCAGCTTACGAAGAGGATGAGAACTGGCCGGAGATCTTTGTCAAGGTTGTTGATCCAAGGGTGGTTCTGCGGGACTGAGGCAGTGGTTGGCAGACTGGGTATAACCGGCCAGCTTTGGGAGATGTGGCTATGTTGGGTTAGGATAGCTGCAGAGGATTTATTTGTGCTGCAGGGCAAGGGGGTGTCCTGTGGCCTGTTGCCCAGTGTGGGGAATGCAACTGGAGGGGGCAGAAGTTCAAGACTGGCCCGTGCTGTATTGACAAGGCAGAAAACCAGGGTCCTTTTTTATTATTGTTTCCTTTAAAGAAAAATCTCCTCTGGTTGTTGAAGTGCTGTGGCCTCCTTTGCTGTTTGTTGCCTTAACTCTGCTCTTTTCTGAGATGCCTCTGATGATCTGTATTGATGTCACAGTGAAGTCACAGAGACTTCTTACTTTCTAGTTTGTAGGGATTAAAACAGCCCATTAATTTAAAAAGGCTAAGCTTTTAAAAGACCAGCTTCTATATTTTGGTGGTAGGAGTTGTTGCAAAATCTTTGCTAAAGTTTAGTCAGCTTTGTTGCTCGAGAGAGTCAGTGCCCAGTAGAGTTTGGGATGTGATGGTTTGGTTTTTTGCTCTTATGTAACTCCCAGCAGTCATCTGGTCTTTTTTTCATCCATGCAATGGTTATGCCAGTTTCCTACTTTGCAGTTGTATATTGAAAATAAATAGAAACTGGGGAACCTCACAAATACTTCTTTGATTAACCAGTACAATAAAAAGCTTGAGCATGGTTTGTGTTCTCTTCTGCAGGTTTACATTGAGGACTCCCTCGGGGAGCGCATCTGGGTAGACAGCCCTCACTGCAAGACATTTGTGGATAACATCCAAACGGCTTTTAACACAAAGATGCCTCCTAAGAGCATGCTTTTGCATGGAGAAGTTGGACGTAGTGGAGGGGACCTTAGTGCTGGTAAGGGGATGTTTGGGAAGCGGGAACAAAGGGGTGGGGAGAGGATGGAGCCTGGCGAGCTTATTGACTGGTGGGAATAGTTTGTTGCTGGATGGAGTCACATAGGCCAGACTTTGAGTTCCAGGCATTGTTGGTTTTCCTCTGTTTGGGGTTCTTCCATTTCTAGGAGATATTTGAGGGCAGGCAGTGAAAGAGACTTGGAGAATGTGCCTGTGTGTGATACAGTGTGAGGAAGCAATTAGTTGTGGCCTTGTTCAGTGTTGCTGAAGGGGATCCTTGAAAGAAGCTGAACCATATCCTGGACTACACCAAGAGAAGTGTGACCAGCAGGTCAAGGGAGGTGATTCTCCCCCTCTACTCTGCTCTCACAAGACTTCACCTAGAGTATTGAGTTCAGCTCTGGAACCCCAACATAAGAAGGACATGGACCTGCTTGAGTGGGTCCTGAGGAGGCCATGAAGATGATCAGGAGGCTGGAGCACCTCCCCCATGAGGCCAGGCTGAGAGAGTTGGGGGTGTTCAGCCTGGAGAAGAGAAGGCTCTGGGGAGACCTTAGAGTGGCCTCCCAGTACTGAAAGGGGGCTACAGGAAAGGTGGGAAGGGACTCTTTATCAGGGGTGTGGGGATAGAATATGGGGTAATGGTTTTAAACTGAAAGAAGGTAGATTTAGATTAAGATATTAGGAAGAAATTCTTCCCTGTGAGGATGGTGAGGTGCTGGCCCAGGGTGCCCAGAGCAGCTGTGGCTGCCCCCTCCCTGTAAGGGTTCAAGGCCAGGTTGGATGGGGCTGGGAGCACCCTGGGCTGGGGGAAGGTGTCCCTGCCTGTGGCAAGGGGGATGGAACTAGATGGTCTTTAAGGTCCCTTCCAACCCAAACTGTTCTATGATATAGGAGCATGAATGAGTGATGTCTGGAAAGAGGAGTTGTCTCATGAAGCATGCTGTGTGCTGGTCTCTCTTAGGGAGTAGTCCACACCCTTCCATGACGGAGGAAGAAGACAGCCAGAGCGAGCTGCTGATTGCAGAGGAGAAAATGAGCCCAGAGCAGGAGGGCCAGCTCATGCCCAGGTACAGTGCCTCTTCCTCTCTTAAGGTAGCCATGTGGCAGATCTGTCTGCTCACCCACTCCTGCAATGCTGCGGCAGGGAGTGGTACTCACTAGATGGTGCTGAGCATCAGATAAAATTGGTTCCAGATGAAAAGAGTATATATTGTTTGTTTGTAATGCATACCTCAAACAAGGAGGGATGCTGATCTCTGGGCACAGCAAAGTGTGACCACCCTGGATCATGTGGAAGTGTGTAAAACACAGTTTGTGTGGCCCAGGTATGAAGACCTTGCAGAGAGTGTGGAGGAATATGTCCTAGACATGCTGCGGGACCAACTCAACCGGCGCCAGCCAATGGACAATGTCTCCAGGAACCTCCTTCGACTGCTGACAGCAACCTGTGGCTACAAAGAAGTGCGGCAGATGGCTGTGCAGAGGCTGGAGATGTGGCTGCAAAATCCAAAGGTAAGGATAAGAAGCTGTTGAAGCATGACTCTTCTGGACCTGGTCTGGAATCCAGCCAGGAGGGCTGCATACTATGCACCAGTTACATTTGGGATCTGTGATGGCAAGTGGCTGTAATTGTTCTGCTCTTCCTCTACAGTTGACCAAGCCAGCTCAGGACTTGCTGATGTCAGTCTGTATGAACTGCAACACCCACAGCTCAGAGGACATGGAAGTTATCTCCAACCTGATCAAAATTCGTCTCAAGCCAAAAGTCCTTCTCAACCACTACATGTTGTGTGTCAGGTGAGTGAGTGACCAGGAAGAGAAAGCACTCTTGAAGGTGTGCCCAGGGCCCTGACAGTCTCAGTGTCTCTGCGTAGTGGATTTAAATGCCAGCTTGGACCATGGCATGTTCTGTGTAATATTTCATTGGCCTGGAATTCTTTCAGTAATTCTTTGATATTGCTGGACATACATGCTGCTCCATCCTCTTCGCTTCTGTGTGTTAAATACTTCAGAGAGAAATCAAAACAGTGGGTCTAGCTGCAATGAAACCTCAACTCTGATACCTCTGGTCTTCCCTTGTAGAGAGCTGCTGAATGCGCACAGGGATAACCTGGGCACCACAATTAAGTTTGTGATTTTCAATGAACTGTCAAATGCAAGAAATCCCAACAACATGCAGATCCTTTATACTGTGCTTCAGCATAGCTCAGAGCAAGCTCCAAAGGTAGGTGTGGTGTCTTGTGTGATTGACAGTGATCCCAGAATCCCATTCAAGAGATTTAGTTGAATTAAGGCTCAAATAAAAATCTTTTCAGACAGCTGTGTGATCTGTATCACGCTGTTTTGAAATTATATTATTGCTCTTGTTAGCAGTAAATGTGTGTGGGCATTTTCTAACTCCCACATTCTGGGTGACCAACCTTGTGGTAATGAAGTTTCATGAGAGGAATGTTATTATAGCTTCTGGGGGTCTGAAGGACAGGCATACAACCAGCATTGTTTCCTTCTGTCTTTTCATATTGTGGATGCAAATACATTACAATGCACTGAAAGTTTTCTCTTTCTATATGACCTCAGTACCTAGCAATGGTGTTCCAGGATCTTTTGACTACTAAGGACGATTACCTGCGGGCTTCACGGGCTCTGCTGCGAGAGATCATCAAGCAGACAAAACATGAGATCAACTTCCAGGCTTTCTGCCTGGGTCTTATGCAGGAACGGAAAGAGGCCCAGTATGCAGAAATGGAATTCAAGGTACCACTTTCTTTGACCCTTGTGCTGTTGGATGTACCAGTGGTGTACTGGGCTCTTCTGTATCTGTTTTCTGGCCATTTTTTCTTTTGCTCTTTATCTGAGAGAGTCAATATTTTTGTCTCATAGCAGTGCTCCCGTATCCTATTTCCAAACATGCATGATTGTAATTTTGATGATGAAACACTTTTTTCCAGAAGGCAGCTTTAGGTATTGCTGATTCAACTAGCTTTTTTTCTTTTTTTTTAAGGAGCGGTTTGTCATCCACATAACTGATCTGCTAGCTGTCTCCATGATGCTTGGTATTACAGCCCAGGTGAAGGAGGCTGGAATTGCTTGGGACAAAGGAGAGAAAAAGAGTAAGCAGAACAACCTAGGCTCCCTCTGAAGATGTGCAGCTTGGTAGATTTTTCCCCTGAGATTGGAGGAACATTGCAACTAGGGAGCTAGGGTTAGGAAAGGGTATAAGCCTCCATTCTGAAGAGAGGCATGGGGTTGCCTGCTATCATCCTGAGACTGACAGAGTTGGGAGGTGCGGCATTTGTATGGCTGGGTGCTTCTTGTATCTGTGGAAGCAATAGTTGAGAGGACGGGGAAAGAGAACTGTGTATGGAGGGGCCTCAAGCCTGGAGGCAGCCGTAAGGATTAACCAAGGACTTAATGCTGAGAAGACAGACCTTTGGGGTGACGCTGAAGTGACTGCCCAGATGTTTCCTCACAACACTAATTTGTCCGTGCTACAGCTCGGGGTTTTGTTGCAGCACGCGTTGGAAAGCGAAGTACATGTGCTGTCAGTGCTGGGATGCTCAAGGGCTGTCTGATTTACCTCTCCCCAGTTTGCTGCCGATGCTTCGGAGCCCTGGTTACTGTATGCTCTTGAAACAGCCACCCTCTCCTACTCGGCTCCTGATAGGGCTCTTAATATGTGTGTAGTTTGTAACCTGACTCTTTTTCAGACCTGGAAGTGCTGCGCTCTTTCCAGAACCAAATTGCTGCTATCCAACGAGATGCTGTCTGGTGGCTTCATACGGTCGTTCCGTCTATCAGCAAGCTGGCTCCAAAGGACTATGTGCACTGGTAAGAGAGTCAGTCTAGTAATCTGCTGTGCGTAACCAGTCCCTCCCCCAACTGTGTATGACATATGAAAAACCATGCATTTACCAGGGTTTGGTTAGATTTCCCTTCCCTTATCAGACAGGGAGCAGAAACTCTTTTAGCAAGGTTCAGGCTGGGACTATCTCCCTCTCAAGAATTCCTGCAGATGTATCCTCTTACCAGAAATATATTATAATGAAAAGTATTTCTGATTTGTAATATTTAGGTCCACGCAGTAGGCAATTTCCAGTGGACCCCTTGTTCTTTTGTCTGACATGGTTTTTCAGGCTGTACAGTTGAGGGCTCCATAGATAGTGCCGTCTCCTCTGCCTGCCTCTGGAGGACAGGTTGTATCCTGGGGTCTGGTACAAGGCATTACTGAGGCAGGTCAAGCCAGAATTAATAGTAAGTGAGATACGTTATTGAAAGTATAAAAGCCCACTGCCCATACTGTATAGTCCTCTCTGTTATGATTCATGTTGTTACTTTTGCTAGACTAACTCTGAGGAGGCTCCTTGATGTGTAGGATGGGAAGCATTAGCATTTGTTTGGGGAGACTGAACTGTTGAATGTGTTCTCGAGCTTCCCACCGATGGTGTTTACTGTCGTCTTCATCTCTACAGCCTCCACAAGGTGCTCTTCACAGAACAGCCAGAAACCTACTACAAATGGGACAACTGGCCCCCTGAGAGTGACCGCAAGTGAGTATGTGCCCCACCCAGACCTGGGTAGAGGCGTGGAGTTGCTCTAGCAGGAGGCAGAGGAATGGGCGGTTTCTGGGGTTCCTTTTATAGCACTGTGTTGGAACGGCTTGGAACTGTGCTGCGATTTTCTTCATCTGTTACACTGCCTTAAAATTGAGGGATGTTGCTCTGTTCTCCATCTGTTCCTCTTCCTCCTTCGCTCCTGTTTCCTGTGCCAAGCTGTTCTGTATCTTGATGCTGTTAATTGTAGAAAGGGCAGCCCTGCACTGTATGGTTTTCTGCGGTAATGTTAGGGAGCTCAGACTCAAGCAGGCTGAGGTGTAGAGGTACCAGGCAATGCGAGCAATATTCCATAAAATTTCAGGTAGTTGCATTTGTAGCTGGAGACCAAGGAAGGGATTGTAAAGTAAGCTGTGATTTATCTTCTACTCACATGAGTTCTAGGGTCTCTGAAGGGTTTCAGGAACCCTCACACTGCTGACAAAAGAAGTGGGATTGATGTCTTGTGTCTCTTGCAGCTTTTTCCTTCGTCTCTGCTCCGAGGTGCCCATCCTTGAAGACACATTGATGCGGATCCTTGTGATCGGTTTGTCGCGGGACCTTCCTCTTGGTCCTGCGGATGCCATGGAGCTTGCTGACCACTTGGTGAAGCGGGCTGCAGCTGTGCAAGCAGATGGTAGGACTGCATAAAGCTCCAGCCAGCAAATGCTTCCTTCTGTCTACATGTCCTCTTATTGCCACCCAGGGCTGAGGCAGCTCCTACCATGTACCAGAGAGCCTTTGCATTGCTAAAAGCATGTTTTAGTCATGATGGCTAAGCACTTGTCTCAAAGCCAGACACGTATTGCTGTTTCTTTCTCAATAGAGAAGCTTCTTATTTTCTCCTACCGTTTCTCTCTGTTACTAATTTTCTATCATGGAGTGTTTGGGAAATTATTGCTTGTGTTGAGGGTGAAGGACTGTGAATAACCACCCAAAGTTTTGAGTTAGCATTTTTAAGTTCAATCTAGTCCTTTACATGCTGTAAAATTGAATAGACGTTTTTAGGCCATGCAAAATGAAGGGGCTGGAAGTTAAAGTAGTTAACCCATGTGTTGTATGCTCCTCCCAATTCCATTATTCAAACACTGTTACAGAATAGCAGTTACAAAAGCAGCCTTAACTCTTACCCCTTTTATGAATTCATTCAGCATTTGTCTGAATTCCTGCATCCTTGGAGAGTGTGTCCATTCAATTGAGCTATACGTGTTTGTGTCGGAGTTGAGGGGGTTGTCAAGAGTTTGATTCTAAAGCATCTCATGTACTCTTAGTGCTGACTGGTTAATAGAAAAGATCTGGTCAATGCAAGTGGAATGAGCTAGACTTTGCGGTTGAATATCCTGTGAAAATGTGTCCAGCCTCTCCATAGAGCATTTTAAATGCTGTACCATTTCAAATACTGGAATACTTAGAGTTAAGTTAGAGCAAATCTGAAAACTTGCAACAAAGTTGAAATGCATTTTTAGTTCCTCTCAACCCCATAAGGTCTGAGCAGATTCACTGCTTACCTGAAGGAGTGTATCGGAGTTCTGAAAAAGATACAGGTATTGGATTGGATGCATTTGGGAAAAAAACTGCCCTTAAGAATTTAAACCAAATTGCAGCTGAAAAGTTCGATATCCTTATATATTGACTTGTAGCTTTTTTAAGTATTGTTGGCTTTTTGTTCCTGTAATATCATGAGAACAAGCCCACAATAACATAGTTGCTTGAAGTAAAATTTGTCTTATCCTGTGATGCTTTTCTTGAATAACTTTCAGACAGGTAGACAGGTCAATAACTTGCTTAGTCTGTTCTTCTCATCCTCCAGATGTCGAGGTCCTGAGGGTAGAAAGAATCCAGCTGATCGATGCAGTCTTAAATCTGTGCACTTATCACCATCCAGAGAATATCCAGCTACCCCCAGGGTAAGCCTTATCACACAGACAATCTTCTTGTGATCTAGCTCATTTTCACCTTGTGACTAACAATCCTAGCTCACAGATGCTTTTCCCTATTACAATTTGTAATAACAGAATCATAGGGAGACCTTTGCAATGTCATGTTCAGGTGGGAATTTCTCTATACCAATTAAGACCTGAGTCATGGAATGGACTTTCCTCTGCAAGCACTCTCATCTTCTGCTCTAGAAGTTTTTGGCTGAATCCTGCTGTCCCTCCTGAGGGAGTTTGGTTTGTGTTTTTTTTGTTTGTTTGTTTGTTTGTTTGTTTGTTTTTGTTTGTTGTTTTGGTTTTTTTTGGTGTTGTTTTTTTCTTGCAAACCACAGAACTGGTGTGACTGAATCTGAACAGTGCATGATTGAGGAGAAAAGCAGTCCTGAGATGGGCTTAAGTAACCAAATCTGACCACTTGTATCTGATGGCTTTTGCAGGTACCAGCCTCCGAATCTAGCTATTTCTACCCTTTACTGGAAAGCCTGGCCTCTCCTTCTTGTAGTGGCTGCATTCAATCCTGAAAACATTGGTGAGTGTGGACATTTCTCAGGATACTAGTTCTGCTGCAAAAATTGGCCAAGGTGCTTTCCGCTGAAGTCTGGTTGCTTGTGTTCAAGGCATGGTGGTGAGCTGTTCCAAAATGAGTGTCTTCCCACTTCGGAGTGTGTTAGAATATATATGAAGACCCTCACTTTTTTCCTGTATTCCTGATTGCCCTTCTTTTCTTTGCTGCAGGTTTGGCTGCATGGGAGGAGTATCCCTCTCTAAAGATGCTCATGGAAATGGTCATGACCAAGTTAGTATGCTTAAATCCCTACATGAATCAAATAGACCACTGAAACCATGTATTTCTGAATGAAGTTTGTACCAGCTAGCTCCTTTCATTCCAGTGGAACTGGTGTAAAATAAGCTGGCTGGCAGCAGTGCTGCAGTTTGAGTGGGGAAGATGCCTTCCCCCAGTAAAAATATTATAAGCAAGAGAATAAAGCTGAGAAAAAGGGAGGGATGACTAATGTACCTTACTGAAAAGGTCTCAGTCTCCCTGGCCCTGTTGGGAAGCTGCCTTATTTTCTGTGTTGCCTGATGGAGCTGAGGTTCTGGAGACTTTTTGACTGTGGTTCATGAGTTTTGAATAGGCTAAGATAACCATTTTCTTTTTTAACTTATTTTCTCAGCAATTATTCCTATCCTCAGTGTACCTTAACGGATGAAGAGACGCGCACAGAGATGATTAATCGTGAACTTCAAATCTCCCAGAGAGAAAAACAAGAGATTCTTGCATTTGAGGGTCATCTGGCTGCTGCATCCACAAAACAAACAATTACAGAGAGCAGCAGCCTCTTGCTGTCCCAGCTGACAAGTCTGGACCCTCAGTAAGTAGCCTTCTGTGGTCTGGTGCCATCATGAAATCTCAGTTAAAGCTAGTCAGGAAACCCTACGGCTCATAGGGTGGTTGATGTGGGCAAGAGCAGCCCTGAGACTTGGTGGCCTGGAATATGTGTTGCATTTGGTCTTTGTCCTTCTGTTGCCACCCACATGCAACCTTCATGCACTACTGAACTGACTGATCCTCATCAACACCAGAGTGAAAATATGGCTACCTGCAGATAACTTCTTGTTTCTCTGGCAGGGGCCCCCCACGCAGACCTCCACCACATGTCCTGGAGCAGGTGAAAAGCCTGAACCAGTCACTTCGCTTGGGCCACCTCCTGTGTCGCAGTCGTCATCCTGACTTTCTTCTTAACATCATTCAAAGACAGGTGGGCTCCCCATGATGACTTGGCTATGTTGGGTTATGATGCCTTATTTCTGAAACTTGAGTGGAGTGAGGGGCAAAAGGAAGCTAAGTAAGGTGCCGGGGAAGGTGGTTTACTGCCCAGGAATTGAATGATCAGTGTGCTGCATCTATGTTTTGTTGATATTGCACTGTTATTTTCCTGCTTCCTAGGCCTCATCCCAGTCAATGCCATGGCTGGCAGATCTGGTTCAGTCCAGCGAGGGCTCCTTGGATGTCCTACCTGTGCAGTGCCTCTGTGAGTTCCTGCTTCATGATGCTGCTGATGAGTCAACCTCAGGTGAAGAAGAAGAAGAGGGCGAGAGTAAGGAACAGCGTGCCAAGAAACGCCAGGTGTGTAGTCTCTTGGGGATCACCTCTGTTACCTCCTTTGTGTGCATCCCAGATTTGATTTCACTGGAAGGGCCAACTTTTCACTCTACAGAGACAACAGAAACAAAGGCAGTTGCTTGGACGGTTGCAAGACTTGCTGTTGGGTCCCAAAGCAGATGAACAGACGACCTGCGAGGTGCTTGACTATTTCCTACGACGTCTGAGTTCCTCCCAGGTGGCCTCACGGGTCCTGGCCATGAAGGTGAGCAAACTTAAAATCGTGACTAGTGTTTGTTAGAACCTGAGGGCAGAGTCCTAGATTCTCACAAGTTCAGAGCCGGTGCAGTGAAACTTTCATGTCATCCTTCTTCAGCAACTTGTCACAGTCTCCACACCCCATCAAATGCACTTCTACTCCCTGCTGCTCAGAAGCCTTCTTTGTTCAACAGCCAAGTAGTACTTTTCTTAAGATAGAGCTGGATTTTACTGTTCCCTGTGAAGTTCAGGTGTAGACTCAGCAGATCATGTGCTACATGGAGTAATTGGCAGCAGCTGTTGTCTGTGGGGAATGTAAATGAGTGAGTGCCTGGTGCTCTAGAGCGTAGCCAAGGCAAGCAGAATTGCAGAGAGCTCAAAAAGATTATGCTTAGAGAAGACTGAAACTTCAAGCAGGGTAGTTGGGTAGTTGTCAAGCAAACACATTATATGAGAGATGAAACCTGTTGTGTGCTGCATTTGGACCGTTCCATGATGTTTGAAGCTTGTTTCATACTAGTGAATATAATAGAAACTAGTGGTCCAGCTGTGGCGTCAAATGCAACATCTGTGTCCATGTGACTTCTGCAGGGCCTGTCCTTGGTGCTGTCAGAAGGGGGACTGCGTGATGGAGAGGAGAAAGATCACCCCATGGAAGAAGACTCTGGTGATTCGGAACTGCTGCAGGGATATCAGTGGCTGCTGAGAGACCTCCCGAGGCTGCCGCTGTTTGACAGTGTTAGAGCAACAACAGCTCTTGCCTTGCAACAGGTAGATGTTAGTAGCTGGAAGGGATAAGTGACCAGCTTATTCTTTGTTCTACTCATGCTAAAACCAATCCGAGCAAACTGCATGTGGGTGTGATATCCACATGCTTATATCCTCGCAGAAGAATTTTCCTTATGATGGTGCTTGTTTTCATTAAACCCTGATTTCTAATGAGAGAAATTCTCATTCTAGGCCATCCACATGGAGACGGATCCCCAGACCATCAGTGCTTACCTGGTGTACCTCTCCCAGCACGCTCCAGTGGAGGAGCAGGGACAGCACAACGACCTCGCTCTGGTGAGAGGCTGGGCTGCTAGGGCACAGGGGTTGCAGGGAGGAGACCTGGCATGTCTCAGGACAGTGGTAGGCATGTGACTTGCTGTAGCAGCAGGATGAATGTTTTGGGAGCATGTGAACTTGGTATGTTCATGTTTGTGTTTCTGCATATGTGTTGGAAGGCAACCTGTGTCTTTGGTTTCATACCATGAAATGATACTGGAGCAATAACCTCCAGTCCAGCAGCCCATAGATGGTTTGGGGAATGCAAGAGTGAATAGTGGTTTGAAAGAAATCCCACCACCTGGCAGTGTTTCACAAGAAAGCGGGTGCTAAACCTGCACTCACGTGTATTTGGGGAGAGAATGGGAAGTCAGGAATCTTAGTGGCGGTATATGCACTCTTCTATAACCAGTATTGGATTTCTGATTTTTTTTCCCTTTAAAAAAGGTTTTGTTGGGTTTTTTTGACCAATGATTTTTTTCATTGTTCTGTCTCCGGTTGCTTTTTTCTCATTGCTTTTAAGGCTCATGTGCTCTTTCTACCTCCATAGATCTGTTTAGATACATGGAAAAGGTTAAATGATAAGTCAGTAGAACTGTTTCTCCAGAGAAATGCAGACTTTTTTTACTAGGTAAATGCTTACTTTGTAATGGGATGCATCAGAATGCAACTGTGCTATAACTGGGGACACTGTAAGGTATCACAAGATGCATGCAAAGCAGTTCCACTCCTTACATGTTGATCTCCAGAGTGGTGTTAACTGGGCTGATACAGAAACCGGAGAATGTGATGCAATGAAACAGAAGGCCCTGGCTGTGTTGTTCAGTAAAGACCTCGTGGATCTTTTCCCCTTGCAGGATGTAGCCCGACTCATAGTGGAGCGCTCCACCATCATGTCTCACCTCTTCTCCAAGCTCTCGTACTGTGCTGAATCAGATGCAGTGCTTGTTGCTCTTCTCTCCATCTTTTCTCGCTACATCAAACGCATGCGCCAGAGTAAGGAGGGCGAGGAGGTGTACAGCTGGGTGAGTCCCTCCCTGCCTTAAGCAGGTAAAAGAAACTGGACAAGTTAACAAAAGAGAAGCCCTTTGTAGGTTACTGAGTATGCATAAACCACATCCGGTTCAAGAGTTCTCTGATCTGAAAATAACTGGATGTTGGCATAATATCAGAGCCAAGTGTATGTGTACGTAAAAAGCTTATTTTAACTTCTCCTTGAGTACCTTTTGTGGCCACTGTTGGAGATGTTGGCCTAAGTGGAACTTTGACTAAATTTGCCCATTCTCACATTCTCCTTTCACCTGCATCTCTCAGATCTCATTCTCCTTTCTCTCCCCACCTTTGTTCATACATATTTTTTTTTCTGCCTTTTTACAGTCAGAGTCCCAGGATCAGGTGTTCCTTCGTTGGACTAGTGGGGAAACAGCCACTATGCACATCCTTGTGGTTCATGCCATGGTTATTCTCCTGACACTAGGGCCACCTCAAGGTTAGTGAAGTGTGCCTAGATTTATTCAAGGGGTCATGGACAATACAGAGAATCTTTCCTCTATTTTCCATCTCCTAACAGGTCAGGATGGTGTTAATATTTCTACTCACAGGCTTGTCCCTTGAAATACTTGTTTGTAGCTGCAAGATCTAGCAGAATATTGCTGCACAGAGTGAAGGATTTGGAGGCTTATTTTTTTGTCTTGTGCAGACACCAAGAAATACTCAAATGATGGTGTGTCCCTCCCTGCCAAACAGGAAGGATTCAGAAACTTACTGTAGTGTGAGAACTGAGCACTTGAATATGTAGTTCACATTTCCACTTGATAGTGTTTATTCCCAAGTTGTTCCTGACCGTTGAACAAGAAAGTGTTCCGGTGTATTGATTGGTATAGAAAAGGGCAGGGTGTTCTAGATGCTTATGAACATGGGAGATAATTTTGTATCCACTCTTAAGCAGGGGATGGTGACTTTTATACCTTACTGGATATATGGTTCCCGGAGAAAAAGCCCCTCCCTACTGCTTTCCTGGTTGACACCTCAGAGGAGGCTCTGCTGCTCCCCGACTGGCTAAAGCTGCGTATGATCCGCTCTGAGGTCCCACGTCTTGTGGATGCAGGTGAGCCTGTGAAATGTTTGTTCTTGTTTCAGACCCTCCTGAAAGGAAAGGGAGAGGCTTCCCTCCTCGCGTGCTCTGTGTGCCCAGCCAGCCTAGTTGGATGCCTTTGGTGGGGCCATCAGGCACTGCAGACGCTGCAGCTCAGCAGGGAGCTTGGATTTGGAAAGCAGCGCGTCTCTGGATTTTGTGACAGTCGCAATCTAAACATACAATAGATTCTTTGCTACGTCCCTTAGGGTTGTCAAACAGATGTACAGAATATGAACTAGTTCTGGGCAGGGGATATTATGGGATGTCCCAGGGTGATTCCCTACTCAGCCATGATGTGTAGTTCATGTACCAAGGGTCTGAGAATGGTTACAACCTCACTAACCATCAGACCCCACAGGTTAATCCCCACAGCATTAAGAGCAGAACTTTGTGAAAGCCTGAGAGTGAAGAGGGGGTCAGTGCCTTTGGTAGGTCTCCTCACTACAGTATGAAAGGCAGTTCCTCCTGCTCTGATCCAAGTGCTCAATCTTGCTGGCTTTTATATGCAGTCACTATTACTTTTAAAATAGGTCAGCGAGTCTGCATGGATATTGCGCTTTCTGTATATTTTAAAGGGAATGGCGGACTCTGATTTGGAGTACCATCTTTGTTACAACAATTCAGGTTGAACTAAGCTATGCAGTCACCAGACATGAGGCACAGCACTGCTTCTATAGGGCGTGCTGTGCTTGCAGTGTGGAAAGCAGTGTCTGAAAGATGTAAGCTATACCTGTAGTTACTGTCGTCCTTGCATGGCTCATCAGTGCTCTTTTTATTCTTGGTATTCAGAGCTTTTGGCCCTTTCTTACTAATTAAATGACAGCTGTCTATAGCCAGTGATTGCATTATTCAATAATTCCTGCCTGCAGCCATCAACAGATAGGGTGGAAGTTATTTTTTAATACGAATGATTGGGTTCCTGCGGTTTTGATCAAATTAAACAGAAGATCAAATTAGCCAGTGAGTGAATTAACTGGAAAATGCAATAAGAAGGCAATGATTTGCAGAAGAAAGAAAACATAATAGGCAGCTGTCAGACTTCTGGCTTTAGGCTCTCTGCAGCCCTGTCATTAACCTGTCACTGCTGGTCCAGCCAAAAGCACAAAGACCAGGTAATAAGGTTGACCCTCTGTAGGTAATTCAGAGATCTGAGGACTCAATGTCTGTGTATTCCAGCCCTGCAAGACCTGGAGCCGCAGCAGCTGCTTCTCTTTGTTCAGTCCTTTGGAATCCCAGTTTCCAGCATGAGCAAACTTCTGCAGTACCTGGATCAAGCAGTATCTCACGACCCGCAGACGCTGGAGCAGAACATCATGGACAAGAGTAAGAGCTTCATATGAGGCTGACTAGACATTTCACTTGTTCTTGAACAGTTTTCACGAGCATCTCATGAGACTTCCTTGGAAAAATCCAAACTACTTCAGCAAGCTCTGTGCACAGGCTGCTTTGGCAGCCTGTTGTCACTGTAGACACCTCCCTAGGGCCTATCTGGATGGCCCTTGGCTGTGTTTCCTGAAACAGAGAAGGATTTTGTGGATTGGATTGTACAGAGTCTAGAAAGTAATTTGGAGGCTATCTTGTAAAAGAAACAAGGCTTAAAAGCATCGTGTTTACAAAGTCCATGGGAACAGCAAATTCTCTCCACTGTGGGAACTGTACAAACAACAGCCAGTTCTGTCCTGCTTTACTAAAAGAGGCAAGATGATGATGTGTTTGTGTTTGTTCCTTTTTCAGACTACATGGCTCACCTTGTGGAGGTTCAGCATGAGAGAGGAGCAACAGGAGGCCAGACTTTCCACTCCCTGCTCACTGCCTCCTTACCAGCCCGACGAGGTACTGCCTGGGAGAGCAAAAACTTCCAGATATCAAAGTCATCTTCCAAATTTCCTTCCTCCATTGCTGTTGAGAAGGACAGGAAGAGCTGTCTTCAAAAGGGGTTATGTTGAAATTTATCAACAAGCTACAGTTAGACACCAGTCCTTGCTAGAGTTTTTCACTCCTAGCAAAGGGAGAAATTCCAGTATTTTTGGATTTTACTGCAGTGAATTTGAATTGTTCTGGGTGATGTGTGGAAAAATAGATCTTGCTTGGCCTCGAGAGAAAAGCTACTGAATTCCTCAGTACATGGAGACTGTAAAGCTGAAGATGATCCAGTGTTGGGGCTCCAGCTGCTAGCTACCATAACAACATTTTTATTTTTTTTCTTTTATTTCTCTTGCAGACAGCGCTGAGACTGCAAGGTCAAAATCTAGTCCTGAGAACTCTCAAGGCCAGAGCCGGATCCGGGCCTTAAGCCAGGTCCGAGTTCTGGGCCCAGAAGATGATCTGGCAGGCATCTTTCTGCAGGTACTGGTATATAACGTATAGCTGATGAGCTACTTCCTTGCAGCAGCTTCACAAAATGTTTCTCTTACACTTGCATCTTCTGATCCCTTCCTCCTGCAGTATTTTCAGGCAATAAGTTTGAAAGCCCTGCGTGCAATTAGGCTGCACCATTATAGCCTGGTGGAATTGATACTGGAAGGATTTTTTTTTTTCTTGTAGTCTGAACATGATGTGGCTGTTGATCATGCCTAATACTGTCAATGCCTACTAGCATGTTACTGTATCTGCACCTTGTTTGTTCTGTCTATAGTGCCTTTCCTCTCAGCAGTGGATGGAGGATTTGTGAAATGCTCACAGGGCCTTGGCAGCAAAGCTGTGTGCAAACAGCATTTGTGCTCCGACTTGTCTGCTTGCAGAGCCTCCCTCTCTCCAACTCCAAAAAGAGCCTACAGGGAATTAGTTGGCCAAGTTGGTTGCTGTATTTGAGTAGTATGGTGATTCCCCCACAGTGTCAGTGTTGATAGTCATGTTGGGGTTGCATAGATGCTGCGTGTGTTCCTGTACCAGGCACTAAAATATTGGAAAAGCTGTATTGGAAGGTTCCAGTTAGCCCACAGTCAGTATAATTGTACAAGATAAATCAGTCCTCTGCCTCAGAGTGTTTATGGTATAGTAAGTCCTTTCATTTGCTCTCATAAGCTTACTCCCTTCTGTGTCCTACCAGCTTTTCCCACTAAATCCAGACCCACGATGGCAGAATTCAAACCTGCGCCCACTTGCCCTGGCACTGCAGCAGGCCCTGGGGCAGGAACTGGCTCGCATCCGCCAAGGGAACACACAGGTGACCGGGATCACAGTACGACTGCTCCAGGCAGTAGCTGCCCTGATGAACTCGCCGCACAGCGGCGCGCTGGTGATGGCAATGCATCGTAACCACTTCATCTCCTGCCCACTGATGCGCCAGTTGTACCAGTATCAGGTGAGTGGTGGAAGATGAGAATCTTTGTAGCATTTAACAAAGAGGGCTGAGGAAGAAACAGGAAATCTGCGGTGCATCTGCTCTGCTTTGTGCAGACCCTCTATCTGTGTAATGCTGGAAATGGAGCCTAGGGAGCATGGCACAGAGGGACTTACGTTGCCTGGACATGGGCATCTGGATGCAGGCTGGCCACATTAGCCTCGCACTGCTGAGAACTGGGGCTCACATGCAGGGCTAGGTATACTTTTCCTAGTCTAGTAACTGTGCAGAGCTGTGGGTCTCTGTTGGTTTTGAGATCTCTAGTCTGTGCTGTTTTGTAGCATGGACATGTCTTGCAAGCCAGGGCATTTGCAGACAACTTGAGAGCTGAAGTCTCTAATTCCTTAAAGAAATATTCACAGCAGGCTGAGGTTTATCCAACAAAATATCCTATTCCCCTCACCATGATGAAAGAAGGCACAGAGGTACCCTTAGTTATGCTGGGAGGGGTACTGTGTGTGTGTGATTGAGTCTTCTGCCTTACATTTGTACTCTAGAAACCACTGCCTTCATTTGAGTAAGCGATGGTCCAACAGAGTAGGTGTATTCTATGTATTCTTGGCAGTATATGCCATTATCTACGTCTTTCCTGCTATCTTGTATTGTTGAAGTGTGTATAAGCAAGTCTCTTTACTCCCCAGCGCTGCATGCCACAAGACACTGCCTTCTCCTCGCTCTTCTTCAAAGTCCTCATGCAGATGCTGCAGTGGTTGGAGAACCCTGCAGTGGAAGATGGTCCTCTGCGTGCTCAGCTGAAGGCCTTTGCTGTGCAGTACTCCTCAAGGCACAGGATCAGTGATGGTATTGGCATTGTGCAGCTTATGGGACTCAGGGTGGACAAAGTGGGACAAGAAAGGGACAGAAACAGAACTGCACCCAGAGCAGAAAGCGTGGTGGGCTTGCCTTTTAGAGAGGTATGCCTAGGAGTAGTGAAGAGAGGTTTTGTACTGTGCAATATATACTCCATGAGGATGCAAACAAGTGACTTAACTCTGGGGATTTGCAGTAGACACTTGGTAACATCTCGCCAAGCACAGCAGATCTTTTAGGGGAAGTTTCCAATTGCTCAGTCCGGGAATTCTGTGCTAGCTGTAGTCCTAAAAGATAAGAGGTAAGAATGCCTCTGGAACAAGGTCACATCATGACTTGTAGAGTTCTTTATTGTCTGCCATCTGTTGGGAGGGTTTGTCTATAACCAAGATCTTAGGCATGGAAATGGGTTTGTGCTTAAAGACTTTCTCTTAGCCACATGTCCCTGTAACATGCAGAAGAGCTGTCAAGAGTTTTGGTGGGAGTAAAATGGCATTAGAGTGTAGCATGTTTGTATGTTGGAGTAGTTGTGCCCTGGAGCCACGTGAGGCATCCATAGAAGGGAAGCCTGGTGTGGGGGCTGGCAGCTTGTCCCTGTGATGCCAGTGCTGTGATTTCTTTGCAGTTCGAGGTGGCTTCTTGCACCTCACAGAAGCTCTGACTTTCCGTCGTGACTCTGACTTGATCAGCTCCACGGTACGTGCCATCATTGCAACCCTGAAATCAGGAGAGAAGTGTAATGTGGAGCCGGAGCTCATCAGCAAAGGTATGGCTGTCCTTCTGCTCTCCTTCCCTGTTGCAGCAGCAGGTTGAACTTCCAGCCCAGCAAGGGAATGCCTGCTGTGCAGGCTGTGGGAAGCTGCCTTCTGCCTGGATGAGAAAATGTGAACTGATCTAAACTTGGTCCTATCTTGTACCACCTCCTTCCCCTGCACTGGTATGTGGGTTTATAAACTGTAATCTGGGCTGGGATCAAGTCTCTCAGCGAACTGTTGGTTTCTACTAACAAAATAAGAAATAGAAGTCTACTATCCAAGGTAAAGGAAAGTGGCTTCCCTCTTCCTTACTGAGCCAGGCTTCCAGGAATGCTGGACTGAACGCCTTCATGATACTCTTATAAGGTTCCATAGCTTTCACCACATCCTGAAGTTAATGAGCAACATCTTTCTCCCTCTGCTAGTTCTTCAAGGTCTGATTGAAACTCACTCACCGTACTTGGAGGAACTCCTGACTGTCCTCTTCTCGGCTACTGTTGAGACCACTGCCAGGTTTCCTGCCATGAAACCAATTGCTGTAGTGAGCTCCTTGTTGCTCCAGGACAAAGAAGAAACACCAGTGAAGGAGCTGGACAGTTGCAGGTGAGCCTGAGCAATGATGGGAGTTCACTGGTAGGTCTGGGTTCGTGACATCACCACTCATAGGGCTTTGCTTCCTCCTCAGTACCGAAGCAGCTTGGCTAGGACCCTCCTCTGGCCTTCTTAATGACTGGCTGGAGATGTTGGACCCAGAGGTGATCAACAGCTGCCCTGATCTCCAGCAGAAACTACTGTTCTCCTGGAACAAAGTAAGAGTTGTTGGGTAGAGGGACTACTGTGATGAAACCACCTTTCTGGGGTACTGGCCTGCACCTGGAAACAGGGCAAGGGGTAGTTTTATGTTTTGTCACATGTTGCTTTACCAGTTGTAAAGCAGTGCAGTCTGACTAGGAGGGGGATTCTGGTGCATCCTTCTCAGTGCAAGGCTTATGTTTTATCTTTATATTTCCTCAGCTGTGTTCTTTTCAGGACTTCAAAGTGCATTACAGACACAACATAGTCCCATAGCAGCCCAGCCAGCTGTGTTTTCATTGGTATTTTTGCAGACAGATAAATAGCTTGCCCAGAAGTGCTATTCCAAAGCTAAGACTAAAACTGAATTCCATGGCTGATGCCATGTTCTATTAGAAAGTACTGCAGTTCAAATGCTAAATCCATATGTTGTCTTCTATGCTGTCTGTCTCCCTGGATCGTCATCCTTCTGTAATATACATAGTATCTCCTACATCCACCTCACAGCAAGGATCTGTTTGTTGCATCTCTTCCTTGTTTGGTCCTTTCAGGCAGGGTCCCAGGTGCCCTCCTTCCGCCCGTACCTCTTGGCTCTTCTGACTCACCAGTCCAGCTGGACCACGCTGCACCAGTGCATCAGGCTTCTGCTTTGCAGAAACCGGGAGCAAAGGTGAGTCTTGATTTTTAGGCCTAGCAAGGAGTTTTGGGTTGGGCAACTCATTGTGTCTGAGAGAGAACAAACAGAGGCTGGGAACAAGAGCTGACTTGTTCCACGGTGCGTCTGCCAGGAGATGTAACGCAGCCAACACCAGGCTTTGTGAGAAGGATGCTGATTTCAGTCATGCTGATTTGTGTACCTTGATATAAATATCACCTGCTGTTTGGTAGAAGCAGCACATAAAGATTTGGCTGTATTCTAAACAGGAAGTGCTAATCGCTCGGTAATCCATCTAGCATTGCCCTTGTTGATAATCTTTATGAACACAGGGTTTGCAAGATGGCTTGGATAGCGAACTGACAGCAGCCGCTGTACCTGGGCAGGCTCTGCTGGATCTTTTCGTTGTACTAAACTCCATTACCAGTCTCTCTAACCCACTTCCTGGCATCAGGCTCCCAGTTCTGATTTCTGGAGCAGTCCTAGCACCAAGCTTCTGTACATCACTCTCAAATACTGAAGTGCTACTGTAGTAGTATCTTGCTTAAACTTGTTATGCCTAGGGGCTAGGAAATCCTAACACCTAGTAGTAGTAATTCAGAACATGACTAAACTAGCAATACTGAAGCTGATAGTATTTCAGTTTGCTTGTTAATTTATTTTTGATCTCTTGCTCACTAAATTTCATGAGTTTCTGCAGTCCAGGATAACAGCCAAGATAGGATGTACTGTACACTGGGATAGTAAGGTCACTGGTCTGATTGTAGCAATTGTTTGTGTTGATGACCAACTTCTGGCCTTGTGCAAGACTCCATGTAGCTGCCACACTCCTGCAGAATGCCATTCGTTCAGCTTTGTACCCTGTGCTGTGCTTATTGCAACAAATATTTAGTCATAATCTGGGAACAGAACCAAACCCCTTCTCGGAACTTAATGGATCCTATTTTTACATTTGCAGATGTTTCTTTCTTCACAGTACTCATGATGTTTAGAGACTCTGCCGTGTGTTTGTGTGCTGCCTGAGGGCTGTGTTGCCTCTAATTGCAAATCTGTCTTCTTTTGTCTTCTGGAAGGTTTGACCCAACCGCATCCTTGGATTTCTTGTGGGCTTGTATTCACATTCCTCGGATCTGGCAGGGAAGGGACCAAAGAACTCCTCAGGTAGTGGTTCGGTTCTTCCAAGATTCCTCTCTGGATGGAGTGAGAGGTAGTGCTTTCACAAGCAATCACTTGCCTGACTTTTCCATGGCCAGGAGCTGGCTGGAGCGATACAGGTGCAGCATGCCAAGTTTGCTATGTGTATCTCAGCTGTTTACTTAGCTGCTCTGCTATGTTACATATTACAGTGGCAATTTTGAGTCCAAAAAGCTGATATGAACACACATAAGTTTACCCACTTGGCATTTCTTCTGCAGCAATTGCCACTATATCTGTTAAAGATCTAGGCAGAAGGCTACAGTGGTGAGCAAGCTAAAACCCAGTGTGGGATAATTACCATTTTACAGAGAAAAGGGGGTTGCATCTCTTCTCCACAGAAGGATTTCTTTGGTTTGGTGACAGAGTTATGGTTTCTGACCCATCACACATGCTGGGAAGGAAGTAAATGAGTTCAGAAGTAGAAGAGGTGTAAAGAGGTTTTGTTTGGGACTGTGTTGCATGCTTTCAGAGCTCTAGATGTGGGGCAGTTCTTAAGTCTAGTTCTAAGAGATGTTCCATTCCACCTGGGGAAGGTGTGACTAGAAGGAACTAAGGATCTACAGATTCAGTGTGGATTGCTTTTGGGTGTTCTCTTGCATTACAGAAGCGCCGTGAGGAATTTGTGCTCCACCTAAAGGCATCGGAATTGATCAGCATGGTGGAGCTGATCCTGGCGGAAGCAGAAACCAGATACCAGAACACTGAAGAGGCTTCCTGCACACTCATCCAGTCTCGACTGCCTCTGCTGCTCAGTTGTTCTCATGGGGACCTTGAGAGCATCAAAAAAGTAACGGAGTATCTGACTGGCTGCATCCAGCAGTGGGGAAGCAGGTGGGGTTGCAGATGGGGAGCACTGCCTACTGTAGTGATAGTTACTTGGGCACAAGCAATCAGCTAATGATGAGATCTGCCAGCATGTCTTCATTAAGAACATTGCATTCCAAAGCCCCTATACAAAGTGCACACTATCCTCCCAGAGGTTTGGGGGGAATAAGAAGTCATTTTAAGTGGTACTTGGACCAGGAAGGTGACTTTAAAAGTGAAGTTTAAGTTTTGCTTTTAGGACTTCAGGATGAAATACTTGCCATGCCTTTTTTTTTTTTCATAAGGCAAACGTTATTTTTAATTACTAGTTCCTAAAGTGGGATTTCTTGTCTATTCATCCCTTGAATCACTGCTCATAATGCATCCTGCTTCTGACCATTATGATTGTTCTCAAAGCTGACTGGAGACTAGATTGTTTCCCAACAGCTAAGTTAGCACAGTGGGAAGAACAGGAAGGTGGTTTATTTGTGGCAGTGATACAAACTGACCTAATTCTAACCTCACTTATGGTGATGTTAGAAAAGAAACTGAGTAATCTCAGTTGCCATTGCGCTGTACTGTCTCCCAGTACAGACTGTGCCAGGTATCTATGGAGGGCAGGTGTGTAGAGAACAGGCTGGCTAGTCTGAATAATTGTGCTTCTGACTGCTCTTCCGATTGGGAGGGAGGTGACTGTGAGTACCATGTGCAGGAACTCTTCATTAGAGATGTAAGCAGAGCTTTCTTGTCCTGTGCCCCTTTGTAACTAGTTTTCTAACTCCAAATGGCCTGATGATGGATCCCTGTAGGCTGTAAATTATTTGAGTAGTTCAAAAGAAGAAAAGACTGAAAAAACAGTGATTCAGATTAGCGGTGGCTGCTCTTTTACATGATCTGTTTGCCGTATGCAGGAATGCTGTTACTAATCTGATGGGTCTGGGATGTTTGCTGGTTGAACTAACAGTAACCAGTGGCTGACCTCTCCCTTTTTCCTTCAGCTCTGTGGGAAAATGCTGCCAGGACCTTCTGCTTCAGATATACCTGCAGCTACCCGAGCTCCTTGTGCCTATGCCCGAGACGCTTCTCACCAGTGAAGGAGCCAGAGATAGCAGCACTTGCAAGGTAAAGTTAGAGGCACAGGAAAGCCCCTTTCCAGTTGCGTACTGAGAATGGATGCTACCTTGATGCCCAGTCCAAAAGGAGAGGACTGGCAAAAGCTTCCTGGGTCACTTTGGTTTCTTTACCTTGCTCTTCTGTTGCTTCTTCCCTGCCTGCACTCTCAGGAGCAGAGAGTTCAGATGTGGTTTATTTTGCAGTGTCCTTTTATAAAATAGTATAAGCTCCACAAGCTTCTGTGTACCAAAGGCTTTTGTAAAGCACAAGTGTGCAGGCGTCTGATCCTGCTTTGATGTCTCTAGGAACTGGGGACTTCAGATCCTGTGCCAGCTGGAACATTGCATCTGCTCACAGATTCTACCTGAAAATAGTTTCTGTTAACCCCCTCTGTATTTGGAAAGGAATTGGGAAACACTGCTGAAGAGCCAGGGGCTGGACTGTGCTTTAAACTTGTTAACTGTTTACTCATTACTTTTCTTCTAGCTTGATGCCCTGGTTCACAGATTCATTAACCTCCTTGCAGACACCAGCGACTCCAAGTCATCAGAAAGCCGCGTGTGGGATGCCAATATGGCCTGCAGGAAGCTAGCTGTGGCTCATCCCATCCTGCTTCTTAGGTACTGCTCTCCCCTTCACCCTCTGTGTGGCTGGAGTTCATTGAAAAGCATTCACCCGTGTCCTAGAAGGGGAACAAACTTGCAGCAGCCGTGATGATTGTGACGGAATCCGTGATCATGTACAAAAGTCAAGAGAAAGGACAGCAAAGTCATGTCCTTTATAATGAGGCAGCACCTCTTTTGGCTCCGTGCCTGTCCAGAAACAGTCCTCTTGGAATTGGAGACTAGAGAATAGAGCATGGGTGGGAAATGGGGCTTGCTGATTCTGTGGATCCAGGAATCAAATCCAGAACCCTGGGAGAGGATAAGGGGTGCTTCTTTCCAGGAACGGAGGTGTAACAGTGTGTAACTGTTTCTAGGAGGAGGCGAGATCTGGATTTTCTTCTGTTTGGTGTTTCAGGCACTTGCCAATGATTGCAGCACTGCTGCACGGCCGTGTTCACCTCAATTTCCAGGAGTTCAGGCAGCAGAATCACTTGACCTTCTTCATCCATGTCCTGGGGATTCTGGAGCTGCTTCAGCCACAGGTCTTCCAGAATGAGCACCAGGCGGCACTATGGGACTGTCTCCTGTCCTTCATCCGTCTGCTGCTGGTAGGAAAGTCCCCGCTCTCCCTCCATGTGCAGGCTGCTAGCCACTAGATGGAGAAGCTCATGTAACACAGGGCCAGCCCAGTGCTCTCCCATTTGAAGGGAAAACCTTCGTATACCCTAAGAACAAAAAAGTGTACCAAGTACCTTGGAGAGCTTAAGGAGGAAGCAGGAGATCAAGAAGCTACTCCCTGCTACCCAGAGGTGCAGGACAGGGCAGTACATCACTGCTTTTTTTTGTTAACTCATCTTCTCGATCCTTCCTCAGAACTACAGAAAATCCTCACGGCACCTGGCTGCCTTCATCAGCAAGTTTGTCCAGTTTATCCACAAGTACATCACATGCAATGCCCAGGCAGCTGTCTCCTTCTTGCAGAAGCACTCGGATCCACTCCAGTAAGCTTCCTTACTCTGCTTAGCCCATGGTTAGCTCATGGAGAGCTTGCACAGTCAGGCTGCCATGAGCTAGTCAGGCAGAAGACAGCAAGAGGATGTGACAAAATAGCTATTAATAGGGAACTTTTTCACCCTTAGCTCACTTAAGTCACTATTGAGATGAGCAGCATATCACTTTTTATGGGTGAAAATCGAGTCCAGGGAAGTCAGCTAATGATTTCAACTCACGTAATGGCCTGAACGTCCTGTTGAGGCATTGTAGTGCCCTGCAGTCATTTCCAGAGGGCCTGCAGGAGGTTCTTTTCCCTGAGCGGTAGCTGCAGGGTCCCAGCTGCAGATAGGGGGAAAATGCATTTGAGATCCAGTTACAATGAAAGGAAAAATCTTGTTTCTGCTTCTGATAAACTATTTGTTTTAGTGTACATATATGTGCTGTTCCTTCTCCTCATGCCCTTATTGTTACTGAAAGCTAAACATGCCATCTCTTCCCCCAGTGACCTGTCATCAGACAACAGTGACCTAGCAATGTTGAAGTCTCTCCTGGCTGGGCTGAGCCTGCCCAGTAAGAGTGGCGTCTTGGACAGAGGCTCTGACGAAGAAAAGGATGGTGAGTCCTGGGGGGAAGAGTTATTCCAGCTGGTGAACCTGCAGTATGTTCTGGAGCACACATGCTTTTATGGGCTCTATGCTGTGCTTGTTCTCCTCGTAACAGCTCAACAAAAATGTATTTAGAGTGGAGAATGGCCCTTGTATACTCACCAATTTGGATCCAGTATCTGGGATGAGTTAATTTGTTTTCCTGTCAGTGGTATCAGTACTGGAACAGAAGAAGAGCTTTTAACAAGGGCAAGTTTCGTTGTTGCGGATTTTGCCTTCCTCAGCCACACTTAAGGACTGGTCTGTCAGGAGACCCTAAGGGTACATCCACTTCACCACTTATAATTTGCATGGGAAAATTATTCAGTAGTAAAACAGGTCGGGAAGGTTCCTTCTCTTTGTGTCAGCTGAGGGGTACTGGAAGGTGCAGTGAGGCTAGAGACAGTGTGAGAGCCAGGAACTGTATTACAGTATTGCTGATCAGCTCATGGTACAGCACTGTACTGGTAGGGAATACTGGCACTGTCTCCCTGTTAAAACTACATAGACTGTCAGGAGTGACCTCTCTCTCTTCTGCAGAAGAAGCAGCAGCTGGCTCTCTCCCCCTCGTCAGTGTATCTCTCTTCACTCCTCTCACGCCAGCTGAAATGGCCCCATATATGAAGAGGCTCTCCAGAGGCCAAACAGTTGAGGGTAAGTGAGGACCTGCAGAGCTGTACAAAGACACAGGGCAAACGCAGACTTAGCCAACCCTGTTACTTATCTGTCAGCTACAGGCTAGTTTCCTGTTTCAGCCTTGTGTTTGGAAGTCTCCAGCAGTTAGGATGTGGTTTTGTTTTGGATGAACTTGTCCATAACCTTCTGTGATTCTGTGACAGAGGCTTCCTATGAAGCTGTTATCACTTAGCTCAGCAGTGCTGCAACTGCTGCTGCTTTGGGGCTCCTCAAGTATCTTCTGAGTGCTATGGGAGATAGTATTAGTAATTCAAGGAGTGCTGCAGGTCATGTCGAGCCAGGTCTCGAGTGCCAATAGGAATACCATTTCCTTAACAGTATAGAAATACGAAACTGATAAGAAACAAGATTTTGTTCGAAATCCCCATATGGCCTTCATGGAGGAAAATCATGATAACCTGGCATATAGGAACAACATGCTGCTTCTCCAAAGGTCTTCTGAAATCACAGCTGTCCAGTGTTCAGACCTAAGTTGTGCTATTGGGGTGACAGTTTTCCTTCCACACTAGAAATAGTGGGAAGAAATTCTGCCTGGACACTTCTTTTTAAAAAGGTTTTTTGTGAAGATCTTTCACTTCCAGAAGAAGGTGCTCTGGACTTTAAAAACCTCACACTCCACTCATTCCCCTGCCTATGGCATGACAGTGCTGGTGATGTCTGCCTGGGCAGGCTGGGATGTGGCTGATCTGACGTGTGACCTACCTGTTCTCATCCTTTTTGAAGAACTGCCTTTATTACTCTAGCTTTGTGTGTAGCTGGGAAAACTTGACTGCTTGGGAGATGGGATTTGTAGGGAAAAAGACCCTTTGCTGGATCAGTGAATTTCAGTCATTCCTTCCAACCTGTGTCTTCCACCAGACATCCTGGAGGTGCTGACAGACATTGATGAGATGTCCAGACGGAGGCCAGAAATTCTCTCTTTTTTTGCTGTGAGTATTAGTGTCTCAGACTGCCACTGAAAGGATGAGATTTTTTCATCAGTCTGTGTTGCACAGTTAGCTTAAGTACTACTTTTCCTCTGCTTTTTGGATGGTTGTTGCAGCATCTTAGGAGAAATTTATCTTCAGTTAGGCCTTTTGACAGCTGGCAGCATTTACTTCCCTCCCATCTTCTCTCCATTGCATATTGGGTCTGCCATCATCCGCTTTCTTCTTCTGACATAGAGAAGTTAATTATTCCTCTGTCCTCTTCCCAGTATTGGGGCAAGAGGAGAGCAGAACAGCTCTGTTGAAAGCACCAGAGCCTAGGGGAAACTCAGCTGTCCCATGTGGAATAAGATTACAAAAGGATGCTTTAAAGTATTAAAAACCAGGATAACCCTTCTTACAGAGAGGAATTTCCTGGTTCAGCCAGCACCTGCTGGACGGGTGTTGGGCTGGACTGGTGCTAAAGGGGTAGTAATGCAAGTCTGAGGAGTTTGTGCACCCTGGATGGCCCTATGACCCTAATTTGTGCATCTTCTTTCAGACAAACCTACAGAAGCTGATGAGCTCATCAGAGGAGTCCTGCCGAAATCTGGCCTTTAGCCTGGCTTTGCGCTCCATTCAGAACAACCCCAGGTGAGGACCACTGGAACTTAGGCCGTCCCAAGTCCCTGACGGGCACTGGTTGCCCATCTTGCATGCCTGTTGATGATGATCTGGACTGTACTGACACTATCATGTTTTCCTCCCAGCATTGCTGCAGACTTCCTTCCCACCTTCATGTACTGCCTTGGCAGCCGAGACTTTGAGGTGGTGCAGACAGCACTGAGGAACCTGCCTGAATACACCCTCCTTTGCCAAGGTAGGTTGGTATCTGCCACCTTTGGTGCATGCTTGGCCTCACAAGGGTCAAAGCTGAGCTCCTGTGCTGGGAACAGCCTCCCTGGGAGTTGCCAAGGGTCAGTCTGGCCTAGACCAGGCCATCAAACACATCAGTAATCTATATCAATAATAGCTTTGGTCTGAACATCATGGGGGAGATTTGTCTTAGAGACAAAGGAGGCTTCCTTGAAGTAGATTTGCTCCCTTATGATTTTCTGAGTTGTGATCTCTCATGTGATCACATACCCACGAAGCTATTAGAGGGTGGCTTGTGCCGTGTTCTTCTGGAAGGAGAGAATTTCTTGCACAGCTGCAAACATTTGTCCTGGTATTTGCTGGTGGATTGTTCTTGCTTGCACGTTGGAGCTCTCAGGTCAGTCCTCATGCTGTCTTTCCCTTTCACAGAGCACGCAGCAGTGTTACTGCACAGGGCCTTCCTGGTGGGGATGTACGGCCAGATCGACACCAGCTCACAGATTTCAGAGGCTTTGAAAGTTCTGCACATGGAGGCAATGATATGAGCATGTGGTTCTGGGAGCTCCACTTCCAGAGGAATTAATTTAACTGGACTCATCAGCTACATTGAAGCCCTGTAAGCAGACAGTGTATTTCAACACATGCGCTGGAGGATCAAAGAGATGATGTAGCAGGCCAGGCTGTGCTGGAAAAGGAGAGTGTGCTGACTGAAGATTTGAAAGGGGCAAGGATCGATCTGTCTGGCTAAGATGCCATTATTGTGGGAGAAAAATCTCCTGAATATTGTGCCAAACAGGGACCACTTCCTTCATGGGGTCTTGGGGCAGTGGCTGTTGGTTTGTTGTTTGTTTTTTTGGTGTGTGTTTTTGGTTTTTGTTTTTTTTTTTTTTTTTGTGTCCAAGAAGGCGGAGCTCCTGGGAGAGCAGAAGGGAGTGCTGGCCCTTGCACTTGAAGTCTCTGCACCCTCTGTGTTGGAGGGAACGTGCAGATCTGTGCAGGGGAAGAGACCACTTTAGTTTCTGGGGGTGGATGTTTGTGGTTTTTTTTCAATTAAAACTCTCTTTGTTTCCATTGTGCCTTTCTCTGCTCTATGCTACCTTGGGTGTAGCTTGACATCCCCTTCTTCCTGTCTCACTTAAATTCCAGTCACCAGTTTGTTTTCATGTCATTTGTCTCTATTCCTCTGGCACTCCACTTGTTAGTGGAGAATCTCTGTAGTATTCTAAAGGTAAAGATCCTGGAGGAATTTTATAGATAGCTGTAAATAAGTCTGTATCTCCCTGTTGCTGGCAGGGACAGTTGTGACCTTGTGAGTGGCCAGGTGGAGAAATACTGTCCATTCTTGCAAATGAGGAGTGCCATGGCTGAGCACTTTTGCTAATGTGTCAAAATATGAACGTCTGGCTGGCTTTGCAGAGATGGAGAAGAAAAGGGAGAGATCTGAACCTCCCATCAACTGTTAAGTAGTCTTGCCTTTAAATAAAAAGATTGGAGCCATTGCTTAAGGATGCAATGTGCTCTTTTCCTCAGCTGCATCTGCTTCACATCCGGAGCCACTACTGTGGCAATTAGCTACATATAAATTATGTGGAGGAACAGCTGAAGAAGATCAAGTCAGTGAAATGGTTTTCCTGAGGGGCTCAATGACAGCAGGATTAATGCCTGTCTAAAGGGTTCCCAGTGAGATTACTGGCTCCTCTTACCTTAGTCCTTTATCAGACATCGTTAAGGTACTGCTCAGTTTGTCAGAGCAGGGAGGTATTTCTTTTGGTCCTGCTGTGGACCTAGAGCAGCTGGGAACTTGTGGGAGGGGCTGGAAAAGGGCTTTTCACAGGACTTTGAATCAAGGAGCAAGGAAAATGTCTCAAGACTGTTACCACACAAAGATGGTGAGTCAAAGTAGTGGTGCTCTGAAGATCCTCCCAGAAAGCCCCAGAAATCCTGCTTCAGGGCTGCAGCTAGAACCATTTACGGGTAAAAACAAATTGCAGGGGTGGCCCCAAATTCTACTCTGTCTGACAATGGCTGCTGTGAGCAGACCAGCTCCAGGATGCCTGGTTCAGAGGAGAGAGGGATGCTTGGATGTTGGCAGAACTACTTAATGACCCCTCAGACCAGGAAAACCAGGCTTTGCAAAGCAGTATGAAAAGAGATGTGACTGAGAAGGTGGAAGAAGCACCTCTATCAGCAGCCTCAGCAATCATCCTTTGGGAGATTGGGAAACAAATTCAGAGGGAGGGAATGTGGGTGGAAATTAGTCTAGAGAGCTGGGCCTCTCCATAGATCTTCCCAAACAAAAAACATCAACGATAATTTGTTGATCTCTCCTTTTTGCTGTATTGAAGGTTCCCATGATGCATTTTCTCTCCTTCCACCCTCTGCTTGGACCCAGTGGAGCTAAGCAGGCTGCTTGGCTTGGAACCCGTCAACAAAACCAGATCAGGGCTGAGAATGGGGCTGTCACAGGGCGCCTGGCTGTGCAGAGACATCTCAGGGCAGGAGCCTGTCCCTCCTCTGCGAAGGCAGCTGTGACAGCTCTAAAACAGTTAACCACAGCGTTACTGATGCCCTGACACTCGCCTGCCTTTTAATCAGCACTCTGTGACTTCCATCTCTGCCTGGCTGAGCACCTTCTCTCCTCCTGTCCCTGTTGAGCTGACAGTGTTATCCTTCATGGGTCTGCCAGGCTCTTCCCAGGGGCTGGGGCCATCTCTGTCAAGGAGAGCTGGTGCCTTGCTTAGAAGAGCAGCAGGGAGGAAGTTTGCAGGATTGTTTCTGGCCCAGTGAGGGGGGTGACTCACCCAGTGGAAATCACTGCTTCTATCTTCGTTCTCCATGACATCCTAAAGGCAAAATCACTGCCTAGACCTCTACCATGATCTGCTGTGGTAGATCTGTAGGCAGTCAGGGCTGGTGTCTGAGGGAGTCCACGGGGGGCTGGGGAGTGAAGGGAGCCCAGGAGGAGCTGGACAGTCCTGGAGCTGGCAAGGGGCTGCACAGCCCCACTGCTAAGCACCAGCTGGCCAGGACCAGGCAGGAAAAGCTGAATCCAGGCTGCGAACAATCCCCACTGGGCTGATGTGAAGGTGGTGGCATGGTGCAAGCAGGCTGCAGCATGAGAGCTGAGGCTTTGGGAGGAGGGGGACGTGACGCCTCCTCACCTATGTTGCGATAGTATTCATGTTGGGTCCTCTCAAAGCCTGGCTGCTTCCCCACAGAGGTGACCAGGTCCCACCTCCAAGCATCAGGGATCACAAATCCCCTGCAAACACCAGGCACCTCTTGTGGTAGTTTCCTACTGCAAATTATTCTCTATGCTGCAAAGCTCAAATGTTTTTATGACTCATGGTCAAAACATCATGGTTTTATGGCCCAGATGTGGCAGTCTCAGCAGGGAGATGGACACTTGTCCAGCATGCACATGATGGACCTTTGCTGCCTTGGCTGGGTACAAATGGGCATCTCTTAACCAACCATACCCCGTTCCTGCCAGGTGTGGTGTGGCTGGGACTGTGGCCCCTCACGTGTGCCGATGCCCCAGAGCAGTGTTGCAGCTGTGTGACCTAGCTCCAGGCGGGGTTGTGCATCCCAGGAACCACGAGGGGTGTCCTGGAGCACCACCCGAGTATGGCCATGAGCGGGGCATGACTAACCAGGGAGGTGCCTGCGGGCTCTTGACTCAGTGGCAGCTGCCTGTGGGACAGGCTTTGATGCTGGGGAACTGGAAGAGTCCCAGCACTGAGCTCAGAGGCAAATCTCCCTGATCTGCTACGTCAACGGCAGAAGCGCAGGGAGAGGTATACAGGTAACAGCCAACACATGGAATTCCAAGGTTAAAGACACCAACATTTTGAGAGCCATTAGAAAAGAAGAAGAATAGAGAAAGAAAAGCCTTGCTGTGCAAGGAGCAGCATGCAAGAAATCTCATGCAAAAAAAGGAGAGGAAAACTCCATCTCCATTACTCATCATCTGTGTGTAAATGTGGGCCATGGAGTCTATTCTTGGGTCTGCTCCCCGGGGCCCTGCCATACTCTTCCTCCAGCCAACCTGATCTGTGACCTCTGTCAGTGACAAACAATCCCAGCCCTGCCTGCCCTCAATTAACTTCCTTCTGGCCATACCACGGCTCAGGACAGTATGATTCACACTTAACTCGAGGAGTTGTTCACTAAAAGCTAAAAAACGTAAGACTTTGTTAGCTTTGGGTATGTTAAAGCCAGCCCCACACCAGCTAAGTAGCCTGGCTTCTAGAGGCGTAGCATTTGCCTAAGGTAGACTGATTTTTAAATGTTTGCGTTGCCTCTGTGTGCATTTAGATAATTTGGCCCTAAAGCAGCAGAATATAGAGCTTGCATTTTCCTCTCCTTTTAAATTCAAGAGGCCTTTATAATAATATATCTGCCTGTCCTGCATAGCTGGTGGTGTCTTGCCTTTGGCGTTACCCTGTTTGCATGAACAGCATCTCTAACACAAGAAGATAGTGGGCAGAAAACATCAAGACCCCCAGCAACAATTAAGAAATTCATTAAGCTACAATAGGCCAGTCATTGCTGGGAAATTATTAAGCTGTAAGAATTGGTAATTGTCTTCTTAACATTAAACAATTATGCAAATAATGGAAAACATACTATAAGAATAATAAAATTACCTCCATTTCTCTCACTTTTTTTTTTTTTTTTTAAAAAAAACAATAATGAGATTTAAAATCTAAAGTGATGCTTATGGTTTTGATCTCCAGGGTTTACTGGTAACATCTTTGGGGAGGAGTGAGACCTCTAAGGGCACTCAGCACAGGGTGAGTAGGACATTTTGAACCGCATCTACCACAAGTCGTCTTGCAGAGCCTGTAGTGCCCCAGCACCAGGCTTGTCCCCCCATTCTGCAGCCACCCAGGCAGCAACACAGGGACACGCAGGTGCCGATGGCTTTGGAGGACCATGAAGTTGTCACGCTTCTAGGCCAGAACTGGAGAGAGTTTGAATTTTGTACTGTCATAGGCTTCCTATGGGAGCTCCCATTCTCCCCGAAATAAAGCACATGGTGCTTCAGGTTTGATCTGAGTGAAAACAAGGCAATCTGTAGTTTTTCACATTAATTCAGTGCAAAAGTACAAAGTTCTGGCCTTTAAAGTTATGCTGTCTAACTCAAGGATTTTATCACTATCAAGTTAGTAACCTGAGGTGAGAGCCGGCCTCTCTTCCAAGTGAGGTTCCAGCTGGATTTTAGAGGTCAGCAATAAGCCAAATGACGAGCAAGTGCCATCGTGTTCCTGCGAAATGAGAACAAGACCTCATTTACCCCCACTGCTGGGAAAAGGAGACTTCACTTATTCACGTCCACAACAAGCTCGGAAGAGTCAAAGTGCTTCTTTGCTTCAGTGTGTTAACATTGTTAATCACTAACAAATATTATTGGTTTTCCAGGCTTTAAACTCTACTCCGCTGATAAGACACAGCATTTAAAAGCAGTCAAGCCAGCTCCTGCTCCAGGGTGGGTCCTGCTCCCATGGTGATGCTATGATAGATACGGGTCACCTCACCCAATCTCATGACCCAAACACTTTCAGTTTTACTTTCTGATAAGAACGGTGAAGTTTGCAGCTCCTGGAGGACCGGAGGGAGCGTTCTGCCATGGCAGTGCAAAGATCGGGGATCACCACCTCCTTGGAAGAGGTCACCTTCTGAAACAAACACCATCCCCAACCCCCTTGGAGAGCTGCCTTTAGCTCCTTGAGACTCTCTGGTGACCCACCAAGCAGCTGTTTATGGCCTTTTCACTTTTCCTGGAATGTAGGATGTAGCACGTGAGCAGTCTCTCATCCTTGTTGCCTGGAAATAACTTTCTGACATCGGACTCTAGCCTGTCCCTCACCTCACTGTTTTGGGGGACAGGAAAGCCAGCAGGTCATCTTGCTGGCAGGCAGGAGGGGCAACAAGGGAGACAGACTTTCTTCTTTTTTGATGTGACATTGTGTTATACCTGGATAAGAGGACACACTGTGCTCTGATGTTCACTGGTTTTGGTCCTTTGAGGTTTTAGAGTAATGGATTTAACATTTATGATCTTCTTGGAGGCATGTATTGTAGAGAGATTTACCAAAGCACCTCTTTCTGTAACTTCACGTTGCACTTTTATCTTCTTTCGGTGGAAATTCATGTTCAGACCTGAATTTTGTAGTAACTTTTTTTCTGCTACTTTGCAGATCAAACTAGCCAGACTCCGAGGAGAGGTGGGTATCATGTGGAAGCATTTCTGTGTGAGTAGCTGTGAAATTGTTGGGGCTTTTTTTCCCCTGGCTTGGGCCTTTCTGTCTCTCTGGAGTCAGCCTGGCTGCCTTCTGGGAAGATAGAGCTGATGAGGCATGTAACTGATGAGACACATACTTTCTCCTCCTCATTTTGAAACCCTGAATTTAATACAAGCCATTGGCACAGGAATGTATGAGAGCTCTTGGCTACGACACACACTTCCTATTGTTGGGAGTGAACAGTTCTATGTACAGCCTGCAGCAAAATTATGAAGTAGTTCAATTTGATCAGCTGATTTCCCAGAATAGTTAAAAGATGTGATTTTTCTATGATGTTACACTGTCTTACAAAAAAAACCTGCATCACTTGATTCATGAGGCCCCACATTGTCTGATAAAAGGAATCAATCCTTTCTTCCTCCCTCACATCCTGAAGCTAACAAAAGTTAGTTGTTTTCTTTGGGCTTTAGGGTGGTCCTAATCATATATTTAAGTTTTTTCTCTACTAATGGTAAAGTCCAAGCTGCTGCATATGGGAACCAGGATAAATTTAAGAGGTAATGGCAGAGAGTGATCCCCACTACTCATAGCCATAGCAACCATTAGGAAGCACTCAGCATTTCTCCATTGCAGTTTGGTATCTAGGAAGAGAACTGAAAAGGACTGTGGAAGAGAAAGAAAAGAAGTGTCTGTAAGTAGAGAATAATAGATCAGCCCATGTCTGTGGACTGCTGCTCTCCAACAAGCTTCCAAACACACCTTGGGACGGGATCCAGGGGGGCAGGCATCGCACTTGCAGCACACACTCTGCTCCATGAGCCAGCAGTGCATCACAGGTGGGAAATTTCACCCAGCAGCACTGGGAAAAGCTCAGTGAGTGCAGGCAAGGTCCACAAAACAGGATGAGGACATATAAGGCTGCTCCAAGGAAAAGATGTAGAAGGGAAAAATACGATCCAGAGTAAGGATTTGTAAGCATCATTCCACAAGTAACGTCCTAGGAGAACAGCAGCTGTGGGCCGTAGGTAGGCAGCTGCACAGGCAGCTCTGCTCCCTTCCTGCCCCGCTCCTCCCTCTAGTGCTTGTTAGTTTACCTGCTGGTGCATTTAAGACTCACCATAGCTATAAACTCCCACAGAGCTCTCCTTAATCATCAACTAAGAACACTGTACGAGTCGCTGATGCCTGTATTTTGAAAAGCCATTACTGGACCAGTAGGAATACTGTAAGTCCTCCAGCAATGTCATTTTAATCACCTTAGTGTATAAGGTGGACCCGATTCTTTTGGTGCACCAAGGGCTGTACCTCCAACCTAACCCTCTCTTGGGATGCACAGCTTGGAACCAACGACTAATCGTTTCTTCTTTGGGTGTCTGCAAGCCTGAATGCCTTTCTGATACGACCGTCTCAGTCAAACACAGATGACCAAGCACAGTGCAGGAAGGGACCAGCTGAAATGGCGTGGCCTGTGACATACAGAAAATTGCAGCTGCTCTCCGAGCACAGCCTGACTTTCCACTCTGTGGGTCTGTGTTCCCTGCCACCCAGCCCCCAGCTGCCCCTTCCCAAAGCGTGAGGTAATGAGAAGGGACTAACCCCATCGACTCATTAAGCTGGGTTTGTTAGAAGACAGATTGTCATGTTAAACAAATATATTTTTAAAAAACTAAATATCATTCCCTGGGCCATGCCCCATCTGGGCCATTAAATCTGAAAGGAGTAACTACAGCTGTGTCAAAGCTGAGCTCAGAAGCTGATTTTCACTATTTGTACTACTAACAATTGGCAACAACTCCATTTTCAAACATAATTTTCTTCTCATTTCCCAGTGCTGCACTATGTAGATTGCAAAAACAGTGGGGGATGCATACTGCTAAACAAAACAGTCTTTGGGAGTTAGAAAAAGAAACCCCACAAATGCATTTCCTAAACTCATTGCATTCTCTTTATTTCTCACCAAGCCCTAAGTTACCTGATGACAGAGGATGGGAAGGGCTGCTCATTATTAGCCAGTTGGCTTTTCGTAAATTATGCAAATTTTATCAATCTAATGAAAAGGTGGTGTGGAAACAAAGCGGGACAGCTCAGCTTTCAGGGCTTCAGCACTGCAAGTTTCCAATTTGCAAGAAAGGAAGCATCTTTTTCAAAGGAGGGTGAAAAAAAAAAAAATTGAGTTAATCCAGCATTTCTTTTGATTGGTCCCTTGGTAGTCTGATTAATTTTGAGCACAGATGTTTATGCTTTCCTTCACAAAATACGCCCAGTACTCGGGAGCAGGCTCACCATGCCGTATTTCCTCCTTGCAACACCATTCTTGTTAAAGTGTGCAGCAACATATGCTAAGGCCTTATTACAAGGGATTCCTATAAATGGCATAAAGGATTAATAATGTATTTATAACACAACTTTGTTTTAGTATAAAGTGATCTATAAATTTGTAATAAATGTTTTATAATGTTTTTGTAGCCTGTTATAAATGATAAATGGGAGACTATAGATGCCACATAAAATATTCATGCTGCATTGTGTGCATTATTATGCCGTTACTGTTCAGGAAACCATTAATAATAAAGTGAATGGAGATGTAAAAGTTGCTGACATGCCCAGCAAGCCATTTATAATGAAATGTATAATCCTTACCATAAAGTAAATACATTGGCCGGTGATTGTTGATGAAATGGAAACACACTGAATTATTTGTGAGGTATTTATATATTAATGTATATTATCCATATCATGTCGTAGAAGTGCCATTAATATATTATATTATATGTATTATTAATTATTTTTACCTAGTTTATAGGCAGCTCTTAAAGCGTTACCTTGTCTCTTCGGCAGTTTTGTCAGCTGCACGCGACCTGGTGAGTTATTTTACACGCCGTGGGGTGGCCGTACGAACCGGGGTGCCGTCCCTGGCCGGGGCAGGATGGCGGCAGGCGGCCGCTTTCCTGGCTCCCTCGCCCAGCCACCCCAGCCCTTCCCGCTCCGTGGGGACGGGGCCACGGTGGGCATCGCGCCTCTCCCCTTCCCCACCCAGGATGAGGCCTTGGGGCAGCTGTGCCTCGTCCTCCCTCCTCACACCTCTGCAGCCGCTCCTTCGCGACGGAAACCTGAGGTTTTGTGTGGGGGTGAAGGAAACTTCCCTCGTCCCCACGGCCGAGGCCCAGCATGTGGGATCCCGGGGGGGGGCGGCTGCCCCCGGGTCCCTGAGGAGAAGCAGCCGCCCGCCCTCCCCTCCCCGCGGGCATACACGACGCCCCGCAGCAGCCGCCCACGCGGGACCGTCGGCCACGTCCGGAACACGCGTCTTTTGCCATCCCTCCCTCCCTCCGCTGAGCTCGGCCCCGGGGCGAGGCAGAGGGAGGCCCTGAGGGGCCGCCGCCGCCCGCCCCTCGCCCGCCCCTTTCCCCGCCTCCTCCCCGCCGCGGCCGGCCGCCACACGCCGGCAGCCTCCGGCCGGGCTGGGCACGGCCAGGGGCTCCCTCCTGCCCCGCCGAGCCGCCCCGGGGCGGGGGGCCCCGCCGCCCGTCCAAGGCGATGGCGGCCATCCAGAACCTGCAGCTGTGGTGCAAGCAGCAGTGCGAGGGCTACCGCGATGTCAGCATCACCAACATGACCACCTCCTTCCGCGACGGCCTCGCCTTCTGCGCCATCCTCCACCGGCACCGGCCCGACCTCATGTGAGTACCATCGCCGGGCGTCGAGGCCCACACGTGGGATGCCGGCTCGGTGGGGCCGGGCCCCTCCGCTCGCCACCGAGGGCCTTCGCCAGGCTGCGGTCGCCCCGCCGCCGAGCTGCAGACCCCAGGCCCTCCATCCGCCACGGGCCCCTCTCGCCTTCCCCACAGAATCAGCCCTGGCAGGAACCCCAGCTCCTCCGTGGGAGATGCTGTGGGCCGGCGGCTGGCACCAGGAGCTCTGCTAGCACCCACGCTGAAAATCTCCGAGCGAAGAGCTCTGCTTTCGCTGCCTACGTGCCTTTTTTTCCCTCCCCTATGTTTTTCCTTTTTCTCCTTTCTTCCCTCTGTGGCTGAATTATGTTTTAAATGCGTACTTTCCATTGAAAAACAAGTTCAGGCACTGATTTTGGGGGAAGAGTTTCCTTCTTTGCTGTTCATGTTTGCTTAGGCAAGGCTTTCCTCGCTCAGCCCGACGGCAGCTTAGCCGCTCATGAGTCGGGAGGTGAGGGCTATTTAAACAAAATACAATAGAAGGGCAGGGCCTGGCAGCCGCTGGATTCCTGCACATCACTCGTTTTTCCCATCTAGAGCTCTGTCTGTGGGAGGCAAAGTGCTTTCCACCCCTTGCTGGCCCCGTTGCTGGTGCCCTGTGGGTTTTGATCAGTCCTTGCCCAGATGTTAATTTCTGGGAGGGTAAATTGTCCAAGGGAAACGTAGATCCTGCTTCCTAGTTGCTTTTTTTTTTTTTTTTTTTTTTTTTTGTTGTTTTTTTTTTTTTTACTTCAGGGATCTTTGAGGTGGGGGGGAGCTGAAGGAGGAGGTCAAGACAGGGGAGCAGTGCCAAGATTGCCCAAGTGTATTGGTTTAAGTGTTAGGTCTCATCCAGTCAGATGTGTCCAGCTGGTAGGGGAACAGGGTGGGTTTTCTGTACTGCACTTTTCTGCTGTTCCTTGAATTCTGCCTTTTTCCTTGTGCTCCCAGGACAGCCTTCCACTTAGGTTTGTGTGCAGAGGTTTCTCTTACAGATGTCTCACTTCTGGTAAAAGTGCAAGGTGAAGATCTCCTCCTGCTCTCTCTCTTCTATGTTCTTGAAACTTGGAAGAGGCAGGAGCAGGCACGGGCAGCGGGAGGTTAGTGCAGGAGCTCCAGGCTCACTTTCTCTGTAGTCCCCAGTGCTTGGGCAGTCACCATGGTGTTGCTGTGTATGGCTTCCTGACATGCTGTCATGTCCATGTGACTCCAGATATTTCCTTTCCTTCCTTTGATTCACAGTCTCAAAGATACAAAACACCAGGGCAGAAAGGTTGACGTGACCAGGAGGTGCTCGTATAGGGACTGTAACTGCTTCCTGGCCGACTCAGCAGCTGGCCCATCCGGAGCATGGGGGTAAACAGCAACTCGGCGACTTGAGAGCTGTTATAAGCCTGTTGACCAGTTTAGTGGGTTGTTTATAATCCTTGAATGGTGTGTCAAAGGTTGTGGAGAGACATATTTTAAATAAATTCTCCTGTGCTGAAGAGGGAAGATGTTCCTTGTGGCGTCTCTGTTCCCATTCATTTTCTTTGATGATGGAAATTCTGTCTGACTTCATTCAGGACCTTACAGAAGCTCCTTCTGACTTGGGCCAGCTTAGCAAAGACTGCCTGAGGGTTAGAGTAAGAGAAGCTTTTATCAGTGACCTCCTTCATCAGTATCAGTGGTATAATGCAGGAAAGCACCAGGTGTACCCTTGGCTGGGCAAAGTCCTGCTGGAAGGAAATTATGCTTTCAAGTAGTTGGTGGCCAGGGCTGCCGGGTGTCATGTGTCAGGTCCTGGGGCTGAATACTTGTGCAGATTCTCCATGTATCTGTAAAAGCTTCTCTGAGTTTTGGCAGTGCAGGAGCCACAGGCAGAGGAGTGTGGCTGACTGCACGTGTGGCTGTAACTCCTGCTTTCCAGAGGCTTGAAGTGCTTTATCCTGAGCTCCTCCCCTTGCTTCTAGCAAAGATCCTAGTTGAAGATTAAAAGCATCGTACTGAAAATAAAACTAGAAAAGGACAATTAGTGCTTGGAGTGCTCAGTCTGCTTGCAGCAGCTCTGCTATATAAATCACTTACAGAACATGATTCAGTCACGGCATCAGAGTTTTGCAACAGTGTGTTTTCTGTCTTGATTTACACAAAGGACATTCTTGGGCTGAGGAGTGCAGGGGGATTTCTCCTTGCAGGAGCTTGAGAAATTCCCAGAAAAACTTCAAGCAATTACAAAAGACAGTCATAATCATAGGCTTCTCTTGTGGAGTATGTGGCTCAGAGGACAGGCTGGTGGGGGTCTCTCACTCCTTCCTGTTTTCTTGCTGGAAAACATGGAAAATATGATAACGTCTCTCAAACGTGGCTGATGTCCGTTTGTATGTTATTGGTGAACAGGGCAGGCTGTGTAAAATTAGAAATGCATTGCCCACTCACTTCCCACTCACCCAAGGAAGCTCTGGGGGAGTGGAGATGCATGCTGAATTACCATGGAAATTCATTTCTCTTCTGTCCCAGCTGAAGAGTGCTTCACAGCCAGCCCCAGATAGGCACACACGCTGTGTCAGGCAGGTCCCAGCCCATTTTCTGGGATGATTGCAGAGCCCTGAGGCTCCTCTCATCAGAGGGACGTGAAGCCTCACGGTGGTCGGCAGCTGCCGTGTGTGTTGGCGATGGCTGCGCGAGCTCCGGCCACGGTTTTGGTGGCCTTGGCCTGATAAGTGAGTTAGAAGAAGCTGGGGAGCCGTGCACAGTCGCTCAGATATTAATGCCAGATGTTGAGGAAAGGTTTTGATTAAGCTTCTTCTCTTCGCCTGGGATCTTGCTCTTTCCCAGACTGTGAACCGGTATTCAGCCCGGTGTTCTGGGAGCTGACGGGCTGTGAAATCCCCCTTAGTGGCTGAGCAGCAGTGGGTGCCTGTTCCTCCAGCAGCACTTTCTGAGCCACTGTCAGCTCAGTGGGGCAGGATGAGGCTGACTGTCACCGATACGGACAGAGAGGGCCCTGGCTGTGCTGAGGACGGGTTGCTTGCAATCTCCATCTCCTTAGCAAAAGGCTGGGGTGAAGCAGAGCTGCTGCCTGCTTTGACTCCACAGGGTTGTGGTTTGTGTGACAGGCATAGGCGAGAATGGTTCGGGGGGCAGGGAGTCTCATCTGTTGTTAGTCAAACAAGGCCAGAGCAGTGTGGAGCAGGCATTGCTGAGAGGAGGATGAGCACATGGGGGGACATCTTCCACCCGGGATTCCTAGTCCTGTCCCGTCTCCCCATGTTGTTTGCACCTCCAGAAAGAGCACAGCTGAAAGGTCCTGTTCCCAGCAGCGCATGCAGGATTTGAACCCTCTGTTCAAGGACTGTGAGCTGGCAAAAGGTGCTTCACTCTTTTTCAGTGATCCTTTCACCTATCTTACCGTCTATAGATAAAGTACTACAAAAGTACCAAGAGGCAGAATCTTTTTTAGTACCGTCATGGCTTGGGTTTTGTTTTTTTTTTTTTTCTCAGTTTGCTCCAAGGTCAGGTTTCCAACCAAGTTAGCACTTGCAGCAGCAGCAGAGATTCCTCCTATGGAAACACATGTGTTTTGCAAAGGACCGTGGGTGTGCTTTGCAAGCGCTGGGTCTGCAGCTGGAACAGTGGGTCATCATGGAGATTTGTGGGCATGAGAAATGCTTGGCCACTCTTTGCTAAGAGAAGGATTTCTTGGGGAGCTAAAAACTTCACTTGTGTTCCTGTGCTAGTGAACTCCACTCTGATTTGTTTCCAACACCGGAGGCCCTCTCTTGGGTCAGATTTATGGTTTTTACCTCTTCCAATTAATTCAGTTGCCTGTGTTTTCTCAGCGGAGAACTCCTACTTCTCCATTTGTATTAGATTTGCTTTCTTAGGATTACATTCGTCTGGAGAGCTTTGATATTCCAAGATAGGAGATGCACAAGCAAGATCAATTTCCAAAAGAAATATTATATGTAAGCAGTTCACCTGACTAGCCAGGGAAGGAGTGATGCTGAGAGGGCAGGAGGCTCTTGAAATGACCAAGTAACCTCATTGTCTACACTCTCTTTTGGGGAACAGAAGGGGGTTTCAGACGTTCACCATCAGAGATTCAGGTTTTTAGGTGTCTCTTACATGCCATGCTGTGTGAAGCTGCACTCGCACTACCATAGCAAACAGCATTCAGCATGGGAGCGAAAGGCACTGACCCACAATAAATAGGTAACTCTAGTATGTTATGTCTTATGTGTCAGCACGACTGAGGAAACTGGAGCTCCCCTTTGCCCTTGCAGGTGTTTTCCAGCATTCAAGATGTCCCTGCTACAGAGACTTTGTTTGGGAGCAGAACCAGGAGTGAAGCAGAGAGCTGCAATCACCTCCTTGAGCTGGCTCTTAAAAAAGCTGATTTTCTTGCCTGACACAAGACAGGATGATTGTAGCTATTGTTTCACTGAGGCTTTTTTGGCTTGTGATTATTTTTGTTGCTCTTTTTAATCCATTGTCTTAGGGAAGGGAAATCTCTGGGCAGAAACACTGCTTGAATAAAAACCTCTGCAAGTCCCTTTGATTTTGCACAGGAAAGAGTATATGATTTAGAGGTGGGATGTGCCTTGTCTTTATGTGCTTCTTGGGCGAGTTTGACCTTTGGGTCTTATCTGTTGTTCGTTCTCTCCTTATCCCACATAGCAATACCAGATGTGGGAAGCAGGGAGGAGACGTAGGCTGTGGCATGATGGACAAACGTGTTTGAAGGTGCCTCTCTTATTTACAATGTAATACTCCACTTTCTGTACTAAGTAGGTAAAGGACCTGGCTTCCTCCTTTCTGTTGCAAGTCATGGAAAAAGTTCCCCTGCTGCGATACATATCATGTGTTTGTCTCATGAATAGGTCACCGCGAGCCAGCTTTGCCCTGGCTTTCACACGGTTACCTTGGCTCCTCTCGGAGGTGAGGGACTGGCTAGCATGGGTAGGTCCACATAGGTTATAAAGGTGCTCCATAGAAAATGCAAAGTTGGTGCTGTAGTCTTTTCTGTTTATTAGTGAGAATTTCCTCTCTGATTCTAGCCTTTCACTCAGCTCTTTGCCAGCAGGTACAAGGATTGCAAAGCGAAACTGGGTTGAGACATATTGACCCTGACTGCTTGCCTGGGCAGACGGAAGCAGTGTTGGAGAGCAGGGCTGCCAGCCAACAGACAGTTTTGTATTCCCAGTTCAGCAAGCGACAGTCAGTTTAAAACAAAGCTGACAGTGGCTGCTTCCTAAGCAAGGGATATGCTCTGCTGTGGGTGAGAAAGCACGCTGTGTTGCAGCTCTACTTCCAATAGCAGAAATTCACTTTCCCCTGTGCTTTTTTGCCTGTCCTGCCAGGTCCCAGTTTCTGAGTTCCCAGCAGAGTGCAGAGAGAGATGGCATCTGGGTTGGACCAGAGAGAGGGAGAGGGAGGTGATGTCTGGGGACCTCAGAAAAGAAGGAGGATTGTTGGCTTTAGCTTGTAACTGCAAACAGAAATTATCTTTTCTTTTTCAGTTATTGGTTATGATTACAAATCAAAAGTGACAGCCCTAGAGAAAGGAGAATAAGATTTCTACAGGCAACTTTGGTGTTATCAGCTGCAGTATTATGTTGTAGGCAGAGGTATTTCCCAGGCAGATTCCTGGTGCTGATTTTGTGGAGCTCTGCCAGAGGGGAAAAGAGGACTTGAAACCAGAACTTGCGTGCTGGTGGAACCAGCAGCTTCTGAGATCAGAGGATACTGATGGATCAGAGAAGCATGTGATACGTGCAGCGTCCAAGGGATTCACACCTCCTTGGAGAGCAGGTCTCTCTGTGTGGAAACAACTTGCAAGATGGGAGAAGAACATGGTCGTGGCTGTTTGGAAAGTACTTCCATGGCGAGAGTGTTGCAAATCTGGTTGGCAGACATCAGTGTATCTTTTTGAGGTGGGAGAGGAGCAAGGCTTTTTTGGGGGTAAAAAACCCCACCCCACCCCACGAGTTGCTCCTGGCTGTCTCAGCAAAACCCCTGAATCTGTGTGGGATGTTTTGGCATCAGCACATCCTGTCCGCAGGAGGCTGCGTGAGTGAGTCCTGCAACAGTAGATGTGCCAAAAATGTGTTGTGCTGCTTGTGGGCAGATGGCTGTGCCTGCTGAGTCTCCTACACGTCTCTGTCCTGGGAGCTGTAGCAGGTCTGTGATTGTCTCGGATGGGATCTGCCACACTGCTCCCTCCAGAGCGTCTCTGAGAAGGCAGGGTGCAAGGAGGTGCTCTGTCCCCCAAACCAGTGAGGCTCAGAGAGATTCAAGAAGCTGGAAGTGAAGCAGCTTGCTCTGCATCACCAACCTGAGATTTTTCTCTTCTTTCTGTATTTCAGAAACTTTGACTCCCTCAGTAAAGAAAATGTGTATGAGAACAACAAGTTGGTAAGTGACTTTTAACGTTTTACTTTTGGTCTAGTCTAGGACCTGACACATTGCTTGTGTGGTTTAGCAACAGAAACCCTGCAGTTGCAGTGTGCTGAGAGTGTTGTATTCGAATCCTTTGCCTTATTCTGCATGCATCCAATCTTCTGCTTTGAACAGCAATGTCCAGGTTTGCTGGCTGCTTGAAAGTGCCCTCAGACTGTTCACTCTGCTTCACTGCCCACACAAGGATGCCTGTGGCAGCAAGAACTTGGACAGATGCTGGAGGTGAAAACATGGACATGTTGAGTGCGTGATGCTCCTGAGGGATGGAGCAGGAGCTAGGAGGTAGCTAGTGTGAGAGGGGAAGCACAGGGAGTCTCCGCCCACTTCTGCTCATTCCTCATGCAGGGGATGAAGGCTGCCAGAACGTATAGACATCCTAAAACCAAATTCTGCCTGGATACTTCACTGCAGGATGGGATTTGAGCTTCTCTTGTTCTTTCCACGAAGAAAGTAGAAGTTTGGCAGACCAACTCCCTCCTGCGCTGGATTCAAGCATGGACGTAGTGCTCCAAAGAAGGATTTTTTTTCCTCCCTCTCTCCCTCACAAAGAGGGAGGCAGTGGAGTAAAATGCTTCTCTTCCCTTGGCACTGCTCCACACAGCTTCGTGGCTGCTTGGCAGGAGCTCGGGATATGAATGAACCACAGCAGTTTACTCTTGTCTGGACTGGAGGAATGACATCCTCTGATGCAGTGAGCCGTCTGAGGTGGTCCTTGTCTCCAGGAGAGCTAAATTTGCACCCCTGTGCTCCTTAGCTTCCGCTCCACTTCGGCCCTGGCCATGTTTCACAGTGCCTGTGATGGATCCCCCTCTCCCCAAGCTGGGGCTGCAGTATGAGAGCAGCTATCCACACTCTCTGGGGTTCAGCCCTGCATGTTCCTCTCTTCTAGGTGAGATTCAGACCAAGTGTTTTTGCCCTTGAGGTTTGGTTTTTGGCAGGCATCAGGGCCTTTTGGCCACGGACGGTCATCCTGGCCAGAGTGCTGTGAAGCCTTGAGTGTTGCTCCTTCCCCAGGCAGGCTGAGGGTGTCTGCTCTGCTGGCAGCTTTGCTTCTCTCTGGGAAATGAGCTGTCCGAACTGCCTCCACTGCTTTTACTAATGAAAAGCTTCTTTGTGTCTCTCATAACGAATTGCTCCCTTCCTTTGTCACAGCCTGTGCTTACCCCACTCCCTCCATTTCTTAGTTTCTTTTATGTCCGTTATTTTGCTCTCTCTTATTTATTCTATCTGCTCTAGGATGACTTGTCTGTGTTGCCCTTTCACTGCTGGTATCCTGCTGCCTTGGCTCTGCCATCAATGGAGTTGACCCCTCTGTCTCCCTGTGGGCTCCTGAGCTGGTCTCCCCGTCGGACTGCTCTCCATCCTAGCTCCTACACTTTCTTGCTCTGGCTGCCCTTGGGATACGAGTGGGTCTGATTTCTCCCAGCGCTATTCCTCTGCTATTGTTCAGACCCTCCTTGATGCCTCACTATTCAATAACTTCTTTTCAGGGGCTGTATTATTCAACTAAAAAAATCTTGGTTTCTCTGCAATTTGCCATATAAGGTCTTCTGCTGAGGAAGAATGTGTCACTTCTCAAATGCCAAAAAAAACAGCCCCAAGCCCTAGAAAAAATTCAGTTGGTGGCATTTTTTTGCTAAAGATTTCAAAAATATGTAAAGAGGAGAAAGGTTTCTAGAGGCCTTGGATCCAGTTCTTTCAGTGCTAATGGATGGTGGCATGGTGTAGCAGATACAGTGGTAGCCTGTGTCAGAGGAAAGCTGTGCCTGGCTGGCTCAGATGGCCTTGAGTGTATCACTTTGCCTCCACTATGCAAAATGAGAGCAGTAGCACTTACCTCCTTCGTAAAGCACTTGGAGCTGCCCTGATGAAAAATGTTATGCAGAAATAACATGTTGCCTTTTTAAAGTCCAGCCTGGGCAGACAGGTAGAGGAGAAGCACAACTGGACCATGTTAGCTGGTGATCTTGTTGGAACTTCAGGCAGGAGCAGTTCCCAGGAGCACAAGGGTGCTGTAGGCACAGAGGACACTACATCTAATGTTGCTTTTTGCACTGCTCACCTGGTTCTGGTCAAACCAGTTGTGTGCATAGAGCATCCTCCTCTTGGTGGTCCAGGCAGCCCCTCACCCTTGTTCTGTTGCACTGGTCTCCTCCATGGCACTGTGTGGCAGGAGATGTCACGGCCTGTGTTCCTGCTAGACTGCACACAGGGAATGTCCAGCAAGAAGACTCCACTGGTCAGACCAGTTGTGCAGCCAGTACAATGGGGAACACTGCAAAGAATATATTAAGTACCAAGTTATGAGACCAGCGAGTGCCAGGCTGGGCTGGCAGCCGGAATGACGCACCGGAGGTAACTGGCTGAAAGCGTGCTTAATGTCAGCTCAGTTACATTTTTACTGGGATACCCAATGGAAAAAAATGGTAATTATCTTGCTAAAAAATAATGGCTGTTTGTTTCTTCTAAGCAGGAATAGTTGGCTTGTACACCAACACTGTTGTGTATCTGTGCCAGAGGTCAGATGTGGAGGGTTTTAATATGTTCAAGTCTTTCTTTAACCCTTTCACTGTGGGCTTCAGCCATAGCCTTCCTTGTGCCTTTGGTCCTGCAAGTGCTGTTTTCCTTTACTGTGTTGACATTTCAAAGGGGATGCTCCAAAGGGGGAGAGAAAGGGTTTTTTTTCTTATAAGCCAGGAAGGAAGAGGGATGGAGAAAGTCCCTAGTAAAAGCCCTACACTCAGTTGAGCAAGGGCAAAGTTGCTATATTGATGTTGCAATTTTTTTGTCCTCTAGTAAAGGCTCTTTTTCAGAGGCAAATGAAAATAGCTTTTCCCTCCTTTGTCTGACTTTGATCCTGCAGTTTCAAATCAGAGGACACCACAAAGAGGAATATTTGCCCCAAATACATGTTAGACAGCATGGAAATGGTAAAGCTGGAAGGGAGCTAGGTATCAGGAATTCTGCATTATTCCTCTCTTCCTCCTCTCTAGTCTGGGAGAGAGAGCTCCCTCCTGCAGCCCGAGATTTCCTCCTTTTCTGATGGGGGAGAGTAGGCAGGAAGCTTTAACGTTTGCACAGCACTCGGAGATAGAAAGCTGCCTGCAAACACCTACCAGCGCACTGTTAACTGGGGAGTGCTCCAGGTTGGGCTGGAAGCCTGCAAGCGAGTCTGCCAGCCTGGACTGACACATCTCCCTCTGCCAGGCCTCGCTCTCCGCAGCTGTGCGTATCCAGATAGAGGCAGGCTCGAGGAAGAGCTGGGGAAGCCCAGGTGAGTTCCCGTGCAGTGAGCTATGGCCAGCTTGCCAGGCCAGATTTTTGGCTCCCTGCCTGAATTTCTCAACGTGGTGGCTGGAAGCCATGACTGTTGGTTCCTGTAACGGCCGTATGATGTAGGAGTTAAGCTGGTGCAGCTGTTCCCCAGTAGAGTTATTATTCTAGTGGGGCTGTTTGCAGTGAAGTTCTTACATTGGATGAGGAGCAACTCTGCTGTCTGGGCTGGACAAGCCCTTTTTTTTGGGGGTGTTTTTCTTTCTTCCTTCTCTAGGCATTTCGAGTGGCGGAGGAGGAGCTGGGGATCCCAGCCTTGCTGGATGCAGAGGATATGGTTGCTCTGAGGGTACCAGACAGGCTGAGCATCCTTACCTATGTTTCCCAGTATTATAACTACTTCCATGGACGGTCTCCTAGTAAGTACCATATATCCTGGAGGGGTGGGATGATTTGGATTTAATTTTATGCTTTCCTTTGCCTCCTAACAAGCTTGGAAAAGCAAAATGGACTGCATAGAGGTCTTTTGGTGCCAGAACTAATTCAGTGGAGGATCTGAACTCTTTACACACTGGTCTACAATAGCACTAGTGCCTTGTCTTTAAAACTACTGCCTTCAAATTTAATATACAATCTAGAATTCCTTATGGTTCAGCCAGACAGGAGCAGTGAAGGTTCCCATCCATGGTCCCCACCTCAGCTTTTGTTTCTCAAGCACCTTCATCCCTGATCCAGTCCTTACCACACCAGAGGACTGGTGAGAACATGGAGTCTAACAAGGCTGAGCTTGTCTGTGAGTCTGTGCCAATGTAACAGCATCCATGGTAGGGCTTGTACAGCACAGCAGTACTGATAAAAGGAAGTAGAAGAAAATGACCCCCTTAACTGGCATAATTGTGATAGCAATTATTTCAAACATAAAACAGTCCACAGAGCTGCCAAGGCATTATATTCACATACTGGAGAGTTTATCTGGGCTCACAGGAGCATTATTGTAGACTTGGTTTATATTTGGCTTTAAGCTCATACAGAATCAAATAATACGATAAACCAATTTCACAGGTTCCTCCAGAGGAAACTTTAGAAAGTGAATGACTTAACTGGTTAAGGTGAATCTAGATGGAGAAGACAGATATGTATTGAAAATGTCCTACATCTTGGAAAGAAAGCACAGTTCACTCTGAGAGCTGCCTTTAATGTCTAAACTATTCCCCCTTCTCCACCTCTTTACACATTTAAGCATGCTTTTTCTCTCCCTCCACAACCTCTTCCCGCCCCCTTCTTCAATTTTTATTTCTTGTTTAAAACCATTCTGATTGAAGTCAAACAAATTCCATTGTGTTTGTGCCAAGTAGTGGGAATCTGGGTCAGTTTGGGGTCTTTACCCCCTTTCCCCATCATCTTACCTACCATGTCTTCAAGCATGGCACATTTTTATACTCTCTAGTGTCCCACAAAACACTCTGGTTGCATTCCTGTTGCTGGCTTGAATGTATGTATCTGAAAATGAGCCCAGCCAGGAACGTGTTCTCTGACACCAAGCAGACTCCTAATACCATCGTTGTGCCCTTCAAATGGGCTCCAGCAAGACCATGAAATAAGCAGAACGCAGGAGGCCAGAGAGGGTGAGTGGCCAATATTTTATTGAGGTCAGGCATTTACAGAAGGGTAGAGCTGAAGCCACTCATCTTTGTGCTGGGCTTTGGGAGTTCAATAAATAGCACGAGTGGGAAGTGAGGGGGCAGCCTGAGTCTAAACCATTTGCTGGGTCGGCTGCCACCAGTCCACTGGTTGCTGCGGTAAAGGAGCTCTGGGTGTTTATTTGGATTGCTAGCTTTCGTGAGAGAAGACTTCTGGGAACTGAGCTTCCTCTCTGCTCCTTGCCCAGACTCTCTATTTACTGAGAAGGGCATAATCTTTTTTCAGACGGGTGGTCATTCAGTTGGTTGCTCTTAAAGTGAAGATGTGGCTCATATATCCCACAAGGAACACAGAGACATCTCATTCAGAATAGGAAGTGGTGCAAAAATAACATTCCTGTGAGACAGATGAGAGGTCTTGTCTGTAAAAACTGTGCATGAAGCCTTATTTCCCAGGGAAGTCTCCCTGCGCTTCCCAGGGCATGGGGCATCATTCCTTGACTGACTGAAGTGTGTTAGAGATTCTCTTTTCTCTGCTTGTGAATTTAGAGGGTTTCTCTTTCATCTGCAAAGAAAAGAGGATTGGGCATTGGCAGGCTTCTTGTGGCAAGTCTTTGGTTTCCTCAGCAGCATCACCATGGCACCTCCAAGTCTTTGTTGTTGTAGAATTACCCATTTTTAGTGGTCATTTCTGCATTTGACAAGCCTGTTAGCTCCATGAGAGTCCCAGCTGGGATGTGGGGTGGACACCCACAGCAGTGAAGGTTCAGGGTATGTAGGAAGTCTCTAGCACAGCAACTTGAATAAAGCAAACCTTCTGTGCTCCAGTTCCTTAGCTGTAATACCCAACAGCAGTGCCTGTTTCAGTGGTGATCGGTTCCAGTCAAACTGTGGGCCAGGTACAAACCCAATGCCTTCTTCACACCATTGATGGATCATGTTTTATATTTCTGCACTTTTTCATTCCTCTCCCTGGAATTCCCTGAGAAGAAAGTCAGCAGTTTCAGCTGAATGTGGATAAAATACACTTGTTGCTTCATGCCCCTCACTCTACTACAGAATTGCTTGTGAAGGAAGCCTATGTCTCCTTGTATGCTTTGCATGCTATCCATCAGGCACCTCTGGATCTTCTTATATTGTAAATTACTCCTTAGCCAGTGGGTTTTCCTTATGTTCCCTTAAAATCTTCCCTTTGTCCTTTCTTCCAGTTGGAGGCATGGCTGGAATCAAGCGTCCTTCCTCTGAACCTCAGGAGCAGCCTCTTGGGAAGAAAGCTGTTTCAGAGCCTCCTAAGCCAGTGCCACCAAAACTGCCTCCTGCTCACCCACCAGCCAGAGCTAAGCCAAAAGAAACCTCCTCAGTCACCACGGTAAGAAGTATGTTTCGGGGTGTTCTTTAAACCTTAATTCAGTGAGCTAGAATATTAGGATACTTCGAGGCTCCTAGTGGTAAGGACTTGGTCTCTAAATTCTCTGCTCGCTCTGGGGGGATTTAACCAGGAGGTCTGGTTACTGCACAGATTCAGGTGGGAGTCACTGGAAAGCCATCAGTCATCTGGGATTCATCTAGAAGTGAATAGGACATGGGCATCTTAGGACGTAGCTAGGCTGTTCCTAGACCTTCGGGATGGAGGTTTTCAACAGAATGTATTATTTATGCTAGAAAACATTGATTAAATTCTTGGAAACAGTTTGAAAGCAGAGTAGGGACAAAAATAGGGTGGAAGAAAGGAAGGTTCTCTCTCAGAAGGTTAAGGCCCTTTCCTAGCTAATTCAAATCAGAGACCTTTGCACTTCAGTTTCCCACAGGCAGACAAAACACCCTGGTCCTCTGTCTTTGTGGGAACAAGACCCCCTTACTTTATCCTCCCGAGGGCTGTTCCACTTCCTATGAACAAGGGGTTAGTGGGGGCAGGGATTTTCTGGATATCGCTTCCCTAATTTAGCCAAGTGGCTGTGCATGCCGAACGCTCGCCTACCTGGGAGATTCACAGCTGTACACAGGGCCACGGTGCTGCCTGCTCACCCACTGCTTCTCCCCACAGAGAGGGGTCCTGGCAGAGAGCGGGAATATCCCCAGCAGCAGCTGTGGGATCTGCGGGAACCATGTGCACCTGGTGCAGCGCTACTTGGCCGATGGGAAGCTCTATCACAGGAACTGCTTCAGGTACAGCTTTTCAAAGAGGGGGGGGCAGGCCTGTGGGTCACAGTGGGGCAGCCTGATTCCTTTGGGACTGGAAGGAGAGTGGTGTGGCACCTTTTTTTTTGGAGTGAAGGCAACCTGGGCCTGCTCTTGACCTGTGCATAGGGGAAACTTTGTACAGGTCTGTTTTCCTCCACACCTTTCCTACTTAAGGCCGTGCTATCAGCAGCTCCCGTTTTGGTGCCTGGGGAACGTGCACATGGGGTCTGCTCACTGCCAGTGTGGTACCTTCACCCTCCCTGTGCTGACAGTAGAATTGTGCCTGCACTTTCAGCCGTGTGTCGATGGCCTCTCAGTGCTCTGGAGGATATTTTCTGAGATTTTTGTATCCACAGGTGCAGGCAGTGTTGGAACGTGCTTCTTCCTGGAAGCTACAAAGCTGGGCCTGAGCCCGGTACGTTCATCTGTACCAGCCACCAGCAGCCAGACAATGTCCAGACCTCTGATCTCCGCAGCACCGGGAACAAACCTGAGAGTACCCCAGCCCCTGCTGCCACCGCCAGGGCCTTCCAGAAAGCAGGAGAACCCAAGAAACTAGAGCAGGTGTTGAAGAAACCCAGCCAGGAAGGCCTTGCTAATTCACCCAAGCCATCTGTTTCATCTTCTGGAAGCTCTGACTCTAAAAGTGTAAATACTCCATGGTCCTCTTCAGCTGTAAATAAATCAGATAACTGCAAAGGTACCTCATTAGGAAATAAAACAGATCGCCATGAAGGTACCCCATCAGGACCTCTTTGGACAACCTCTACAACAAAAACACAGCAAGCCCGAGAAAATTTTTTTCGGTCATTAGAGTCCTCCAGCAATAAAACCTCTGACACTAAAAAACAAGTCCCTTCTTCTCATGGCCCTAGTAAAACTGCCTCTTCCAGAACCACTACTGAGGTCAGCCCAGTGAATGCTGAGAAGGATCAGGCACGTAACCATATTATACAGGCTCTGACTGGATCAAGCACCTCTCCAAACAGGCCAGGAGGACTCAGTTCCACTGGCTCATCAGCACTCAGCAGGTAAGTACTATTTCTTCTTCCTTTTTTACTCCCAAGATAATTCTTGGGATAACTTGGAGAAGTCTCTGCATCTTTCTTCCCTTTTCCTGACTGCCTTTGTGGCTGAGATTTAAAGACATGTAGAGGGATTCATCCAAGTCTTTGGAACAGAGGCAAATAAAAAGGTCCATCCTTTCAAAAAGACTCACTACGTTGTTCTTTTTTGCAGTGGCAAGTTTTCTCCCACCAGTTCTCAGTGTCAGAGTCCAGCTCCAAAAGCACAGTCCAGCAGAACAGGGGCCGCAGCACTAAAACAGGAACAGATTACAGACCCTCTGCCCAAGAGCCAGGCTGCCAGCAAACCTGTTGACTCTGTGCACAAGACAGAATTGAAAGTCATCAAAGGTGAGGATGATTGATTCACATAAAGCTCTGCCTGGATACAGCATGCCAACTTTATGCCTTTTTCTTGGACCAGTACAATGAATGTGTCACTGACTCCTATACTTTCTGTCTGTACCACCACATAAGGGTTTTCTGAGTTCTGTTGATCAACACACCTCCGTTTGTCCCTGTGCAATTGCTCCCTCTAGCATGGCAAATGTTTCTTCTCCGAGGATCTCCAGGTATTTGAAGTTGTACTAGCTGTCATCAAACACTGGGATCATGGTGGATTTCAGAGGCTTAGGTAGACTTTCCCAGATGACAGACCTTGCCAGAACTTCAGAATGACTTTGTGATTGCATTGGGGGCTCACCAGCCCTGTGTGTTTTGAACAGAGTTTCCACCATGGTGACAGAGCAGTGGGCCAAGGGATGATGTTCTGGGGGTACCCACTGTCTCAGGCACTTCCAGATGGCCTATCATTTTTTTGGGCCAGAAGCAGATTCTCTCTGCATTTTGCTGTGAGCTTGTGGGTTTTGTGTCTCTCCCCTTTCCTGCCCCCTCCTTTAGTCTCTGAGATCTGAGCTGTTTGTGTTATATTGCTGTTGAATGTGCCTATTCGTTTACACTACAGCTGTGTTCCTGTAGCTGCGTAGGTTTTAAAGTATTTGAGTTGAAAGGGGCAAAATGCCACCAAGTTTATTTACTACCAACTGTATGTGAATCTGTCTATGTTAAACTTGTTGAACTGGTGCTGGTTTGCTGCAATAACATCACAGTATCTACCTCAGTGCATGGCTTATCTCCTAAGATCCTCCTGAGACTCAAATCTGGCTTGTTTCTTTTTATTGGATCTGATATTATCTTGCTTTATTCCTTTCTTTAGGAAGCATGAATGCTGGTGAAGACAAGTCTGAGAGCCCAGCAGAGTGGAGATCTCTGTTGAAGCCTGTAGCCAACAAGTGAGTGTCTTGGAGCCAGTGGGCCTCCATGACAAGTGAATGGGGTTGTCCATGCTTACACCTGTGTTGTTCGCTGCAGGTCTGTGTGCACATAGGAGGGAAGAGCTGCTGTGTTTTAATGTTTCTGTTTTCAGCAATTTGATGGAAAAGGCAAAGACTTTCATTTTGGGGGAGGGAAAGCATATTTCAAATTGCTGGACTCTGATTAGAAAAGTGTGACCAGCCCAGGTTGTCCAGACCTCTTCCTGTGGACCATTCTACAAGAGCAATGGTTTCCTACCTTTGTCTGTCTTCTTTGCAGAGACCAAGATGGCTCTAAGAAACCTACTGATAACTCCCAGATGGGAACAGGGAGCCCAGCACACAAGGAGACAAGGCCAAGTCCATTAGTTGTCCCATCAGCAAAGCAGGACTCTGGTATGAAGGATATAAGCTTTGCCTTAACTTTGCCAATCAGGCAGGGGACAGGCATTAGTGCTGCAAGGCATGTGTAGGAACATGTTGGTGGAGACTGTGCCTTGCTTTCAGGGATTTTTGGTCTCTGCACCTGCTTTGGCCCTGTGGTGCCTTTATTTTGAGAGCCATCCTTCCCCAAGGAGAGGTAGTTCGTCTTCACAGGGTGCCCTCCTTGTGTAAGACAGCTAGCAAGATTTTGCTTACTCTCATAAATGTGTAATGATGGGAAATCTTGGTGATGGTTCCCAACTGTTTATTCTTCTCCACCCTTCTCTCATACTCGATGGTTTCTCCCTGTTTCCTCTGGGCTTGTGCCACTCACTGTCATCAAGAGAGGAGAACTAGGACTAGAAATGAAGGTGGCTAGTGGTGATTGCTAGAGATGCTGGGCAATAAAGGGGCCTTTATGAGACGAGGATTGAAATTTCTTAACCAAAACCTGTCTGTGCTTCTTAATCCAGCTTCATCTGGTGGATTCGTGAAGAAGAAGCTGATTCCCAGCTCAGATCTTATCAGGAGCTGTCAGAATTTAAATCAAGACTGGGAAGAGCCTGGGGTCTCTGCCAAGAAAGAGGAAGAGGGCAACCAGATGAACAAAAGCACTACCACATGTAAGGTCTCTTCTGCCTGCTTAAATGCACCCTCTCCTCTGCACTTTCAGGGAACAGCCTGAGTGGTCAGTATGGGAGATATGTCCCTGAATTTTCTGTGGCTAAACTTGTGACTGTTGTCATAGGAGAAAAATCTGTGTCATTAATTTTTATTAGCCAGCTTGCCCTAAGTAGAAACCAGCCAGGCCAGAGAATTCAGTGGGAAGGGAAGAAATTAAAGTAAGGATTTGTCGAGGTCACTGCTCTGTCATTCTTTAGACTCAAAGCTATGAAGAGGACCATCTCCTAATTCGGGGAACTGGGATCTAGTTAATGGCTCTGTTCCTCTCCAGTTGAGTGGCTTTGGGAAATGAAAGGAATGCAGAGAACTGTCAGCCAGAGACTCCAGCTGGCGGGACCCATGGTAGCAGCAGCCAAGGCTGCTGCTTCTTGGGCTTTAGAAGATATCCTGACCAGTTCTGACCAGTTTGTCCCTACCCTTAATCCAGTTTCTTATTCCTGTATGTTCAACCACAGCTTTACTGTGTACCTCTCCTCCTTTGCCCAGTTGTCCTTGTTCCTACATATCCTGCCACAGTGCAAATGAAATTTCCTGGAACTAACCTGATGTCTGCTGCTGTCCTGTTTGCTCAGCTTGCTTTCCTTACCCTATCTGGCTCTGTCTTATCTGTTTGGACTAGAAGGTCCTCACAGCATGGCTCAGTCCTGACTCTGATGTTTGTCTCGGAGCAAGCAGGATGGCTCCCGATGGTTTGATGGCCTCATGCTTTAGTATTTGGTAGCTGGTTCCAGCACTGTCCTTAGCCTGCACCTCTGACAGCTACAAAGCATTCAAACTCCGATTGTGTTGTCTATTTTAAAAGCTTAGCGTGCCCCCAGTGCCATCATTTTCCCAAAACTTTCCATCTCATTTTTCCTCAGACTCAGCCACAAGGTTCAGCGTTACATCTTTCCCAGGAAGTGACCTGTTAAGGAAGGCTGGCTTTATAGCCATCTTTTTAAATCTTAATGATTGCTGTTGGGGAGTGCCTGCTATGGGAAACTTTCCCAGCAGTCTCCCCCCATTTTTCATGTGTGTGCAAGTCTGCCATCTGAAAGGCTGTCACTTGGCAGCCTGTGGATTAAGGACAGACTTGTTGCTCCTCCGTATAGGTCTTTACCTCAGCACTCAGAGACTCTGTGAACAGTCAGCTACCGTTCCTGCCCTTAATCCCATGTGTGTTGCATGGGGCTGTGGATGGTGAGAATTTCTGTAGATAATTCGTTTTCTTTGGCATAGGTAGTGTTTTCTGTTGAGAAAGGAGGCTCCAGGGTTTTCTTGCCAACTGTCCTACTTCTAGTTTGCAGGCAAGCAGCCAACTCATCCTGTGTCTGTCAAGACAGAACTTGAGGATATCAGGGGATATCAGACCCTGAGCTCATCAGGAGTGTCGTTTTACTAGCCATTCCCCTCCAGTGACCTTCATCTTCTCACGATCAGTGGTGCAGCTTTCTACCTTGGTTGGAGGTGCTGCAGAGATCACTCAGAAGGAGCTGGGAGATGCAGGGCTGAGCTGGGAGAGGGAGGTGGTGCTCAGGCAGTAGCAGCAGACTGCTCGTGGCAGGCCAGGTCCCTCTTGGAGGAACCTTTAAGAGAAGTGCGAGTTGCAGGTAGTGTACAGGGCAGCAAACCAGCAGCATCCAGCGGGAGTACCCTGACAGAGGTCAGCAATGCAGGAACAACACAGCTGATTGCCACATCCAGCATCTTGTCCTTCTGCACTCTCCCTAGAAAAGGCAGTAGAGCAGGGGCTGGGCAATTGGAGAGCTGTCCTTGAACTCTTCTCGAGTCAGCACCAATTGCCAGAGACTCTCATGAGGCTCCCCTAGTCTGTCTGTCCCGTCTTTCTCCTTGTGTGTGCTGAGCCTGCACCACTGCTGCCTTTCTTCGAGCCTTGCTCTTTTGATACCAGAGTTTTTCTTCCTTATCACTTCATCCACGTACGCCTCTGTTCTCTCTCTGTGGTAATTATCCAGCCCATTCCCTTGGGTATCCGAATACCTCACACTCTTCTGTAGTTATCCTTGCAGCACAGTTGGGCAGAGGAAGCTGAGGCACAGTGGAACAAATACATGTTGCTTAAGGATTGATTTTAATAGGTGTCCAGGGCCTAAATAATGCTGTGTAGTGGGGCCTAAGGGACTTCTCACCTAGGAAGTGTTTTGTGGAAGGAATTGAACCTTAGTTTCCTGAGACCTATGCTAAAGTCCCATAGACCATCTTTGTTTCATCAGTATTTACTGATACTTCTTTGTACAAGAGCACTAGAGGGGCATTTTTAAGTATATCTTGGTGTTTCCAGTGACAGTAACCCAGTATTTCTGTTCTATCCTTTGGAAGCTTAATAAGGGGTGGGTTTTGCCACGATAAATGTCGTTGAGTTTTAACAAGATAACGAATGAACACAGAAGTCTATATTCTCCGGTGCAAGGTCCCAAATCACACCTGAGTTAGGTGACTGCCTCTGCCCTGGGGATGAAAGCAGTGCTCTGTGACTGTAGGGTACCTGATTGTCCAGCCACGAGGAGTAGATCGGGCTGTGCTGTTTCCTGCGGACACATCTCTCACCCTAGCAGGTGTGCCGATGCACGTGTGTCGCCAGTGCTCTCTGTTGGGTGGCAGGGACCTGTTGTGCTCTCTGGTGGTATAGGCATTGTCTCACACCACAGAATTATTTAAGGTTTGCTGTGGCATTTTTTGTTTTGTTTTGTTTTTTCTCACTTCTAGTTAAACCCTCTGTTCCAAAAAGCGTCCAGAACCCTGAAGCTGTGTCCCCAACCAAGGTATGGCTGGAAACCAAGCGTAAGTGAAAGAGGCTGGGGTTATTGGGTATCCTACTGAAGTGCTTGCCCAGATATATTTCAGTTTGTCTTACTGAGAATATTTATTTGAATTCTGAGGGAAGGGCTAAAAGGCTCTGGAGCAGAGACGAGATGGAGAGACTGCTGGTTACCTCCCATGCAAGGGGACAATAGAAGCTGGAATAAGACAGAGCCAAACAAAACTCTGGTAGACATTGCGTCCCCCAACAAAGGAGGAGAATGTCTGTGGACTGACAAATGTGGGTAGATGTTTTCACTCACAGCAAATGTTTCGCAGCGCTGTAGCGTTGCAATAGCTACCTCTCTGTTATGAGCAGCCAGCTCTGCATCTCTGCTGTCTTGGCCCTTCCAGGACATGGCTCTGCAGTTGGGCTCCTTATGTCATTTCCTATATTTGTTGGGGCTGTGACCTCAGCAGGCAGTCTGAGGGCACTGAGCTGTGTTTGGTCCTACATTTGTTTTCCTAGCTGCACCCGGACTACCTCCCTGAGGAAGAAATCCAGGAGAAGGTGCATGACATCGAGAAGCAGCTGGATGAGCTGGAATTGAAAGGAGTGGATCTGGAAAAGCAGCTGCGTGGCTGTGAGGGAGGTAAAGAAGACCATGGGCCAGTTCTGTTATGGTGGGGAGGTGTGAGGCTCATGTCCTACCCCTGGGAGTTCTTGGCTCCATTTCTAGGAGCTTCTGCTACATGTGAGACACCAGATTGTCAAAGGTACCTGGTACAGCAAGATAAAGCCCTGGGAATTATGAACCCTTTCTGTCTGTTTCCTAACCTAATGTTTGAGCAAGGTCTTGTGTTTATTTGGCTGAGGATCAGGGAGTCTGGGGAGTGGAAAGCCACTATTGATCTGGCTTTTGGATCCCAAGCCAGACTGACTGTCATGGCTGGATCAAATTTTGCAGGGCTTAGTGAGTTCATTCAGAATGGCAGAGTTGAGCCAGCCACATGGAAGATGAGCTGGGTGTGTGTAGAAGAATACCTGTGAGCATCCTCCTAGAATCTACAGGGAGTGATCTGCATCCTTTTCCTTGTACCCAGGAGTACCAAAGATGAGCCATTCTCACTTGAGGTTGCCTGTGACTCAAGTTATCCTAGGCTCTCCTTCAAGTGACTGTGTGTTTGAGCCAGGAAGACTGAACTGATACAGCTTCTGAAGCAGTCCTGCTCTTTGTCTCCTTTGCAGATGAGTCCGAGGATGCCCTCATGGTGGATTGGTTCAAACTGATCCATGAGAAACAGCTGCTGCTCAGACAGGAATCGGAGCTGATGTACAAGTAAGTACAACCAGAAATTCACCTGTCTGCTTGTGCACTTCACCTGTGAGCAATAAGCAGGGAAGGGTAGGGAACATGGCAGCCCAAAAAATAATGTGCCAATTGGTGGGATGAGGGGAGGGCTTGAGGACATCTTTGGGAGAACTACCAGCATCCTGAGGTATTAGCTGACGGGTCTTTGAGCACTGATGAGCACCCAGGGTCTGTGATGAATTTGTGGGGAGGGAAACCTTAACAAATATGATGGAGGAAGATTTCCCTCAACCCACCCGTACCCAGCAATGCAGAGATGAGGCTCTAGCACAATATAAGAAGGATCTGGCCCTGGGGCATGGAGGGGCAGCAACTTCTTGCTTCTGTGGTCCCTTCTAGGATGAAACAACAGAAGCTGGAGGAGCAGCAGTGGAACATTGAGACGGAGCTGCGACACCTCATGAGCAAGCCAGGTAAGGACCAGCTGCACTGAGAATCCTGCTGGCCCCTGGCTGGGAGCCCTCCGCTCTGCGTGTCAGACCTGGGATGTCCTTCAGATCTGAATGACGCTGCCAGGGATTGCAGTTTCACTGCAGAGTGTCTCCTGACTGTGCTGTCAAGCTGTCGGGTGCAATCTCCCTGTAACATCCAACCCACCTGCGCTTTCTGAGGGGATGTAAGGTGTGCCCCTGAGTGTGAGGATAATAAAATCTGGGCCTGTGAGAGGGACTTGCTGGAGCAGGTTGGAGGCAGGAACCACAGCTGGGAGGTACTCACCTATGGCCGTGATGTGGGCTTCCCTTGTCTTGTGCAGAGGAACTGAAAACACGCAGGGAGAAGGAGCGAGAGAAGGAGCTGCTGGAGTCGTATCTAAACACAGTCAATGATCGGAACAGTATTGTGGAGTGCCTGGATGAGGACAGACTCAGGTGAGGACCCTCAAATGGTGGGAGGTGAGCCAACACCAGAGATGATTTCCATTGTACTTCCTCAGCTACCCAGGCTGTAGGGGTGAATAAATGGCTGTAATCCAGATTTCTGCTCCATGAGAGGTGGGTGGTGACATGTCACCAACCATTGTGTCCTAAATGCTGCTGCCATTGCTTCCTTGGCAGCTGTTAGAAACTGATACCAGGACTGCAGCCACGTTCAGTGCTCTCTCAAGCTAGTGCTTCTCAGAGGACAAAGGCTGTTAAAATGTAGAAGTCAGGGGGAGGAGAGGGAGAGGATGGAGGTGGGGAGGATTGAAGCAGCATGAGAGCTGCAGGAGGACTCTGGGAACATGAAGCCAGGAATGTGTTTGTCTGCTGCAGCAACTGAAAGAACAACTGTAGCCGAGAATTGGATCTTCCCCAAGTTCAAAGAAAGACTGCTGTGTCAAGTAGCTGGATTTGTCCTTCCTGTTGCTGAGAGCAGCCTCATTTCTTGACCTCAGGGCACCTACTGCAGCTTGAGGATTCTAGTAATACCCAGACTTTTGTCTCTGGCCTTGCCCAGGCCCAAGAAGGTAGCAGCGTGTTTGTCCCTGATTGTGATGAGCACCTCTGCAGCATCTCAGGCTACTGATGTCTCAACCTTTATTTATTTATCCTTGGTGATGAACACAATTCAGTGAACTCTGATGATTCATAGGCCAGCTGGAGGAAGGACCTCCCTGATGCAGTGCTGGATTGCCACAGTCTGGAAATCCCCACACAGGCCCTTGCTTTCAAGGGAACCAGATGCAATTTGCTGATGCCTAGGACTCCTACAACTGTTGTTTTTTTCCTGCACCCTTCTCAGGGTGTGCTATGGAGGCTTGTCATTTCTGACTGGGGGAATAACAGTAGTCTTCGCGTGGTTTTCAGTGTCTACCATCATGTCATAAAACACAACAAAGTTTTCTAATGCCATGCTGTTCCATTACAGAGAGAAAGAGGAGGACCAGATGTTGGCAGACATGATCCAGAGGTTGGGTAAGGACCCTTTCTACTCTTACGGAGCACCACTGGGTGGCACTGGGGCTGTGGGTCTCAACCTGCTCTGTGTCGGCTCCCTCTCCTGCAGATGGATCTCTTGAAAGCCAGGAGCCAGAGAAGAAGAAGAACAAGTTCCGCTTGTCCAAAATATGGAAGCAGAAAAACAAGAGTAAAGCTCAGGAATGATGTTCCTTTGCCCAGTGGCCCAGAGAGGGACATCATAGGTATGTTCCTTTCTCACTGCTGCTTTCCTGGAGTTGTGCAGGACTGTGATGAGGCCTCTCTGCTCCCTGACATGGAGACTGCAGGTTTGCGGACTAAAGGGACAGTGTGAATCCCCTCTGGCCCTGGTAGGGGGCTCAAGGATACTTTTCCCAGAAGATGGACTTTTAAGACTGTTTTTCTTTTTTGGATCTAGCTCAGAGCTGGCTTCAGCCTTGTTGGCAGCTCAGGAGGGCGAAGTTTGATTTACTCATTCACTGCTCAGGTCATTACAGTCCTGAATACAGGAGCATGACACTGTATGTCACCCCACGGTGCCCCACTCATGTCAACCAGGGCTGCACCAAGGACGCTGCGCTGGTCTGCGGAAGGGCCGTTCTCCCTCCCTTCCTCCCCCCTTGCGTGTGCTGTGCCTTTTTGGCCAGGATCAGAGATGCAGAGAGAGAGGTGCTTTGGGGCAAGAGAGATTGAGGTTCTCCCCCGTATTACACCAGTGCAAACTGGAGCTGCAGGCCCCACAACTGGGGGGAGACAGAGAGCAGAACCACCTCTGTATCTGTGGGGTGGGATGTCCTAGACCCAGAGCAGTTTCAGCAACAGTGCTCTGTTTCCAGATCTCCTTTTGGGAGTTGCTGTAGGCTGGTTTCTCAAAGCCATGAGGGGTTGCTCACTGCTTCATTCCCTCTATGGGGGAGATTTGTAGCTTCCTTATTTCTCCAACTGCACAGTGAAGCAGTGTTTTCATTGTCTGTGGCCCATCCTGATGAAAATGAACAGAAGTCTTCTTTTGACAACCTGGTGCTAGCTGGGAGCAGAAGGGAATTAATGGGTTTGCCTCACCCATGAGTTTTCTGCATGGGACCAATGTTTCAGTTCCTGAGTCTCTCCCTGGACAGCCAGCACCCTCAAGGGGTGCTGTGATTTACCTTAGTGAGACCAGGAGAGTACAAGCAGATCCTGGGCTGTTGGCAGTGAGTCTTTCTACTCTTCCCTCAGTCCAGTGGCTGCAGCCAGACACCTGCCCTGTGCGGCAGCATCCTCTCTTCTCAATCAGCCTGGGGATAGGGGATGGAGACAGGCAGGGAAAGATCAGATTAATTCATGATGCCTCTAGCTCTGGTATATGTGGACTTCCCTCCTCCCTCCAAACCAGGTACTTTGAGGTTTCTCCTGGTCCTGTTCTCCAGCACGGCCTGGGATTTTGCCCAGGGGAGGTTTGCTGCCTGCTGTGCCCGGTGGCAGAGCAGAGGCGATGCGTCCCTTACCCACGAGGTGGCAGTGGGACTCTCTGTCCCAGGCAGCCAGCCCTGGGCACTGCAAGCTGTGCTCAGTGAGGTACCGAGTGCCCGAGGGGGTTCCTGGTGCCCACAGTGTGTGCCATGTGTGCACATGTGGTGGGACACCCTGTACCTGCATATGCTTTTTTCCAATAAAGAATTGCTGGAGCAAATCTCAGAGTCCCAGCGTGGGTTACTGGGTGCGGGCTGCCCTGGTCACTGTGAGCACTGACGATCCTTCTCCGGAGCTGTGAGTGGTAGCAGGAGCTTGGTGATGGAGAGGCTCCCCTGCCCAGAGCTTGTAGACCAACTGCAGGTCCTGGGAGAGCAGCAACACCAAGGGGTTTCTCGGTGATTTCGTTTATGTGTCAAATTCCCCCCCAGCTCTCAGGTAAGTGCATTTTCCCTCTCGCTGCTTTAGCATCACACACATCCCCAAGCCTTGTGGAATGCCAGCCTAGCCAGCAGTCTAGGGGAGAAGACGGGAGGCAGAGCTCGTACTGTGGCATTGGTGACCCAAATGGCTGAACCACAGTTTCAGCAGGTAAAACACTGATGGAAGCGCTGTCACTACACTCTTTGCTCCATGTTGGTCCGTGCTTGCCCAGAGGAGAAGACAAGCTGGTTTTGGGCAACATGCTGACACGGGGGCTGGTGTGCTGTGCCCTGCCATCCCAGTGTGCTTGTCCTGAAGCTCTTTCTTTCCTGGGGGTGTGAATAAACATGAGGCCGGGGAGGAGGGCCTCTCTTCCAGACCTCGACACTAGAAGCAAATCCCCAGCATTAAACCTGCTTGTGTGGGCTGCCAGCTGAGAGGGAGGGACCTGAAACCACCTCTGCTGAAGGAGAGAAATACCCTCCCTGATGAATGGGTCCCCCTCCTACAGCTATCCCGGGCTGCTGTTATTGATGGGCTTTCATCTTCAAGCTCAGGTTCTCCAACCTCATGAAGTTTGGTTTATGTGGATTTGGAGGTGGCAGCATCTTCCAAACTCATCCAATCCATCCCTCTCCAGGAGACACGGGGCAGTTCAACCTTCACCCATCTTGAAGGCAGGCAGGAGATGGGTCTACACAGGAATGTGATCACAAGGTGCTTAAACAACCACCCCTTGGGGCCCCGCGGTGGCAATGAGTGCATGGTTTGACCTGTTGTAAAGTTTGCTTCTGTGAAAAGGCCAACTGCTGCCAGAAAGCAGGTACTTGTTATTCCTGCTAGCTATGTGCTTACCTGCCTCCAAGAAGAGATTTTGAAGGGAAAACTGCTGATTCTTCCACCTGGAGTCTGTTGGAGATGTGGTCTAGGGATATGAGGCTCACCTGGAAATGTTATGTGGGTTTAAAAGGTTTAAGTGGTCTCAAGGTAGAGAAATGTTGAGAACAGGAGTGCAGAGAGGGCCCCAGCCTTCCTTGCAACTCCACCAGGAACAGGAGGTTATGGACTGACTTCAATTATTTCTACACCAAAGATGAGCACATAAATAGTGTGGTAGTGATCCAAACTCATCCTACGCAGAGACCCAAACTCTTACTTGTACTGATGGAGTGCTGCCTGGTCATGGCCAGGGTCTACCCATACAGCCTGCTGCAGCCCCGCAGCTCCTGTACACCCAGACAACTGCCGGTTGTGAACGTGAGGACAACCCAGCTTGTTCCTCCTTCCTCTACCTTGAATTAGGGTCTCAGAGGATTTGCATTTCCACCACTCTCCTAATCCAAGGCTTGAAACGACCCCTAGACAAACTAAGCTGTTGGCTAAGGTGGAGAAAGGGAATGGCTTTTAGCCAGCTGGCCGCTTTTAGCTGAGCTGATTCCCCCTGCCTGACCCCTGTTTGCTCTCCGAGCACAAGCAGCTTTGCTCACCCTGTGGAAGTGCTCCAGGAGGCAAAGCGGGAGGATTTGGCCCCGGGACTGAGCAGGGAGGGAAGGCATTGGGAAAGCAGCTCTCAACTGCCTCTCCGTAGTGGTCACCTCTGAGTAATTATGCAGTCCAGGCACCCCTCCTGTAACTGAACAGGAATCAAATTCCTCTCCATTCTTCGCAAGAAAGGGCTGTTTGTGCTCTGCACCAGCCCCATCAGATGCTGAGGTCAGGCTAGCAGGGGGTTGACTGATAAGTTGCTGTGTGCATGTGGGTGTCTGCATTTTGGTGATGACTGAGAGCTTAATTACTTTTCTAGGTCAGCTGCTCCACTTCCAAAATGGTTTTAAGGGGACTGAGCTTCCTGCTCATTTCCTGATGGCCTCCAGTCGGGTTTGTGGCCTCGCCAGCTCCTGGATACCCAGAGTGCAGCTGCTGCTTTCTTTGTTGCTGAAGAGGAGTGCGGGGGGCTGTATGGGGGTCTGGGGGCTGCACCCCTGAGCCTCTGTTGTTTAGGAGGCTCCTGGGGGTCCTTCTGCAGACTTGGGGTGACAGGGAGGCTGCTGTCTGCGCCAGCACTTCAAGACTTGCAGATGAAGCTGTGATTAGGCAGTGTGTGTATGTGTGTGTGTGCGTGTGTGTGTATGTCTCTCTTCTGCCGTTTTCTTTAATTACAATCTCAGAGGTAATTTCTGACGCATCATTAACAGTTCTGAGTAAACAAGGGGAATTCTCCAAATTATTCGCCATGAGCACAAAGGGAAATTGGCTTTCATCGTCTCCCTCTTCATCCAAGGAAGAAGCTGATCTGCAGTAGGCATGGGGAGGAAGGGAGCATCGTGGCTGCCCCTGAATACCTCAAGTCAACTTGAGATGGAGCAGCAACCCATCAAGTTTATCCAGCTGACTGGGGGGCCAGCTCTGCCTGCAGCTTTTTGTCCCTGCTGCTGAGCTAAGTGGCTGGGGCTTGTCGCGGTTGTGACTGTAAATACAAAGTGTTTCTTGCCTCTGAGAGCTTTAGGTGCTGCTTTTGAGTGTTCGCCTGTTCCCAGCTGGGTGAATTGGTACCCGAGCTGCTCAGGAGACAGGACAGACCAAAAGCATCCTCAAGGCTGTGTCTTGGCATGGGAGATGACACCCCGGTCCTTGGCTGTTGGGGTGGAGGGTAATGCCTGAAGCCAGCACAGGGTGGAGAAGGGAAGGAAAGAGCACTGATGTGGAAGGTCTTGGTGCTTGGGAAACTAGGTTTGGTCCAAAGCAAGAACTCGGAGGGATGCTGGTGCACCCCGTGAGGGCAGCTGGGGTGGGAAGAGGTGGCTGGAGCCCATGGGAGGGCATTCCAGCCTGGTGCAAGGCCCCGGGGGAAAGGGGCTTTGTTAGAGGGGTGGCACACGGAGCTCAGACGAGACAGTTGCACCCGTTGGAGCACCCACACCCCTCCCCACCACGTGCACCACGCTGACAGCCCCTTCACCCACGCTCTGGCACAGTGGCAGTGCATCTGCAGTAGCAACCAAGGGAGCGAAGGTTATTTATATTCATGTTGCAGCTCTGCCAGCCGTGACTCTGTTATCTGCCATGCATGAATATTATTTGAATACAGAGTTTGTCGTGACTATTCTTCCGCGTGAAACGAGGGATTTGCTGTGGGATGGGAGCCCTCCCTCCGGCTGTCAGTCAGGAGGGGTTTCCTTTTCCTGTCTCAGTGGAAGCCACGTCCCCAGCAAGGTGAGACAGTGGACACTTTTTCTCTTGTTAATATCCATGTCTAATCTCCTCTCAGAGGGGCCCTTTGTCCTAGACTGTAGCCAAGATGAGTAATTCAGGGATAGATGAGACGCTATAATTGGTTTGTGACAAATTAAAACATTTTTCCTTCGGAGCTGAGAGCAGGACTGTGGTCTGGAGCTGTCAAGCGTCACAGGGGAGGGTGATTTTCGGAGTAAGCGCATTGCAAATTGGCTCCAGATACGCCTTGGAGTCTGAAATTAAACTCCAGCTGGTGACTCTCCTCAGTTGGGGTTTCCTTTTAGGGGGGGGGGACAAAGGGAACACGTGCAGGGAGGGACATCCTGATCGATAAAGAGAACATGACCTTTTTTTTTTTTTTTTTTGCATCATGCAGTGAGCTGGGGACCAGAGCAAGCTGTGGTGGGGATGCTGGGGAGCACCCAGAGGTGTGATAGGAGTGAGAGGGTCAAGAGCTGAAGCCCACCATTGCCTGCCTTCCTTCCACACTGCTCTCAACGGTTCCTCCATCACATCCCAGCAAGGAAGGACCATGACAGAAAGTTGCAGTTCACACCATCTCTTCCCTTGGTTGCGAGTGGGTACCAGGTACAGAACCTCCTCAGGAGCTGCAGGCTGGTCCTTGCCCTGTAATACTTGTTTTCCTGGGCTAAGGAGAGTCCTTCACCTCCATGTGGAGAGCAGGGGAACCAACTAAAAGTCAGGAGCACAGAGCTGATCTGAACAGTTTGGTGAGGTACGCTGTTTGACCCCAAGGTGCTTATGAGTTCGTTTTGGGCAGAGGGATGGAGGTGGGAGGAAAAGGACTTCCTGATGCAACTGCTTGGCATTGCTTAAAGGAGACTACTACAGCAGCAGCATCTCCACCTTGTGATGGAAATGGATCAAGAATGAAGGAGTGCTTGAACAGAAGGCTTGGGAAGGATGTGGGTCTGTAAAGGTGTTTTAAAAGAGGCAAGAGGAGTCACCATGTGGGCTGATCTGTGTGTAAAAGGAGGTGGGGAAGGAAGCTCTGAGATGGGAAGAGTAGACAAAGTCCAGAGGACAGGCATATCAACCTGGTGGGGTGGAGACCACAGGCAGATTCTGTATGGGAATGGGCCAGATGAGTGGGAACGAGGTCTTGAATTGTTTGCCTCGAGATTTTGTATCTGACACCAAAGAAAAAGGAGGCTCAAGGAAAGGATGCCACGAGTTTTCCAGGGCGGGCTGTATCTCCAATTGAGGGAGATGATCTGGGAGAGAAACTTGTAGGTATCAAAACAGGGAATGCAGAAAGGCTGTCAACAAGTTGGAAGAGTTCAGACTCTGGAGGTGTTGGGTGAGAAAAGGAAGAAGAGATGTGGGTGTCTCCTAGATATGAAGAGTATAACTAGCAGGCCATGGTGGCAGGGTGATGGTGATGGGGAGTGGGAGGACTGGGAAGGAAAGATCACGGGATGTAGTTTAGCAATGAAAAGTGCATAGATGCATTAAATCCTGAAAGGCAGGATCAGATGGTGAGCTGTGACTGGTGTCACTGGCATTAAGATGTTAGCTAATCCGGTTTAAGGGGATAAGCCCAAGAAAAACTGTGGAGACCTAAATTGGACCTTGTCACTCTCCTGTGGAAAGCAGAAGTATGGAGGAGGAGGATTTGCTGAAAGAGCCCCTGGATGGTTGGTCTGGAGGAGGGCTGTGAAGGTAAAGGTTCAGGAGCTATCAGGTGGGAAGGAATGACAAGAGTCGCCAAAAGCTTCACAGGGTAATGAAACCATGGGCTGTGTCAAGGGAAGGCCATGGGACAGCCTCTGTGAGGGGTGGCCAGGGCAGAAGATGGTCTAGGAGGGGTGGGAGGGGAATGGATGGGAGAAATCAGGGAAAACCTGATTAAACAGAGATGCCTGTGTCTTAGTGCAGTGAAGGGTGTGCCATATTTCAGAATTCACACTCAATTTTACCATCTTTTCTTACTGTAAGTGTGAAGTTGTTGCAATAGAATAACAAAAAGGTAGATCAAGTTCAATTGTCTTGCTGACGAGGGTAAAATAAATCCTTAGCTGCATACTTCTTGTCAATATTGCTGGATATATCTCAAAAAAGAGACAGGGGAGGCACTGAGAATTTCTAGCTGGAAATTACAAGGTCTAGAAGAAATCACTGTTCTTGTTTCAGTCCATATGTAACTTCCTTTGTTACAGTTTGTCCAAGAGCCTTCCAGGCTCCACAATCTCTCTTTTAATAGCTGACCTATAGCCCATCCTGTTGGTGAAACTGGTAAGGTAGCAAGGGATCTACAGAAACCCAGTGATTATGGTCTGGGAAGCTTATATGATGCATATCAAAGCCAGTATGTGAATTGCGCAAGTGTGATGTAGGTCTGGCACTAAAGTGATAAGAGTCATATCAAGGGAATAACTTAATTAACTGGTCTTGATCAAAGAACTATATGAATTCAATAGCCCAGTTTTCAGCACTAAATGATGAAGTTTAGAAAAACTGTACTTGACGCAATTATCAATTTTCCTGTCCAAGGAGCTTTGAAGTGGCATTAAGAAGGGACAGTCTGTTGTTCCATTTAGGACAACTTCTTCCCTCCCTCCAGTGATCATGAGGCAGAGGGACTCCCTCTCCTTTTCAAGCGCTCATGTGAAATGGTCTGAAGCATAATAAACACTGGATGCCAAGGGGAACAGTATCTCAGCTTTCACAAGTTAATTGTTTCAGATGGTGTAAATCAGGAACAAAGAGCTGTCCTTTCCCTGACAACCAGGAAAAAAAAATTCTTAATTTCCCTATAGCTTTCATTTTGCTTAGGATTTTGGAGGGGAAGTGGTCCTGTTTAACTTCCAACAGTCCTGGATCTTTTGGTCCCTCTGGCATGTCTGCCCACTGCTTACTGTTCAAACAAGATGCTGGATGTGAGTGCAAGGAAGGACTTAGGCTGTAGAAGGACTTCTGGAAGTCTTTAAAATACCGAATGCCATGTGTATTTATCCAATTTGGGTACATCTATATGTACCACAATGTTGGTGTCTATCGCACAATTTGGGTTTCTGTGCTGAAAGACTCTTTGAGCGAAAGTGACAGGGAAGTATCTGGCCAGCATGAACCACAGTGGTCCAGACTCAGACATTTTGTCCATCTGAGCATCATCTTCTTGAGGGGTTCCTCGGCTGCTGACTTGCACAGGTCCTGGAGTTGGGTTTGCACCTTGATTAACCAGTGCCTATAAAGCATTGATATAGTCTCTGTAGGATATAAACAGAGGTGTCCTGACACAATTCACTCAAGCTCAAGGAGGTGGATTTGGCCCTGCTAGAGGACTGGTGCACCTGAATCTGGCTGCAGGGAGGGAGGATGTGCAAGTGCTCTACAGAGTGAGAATATCCCAATCCCTTACTTTGAATTCAGTCATAACCAGAGATAAAGTCCACACTGAAATTCTGAGCCAAAGAGCAGATGATGTCCTATGCTAAAGAGGCATCAACCCATGCCACAGATCAAGGGACAAAGAATCCTGGGACACAGAGTTGTATGAAGTCCAATGTTTCTTTATTTTGTCAATGTTCCTTGAAAGAAAAAATCCTTTTAAAAACAAGAAATCAAATGCTGAAATGTTATGAAGAATAACAGTGAAAGGCCTGTTTTACAGAAGGATAGGGTTTTAATGGACTTTCTGAACAAAATCTAGCCCTTGTATTTGGTCCAGGACTAAAAATGTTGTCATGGCTAGTCGATGAGATATCTGGCTGATGAAATCCACCCCATTACAGAAGCTGAGGCTTAACCTTCTGCACAACTTCACAGCTATTTTAAGGGAGATGGGGAGGCATGCAGCCCTGTGCTGCACCCTGCATCATTGCACGTGCCCTCCTCCATTTGCTGATGTCTTCTCTCCCCTCCTTCGTGTCCAGATTGTGTCCTGGAAATTCGGCCTTTTGCTTAGGTAGAGTCAGTGCAGGAGACGGTTCCTTTCTCCACTGTTACCTTGGCAGACTTCAACCAAGTCTTCCAGAGAGGTGGGCCAATGTGTTTGGATATGCCTCCTGGAAAAGGATACCTACACCTTGTTCATCCATCAGTGACAGTTATGAGAGAAAAGCCCTACTGCTTCCAGCTGCTGCTACTTACCAACAGACTTCCCACTCTTCTCCACACCCTGGGCACTGTGTCCTTTCTACTGGTGAGTACCTCATTCCTAAGGCAGAGGGAACCGGGGATGTGCTGTGTCTGCTAGCTAGTGCTAGGCTGCTGTGAAAAGCTGAGAAGCCTCAGAAAGGCCCTTGGGAAGTTGAGGATTAATTCAGTTTCCTTACAGGTCCAGGACTTCCCACTGCAGAACACAGATGGACTTTGGTTTTGCTCTCTGAAATGAGGTGGTTCCTCCTCCTGGACAGAAAGAGGGAATGATTTCCAAAGGCAGCAAGCCCAAAGTCCATTCATTTGGGTCTTCCCCAGAATAGGACCAAGTGATGGAGGTGGGGTGATTCACTCTGAGCCACACCACTGGTTTTTCTCCAGGAGATGGAAGGAAACTGGGTGCTGGTAGCCGGGAGGCAAAGCTGCAGCTGGCCACGCCAGCTCTGAAGAGCGAGGGCAATTAGAGATCAGAGAAGCTGGGGTGGCTTCGTCACATTTCCCTGCTGCCGTTCTGGAGGTGATAATATAATTCATATCAGAAGAGTTAGTGGGCTGAAAATGAATTGGAGAAATCAATCCAGAGGGTATAAATGAATTAGCATGTAAATGAGGACACTTGCTCTACATAGTTTAATATTGCCTGCAGCTGTAAATAATTCCAGGGATGGAATCAAAAGCCGCAAACAACTTCATTTTTGTGCTCCTCCCCCGTCCGGGAGCACCTGCAGCTATGACCGACCCACCCTTGCAGAATCATTGCATTGCAAGGGAATTAAAGGAGATGAGATGTATATACTTTTTTTTTTTTTTTTTTTTTTTTTTCCCCCTGATTGGCCATTATTTACAAGGCTGCTGCTTCTGGTTTCGTGCACCAAGTCACTGTTTGTGATGCTCATGTCAGTCCGAGCAGCAGGGAGGGTGGAGGCAGGTTACCAGCTTGCGGTGAGATCTCGTGCAACGTATCAGAAACCATCCTGGTCACCCTGTGGCAGGTTGATGTTTGTGTGAAATAATTTCTCATCAACACCTGCAGCTTGAAAGGCCTTGACTGGGGTGGAGGACTTACCCCTCCTGAGTTGTCTAAGGGTGGGAGAGGTGTGTGCTTGGAGAGCAGGAGCCAGGCATGGGGAGTGGCTGCTCAAATAAAAGGGTGTTTGGAGCTTTCTGGAGAGACAACATTTCCAGGAGAGATGGAAAACCACCTAGGAGCATGGTGAGACTTTGAGTGCGGTGTACAGTCCAGAAAACTGCAAGACATGCAGAGACAGGTCATTAGAGCAGGGAAGGTGTCGGAAAGCCCCTTTAGGAGAGGTGACTAAGCAAGCACGTTTTTATTTAGCCTAACAAAATAAAGGTGGAGAGGAGCTGTGATTGCACAGGCAGATAAACACAAGGGAGGGAGAAGAGCTAGTTAATCTGAAGGCCAATGTTGATACTAGAACATGCAGATACAAACTAGTCATGAATAAATTTCAGAGGGAAATGAGATGGAAGTGTCTAAGTGCCAGAGCAGAGACTATGGACGCGCGCTGGAGAGTCCACACAACCAGGCTGCTCTTGCACTGGCGTTTGACTGTAAAATAGGATTATAGGAGCAGGTCCCTTGAGATCAGGCAACTGCGGTTTGTGATCCAGGAAGCCCTGCCTGTTGCCAAAAGCTCCTTTAATATTCTGGCAGGGGAAGGATGCAGATCTGAGGAGGGCATATGTCTCATTGAGTGACTCCTAGAGCGGTTGTTGAGAGCTTTTGGAGTGGTGCTGATGACAGAAGGTTAAAGATGATCCTCAACAGTCTTTTATCAGTGCTTCCCTCTTGTTTTTGACACTGACAGATCACTGAGTTCCCTCTTTCATCAGGTTGGAGTTTCAGGTTCTGCACTAACTAGATCTCCCAGGTGGACTGGAAACACTGATTAAGATGGATAGAGTGAAAGCAAGTCCATTAAATTGTTAATAAAGAATATTACACACATACCTTAATCTGCAGCTAGCCTGACACTTTATAAAAGTACATTAGGATATAATCCAATTGAAGCCACAATATCGAGAACATCTTATCTCATCACAAATTGAAATTATATCATATTCCTCATTTCTTAAATTAAAAAGCTAAAACCTTTTAGTTTGCTCTCATATGCTTGTGTAAAACTTAATCAGTGGTTTTAACAACATTATTTTTCAATATGGGCCATTTCTGCTCTCATTTATTTACAAGAGAAAACTTCCTGGTAGAAGAAGTGATTCAATTTGCAATAGGATACATCAAGCACTTAAGGATTTTGTAGGGATTGATTGATTATTTATCGTGTTATCTTGCCTGGAGACGTCTGATATGCCTGTGCTTTTGCTATCTCTCATTCCACCTGATGCTCTTCCTTTGCATCTCGCTCCCCTCCAGTGCTAAGGGTGCTCTTCCCGCACGCGTGTGCCTGCATGAGTCTGTTGGAGGAAAAGGGGGTCGGGGAAGACAAGGCTGAGGCTGTCTCTGTTGGGATGAAGATGCTGGGCTGGACAGATATAAGAGATTCATTTCACTGGAAGATAGCACAGAAGTAAGAGAGGTTAAAGGGTGGTTTGAAGTTCTGCTGGATTTTCACCACACGCTGTTGCACTGCTCAGCTGTAGATCTCCAAGTGTGTCAAATATGTCCTTCCTCTCCAAGCAAGGAATTGGGGGCCCAGAGAGGCTGTACGGTTTGCTGGAAGTCCCCCCAGGATCAGAAAACAGCCCTGAAAGGCCATCTGCCTTGGTCGGTAGCTGGTCATTTCAGGCCACACGTCTCAGGTTGCACCTTCAGGTTGCCCAGCGAAGCGCTGGATGGTGTGCGGGCACCTCTGTGGGACAATGCTTCCTGCCTAGCTGAACTGTCCTGGTGATGCACTGCCAAGGGCTTGTCCAGGGCTCTTTGCAAAACCACTGTTGTCCCTGTGCTTGTGATGAATCTAGTGACCCAGCAAGGCTGGGTTTGGGGTGTGGAGAAGAAGGGGCCACCTCTTCATGCTTAAAGGAAACTGCTCTCATAGCAATAGCCTCGCAGGTTGGGAGATGTTAATTGTTTCCCTCTGCCTTGCTGTGGCAGGTGGGTTCGTTAAAGATGGCACGTCCTCCACGAAGGTCTCAAGCCTGAGGCCAAAAGGCAGGCACACAAGGTCTCCATTTGAGGGGGAGATGACCCCCAGGAGCCCTGCAAGAGAGCTGCAGCTTGAGCTTCATCTTGAACATTGGTCGCTCTGGTGCTGGGGCATGAGTGGGTGAAGGAAGGATGCTGCCCACGGGGGGTCTTGGCTTCACATGCCTGGTGGGGCTTTGGGGCATTGGGTGTAGCAAGAAAGAAAACTCCTTTTATTTTAAGCAAGAAAAGAACGACAGCAGAAACTCCAACCAAACCCTCAACTGTTTCGACTGTGGTTGTTTATTTGGCAGGGGGAGGCACTGGGAACAAGTACTTTTGAGGTTTATTCTTTTCACTGCTGCAGATTTTGGCAAATTTCTCTCCCTGACATAGTTTTCCCTAAGCAGTTTGAGATCAGCTGGGTTTATTCTTTTATGAATATTGGAGTGCAGGAATTGCTCTCTTCCGATGAAAATAAATACAGAAGTCCTGAAGCACGACTCCAAAGAGAGACAAGCCTGCGAAAAAGCACCATGCTGGAAAGAGAGTACATTGGTTTGCCTTATTTTTCTTTTGCTTTCTGGGATTTTAGGGTTCCTATTTTAGGGATTGGACCAAGATGACAAACTAGAGAGGTTTGAAAAATGGAAACACAATCCCCTGACTCCAGGAGCTCAGTCTTAAATATCAACAAATACCTCAGGATGCACTTGTGAGTGCTGATGGAGCAGCTGACTCGGCGAGTGTGGAGGTGAACAACTCCGGAGCCCCGCAGAGCCCCATGGTCCTGATTTGCTGAACCCAGTGGAATAAATTCCTGTATAAGATGATCCATGTGCACGGGCTCCCACAGGATCAGGGCCAACGTTTGTGAAGCGCTGTGAGATGCCTGGATGAAAGGGACTACAGAAGCGCAAAGTATTACTTTTTCATGATTGCTGCAATTGCTATCCTTGGGGCTGTCCAAATGTTGTTGTTCCAAGTGAAAATATAAAACCCTTTTGGCACGTTTCTTTTTAACGTTGTGATAAATAGAAATGCAGGAGGAAAAAAAAAAAGTCTCCTCCTAATAGTGAGAGAAGGAAAGCAGTCCCTGTGCAATTTGTTACACATCTCATATGTCTCTGACTGCTAGCTGTAGAGATATTTAGAGGGAATATTTAGCCAACCCAGTGCACAGCCTCTGGAGTACTGGCTTCTGCTTTGGTCCATGCTTGGTTGAACCTTTACAGCAGCTTTATGTTTTTTTGACACAGCATTTCAAGAGAGGCTTTGATTCTGGAGGGTGCCAACTGCGCTGAGTGGGGCTAAGATGATTAATCAAATTATTTGAAGGGTGTTCGCCAGAACTGGGAAGTGACCAGTCTCCATCCTAATCTCTGGATTGAGATGTCAAGCTGGTCTCCAACTTGGAGCGCTGAGCTCGCCAGGAAGCAGAGGGTGGAAAGAAATCTCCAGCAGCAAACAGCCTGGCAGGGCTGCCCATGGCAGGGAGGGATGCCGGCCATCAGGGGCTGTGGGGTGGTGATGCTGGGTGAGGCTGAGGGGGCTTTGCACATCAGGAAGGCCAGACAAAGCTTTTCCAACTGCTCCAGAGTGGGAATAAGATGATGGTTGTGCCTCAGTCTGCCTTCCTCCCACCAGGCTGTGGAGAGGGAGGGGGAACGGCTGGGATGTGCTGTGCTCCTGCAGCTCCTGACCAGCCACGGGGCATGTGCTCCTCTGCTCCCATCCTGATTTTGGGTCTTTGCTGAGCAGGATGGAAGAACAAATGGCCTGGCATGGAAGAGACACAAACATGAAGTCATTTTGAATTTGGTGCCACTATCAGGTGTGTAGAGGAGCTGGGGCTTTGGTTGAAGTCTTGCAGGGGATGGCTTAGGTTGGACAGCGTGGGACAGTGCTGACAGCGCTGGTAGAGGGCTCCACAAGACAAGAAAAGCAGTGGGGATCAGGCACTCGACTGACGATGTGCTTTTTGGGACCAGCTGGGTCCATTGCCCATCTGCTTTTGCTTTCAGTAAGTGTTTGGATTTATCCAGTTAAACAGCAAGCCAGAGCACGCGAGAAGGAGAAGGCACATGCTGCGGCAGCGCAGCCGGCGCTGGGTTGGACGCTGCAGGGTTAGGAGGGAAGCTGTCCGCTCTGGGACACGGGAACCCCCGTGCTGCCCTCCTTCCCCTGCCTGCCCCGGGGCTTGCAGGCAGATGGGCTTTCCCTAGAGCCAGGGCGAGAACTTGGCACTGCTGCCTAGGGCATTGCAGGTCTCGACTCTGCTCTCTGTGTGGCGGGTGTCCCTGCTTCCACGTGAGCCCCGAAGCATGCCAGGATCCCCTTTGCACCACGAGCTAACGGTGCATGGGATGTTTCATGAACCGACGACCTGGGCACCCTCACCCTCTGCCCTCCCCGGCACGCTCAGTGCCGCTTTCCTGTCCACCGCTCAATTCTTCCTCGGCCAACGCCTCTATCTCTCCTCTTCCAGCCCCAAACCCGGGGGGCACTAGCCCTTGGCCGGAGCAGGGCCTGCGCTCGCTGTCTGCGCGGCGCAGCGCCGGCGGCCGCTGGCTCCTGGCCGGGCCACGGCAGGTCGAGCCACCGGCAGCCCCCGGCCACTTCGCGCCGAGCCCCGTGCCCATGGCACCACGGTCACGTGTGGCCATCAGCTGATGGGGAGGATGACTCAGCCGGCAGCTGTCGGGCCCCTAAAATAATGACAAAAACAATTAGCAGTCCAAGCAGTAGCCTCTCCTTAATTATCTCCTCCGAGTTTAATTAACTAGCTAAATTATCAGCAGTAATGTAGGCATTAATTATGTCAAATTACAGTGTAAAAATCACAAAGTGTGGAAAATGTCAATTCAGCTGTGCTCACCTGCCGGGCTGAGACAGCGCCGGTGACAGAGGCTCAGCCTGGCGCAGGGGAAGGGGGCTGCTTCCCCTCCCCGGGGGATCGGGACCCCGCCACGGCAGCCTCGGTGGGACCTGCGGGGACACCGATGCCGATGCTGGCAGGAGCCGGTGGCGTGGTTTTGGCTGGGAGCTGCTGGGGGCTGCCTGGACGGGGGCAGGAGCGGGGAGGCGGGAGTGTTTTGGCTCTGGCGGAGGGAGGGGAAGGAGCGTGGCTCCCCAAACCAGATGGCTTGGATGCTGAATTATTAAATTATGAATATTAATACAAATCAGACACGGAAGAGGTAATAATTTTGCTGCCCTACAGAAATAATTAACATAATTTTGATAAATTACATGATAAGAGAATCTCAAAATTGAGGTAGATTTATCTTAATTAATATCTTGGACTTGCTCCGAAAGGTAAATTGTTCCACGGGGGCTGGGGAAGGGTGAAGAAGGAGCCCCTGGCTCCATGAGCTGGACCCTTCCCTCCATTAAGGTGTGCGTGGGGATGGGGCAGCCCCTCCAGGCTGCACCCCAGCCCTGGCTCACCTGCACGGGGGGAGCAATGTTGGGGTTATTCCCACCTCCATGGGGACAGCAAGTGACTTATTTCAGATTGCATGGGTCGGTCAGAGAGCAGAGGTCTGAGCTGGCATCTCCAAACTCCCATGTACCCAGTGCCACCCTCCACTGGGCTCTGACGAGTGTTTTGCCGTGTCTCTCTGTGGAGTCAGTGCTGCATGTGCATCGAGGCCAGAGCCTGTGGGATAAACGGCTTCACCAGAAACTGCTGCCCAAGTGCCCCTTGACTTCACTTCAGGTTCCTCTGCTTGGGCACATGTGCGTCACAACACATGTGCCTGTTGTATTCATCCAGCTGTTGACACTGCACGCACATGAGGGTGGTTACTGGCTTCTTGTTTTCACTGTTCATGCAATAATGTGAGCGTCTTCCCTTGTCCATGTCTAGCCAAGGGCTTGGCACGTGAGTAAAACATCATATGCTTTCTGTGTTTGCACATGCATGGGTTTTGTCCTTCCCAGCGTATCCTTAACACCTTCATCCACACATTGGAGAGGAACACGCTGCAGAGGTGGGCGAACGCTCCCTCCCAGGACCTGGGGAGCAGTGTCCGTGCTGAATTTCTCCAACAACACCGCTCCAGGGGACTGGGGCAGGGCTGCATCCCAAGCAGATGGAGCCACACCAGGCAGGTACGGTGTGTTTGTTTTCTGCAGATGAACTACCAAGAGCAGTGCATGGCTGAACCAAAGTCAGTGGGAATATCCCAGAGGGAAAGTTAGCCTGGGAGGGAAGGGGACATTCAGTTATCAAGAGATTTGCTTCATCATCCATCATCATGGTGCTGCCACTGCCCTACATTGTTTTCCTTCAGCTTGTGTGACTCCACAGAAGCCTGTGTCCCTCTCCAAGAGTGCGTGCAATGAAGGGGCAGTGCCCTTCCACTTTGCCAAGCCATGGTTATTGCCAGGGTCTTTGTCTTGGTGCTGCTGATCATCAGGTCAGCCTGCAAAGGTACAAATCTGCCTGAAAAGGGTGTATGGGTGGGATGTGCAGATTGCTTTCTGTTAGATAAAATTTTGCACTCAAATCCTGGAGTCATCCAGGAGAGCATAACCTCACACCTTCAGCAGGGGTGCAGCCCAGAGCAGACTCAGAAGCAGTAACTTAACCCCTGAAGCAGAACATACCCCCCAGGCATAGGAAATGCATATGCTGGTATGGATATGCGTATGGAGATCATCGATAGCTTGTGGCATCAAAGCTGCAACTCAAATTACAAGGCTAATTGCAAAATTAAGGGACATTATGCTTTATTATGACATTTTTGCAATACCAGTTCAAGCAATCTAGAAGACGTTATCTGCACATTAATGGTGTCCATTTAAATGTCCAGAGCGGTAGCTCCACTGCAGTTATATCTGTAGCCTAGTTACATTTCAAGTGTGTGTCTGCCGAAAAGGCTTATAGCTTGGTTACTTGATGCATTTCTGACATGGGTAAGCAGGAGGAGTGTGAGGAGCAGCCAGGAGAGACTGTTCTCAGGAGGCTTTGGTCTTGATCTCGAGAGATTTTTAGATTCACATCCGTGCGTTTGCCAGCTTAATTGGCAAAATCTTTAATTTTTCAGAAGGGTTAGAAATCTTGTTGATCTGTTCCCACTGGCAGGATTTAAAGCCTCAAACATTTTCCTTTTTCAAAGAGCTGTATAAATGTTAACTAATACAGCCCCAGTTAAGCATAATCTCTAGATGGGGAAATAGAGTCACATACTGCATGAGTCCCTTAGCCTGGATGGGGGAGTTGCTGGATCCCCGTCCCATGCTTTATCCAGACAGTGCTGTCATCTTTTCCAAGCCTTCCCCGCTCTGCCTGATCCCCCACCCTTGCTGCTGTAAAACCAAGCTGTATTTCATGTTTTTTGGCCAAGCAGAAATAATAGGAAGAAAAACCCCAAAGCCGTGACACCAGGGCACAGGCTGGAAGCAGAGACTTGTCATGATATGGCAGCATTGGTGCATCCAGGTGAGACTGGAGAGGGTGCCTGGGATAATAAGGGATATTGCTGGGGCACAAGGAGCAGTAGGACCCAGTATTGGGAATGTCATTCATGGAAAATGCACAACGGGAGAGCCTTTGCCTTACTGTGAGCTTTTAAATATGGACTGAGTGCTGCAGCCACAGGTTAAGTTTTTTTAAGGAGAATCAATGCTGTTATGGAGCATGTGGGCCAGCACCCACTACGGTCACCCTGACACCCCTTGTGCTCCCCACCCAACTTGCAGGGTGGCAGAAGAGGGAGGTTTACCTTGGGGTTCCCTCTTGCGTGGGCCCCATCCCACAGTCCCTGTGGCTGGAGCTGTCAGGAACCCTGGCAGCAAAGAGGGATGAGAAGCCAAGTGTCTGGACAGGGCTGGAAATCCTGTTAAAACAAGGGCACCCCACTGAGGGGCATTGAATGTGGCTCCGTGCCACCCGTCACCTCGGCTGGGTCCTGCTGGGGCTTGTGCAGGTTCACTGACCACCAGCCACCGGCCGCAGCCGGCTGAGCGCCCCTTCCTTGCACACATACTGACGGGTGCCCAGCTCCCGTGGCAGGGCAGGTGCAACTTTGGGCTTGTATAAACACATGTTTAGACTTTTTCCTTGCAACAGCAAGTTGGAGCCCAGGCTCTGGTGTTGCAGGAATACCCCACACAACCCCGGGAGCGTTTTTCGGCCATCAAGCTTCATGCTGTGTGTAGATGTATTCATGCACACACACAAGGACGGATGGATGGGCACTAATGCCTGCTGCATCCAACAATTCAATTTGAGCCCAGATGTAACCCCTTCACTGCTGCAGGAGGCATGTCCTGAGGCTTGGTCCCATTGGGAAGGGGGGTGGACATGCTTTGACAAAGCTATTGAGATGGGAAATGTGTGGCTGACCCTGGGGGGACCAAATTGTTCAGCTGTGTCTGAGATACAGGGTGGAGAAAGGAAACTGAAGCCCAGTGTAATGTAGGGCACAAAGAAGAGATTTGTAGGAGGTCTGGGTGGAAGGAGGGTCAGATGGAGAGTGGGGTTGGCAGAACTCCCCACTTCAGTCAGCAAACCCTGAGCTGGAGGAGGAGGGTGTGGAAGGTGGAGGAAACTGAGGCAGGGAAATAGGTGGACACATACAGAGAGGGGCAGTTGTTGGTATGGCTGCCCTGCTTCTGCTGAACAAGGACAGGGCGTGGGGGTGAAGGACATTTGTGTGGGGTGAAGGAAGCTGAGCTGAGACAACAGGAGAGTGCAGGAGCCACCCCTACACGTGCACACACGTGGGTGTGAGCAAGACGTTCCCACCTGGGGGAACACATCCGTGATGCGGAGCTGGTGGAAAACTCATCTGTCCCCTCCTCCCGCAACCTCCCCTCTGCTGGGGCTGAAGGTGGGGAGTCTGGCTCTGCTTCTGCCTTTTGTGGTTGCTATTTCCACTTTGTTTCAGGTTTCTCCTCTGTTGGGACTTTGGGCTTTCCCGTTCCCTAGTAATTATATAATTACTTCACAACATGCTGCAGGAATAGTCGGGGAGACAGCTACAGCTAGCACAACAATGGTGACAAGTAAAACATTAATTTCTGGAGTTCTTTTAATTAATTCATCAGGAATCGTGCTGTGCGGGATGATTACGTTAAAGTGTTTAATTACAAATTTATATGTAATGATGCACTTTAATTACTTTGGACTGGTACAATATTATTGGGCCCTTTTCCCAAGATTCCTGGCATTGGGTTTGGACTGCACATAAGCAATGCCATGGATGCTTGTGCCTCTAAATTATTTACATGGCATGGGAGAAATCCAGTCCTGATTGATGAAAGCAAATTCTCCCCTTAGCTGAATGGGAGCGAGGGCCGTGGGGAATCTGGAGAAGGAAGGTCAGCATGGCATGTGTGTATCAGGCAGAACATCAGGGCATTTTTTGTTGGAAGAATCGAGGTTAATCTGGTGGAAACTGAAGTGATAGAGAGCCAGGCACGATACATATTTATCAAAGGGACCAGTGTCAGGATTCTGGTTCACCGACATAGATATGTCCCAGACAGATCTCATGAAGCAGCACGAGATGCTGCTGCAAACAGCCCTCACCCAGTGTGGAGGGTGGTTTTCTCCAGCTCCGCTCCTTTTGCTTGTCTCTGTTTCCTTTGTCTCGCCTGTCTTTGTGTGCACACGTGTGTGTGCGTGCGTGCACGCTCATTTTCTTTCCCTTTAGGCTCCCATTCTCCCCTCATCCCATCTCTATTTGCCTCCGTGCATGGGGAGCATCTGTTATTCTTCTTTCTCCTTTGTCAGCAGCCTCCTGGGCTAGACGGAGCCCAGAGGGGCAGCCACACTGTTAGAAAGGCCTGTGAGCTACAGTGCTTCAAGTTTGAGGCTGGCCTGGCTTTATGCTGCTCTACATGCAAAATAACCAGTTTTGTAGTGCAGATGTGTGTGTGTGTGTGTGTGTGTGTGTGTATTTATATAGCTGTGCTGCAGAGAGCAATCTGCAGGGCAGGCACTGCCTTGCTGTCGTGGGTTCGCAGTGTCTGGCACACAGGGGTCTGACAAAACCTGTTTTGTTTTGCTTGAGTTTGGCGAGCAGGATCTGGCAAGGAAGAAATCAGACAATTTCTTCTTCAACAGAGAGGGAAATAGAAACCAGCTTTGGGTACGTTATACTGCTGGATGCCGGCAGGTGCGCCGGTGAGGTTGGGTGTAGTGTCACCGACACTCATCTTGCAGTGGGTTTGTGTCAGTATAGTTGCAACCAGAATTTGCTGGCAAAGAGCAGCAAATGGACCCTGGGAGATGCTCTGTGCCACTGCAGCCAGGACTTTGCATGCTTATTTCTTGTGCAGTTGCACAGGTGATGCACTGCTTTGTCTAGGACTGCAGGGTCCTAAGGTCCAAGTTGCGTTACTTGGCTTTGAGAACACACAAACACACACACATACACACACAAAATCACCTGCAATAGCTGATGTCACATTGTCTCTTTGTATGGGTGCAAGCTATTTTTGTTGGTGAGCTGATTTCCAGTGGATTTGGCTAAGAAGAAATGGGAGTTTTCTTGGGAGATGGCAGAAGTGCCAGGGCAGAGGCAGGCGATAGTTGCCCTCATGGCCAGCACACCTTGCCTGCACCCGGGAGCACCAGAGCTCGGCATCTGCTTGGCTGCAGTTGAATTAAGCCTCAGACCTCTGTGGTAGGTGCTGCAGCTATCTCACCTTCTCCCTACAGACAGACAGAGCAAGTTTCAGAGCTTTGCTTTGCTGCTGGACCTGGCAGGATGGTAGGTGAGAGCAACTTCAGTAGTTTCATCTCCTGGGGATTTCAGTGAAGGGATACTGTGTTGATTTTCCCTTTATTATTTTTTTCTCAGAGCTTTGCAAATCTTTATTGATTCATAGCTATTTTTTTCATCCCCTTCTCTAGTCTCCATCCCTCCTGCCTCTTACCACCTTGCCTTGACACCTTTTGAGCTGCTCCACCATCTCAAAGCCTATTTCATCACAGTAGTCCTGTAAAGGGACTTTGTTCTCCCTTGCTATGTCAATGGTAGGAGAGCCCAGGTTTGGGCAGGTAATGCTGAGGAGCTGCCATGGAAGGAAGAAGGTCAGGACATGGACCAAGAACAGCCAACAGCAGAACAGAAGGGGACTTAACAGAGAGAACCAGACCCCCATCTGCTCAGCTCTGGACCCAGAACACCTCCTCATCTGCAGAAATGGAGTAAAAATGGATCTTTTTGTAATCTCTGAGTGGCTGCTGCCTGGAGGCATGTAGCTCAGATAACTCCCAGATAAAGCCCTGTGAATATTATTTGCAATATGGTCTATGGCCATGAAGAACTTCATAAGGAAAGAGTAAAACAGCTCCTATAGGGCTTAGAGGGGCAGGAAAGCTCATCGCCAGGGTGACTGGGCATGAAACTTAAACAGAGAAGGGTACAGGCCTACTGGGTTGCATCTGAAGTACTTGGTGTTCATCTGCTGGATCATCAGATCATTGATGTGTGCAAAAATGGGGTGCTGTAAGGAGCTGGTCCCTGCGAGGTTCCCCATGCGAGACCTCACAGCCAACACTGTCTGCTCATGCTGTCAGCTCCCGGGGATGGTCATTATCTCCCAAAAGGTGTCAGGGCTGTTGCAAGAGGCAGTGTAGCTCTTTTGCCATTGGCAGGGATGGCAGAGGGGTCCGGATGCCCTCCCGGCAGAGCAGGCAGCGTTTGGTCCTGCTGACACAGACCTGCAGCACAGGGAGGCTCTGACGGCATCAGCGATCATTTCCTAGAATTAGTTATGTTTCCAGATTTGCAGTCCAAGTCTTTCTCTGAGCTCCTGGCCCTCACTGTACAGTGAAGATGGAAAGGAGCATGATGACCATATCCTCGAAGAAGATGTAATGCAAGGCACGTGGGATAAACTCTTGCAGCGTGGGGAGTCCACCCTGGGCAAGCAGGAGGCCAACAACTGCTGAACAAGAGAGGTCCTGGTGAAGCGAGGCCATTCATGTGGGCTTCACATGGGTAAGCAAGTTGGAAAGACTCCTGCTGGGAGCCAAACTATGCATCATCCTGCTGACTCACAGCAGCTGCTGCTCCTGATGATGCTACAGCTGAGGTGAAGGGGGAAACCCCCTTTTTTTCCATGGGAATACAGGTTGTTTGCAAGCCCAGATCATTCTAGAAAGTTTTGTCTCCTGCATACTTGCTCCTGTGATGATGAGGCTTTGCAGAGGCTGTCCCAAAAGATGGAAACGGACCCTCACTGCGTGCAGAGTGGAGCAGAGCACTTCTCCCCACACGCTTCCCGTGCCCCTTTCCTTTGCAACTGCGTTCATAAGATGCAGCTGCATTTTGGGAGGGAGCTGGGAGCACTGGAATCTCAACGGGTGCTAAAATGCTTCTTGACACAGTTCGGGTGTTTCCAAGTCAGAGCTGGTCCCAGCTTTCGGCATTGCATGTGCTGGGTCACGCAAGGCTTTTCCTGGCAGTCTTCAGGGTGAAGGGTTTTGCGAGTGGTGGCAGGAGCAGGGCTTTCCTGGAGGGTGTTTGGGGGATGCAGGGGTTGCGATTAAGGTACAGGAAAAATGTGTGAACATCATGAAGATCAACCCAAATGGATTCATGTTTATCCTGAAATCCTAGAGCGGGACATATCCTGCACATGTTTGTAGAAGCTGTATACTCTGCGTGATGTAGTGAGTTAGACAACCATGCAGACTTTGGATGTCTCTTTTTCTTTTTTTATTCACTTTGACATTAGTCCAGGCATCCAGAAATGTTTTTATTGTTGATACTTAATGTGGGAAGAGAAGATGGGGTGCTGCACAAATACCCCCCTCTCCCAGGTGTGCCGTGCTGCTCAGAGGCACACAGGGCAGCTTTCCAGGGCAGACTCCCCAAGCAGAGAGATTCATTCTGCCATAAATAATTCCCATTTGTGGCTTTTCTCCTCTTGTACTGGGCTGGTTCAGGAGCTGGAAGCAGAGGCTGCTGCCTCTCTCCATGACGTGTTGGTGCCCGGCATGTCGTGCCGGGGAAGGCTCCCCACGGTACCGAGGAGCCTCCCGGTGCCACCTTCCCACTGCCTGGTTCTGGAGGGGCTGGGGGGGGTCCTGGGGGGCCACGGAGATGATGCCTGAGCTGTTTTAATGCAGCTGATGGTTGCCAAAGGCTCCTCTTTGCATGGGGGCCAGGTTCCCGGCAAGAACTCCCTCTGGCCCCCAATCCCTTCTCCAAGCCCCCATCCCCAGCAGCGTTGTGGCCCCTCGGCCACGCCGCGTGCGGCTGGCACCGTCCGTCCGTCCGGGCTGCCGGCACGGGGAATGGCTCCTGCCAAGGCCAGATGGTGTTTGCGAGCGGCGCCAGGTCCCAGCTGAGGGCTGCCCGGTGAGACGCGCGCAGAAGCTGCCGGCGCTGCCAAACCCGCGGCATATGCTGCGCTCTGCCCTACACCTGCCGATGGGCAGCCTCTGTGCGCCGCTCGCGTGGCGCCGGCGTGGAGGAAGGAGGAAAAGCGGCAGCCCCATCTGGAAGGAATTTAGCGGATAAACAAGGGCGGCGAAACCCGAAAATGAAAAAAAAAAAAAATAAAAAAAAATAGAAAGAAGATGGTGCAGCGGGAAATGCAGCCACCCTGGTAAGATCGTGGGGCGCAGCGGGCAAGGGCTGAGAGGCACCCGGGGTGGCGGTGCATGGGCACGGGGTGGCCGGGACATTTCCCTCTGTTCACAGGGACCCCCATTTGCACCAGGATCCCCCTTTCCCTCGGCACAGCCTAGGACCAGCTGCCCTGCCACTGACGTCCCAGCAAAAGGTGCTGGGAAACTGCTGGGGGATATTTCACTTCTTCTAAGGAGCAAACCCCAAATGATCATGAGCAAAATTGATGGGAGAATATACTTTCTGCCTACTTTGAATTTACTTTGGTAAACTGTACACACTCGGGGCTTGGGTTTATAATTTATTGAAAGGAACCAGACTGGAAACCAGCTTCATACTGTGAGTAATTTCTAGCATCGCTGTAATCTATCACCAGGAGACAGGCCACTTTGTTTCTCTGAAAAATTATTTTTATAGTTGGCTTAGTAACAACAACAATTATTATTATTAATATTAATAACTACTTGTGTAAGGCCTTTCATGCGTGGTTTAGAAAATGTTTTGCACATGGGTCAATAGGCGTTAGCTGCACCTCATGGGAAGGGAAACTGAGGCACAGATTTGGCCACTGCTTTGCTTAGGCTCATCCTGGTGTGTAGCATCCTCACTCCCAAAATACAGCCTGGACTACTGGTTGCTGCTGCCCTTTTTGTATTTCTAAAATATTTGAGGGCTTAGTAGTGATGAAGGAGCAGAACAGGAAATTCTTGTCTTTAAAATTTGGGTCTGCTTGGGTTCAAAAAATTATTAAGAGAATGCCAGGAAGAAATAGCCCTTGCCATGCCATGGTGGCTAGAGCGGATGTGCAGCTTGTCCCCGAGATGTTCCAGCTCATCCCCTGGGAGAGCATGACAACATGCACACAGCATCTCAGCTCGGAAATAGTGATCAAATATTTCCTTTACTTAGTTTTAATGTAAGGGGAGTAGAAAATTTTAAAAGCCTTTGATTTCTGCCAGACTGGCTCCCCGGTGCCTGGCCTGTGCCCCTAAAACCATCATCTGGATGGGAAGGGCAACCGCCTGGAGGTGAAAAGTGGGAGCAGCAGCGGTGCCAGGGCTGAGATCCACAGGACAACCCGTCCTTAACTCACCAGTTTGGCTTATTAAATAATGTGATGTCACTTCACAGGGATCTCCCCAGTCCCACTTTCAAGAGTGAAAAAATGCTCTTTCTGGGTAGAGAGCAGCAAAGACCTGCTGCTGAAAATGTACTGTGTGCTGGGGATGGAGGAGAGCCCCCAGCCTGGCTCCTGGGGCAGATGGATGTGGATGGGGAGACCTCAGCGTCACCTTCTCTCATCCTCTCCACTGCTTAAGCCACATGCAAAGTAAACATGGTTGTTCTGGGCACGTGTGAACTCACCATAACTTAGAGAGTTTCCACCACTCCAGGTGGAGATTGCATTCTTCTGCGGAAGTGGTGTAAACTTTCTATCCATACATCATCAGGACACTATTGTGTGTGTAATGAGAGAGCTCTTCAGCTGAACTTCATCTCTGTCTTGTCTCACTTCTGGCTTTATAACAAAAATAGTAATATATTCCAAGTCCATTTGCACATATTAACTAATGAAGCCTTGGGCCACCCCCATGAGATGGAGGGGGTGGCAGCGTTATCTGCATTTGCAGGTGGAAAATTCAGGGCAGAAGAGGAGGTAGGGCAGGATCAGGACTGGAGCCTGGAGTTCCAGCCCGGCCTCAGGCAGCATCCTTCAGTGCCTCACTGTGGCCCACCATCTCTGAGTTTACTTGTAAAATGTTCACCTCCAATAAGAAAAGTGGGTTAAAAAAAAATCAGAAAAAAAACCCAATATTTTCCCTTCCATTAGGAATTTTAGCACTTTTTGGCCATTTTTTCTTTATTTCTTTAATGCAACAAAAAATGTTCAAACTAGAGCCATGTTTCTTAATCCTGTATGGCAGTAATATAATCTGCATTTGCTCAGAGCCGTTCAACCTGAATCATCCCTGAGCACAGAAGCTGACACACAAGCAATGCACGGCGATAAATCCACCCACCACCTTGATGTAGGCACTTCCAGTTAAAACACAGTGAGACAGATGAGACGCAGGTGGGACAGGGTGAGGGCACATCTCAACCAAAGCCTTTTCGGAAGATGTCCATTTCTGCTCGGTTTGCTGTGCCAAAGGCAGGTCTGTAGGATTTACTGTGCAGGTACGTGAGCCCTGGACACAGTTTACCTGCGCTGTTTCTGGATACCAGCAGTTCCAGTTGGGTCCTGCAACATCTAAGTATCCCTGAAAAAAATCCCCTTTTCCACCTGGAAAAAACTTCCAGGACGGTGTGTACAAAGAGACACAGTGGATGGTGGTGGTGGCGGTAGTTAATTATCACGTATCCCAGTGGGACTGAGCTGTCACCGTCACCGCTAACGCTGGAGAAGCAGAGCCACGAGGAGGGCAGCACCATGGCCCCGCTCACACGCAACGCCAGGCATCAGATGGAAAAGCAAAGTGCTTATGCTGCCAGACGCATCACCTCCACCTGCAGAAGTTAGAGAGGAGGACAGGCAGCAGCTTGGGGAAGTTTGGGGAGCACGTAACATTTTTTTTCCTCAGTTTTCTCCCGTTTTCCAGGACTTTTGAGGGCTTTGCTCCATCACTGGGTGAGGAAGCCAACAGATGGCACTGTGCAGTTTCTGGAGGAGTCCAGCTTTGCTGGAGGCCAGACACGGGATACCCCAATGCTGGAAAAGCACTGCACTTCAGCGAAGTTTCTCCCCAAGCAAAGGGGAAGGCAAAGTCTCCCTGTGGCCCTTTCCTCCACCCCGAGCTGCTGCTGCTTTGGCCCAAAGCATGATGCAAAGTGGATATGTTTGTACACAACCTCCGGACATTATCTGTTAACAGGAAAAAGACTGCAAAACCATCCTGCAGATGGGGTGAGTGTTAGAAAAGCTCAAATTCCCATCAGGAATATTTTTCTCCCTATACCCTTTGTGGCAGACACGGGCAGATCGTATCCCCTGAGGTGCTGTGCCAGTGCCTGGCTGAGGAAATCAATTGTGGGGAGCTGATTATTTTGGCAGGAGGTGCAGAGCTCCCCAGGATTGTGGCTGGGGTGGCCACTGGCCCTCATCTGGAGTTTGACTTTAGCCCCAGGGACTCCAGTTATTTGGGACTGACGGCACAGAGGTGAGGGATGGGGTGATGGTGGGGGTGGGTTCTGGTATTAAAACCCTGCCTGTTCTTTTCATCAAGCCTCCCCTGTGCAAGAGTGCCCTTCATTTTTATATGCCCCACAGGTTTGCACTTGCTGCTCTGGGAGGAGAGACACATTCATGGCTCCAGCCATAGCTTTGTGCTTCATAGCAAGGTTGTGTGGGTGGTTTAGGGTAAGTGAGTTATCCCCCACCCCCTCTCAAAACAGGTCTGTTTTCCAAGCTGAAAATCTTCTTCCCAGTCCAGTATTGCGAAGTCCTGTGGAGCCGTTCCCCAGTGTTTCCAGTCCTACCTGGTGGGTATCACTGTCATCACTGATGTGCTAGGCTCTCTTATTTCTAGTTCCTTAACAAGCTTGCATGCCCCGAGATCTTTTCTCCCTCCTGTAATGGTATCACATCCTCCATTCAACAGAAAACACCTGTGATGGGGATGGGGAAAGCTGAGCTCCAATCCCAGTGTCACGAGCTGCTCTTACATGGTAGCTGCATCTGAACAGGCTTAGCTGTCAAGGGGGGGGAAACTCAGAAACATGGCCTGATTTTCTTGCCTTAAGCCACGAGACCTTTTCTAGCGAGCGGGGCCAGCAGTGATTACGCAGCACAGCTCCGCACCCTGCGGTGCTGTCTCTCCGCCTCGCCTTCCCACAATTTGCCATTGCTCTTTTTCCTCCCTCCCTCCCTCTTCTAAAAACCCTCTCAAGGTCCAATCCAGCAGAGGTATGCAGCGTTCGCCGCCAGGTCCTGAGCATCCCCATCTCCCGCCGAGCCCCTGCGGACCCTCTGAGGACGTGCTCGGCATCGCTGCTGCGCCCAGCCGCCCCCCGCATGTGGCTGGCTTGACCCCGCTGCCATCCGATGCCGCCTTTCAAATTGCTGAAGTCAAATTAGGGTAAGTAGTTATATTAGGCTGACCTATGCCTTGTCAATCTTTACATCATTCAAAGGCAATTTATCCTATTCATTCATAGCAAGAGGCTATTGATTGAATAATCTCTGTTATTAGCGTTTGGATAGAACTTGCTCTTTGTTTTATTTTATTATTGTTTTTGTTGGTTAGCTTAAACCTGCTTCTGTTTTGCCCTGCTGTAACTGCCACTGCAATTACAGTAAAAAGTATGAGCAGATACTTGATTAAGCCTTGCAGAGATTATTACAAAGCAAGGCCTCTTTCCAAATGCACATATTTCAGAAGAAATAGCATAAAGAATCATGCACGTGTGAATTCCTAGAATCTGCAAGCACAATTTATCCTTGCAGGTCAATAGCTCATATTGTCTGCTCTGCCAAATTGTTCAAACATATATAATGCTCTCAAAACATTGCTTAATTAGATTCTAGAGAACATTGACACACAAACAAAAGATATTAATATCAAGGATTTCAGCATCAAATGTAGTTTACACAGATCAAAGAACATTTTTGGTGCAAAGAGGTTATGAATGTGACAGGTTGTTACTCCACAAGTGAACAATATGACAAGAGGGGGAAGCAGTGATCAGAGAGCGGAGCACGAAGAGGAATGAGTACAGACTCGTGAGGGACATGGGGAAGATAAAGCTGCAGAAACAGAGAAAAAGGAAGATTACTGGAGAGGCAGGGAAAACACCTTACAGAAAATAGTGACGTACTCTGTGACAATACCCCCTAGAATGGACACAGAGCATTTTGGGGGTAGAGGGTTTGAATCGCTGCTGTGGGGTAGGATGAGACTTGCCTTCTTTCATAAGGATGCCATATTAAGAGCAAGATCCAAAACTTGAAAATATGTAGGCAAAATCTTCCTTGAAATTAGTGTCTAAGGTCTGAATGGAGACTTGGCCCTTATCTGGGAGCCTTTTGCTGCTTAGCCATTTGATGTGGTCTATGTTGCTTGAAACTGGGATGAGGCAGGGAAGACATGAAGGGCATGTGGATATGAGCTGGAAGAACCGTGAAGTGACAGGTCAAATCCAGAGGTGAGTTGTCAGAAGATGTGCAGTCCTAGCCAAGCCTGGGATCTTGGGGGGCAATAAGATAGGAAAGGGGACAGATGTAGTTAACAATTGTCTGTCCTGAGTTTCACAAATGCTACTGAGAACAAGTGACATGTCTGCATATGCCTGGTGTGGGGGAGACGGATGGTCTCCTTGGGATGTGGATGTCCTGTCCCTGTCACCTTGAAATAGCTACAGGGTCTGGGAGAAGCTTCGTGGAGCCTTGGTGATCCTGGGACAAGCAGGACTGCCCCAAATCTGCAGCCTGAGCTGGGAAAATTTTCACTCTGGTCAAAAGGATCTTAATTCAGCTCACCCACTGCACCCAGAACAGAAAATTACTCGCTAGTGGCTATCTGAAACAGAAGCAAGGAGCTGGACATAAAACATGGGAAATGGTTGTAAGGGTAGGCACAAAGTAGCAGGCCAGGAAAACAAGCAAACAGCTAAAAGAGCAAGCCAAGGGGAAGTCAATAAAATTGACTTAAAATACATACGAATGAAAAAAAATTAATAAGCCAAAGCTGTATTTAATGTCAATATTTTTGTAGTAGTCTGAGAAATCATGAATAAATAAAAGCAGATGGTAGATTGATCATACAACACCAAGAAAGGCACTTGTGAAGAATATTTTCTTCTCAAGGCACACAGACTCATATGTGTGTTTCTCATTTGCGTTAATGGGAGTCATGTTTGCAAACTCCTGTGTATTGAGACACAGGTAAACCTCAGTGGTTAAGGTTTGTTTTGACACAATTATTTCCATTTTCTTCTGGAAAGTATTAACTTCTGTTTCAAAAGTGTTCTACCTGCATATTACACTATATATCACAGCAACCTGCCAAATCCACTGTAAATTATTCAAAAATATGCTGACAAATCAAGGACTAGCATTTTAAAGTGTGGGTAATTTTCAGCATTATTGAAGAGCAGCCTCTCCCTTTAACTTTTCCCAACAAGCACTAAAAACAAACTGTCCCTGTCGCTTCTGACAAGGGAAAGATTATCCTCATACAAATGCTGGCCGAGCTTCTGGGACCTGCACCTTGGTCCTGAGAGATGCTGAGTGTTCTCAGAGCCAACCACACTTGCCCAACCTTACATCTATTGATTTTTCTATGTGGATATTGCATTGTAGTATCCCATTTTAAAAACTGGGAAGAGAGGAAACTGCATCATGATGAGCTACGTATTCCTGGCACAGAGGGCTTGTTATTAGGCCCTATTCCAGAAGATCGTTTAAGTATGCATTTTCTGGAAAATCTTATTTTTATTAGGCTTTTTCATTATGTAGGTCCTTATTTATAATACAGGTGCAGAGACCAAGAAATTTGTCTGTCTCTCACTAGTTGTCATTGCTGTGGTATGTAGCCTTCAGAGACTGAATTAACATCTTTAATGTCCCTGTGAAAGTGCATTATTTGTCTTAAAATGTAACCCCTATTATTAAAATCAAAGTGAGAGCAGTAAAGAAATAGCCATGTACAAAATCATCAGAGTATGTTCGATTAAGAGCCATTTTTATCCCAACTTCATCTCTCCTCATCAACAGGAAAGACAACAGCTTTTGAGTTTCTTCTCAGAGAGTTGAAGGTACAGTTGTGCCAAAGCATGGTGTGGGTGACACGTCCCACCATCGCTTCAGAGGGACAATCAGAGAAGGGTAGAGAGGCAGAGCCATGAGAATAGCAGAGAAGTGTCCCTGTTCCATGGGGTCACTCAGTTCATGGTCACTTTGGGCCACTGAGCAGGGTGGTGCAGGCAGGAGGGTGCTGGTGCACAGCTCAGGAGCAGGGCTGCTTCAAGAGCACGCTCTTGGTGTCTGCTTGTACCTTACTGACCATGTTTCTCTGTGCCTTAAGCAATTCATGTTTAGAAAAGCTCTGTGGTAGCTTTCAGGATGGGTCACTTTGCATTTTGATGCCTTTCTAAAACCATGGAGCTGCCACGAAAATTTTGTCTACTTAAAATGAGTTGTTGTGGAGCACCCATATGTGGCCACATTGTATACTATGAGAGATGCTGAACTGCCTGATGATTATGGTCTGATCCTGTAGATTTGATCTTTGGTGCTCAGGATGGTGTGGAGAAAGCCAAGAGCCTCTTCATTTGCCACTGTCACAATTTACATCTTGTTTCAAACTTAGTTTCGCAAATCACATCCTGAGTGTTCTCCTGTTTGCATTACGCCTATTACAGTGAGATCCAACCTGTGGCTTGTGGTCTTCAAGTGCTTGAAAGTTCTGGTTTATCTGCCCCAGGAGTTTTATTTTTCCTCTGGAAATGACAAGGTATCTGTGAATTAACATGAGGAGCTATCAAGAGGAATAGGCAAGAAGAACATTAATGGTCTGCAGAAAAAACGGGAGACCTGTATCCACAGGTATTTCAGAAAGGCATTAGGGGAGTTTCATCCCTTGCTAGAGGAAACAACTTGCAAAGCGATCAGCTCGGTTGCCACTGGACTTTAACCCAGCTTATAAAGTCACGTATGATCCAAGCGTGTACCCATGCCCATTGTAGCCGTGTGGCCGGGCAGCCTGTGACCTGCTCGGTCTGTGCAAACCTTGACTGCCAGGTCCTGGGTGTGCAGGCTTGTGGGATCAGAGGCGGGGGCTGCCTCTGCCTGTAGCGATGAAACCAAAATTCCCCAAAAGCAGCAGTCAGGTGCAGGACAGACTGTGTGATACTGAACTGGGCAGGAGTGGATGGAAAGCTGCCTGGCGGAAGAGGGGCTGGAGGTGTTGGTTGACAGTCGGTTGAATATGAGCTGGCAGTGTGCCCACATGGCCAGGAAGGCCAATGGCATCCTGGATTGTATCAGAAATAACATGGCCAGCAAGACTAGGGCAATGATTGTCCCTCCGTACTGGGCACTGGGGAGGCCGCACCTCGAATACTGTGTTCAGTTTGGGTCCCCTCACTACAAGACAGACACTGAGGTGCTGGAATGTGTCCAGAGGAGGAAACGAAGCTGGCGAAGGGTCCAGAACACAAGTCCTATGGGGAGTGACTGAGAGAACTGGGGTTGTTTTAGTCTGGAGAAAAGGAGGCTGAGGGGAGACCTTATTGCTGTCTACAACTGCCTGAAAGGAGGTTAGAGTGAGGTGGGGGTTGGTCTCTTCTCCCAAGCAACAAGCAATATGACAAGAGGAAATGGCCTCAAGTTGCACCAGGAGAGATTTAGATGATTTAGATTGGATATTAAGAAAAATATCTTTGCTGAGAGGATTGTCAAGCATTGGAACAGGCTGCCCAGGGAAGTGTTACCATCCCTGGAGGTATTTAAAAGATGTGTAGATGTGGCACTTAGGGACATGGTTTAACAGTGGACTTGACAGTGTTAGGTTAACAGTTGGACTCAATAATCTTAAAGGTCCTTTCCAATCTAAATGATTCTATGAATCAAAATGCTGCTAAGTGTTGGCTACTCATGACTGTGAGCACCCTAAGCTGGGCAACACCAGCAGCGTAGGGACAGGAGGCCCTTGTGTTAAGTCGACAAGTAAGGAGATCCAGTGTTCCAGTGAAAAAGATGAACCAGTCCCTTGCGACAAGATGCAGAATACAAAACACGGGTAGGGAATGGAGCTGCCTGCCAGGCAGAGGTGGAAAAGGCTAAGGGGGGATTTGGCTGAGGGTTGGGAAATCCTGAAGGCAATGGATAAGCTGGACACAGAACGGTTGTTCACCAAATCCTATAATAGAAAAACAAGGGGCACTTGATTGAAAACAGTAAGAGGTTAAGTTGAGATAGATAAAATAAAGCACTTCTGGACACGGCAGGTAGTGAACTTTGGGAACTTGCTGCCATGGGAGGAAAAGGGGATTAGACAAATTCATGGAAACAGCTTTATAAGTGGCAGCTAAAATCCCTGGGCAGGGCTGCACCCCCCAGCTTCCCTGCCGAGACAGCTCAGGGAGCTGGAGAGTGCGAGGGGGACGGAAGGCGGCCCAGGTGTCATGCTCTCCTTCAACACCATCTCCCACTGTGCCCGTTGGAGACAGCATGCTGGGCCAGACATCCCGCGGGATGGAGCCAGCCAGGGCATCCCATTCTCTGAGTTTTCTGGCATGAGCATTTCTGCTGCAGTGTGCAAACGCCGGCTTGCACGTGGGCTGGCACGCTTCCCACCCAGGTGTGCAAAGGCCATCACCCTGCAGCTTATTTTGCATCAAGGGGCAAGTGGCACAGCTGCTGGCGGTGGTGTCCAGCCCCATCCTTGGGGCATGGGGCTCTGCTGTCCCCCTGCTCTCCATCCTTCCTGTACCCTTATAAATCCCAGAGATGGCAGCTGCCCGGAGAGTACCTCACTGCTACAACATAAGACGCATGGATCAATTAACTCAGTTGCTGGGTTTCACTTTTGAATCAATTAGCTGGAACTGAAATTAACTAAAAATATCCTTTGCTTATTAACAGACTGAACTAATTGCAATAAAAGGCGGAAAAAAAAGAGAAACACAGAGATGTTATTTGTCACAGAGAATCTCTGCCCTCATCTTTATTGCAAATATTCCTCATTTACTAGGCAGACTAATGATTCCACAGCCTCCAAATCGGTGGTGTCATCCCATGATGAGGCAGCTGCATTTTCCACCAACCCCAGCACATCCCAGCTCTGCGAGGCTAGGAAGGGGACTGGCCAGGACCTGCTCTCGACTCCACCAGCCCTCCTGCCCAGGCTGCTCCACGGGGACTGGCCAGGTCCTGCTCTCATCTCCACCAGCCCTCCTGCCCTGGCTGCTCCACAGGGCCTGGCAGCGTGCAGCCCTCTTTGCCTCGCCTTCCTTCCCTTTGTTTCTGGCTCCAGTTCTTTGTTTGCCTGATTTTTCCTTTTTGTTATTGTTTGCATCCCTCATTCTTCTGTTGGCCTTTCCTTCCTTTTTCCCTTCTTTGTGCTTGCCCCCACCACGTCCCAGGGATTTCCATTCATTTCCCCCAGCCATTTCTTTATTCCTGTTTCCACCATCCTCTTCCCCTTCCCTCTGTCCGCAGCACTATCCTGCTTCTTCCCTCTGTCTTCCCAGCTGCAATTAGAGCTAATCAGATACCTGAGCAGTTCTGCAAAGCTATTAGTGGCTTCCCGCTCATCCCCAGGGGAGGTGAGCAGAGCTGGACAATTAGGCTTTTCCATGCAGCCCCCAGTCTGATAAACATGGGGCAATGGGCACATCTCTGCCGCTGGTGGGACCGCACCAGGCATGGCCAGCGAGCATCCCTGGCCAGGCTGGTCATCCCACGGTGGAACCTGACACTTGGGGTGCTCCCGGGGAGCACACCCAGCCACCCTCCTCCTGCACCTGCCCTCACTCCAGATCACCCCGTTTTAGGATCCTGGGGGCTGCTTTTGGTTGGGGGTGCAGCCTCTCCTGTGGGATCAATGCGCGGTGTTTGTTGCAGAGAATTTCCCTGCTCGCTCTGCAGCCTGGCGCACCCCTCCTGCTGCTGGATCTATGAGCTGTGTGTGTGTTTTGTAATTAAGCAGTTAATTGCACTGGAGTTCTTGATTAGCTTTGGGGGATGGTAATGTTCTAGCAGGATGAGATGTTGTGTACAGTTCAGAATCATTTACAGAAATTGGAGCTAATTTTGCTGTCTGTGCTTATTACTGCATTAATTTAATTTGGGTTGCTTTTAGCTCATTAACACATCTAATTAATTCGTTGACATCACTATTAAGATGTCTCTTTGAAATTGGCGTCTCCAGATAATCAGGATGGAAGAGGCTGACAGATCAGGCGCGAAGCTGACTGGGAAAATGGGGAAGAAAAAAAAAAAGGGACGACTAATGAATTTTCCATCAGAATCGCACGGTTTGTCAGAGTTGGTATCAGAGAGGCAGAGACAGAGCTAGCGAGACAGAGAAAGGGCATGAGAGAGACAGCAATGGTAAAGAGAGACTAGTTCTTTCAAAAATATTATATTTGTTAGGAGAGCAAGCAAGACGCATGAGAGGACAATAAATATTCTTTAACGAATCGACATCAAGGCTGCATATTTCTTAGTTAATTGTCCTCTCTCCCTGGTATTCCATTGCGGCCTTTTGACTGTTTTCATTTTTTTCCACACCACAAATGATTTTGTAATACCAGTGCTGGAGGCTTTGATGGACTGATTGGGCATTGGGGCCGTGCGATGCCCCTCCTGCTGCTGTGGGTCCTGCTCTGCTGGGGACCGGGGAAGGCTGTGGGGATGGGAGACCATCCATGCCCCGTGCTGCGGCGAGTGTGGAGTTCAGGGGATGGATGGACAGTTGCAAGCAATTAAATTATGGTCATTTAATGAGTTAGCACATATCAGCAGAGTCTCAGTATCTGGCTCTATGCCGTTCAGGCTGCATTTGTGAAATAAAACAGCTTAGCTTAAGCCTGCCTTCACGGTAGTTGTAGCTAATGCAAGAGAGGTCTTATGGGTTGGAGGGGCAGTTGTGGCTCTCTGGATTGTGTGGAAAGTCACAGCAAGACCATGCACTGGCCTAGGAACTGCTGGTCCCATATGTGGGCAGGAGACCCAGGGCAGAAGTGGCTGTGGGGCACCCAGAGCAGCCCACCTGGCACCCTGGGTCTGCCAGGAGGTAAAATCACCCTTCGTGGCATTCACATATTTGGGTGCAGCTGTGAAGATGGTGTGGTGTCCTGAGGCTGGGTGGTGGCAGGGGTTGGAGTTAAGGGGGCTGAAAGAGAGCAGAGAGAGAAGAAGAGATGACACTGACCTTGCTTCATCACACAGGTTTATAAGGATGCAACACATGCTTAAAATGACCCAGAAAAGCTGCTTTTCTGGCTCCAGGACCCAAATTTGGAGAGTTGATGTGCAAGGGAAGGGGTTGGGGAGCACAGCTGGCTAAAGGCAAACAAGGGAGGGCATTGGGGTGTGGAGGGTTTACACAGATGGCAGAAATATCAGAGACAGAATAAAAACAGAAAGGCACAGGGAGGCTCTTGTGCGAGATGTGAGAACTGCGGGCGTCCCGGTATTAGAAATATTTACTAAAAGGTGAGGCAACACTTGAGGAGCAGGTGGGGAAACACTGGACAGGGACCTTTTCCTTTCTTTTTTGCTCCTTCAATGTCCACCTCTTCAGAGTATTGAGCCTGCAAGCACATCCCTCAATACATAGCCAAGCTCTCCAGCCTTGTGGGTTTTCATTGTTCTCATATTATTGCCCTGTTTCCTGAAAATTGTCCAGAAGTGCCTGGTCAGCATGGTGCAGAGCTGGGAACTGGGAGCCTGAGTGTGGCCATGCTGCCGTAACAAGAAGCTCTGCCCTCCTCCAGCTCCAGACACATCTTTCCAAAAATCACAAAGATCCCAAAAACAAGGGGAGGAGGAAGCAGACATAGGTATGTTTTGAGGCTGATTATGGTTTTCTGCTATAGATAACCCCCATCCAACTGCAGAAGACACAACCTCTTTCTGTTCCATATTCCTTGTGACAAGTGGGACAGAGACAGGAGAAAGATCCCCAAATCCACTTCACCCATGGTTTTAGCCTTTTTGGATTCACAGAACCCCCAGGTTTTGATGGTGCATGTGCAGACCTCTCCATATACTTAAATCTTGTGCTGACTGACAGCAAACCAGCTTTTCTCAGTTACCTTCCACAACCCCTGATGTGTCCCTCTGGAGTCTGTAGGCAACACATTGAAGCCACCGATCTAGTTAACTCAGCACACTCCCAACCGCGTACTGGATGTGTCAGCTAGCATGCTTGTTTCTGGAAGCATTTTCAGTGGAGTTAGTAACATTATCTGGGCTACAAACATAATGTTCTCTTCCCGCCATCCCTCTGCCCCTCTCAAAGGAGATGCAATGTGGATGGAGGCCATAAAAGGAGCATTTGCACTGGGAATAGCTATCCTGCAGAAAGGCTTTTGTAAAATAGCTTCGAACTAATTGATTTTAAAAGAGAAGAAAATCTCAAGTTTCAGTAGGAAGGCCATTGTGGAGGGAGAGGATGATTTTAAAGGGTTTATGCATTGCACCTGATTCCATGGGTGGACCTTGAAGGCTCTGAGATCAGTGCACTTCCCCACTCACTGAACATAGGCAGGACAGTCCCGTGCCCCTTGCTCCAGGGACATTCCTGTCCTCATCAGATTAATTGGTTGTGTGTCCTCTCAGACTGGAAAAGCCAAATGGAGAAAGCAGTTTCTTCCTCACAGCAATTACAAATCTTCCTGAGAGTGAGAGGCTGGGGGAGATCATAAGCAGGAGGGCTGGACCCTCGGTGAGAGGGCTCTAAGGTCCCTCCAGGCAGGGCCTAGGAGACAGTAAGGGGTTGCAGAGATGAAATCTCCATCATTACTTTCTTTGCTTTGCTCAAACCTCACCTGGGAGAAGCTTGTGGTGGTGAATGAAGGTGGAGGAGAGCCAAGACCTTCCCATTACAGACATAAAGGTAGTTGAGCTTTGTGTTGTACACCGTAGGATGGGTACAGGGAGGCTGTCCAGGGTTGTCAGTCAAAATCACGTTTCATATGTAGGCATCTACCTGGTTTCCAAAGGTACCAAACCAGTCTGGAGCCAAATTATAAAAGAAGACGACTGGTTTTAAGAGCCTTTTTTCTGGCAGTCTTGGTTTGCTCAACTGTAATCAAGCTGAAACACCTGGGCTGGTGGCACCACTGGTGCTGTTATTTGTTCTCCTTCCTGAATGGATATCACATCCTCCTTTCAGCCCACCCCAAAAGAGGGAAGCACAGTATCATACTGGATGCACTGTTAATCTGAAAAGCAGTGAATTGCATTAGTTTCCTGGGATTCCTTGTCCAACAAGGGTGTTAAAATGTAGCATGTTTGTAGATCTCTTCTCCTGCCTGTGATGTGGGAGGAAAAAACACCAAAAGTATCCCCACATCCTCAGTCTAACAAATAAACCCACGCAAATCTTTCTCCCCTGCATCACAAGGCTTACCCTGTGAGGAGCACAGGGCAATTTACTTCAGTGCTGAGCTGCAGTTTCCACCTGGGGAAGAAAAGTTTGCTCAAATTTCTATTCGATTTCATTCAAGAGAAGAATATTAGAAACTCCACGGTTTAGCACTTCATTAAACACTTTAGTTTAATAGCATCCTCCAGGGAATCCCAATCTCGACTACGTGAGCCAGGAGTAAACAGCTGCATCAATTAACCCCATAATCTCAAGGGTGCTATTAGAAGGTGAGATACCCTTAGAAAGTGCATATGCCCGCAATTAGGCTTAAAATACTTACGTGTCAATAGCTTTAGTTATTTGTGCTCTCTGCTATTGATCTTGCTTAAGTTTTCCACATTAAACAGTCTTTCTTACTTCATCAATAAATTAAGTGCTGTTTAGATTTATTCACTTTTCCTATTAAATGGTGCAAAATTCTGAGCTCCTGACCCTGGCCTGGCTCTCTCTGAGATGAGGGGCTCCAACCCTCTTTGCTGGCAGCTCCATCTTCCTTTTGTTTCAGGAGCTGGGGAAAGCAGCAAGGAGAAAGAAAGGCAGGAGCTGCCAGCCTGGATTGAGCGTTAGCAAAGCTCAGGCAGGGTAGAGGAGGTGTTTGGGCTGGGTTTCCTGGATATGTCACTTTACGTGTTTGTTTTTCCTGCCTAGGTCATATTTGGAGATCTTAGAGAAGGCCAGCTTTCAACACCATGAACATAACAGAAATGATTGAGTTTCTGCCACACAGGGATTTGAGGAAGGGGCAGGATCTACAAGACAATGCAGAAGGTGAGGCTCTCCCTGGATTTTCTTCCCAGTAAAAGGCATTGGGGAGAGCTTTAAATCCTCTGAAATGGCAACTGAGCAGGTAGGGAGCAGTGCTGCCAGCAGTCACCTCATCGGGAACTGGTGGGGTGAGATGAAAGGCTGGTCCTCTCATCTCCCTTCTCGTATTTTCCATCAGCTTCATAACTGATTGTAACCTCTTGATTATTTGGCCCCAAAACAGGTGTGTGCATAGACAGAAATGTGGCAGTGCTCAGTGTTTCTAGCTGGAAGCTGGGAAGCTCTGGGACATACAGGTGTTCCTGGTTATCAGAAAGATTTGAAATGGTGGAGAGATGTTTGCCTGCAGCTCTGGCTGAGAAGAGGGGGAAAGTTTTACCATTGTTTAATTTTTGTAGCCAGACTTTTAAGTCTTAATTTTTACTCTTGTGGGAGTGGACCAAGTCTGGGGTCCTGCTGCAGAATAAATGCTGTGCTGAGGGTTGAGCACACTGAGAAAAATAGCAGTTCTTGGCAAGGGTAGGTGGCATTATATGTTGAAAATATCTACTGCCCTTTTAATTCTTTAAGTTCTTCAGGAGTCTTTGCTTCTTTTCACCAGCTCCCCTCAAAGATCTGTTGGCTTTCTGTAAGGAAATTGCACAATTATTTTAATGGAAAATAAATCTGGAGGAAATGCTTTAATTATTTTTTTTCTTTTGGTCATCCTCTTTTTTCTGTGCTATGTTTAAAGAATGTTGTGGTATTTCATGAGGAGCATGAAAAAAAGGAAAACTTGGGGCATTTAAAAGAACAGTCTTTCAGATAGTTTGCATTGTTTAGTTTGCTGATCCCCTGCCCATCTGGTGTGTATTGGTGCATGCAAAATTTTATTTTCAACCAGGTTCTCCTGACCAAATGGAGGCCGGCAAGCCTTTGTTGTTACAATTAAGCCATGTGCTACTTTCCATAACTCATTAGCCCTTTAGTTTCTGGATTAATTCAATGTGCAAATAACGTCACAAATTGAATATTAGTAGACTTCTATTGAGGATTAAGTGGCAGTAAAAGCATATCACTGTGTCTTCATTTTGCTTTGCACGACTGTTGTTTGTCCACCGTAGCAAGTGGTTAGTTAACTATCCGATCTTTCCCATACTGTTTTTTTATGTAATAATCCAGCTATTAGAAGAGAAAAACAACTGTGCATGTAAAAGTGGGGGTACACAAAATGTACTCTCCCTGTTAGCACTGCATAGTGACCAAACTCTTCTTTCAAGGCAAAGCTTTGCATGAGGATGGCCCCAGCTCTTCTGTCTATGGTTGTTCCCACAAATACCCGGCAGTGCTCAGTCGGCAGCAGCCCACGATTAGCTAATGGGCTGCACTTGCTCCAAGTTAAATACTTCACCTATGTCATTGCATGGATTTTGCAACCCATTTTATCACCTCTAATTCTCTGACGACACAAAATTTGGGTGCGATTGCTTAAACTAGCCCCAGCATCCCTATTGTTGCTACAGAAGTGAAGCAGAAAAGCAGGCTTTGGAAGGGGTGCCATGTCCCATCCCGGTCAAAGCTCTCCAGGGGTGTCCCAGGACCTGCCCCTCAGGGTCTAGTTGTGGATTTGGGACCCACAGTGGGCACTGCAATGCCAACACGAGCCCAAAGCTTTTAACTTCAGACGTATTGATGGTGTCAATGTGGGGAAGATGGCTCCATGCCACAAAAACTTTCAGGGCATTGCTGAGCAAAATGGGTGCAGCTTTCTTTTAATGCACTGAAGTGGAGGCAAATTTCAATCTAATAATGTAAAGCAGCAATAACCATTATAATTAATTTATATAAAAGACATTATAAAATTACACTTGATGCATTTAAATCCCATCCAGGAGCAGTGCTCGTTTTCCAGTTAAGCTATGAGCTGTGCTAAGGCAGACGGGGAAAGAGGTATTTCAATATTTCTTATAATTTTATATTCTTTCTAATATCTCTCATGCTAATTTCATTATGCAACACAGCCAGCACAGTGATGTAATTATTGAAAAGTAATTTTGCAATAAATGGATTTAAATGTGTTCGACTCCATTGTAAATTCAATCTCTTGGTAAAGGTGGATTGAACAGGCAGGAAAAAGGGAGCAGAGACGTTGCTGGGTGAAAGCTGAGAAGTCCTGGGCATCCCATGTTGAGCATCTGCTTACACCAACTAATAACATCCACTTCAGATGGCAACTGCTCGTGGAGCCGGCCTCCCTCCCCTTGAGCCCCCAAAGCTGCTGCTTGCAGAGGGCACTTCCAACCTTTATGGTGGGGGAAATTTCAGGTCGAGTCTCCTCCTGGAGCAAGGCTCTGCTGTTACTGGGTGTCTGTGCTGCTCTTAGCAAAGTGGGCCCTGTGTGGGTGTCTTAGTCTGGATTAAGGACTCAGTTACTGGGCAGGGACATAAAGATATTCTTCTGCATAAGACACGGGAGATGTGATTTCTATTCCTGGCTCTGTCAGAGACTGTGTGATACTGGGCAAGCGGTATATCATCGCTGCGCTTCCATTTCCTCATCTGCACAATAAGGATAAAGAGTGCTTCCCCAGCTCATCGGTGAAATTAATGTAACATATGTAAAGTGCATGTATATCCCCAGATGAAAGGTGCCATTGTAATAATATTCAAATTATTATGGAAAATAGATAAAGCAACCAACCCCTGCTAAATGATCATCTAGCTTTTCACCAGATTCATGAGATCCACGAAAAATGTGATAAGAAAACCTCAGATGTCAAGTGGTTTAGAGTCAGACTTTGCTCATGAAACAGAGCTGGCTGTGCCTTTTAAGTGGAGGATGAGATACTGAAGAATTTCGGGCTTGGAAAGTTGTTTCTGTGGTTAAGCTGTCCTGGTTTACTGGATTCCCCTGTTCATCTAGAGGGGAAGCCTGGAGGATGCATTGTATAATGTCCAAATCAGGATGCAGGAACCCTTCAGTGACACTGAAATCAAAGTGATAAAGCAGAGCTGTTTGTTTTTTCTGACCCTAATGGCTGCATACAAGTTTGGGATATCCCAGAAAGGTCATGCATGGATGGAGGTGACAAAGGGGAGATCGAATGAACTGGCTTAGCAGGAATACTTAACCCACAAGGCTTATGTTAGACCTTTACCTAAAGGTAAAGGAAAGAGCTCTGGCATCACTTGTAGAGCATTAGTAGATATTGCAATGGAAGGATGTTCAGGTCTAAGTACCAAGGTGATGATATCTCTTCTCTGATGTCCTTTGCACATCTCCCTTTTTCCACAGCATCTCTGCAAGGTATGTTTGGGCAGCACAAAGACCTCTACCCTATAAGCAGTATCCGTGTTCTTAGAAATAGGTCCAAATCCAAGCAAAGATAGTAGAAGGCAGACATTTGTGTTTTCTCTGAAATAAATCTACCTCCTGGAGTTTCTTTCCATTGTGAAGGAGGTGCTGTCTTGGCCTCCAAAAGAGCTGTGTTGGGGATCACTTGAAACCCAAACTCACTGGAGATTTTACTCCAAAACTGCTGTGCCAGTCTCTTCTGGCACCATTGTATAGTTGCCCAGCACCAAATGCTCAATTATAGACAAAATTGAATTTACAATTTGCTTTTGGGCAATGTGTAAATTGGCCCTTCATTGATTATTAATGAAGTGCTAATTGCTCTTTGCAACCAATTTTTATGCAAATGCTATTAGTGCTATTTGCACAATCCTGCAATTTACAGTTTTACATTTGTAATGGCCTGGTGAAAAGATGTGAAAAGATGACAGCTTGTCCTAAAAGAAAACAAGAAGGGGAGGGGGGAGGCAAATGCAAAACTTGCAGAACTTGGAGTAGCAAAATAACACAATTAGGAATGAGAAAACATTAAAAAAAAAAAAAAAAAAAAAGCAACGAAGAAACAACAAACCCTCTCTATTGATTGTTACAGATTCAGCGTTGACAAGGGTTGTTCTGAATGTAACAGGATCCCATGGCAGATGTAAACCAGACTCCAGGCATTTGCTGCGTGTTTCACCGCGGAGGTCAGCGTATGAATTTGCCTGTGAAAACATTGATGCGAGGCTGCCAGCATTACCCATTCAAAAACCGGTTGCATTTCTTGGTGACAAATGACGCGGTGTTAGTTTGCGAATCAAGTGTGCGCAGCTGCTGAACTGCTTCGGCGCAGAGCTCCTCTCCTGGATAACACCTCTCCCCTGCATGGGGCTAGGAGCGGAGCGCTCACCATCATCTGCCCGCAGTTGGTGTAAATCCACAGCCCTCCTGCCCTCCTCCACCATCACACTGGGCTTCTTCAGACCTCCCTTTCCTACTGCATCATAGTGACACCGTGTAGATGGTGGAGGGAGTTATATTTTGGCTGCGGAGCTCTGCATGAGAAAGCTGGGTCCTGCAAAATGGGAGCACTACGGATCTCACTTTGCTAGTGGGGAATGAGGGTTTCCAGTAAGGGCTTGTTTGTAGGTCCAGTTTCCTTAGGGGCTCTGGGTGTTGCTACGTGCTCTAAGGCTTCACAGGAAGCCTTTGGTGGAGTACGAAATCAGATTCAGCTCCAAGCTATTCCCTAATTGATCCTCCTCTATCAGACAGACTTTTCAGTGAACTTCAGTGAGGTGTTTGAGGCAGCAGAGAGGACTCATCTGCTGTCGGGTGATGGATGTTGCTGGTAGAACAGGGCTTGCTGAGTCGCTAACAAGAATGTTTTTTTTTATAATTTGAGTGGGGGCAGGCTGTTGACATTAGGACCCAAGGAAGCCACAGTTAGCCCCTGTGTGATGGGATAAGAAGGAAACAGCTCGTATGAGTGCCTGTGCGGGTGGCACTAGCCAGGCAGGTTGAAAATAAATACGGTTTGGGGACCCTCAAGCGGGGCACATTGAAAGTGGATGTCAGCTTGAACCTGTCCATATCAGGGAGAATGAGATAACAGGAGGGTTTATTGCTGAACCACAGCCAACCACAGCCACCCTTCTTTATTCTATTTTGTTATTCATTTTATTGCTTATAACTTTGAGCAGAAAGATGCTGCTTTTATGTACAGCTCCTGTGTTCATACATCCAAGAATCCTGCTTATTCTTTGGCTAGAGGAGCACACTGGGAGGTGGTGCTGAGCTGCTCGTTCACGGCAGCTCCTGATCCCTCTAGGGCTGTTCCTTTTCCAGGTGCATCCCTCTGTACTTTAGAAGATCACTGTGCTCTCCCTACTAACATACATGACCTACCCTTGGCCATACTAATGTCTTTTCCTGGGACAGGTCCAAGCAGCCAAGAGACCCCAACTGTACTTGTTTCCATCCTGGTTTTGTGTCATGCTCAACTTTCCCAGAAGCGATTTAAAGTTTTCTTTCCAGATCCTCTAATGTGAACATCATTTCTGCTAGACCTCGTGCCATTCTTGTCTTCAGCTTTCAGAGGAGGGGGAAGCAAGTGGATCTCTGCTAAGGTCCCTATGCCTGGTTTGTGGCAGAGCACTTGGTGCAAGTGAAGGTCTCTCTGCTGCCCCACTTCCATGAGCAGCTGCCACTCACGGGGCTTTCCCATGGTGCTGGCTGGGTAAAAACTCGCTGCCTGCTCTCTTTCCTTAGGCAGCAGCGCAGGAATTTTGCTGCAGCTGCAGGGATCGCTGCCGGATGCCTCACTCTTGCTGGCAGCACGGGAAGATTTCCTCTTGCTTTGATTACAGCATAGGTTGTTTTCTCAGTGGGACATTGCTCCTGGCCGTTCCTGGCGGGGTTACTGATAGTGCAGGAAACACGCGGATGCACGGCTGGAGCCGGCGGCTGTGTTTCCCCCGAGGAGCTGTGTGCTGTAAGGCCCCACGCAGACACAGCGTGGCACTCTTTTCCAGAGCACCGTGCCTGGTGCCCGTGGGAGCCCATCCCCACTTCTGACCCCCATCCCTGACCTCGCCGGCAGCCGCAGGCATGTTCTCCCAGCCCCTCTCACCCCGCTCTGCACCCCGTTCTGACCACCCTGGCTGCCAATCCTCTGACCCAAAGTTGAGGATTTGCTGAGCATTGCGGCTCCAAGACCTGCAGCTGCCTGAGCCATCCCAGGGCTCAGCCTCAGGAGAGTGTTCAGAGGATGCTTTACAGCTGCTCAGAGGGTATGGCAGGATGTGTGCACCAATACAGCATGAATGTTTTGTAGATAGACCATCCAGGAAATAGTTTCCAGGGGAGTAAAATCTTCATTTTTAATCCTGGGAGAACTGTTTGGATGTGACTTGGAGGTATTGTTGGTTTGCCTCGGTTGCAGGGGATATAATCTACTTTTTTCAGGGTGGATGTGGCCCTAATATGGATGAGGATCCAGATGTGATAGCTGAGGCTTAGGAGACAGGAATGCAACCAAACCACCCCAGAGGCAAGCGCTACCCAGGCACCTCTCCAAAAAAAGCCCTGCTTGGCGACTGGGGTAAAATATGCATTATGCCCAGGAGGAAGAGTTTTTTAGCCTAGAAAAACGCAAGCTGAGCTTGGCCTTGGCCTGAGGTGGCTGGTGACATTGGACAAGTCTCCTGCTACTTTAAGGTGGGTGCAACAACATTCACAGCCCCCCACAAGCAATGCCCTGGGTGCAAACAACCTGCAGGCAGCCCTGCCAGGACCCCCCCAAAAGGCAGACATCAGCGCTGCTCTCCTGACTCCAGGAGAAAGAGGGTTGCAGCTTCAATTTGAATAATTGTTGCCAGGGTTTCAGCAGTGACTCATTTGTCTCCGAGACAGGATCCCTTGTTAGTAGGGAGTTATCTGGGGAACACCCCCCCCCTCCCAGTGTTGCCAAGACACCTCAACCGGAGAGACTTTCTGCACCTCCTTCTGCTCGTTCCTCTTGCCTTTGTTTTCCAAAACACTCTCCCTGGGTCAGCAGAGCCCCTCCATGCACCTCAGCTCTGTGGGCACAGACAGGGTGCACGTGCACGGGGGTGTGCTGTCTGCACCCCAAAAGGGTTCTGCTCTGCCACAGTGGCTGGGTTCTCATGTCTTTTCTCTTTGTTTTAACAGAGATGGAGGGAGAGGCTGTTTTACTGGACCACCGAGCATCTTATGGTCAGTCCACACAGTTTTGTCACCAGGATGTCATCTGCATCCTTAGGTCCCAGCACGGCAGACCAGTGTTGGGCTTCCCTCGATCGGGTGGGCACCTTGAGGAAGGGCAAACTTGGGATGGTGAGATAGGAGGCGAATGAACTCACTTAAGCTGTTTTAGGTTTCAGATTCCCTCCAGGCTTAAAACATGCTTTAATTTTCAGCATTGTCTTCTGTTTTCTTTCCAACATCCAGTTTGAAAGGCTATTCCACCAGTAAAATTGGAACAAAGTTGTGTTTTTCCTTACTCCTTGGCAGTGGCTGTCTGCCATCGGCAGTGGCAGTCTGCAGTAGACTTGTTCAATTCATCCCTAGTCTCTAGACAGCACAGAGAGATTCAGAAGATGGAGGAGGATATCTCTTCTCCACCCCATACAAGAACACTTCCCTCCATCTACTGCTGGGTTTTGGTGTCCATAACAGAGTCACTCCTCCACAGAGAAAAAAAAAAATAAAACAAGAAGAAATTGTGAGACTTATTTTTTGGGGCCACTCTCCCTGAAGGACCTCTTTTTAAATCCCCCCCAAATTTGAGGAATATGTATTTTAAATATGATGTTATAAAAATGTAATAAATATTTAATTTTATTTTATTAAATACTAAATTGATGATGGCTGACACTTTATTAAAGTGTCAAAGTGAGTGTTCCTACATTCTAATTACTTATTCTAACAAGGAGGCAGCCTCGTCAGGAGTCGCACGCGCTGGCGTGCGCAAGCGAGGGGCGCTCCCGTTAAGTAACACCTATTAAACTATCATTTGCACCTAGAGGCATCTCATTAATATCTCAACTGGTGAGACTGTGTTGCCAATGCCTACCTGACCTGGGGCGTTGACAGGAGAAATGGCTCCAGGAGGCCTTTCCTCGCTCCAGGCTCTCCTGTACAAATAATTCCTATAAAATTAATAACGACTATTCCACTTAATTGAATTCCTGATAAATGAAGATTCTTCCAGGCCCCTGTTAAATGCATCCAAGAGATGCAGGAAGAGTGCTGTACTGCAGTCTGGGGAAAGTTTTGTTCTCCTTTCTCACTTCCCTGCTTTTTTTGTCTCTCCAAGCCTCCTCCCACCCTATCTATCCCTCCTGCTGCTCCCTTCTTATCACTTCTTTCCTTCGTTCCCTGACCATGTCTTCTCTTTTCTGCAGCAGTTTCCTTTCTGATCTCCCATTTGACTCCCTCTGACTTCTCTGCCTCTGCCTGGATCTACCTTTATGGATATCTATCTCACTTACTTACTTTCCTTCTGGAGCCTTCTTCTTTCCTCTCTTCCCTTTCCATCTTTCTTTCACTTTCTTCCATCTTACATTTGGCTCTTCACCTCTCTAATAGGAGCCATTTTTCTCAGGTTTCCTTTCAGGCCCTGAAATGGTTGTGCTAGAGGAATCTCCTTGCTGATGTGAGATCTCTGTTGGATGAGGTTGTGGCATTGCATCTTCAGAGCTGTCCGGTCACCGAGAAGATATGTCCTTCCCCAAAGCAGACATTGTGATCCCCAGAAAACTTATGGAATATGCAAGTGTCCTTTCATCCCACCTTCCCCATGGATTGAGAGCTACCTGTGTAAGAAGAGGAGCTTGTCTTCAAGACAGAGTTTATACTGTCACCACTTGGATGCCAAATCATCACAAGAGAGGTAATGGGCTTCTGTGAGGGATATTTTGGAGTCTGAGAGCTTTTTGTTGCTCTGCAGGGTTGTCTTTAATGTCATTTTCCCTGCCTCTAGCAGTAAAGGGGCTGTCTCTTTGCCCTTATCCTGTGCAGCTGCACAACTGGCATTGGGGTGTCGTCATCAGTTGTTGGGGTTTGTTTTTGTCATTCCTTTAATAAATATAAAAATACCCACTAAAAAATTCCATTCTATTTTTATTTCATTCCAATTAGAAAAACAAACTAGAAACTACACTTAATATTAAAAACACCAACTCGAAATTCAAAGCAAGCAACTTAAAAATAAATAAATACATAATGGGAAAAATATCATTAAATAACACATGAATAGCAAGTAATGGGATTTTAATCTTCTTGCTAGGAGAAGCTACTTCTTCAGCACTAAAGGTGACTCACAAGCATCATAATTCTGGGAAAGTTAAAAGTGATAATTTGATAAAACTCAAGGATTGTGTGGGACTCAAAGAGGGATAAAGCAGCCTTGCAGGGGGCTGGCTCTCCTTCCTTTGTCTCTTAGTGATGAATGAAGCTGGAAAACCTGATCAGTTCAGAGCTGTTGAAAAATAAAACATGGTCTTGTCTTCATGAAACCTAGGTAGGCTGGAAATCACTGCCCCACGATGCCATGACAGCTGAAAGCTGAACAGAGTTCAAAAGGATGTTCAGCATTTTTATGGATAACTATATTCAGAGTTATAGGAATTATTATTAAAAAAAAATATATATATATATAAATAATAAAAAAAAATAACAACACCCTGTGAAGGGGACTGAAGAGCATCTCTAGGTGCCTGCACCAGGACTTTGCTAACCATCAAAGTTAGGAAGAAACTTCTTACGGTAGTTACTCTCAAAATTGGGTTTCTTGCACCAGCTTCTGCTGCCTCCAGTGGTGGAGCTGAGATGGAGCCTGAGACCTCTGGGACACCTGGAAATGGGGCTGTTGTGACCAGAGTTTGCAGTTGAGTCGTGTGTTTCTGTTCACATACTTCTGTGGAGATGTGTAGAATAGAATGAAAGAGATGGAGGTGAAAAAGGAAAAGAATGTCAGAGAAGGAAAAGATTGGTCTTATGGTGGCAGTGGGAAAGCCAGAGGGGAGGATGGGGGATATCTGAAAGAAAGGAGAAACCGATGGAAAAGGGTTTATTTCTACAGGTAGTGGGAGGTTTTCAGAGGCCAGTTCTAGCAGATGAGAACCTCTCACTGAAATCCAATGGCATTTAGTTGGGGGTCTTTTGCAATATATCAAACAAAGCAGAAAAATAAATTCTTCTGATTAGAGTAAATTTGTGTTTGTTACTGGGATGGTGGGTGAACTAGGAAACCAGAAACAGGCAAATATGAGCTGTGAAGGGGGGCAAGAAATAAATTGAAGAAAAATTTTGTGTAATACAGAAAAGGTGTACAGAGCACTTAGAGAGGATGACCAAACTATGTGTGTAGGATGATTTTCACATTTTAGTCTAAAAGAGCTGACAACAAAATGTTGTGAAAATTCAAAGAGGACATACCTACTGGTGTGTTTCCTTTGAGAGCAGAGGACAGGCAGGTGTGGCAGGAACAGGGACTTCACTGCTCAGCAGCAAGCACCATGCTGCCTTCCCCATCTCATGGTTACTCATTGCCAAGGATATACTCTAAGGCAGAATTTGGCCTTTCTTACATATTTCACTTGCTCCCTTCATTTAAAGTGATCCAATTGTGTGCATTTGAGCCGTTTCATCTGCCTGTGGTGCCTGGTTTCCCAGATCAGAGGGAGGTGAGCACTGTTCCTCTGCCAGAAGGGAACGGAGTGTTGTCTATGCATAAATTTTGAGGTGGAGACAGGGCTGTGAATTGGTGTTGAACATGGGTACACCTTGTAATATTTCTACAGCCTCCTTACCTGCTTCAGCTCACCCTCCCTTTCCATACACCATCCCACTTTCTTTTCTCTCTGCTTAGAGAATCTCTTTCTTTATACTTGCGGCCTTTGTGGGAACCCTCCCTACTCTTGTTTAGGGTTAGCTCTGCCACCATCGCAGCCAGGAGGCTAATGGGGGTTCAACATGTCCCTTGGCTGGAGGTCTGGGCATGGAGTGGCTCAGGACACTGGGTTTCCCTGTCCCCATCATGCAGGCAGGGTCCCCGGGGCTCAGCGGGGCACGGGTCAGGGTGCTGCAGGACAGAGGTGCCATTGCCACCCCGTCGGTGAGCAGCCAGATGCGTGCCCCCGCTCCTTGCACGGTGGTGGATAGGGCAGCCTGGTCAGAGGTACAGCTGCCCAGCTTCAGATTAGTGTTTATTTTCCAGGCTGAAAGGAAGCTTGTGATCCCAAAGCCCTTCTGTGTTTAGCCAGGCCTCATTCACTTGCAGAGGAAACCCATGTCAGCCGCTCCCCTTTGTCTCCCCTGAGCTATTGCTTTGAATCTGAAAGGATTGGGTGCAGATTTCAAGGGATGTTCAGACAAAGGCTGTTTGAACAGCACTTGTGTAAATAATCCATGAAAAACTCTTTGAATAACCTCAATGAAATTTTCTCTGAATTTGCTATTCTTTTTCTCCAGTGGCAGAAAGAAGTGGAAGTCAGAAAAGGGAGGAGAGTCGGAGGAAGGGAGGGAGAGAGGGAGGAAAGGGGTGGGAGAAGGACCGACACTTTTTTCTCTCTGCCAACTTCTTTGAATGCCAAGAAGTATCTTGGCTCGGAAAAAAATCTCTTTGTTATTTTCACAGCTTTAGGAATAATCTCATATGGGACCTCTGTGTCCTCAAATTTCTCTATACATTAAATGTAAGGGGACACCTTTGTATGTAGCACAGCAAGGGTAATGTTGAGCCAGTTAATTATTAGCCGTATGGTTTAATGTTCACTTGCTGTACACATGTACGAAACAATTCCCCTTTAGCATGTCATTTAGTTTGCATTAAAATGGAGATAATTGTTTTGATGCCAAATGGTCCTGTCCATCCCCCCCCATTCCTCTTCATACAATTTATACAAATTACATCCTTAAAGAGGAGGGACAAAAAGTCCTTTGATTTGGTCTCTTTTGAAGATACCCAAATTGAATCCCATGCTGTGGCTGGGGACACCTCAGCCCGGGCTGGGCAAAGTGGGTTTTGCCCTGGTCCATGGAGGGGTCGGGGGGACCTGCGGTGCCTCCCCCAAAGTCCCCCCGGTACGGGGCTGGGGAGGCTGCACCCACACGGAGAAGGGGCTGTGGGGGCTCTCGGCATTTTCGGGAGCCGGTTCAGTAGATGTCCAGGAGATGGAGCAGTGTTTCTGTGGCCTCTGTCGCCAGTGCCCCTAACGAGCCAGTCTGTCTGAACTCGGAATGAATTTTGTTCCCTTTTCATCACTCTCTGATGTCCAGCTGCTCCTGTCAACACCTTCTTATAGCATGTAATTCATCGCTCAGACTGACAGCTGGGGCCGTGGGCCTGGGACCAGCTCCTCCTGCCATCAGCAGCACCCAGAGAGGGTCCCTGGCCAGAGCGAGGGCTTTCCTCACCCCCTCCCTGCACCTGAGCCTCTCCAGCTCTCCAAAGGATTCCCCAAACAAAACCGGGAGCAGCCCGGCTCCCCCTGTCCTCCTCCTGCCTTCAATGTGTAACCTCTGGTGGGGGCTTTGCGGGGGGCATCTCCCCTCCCCAGTGGGTGCTGCAGGGCTGGGGGAGGCTAATGAGAAGGGAAAAGGCAGGGCTGTGAGGAGGGGAGGATGGCCGAGGCCACGCTGGCAGCTCCTGCAGGATGCAATACTGTCTGGGATGTGACCACCCAGTCCTTTTATTCCTGGGTTTTAGCTTATTTCGACTGTGGGTCAAAGCAGGAGCAACCTTGTCCCAGATTTACAGGCTTGCACCTGAATAAGAAATAGTAGTTGTCACCTCACACCATCCCTACGGTGCCTCTAACAGATTCTTTGCTAATGCCACTGTGCACAGAATCATGCAGCTTCCTTTTGTACCAATCCCCCCACCCAAATGCCCTCTTCCCTTCAGTCTACCAGCCAGTTTCTAATAATTATCCTTTAACTCAGCACTTCTGCCTTCAATTCTCCTCCCATACCTTCCTGTCTTCCCATAATTTATTCTATATTTCACCCATTTCTTGTCCTCATTTATAATTCTTCTTTATTTTATTACTTTGCATAATTTCCTTTTAGGATTTGTCATAAAATAAATTCTGTCACCTCTGCCTTCTCATTTCTTCTCTCAAGTGTCAATGTGTGCTCTCCCACAGTGGTTCCTGATGCCTTCCAAGTCCCTATGCTGGAACTACCCCAACCATGGAGGATCTGGGGAGCACTGGAAGTGACTTCAGTTTCAGAAGGGTTTTTCCAAATTAATCAGCACCCTGAGAGACATCTGGAAAGAAGACCCTGAGTGTAAATTCAGTGTGAACATCCAGCCACCTTTTTTTTTTTTGCTATGATGAAATGCTGACATGGGCAGAATCATCATCACATGATTGCCCAAAGCTGAATTAAAAATACTGGTGACTAACTGAATGAGGAAGCTGAGGAGAAAAATTGCTGATGTACTGATGTCCAATCGATCCTGGAAGGTTGGAAAGCACATGGGGAAACTGAGGCACGGAGTGCTAATCCAGATCCTCCAAGGTGTTTAGATGCTTGGCTCTCTTTGAAACCAATGGGAAGGAGGTGTCTGACATTTTTGACAGTTTGTGTCTGATTCACCCGTTCAAGGTCACACAAGACAGTTGCAGAAAGTTGATACAGAAAACCGAATGCAAATTTTCTGTGATTCATCCCAGAATCTGAATCTTTTAACTGAAAGGTAGCCCAGCATGAGGAAGAGCAGTAGACTTGGATGAGCTGCTCTATGTTTTTGTGTGCACCATCTCCAAGGAAAATAGAAACTATTTATGTGGAGTTGGAGTCCAAACACTGTTGTTTGCTGGTACATCTCCTGGAGAAGGTGGACCTACCACATCCGTTGAGCGGCTCCAGAAGCACAAATACCAAGTTATCTCCATGGAGTGGAAATTTGAGATTTCCTCAGCAACTTTTTTGTGGGGTGGAGGATTTAGGAAAACTATAGGAATCCTAATTCATGAATGGTCATTGCTGCCTAGACACAGGGAACTGTGAGAATGAACTTGTAATGAGTCTCCCTTACCCTTGGAGAGTCCTTTGTAAGAGGAAAGCATACAGGAAGGACCATCTCTACGAAGGCAGTAGGGCCTTAATGAGGATGAGATCTGGAGGGAGAGGAAGTTGCATTTAACAGAGGTAAAAACCAATCAAACCTCAACCCTGGTTATGTGACCTCCCTCCTGAAAGTACCTTTTCCCCTGCAGACACAAAGAGGTCCTGTTCCAGCACACGCTTGGAACAAAGTTTGGGGCTGTTCCTGGAGGTGGCTATGCAGGGAACCAGGAGTCTGTGCTTCATTTCATTTTTAAGTGAGAGCCCTGATAGAAGAATATAGAAACAAATGAAAGCACTCTCCGTGCCCAAAATCTGTAGTGGTTTCTCCAACTGCAGACATCTTACCTGCTTTGACAAGTTTGAAGTTGTGACACAATATGCTAAGGTTCATGAACACTTTTGAAGGCTCTTTTTGAATGAACCTGGGCCAAAAGATAGCTTTGTGTGTGAGAACCACATGGTCTCATTTGCTGTTCCCTTGATTTTTAACATTCACTTGAATTTGAAGCTCAAAGTAAAACCTGTGAGAACAAAACCTCCAGGGGATCAGATGGAAAACATCCTCCTGGTTCCCTGTGCTGGAAGAGAACCACCATCTTCAAAATAATGTATTTTGGTTTGGTTTTGGTTTTGTTACTTTTTTCTTTTTTTTTTTTTTTTTCCTAGTATGGAGAAATCCCTCTGTGGTTTGGGTTTGCGAGAAGGATTTTCCCTTCATGCGCTGCCACAACTACTGAGATCAGCTGAGGCACTCAAGTGGACGGATCCTAGATGTAATTGTCTGAGGGCTGGTGGCCAGGTTTTTTCAGGAGAGGGTCCGACTGGCTGTGTTTCAGTTCCACCTCTGCCTTGACAGAGCCTGTCTCCTTTAATCATTAGAGTTCAGTGCACGGCTTTTGCCTGGCACAAGTTGGAATTTCATTTGTTTTGGAGGAAGATTGCTTCTTTTGTTAGTTTAGAGCTTTTGGTTCCAGTTGTGTAAACTGGGACAAGCCAATCCCATTGGCTCCAAGGAGCTGACAGCCAGGAGAAGGCTGGTCTGCTATTCAGTTTTGGGGTTTGGTTTTCAATCTTTCAATCTTGTGTCTATAGGAACATTGTGGTTTCTATAATGAGGCACGTTTTACAAACTGCGAACAAAATGAATGTGTGTTTTTCCCAAACTCAGGGCAGTCAACACAAACTCAGCACCATAAACTGAGTTTCCTGAGTAAAGTGAGTTTTGAATTTATTCAAATGAAAGTGAATGTTGTGTTATTACAGCCTTGAAAAACTCCAGTTAATTTATGATGGTATAAAATCCATTTTTTTTAATGACTGTGACACTGCCAAAATCTTTGCAGATGCAGAAACAGCTTCGCAGGAGAATTTCAATCTAACATCAACAGGAGATTTGGAAGATGAATTGTGCAAGGATCTCCTTCCTCCAAAGATGCTGCTTTGTTTTGCTTTTTAGGATTTGGTTTGGCTCTAATATTGTCTGGTTTATGATGTTTTAATTATTGTTGTTTATTTATTATAATCATATTTTAATTGTTTGTGTAGTGCCTTGAGTGCCTTGGCAGGGGGGCGCATTATAAATTAAATTATTATTAAAAAGTTATTATAATGTGTACCTACTCCAAACTGAGCTAGAGAAGGGAACACACTCAACTGCCTGGAATTAATTCCACTCTTTTCTTTTCCTTTGTCTCTACTCAGGAGCATAGTTCAAAGGGTTGGAGAAAGAAAATGATATTTCACTGCCTCCTCCTGGGGCAAGGCAAGGCGAAGGGAGCTCTGCCATGGGCTCCTTCAGGGACGTGGCACTTTCTCCCTTGGGTGCCAAGGATGAAGTTAGGCAAAGGGTGTGCTCTATGGGCTAGTCAGGGGTTGGAGTTATTTTTAAGAGCTTTTCTGCATCACCCTTTCTTTGCTAGAGGGCAGGTTGCTTGAAGAGGATGGTTGATATTTGCTGCAGCACAACAGGCTTGGCAGGTTCTTAAATTAAAAGGGAGACTGTCACTCGTGCTTGTAGGGAAGGAAGGGACTGTCACCTCTGGTGGCCAGGCAAGGATAGCAGGTGCTCCTGTCCCTTTCTGAATCCCACTTCATGTCTCCTGACCTCTCTGGTTTGCTGCAGACATCACTGTGTCCACTAGCAGGGTCCCTGCCAGCCCAAGAAATCGCACCTGGGGAATGTGCAGCTCTAGAAATCACAGCTGAGGTTTAAGCCCTCGGGTCCCACCGCTGCTCTGTAGGGTAGATGCTATGGCTCCTCCACTTCTGCTTTGACCTCTGAAGAGGGTTTACCTCTTGGATTCACTCCTTTGGGGTTTCCATATGCCATGAGACAGTGACTGGTGGCCATCTCAAGGCTGGTGACAGGAAGGCCAAAGAAAAACACCCTCACCCCTGGATCATCCCAAGGCCAAATAGGATCACACTAGGAAAAAGCTGGTAGACACATTCCCTCAATTTTCTTTTAATTTATCTGCCCACAGGTTTTCCCAGACCTCTCTGTCCCAGCACAGTCTGGCTGTTGGTGTTGCAGCATGAGCACAGATAACCCTCCCCTGGGACAACCATTTTCAGTGGGACTGGGATCCAGCTTAAAGAACACCAAGCACTCAGGCCGACTGATCCCATAAAGACTCTTCCCCCAGCATGGAAAAGAAGGATTTTCCCCTCTCTCAGACCTCTTCACCACTCATTCAGAGGCTCAGGTATGGATTATTCATGTTCTCCATGGATAATCATCTTGCTGCTCCTCACAGGCACACTGCAGGGATGCCAGAGGCACTCAGGTGTTATGGTGATAGGAGCCACACGAGTACCATTGATGGATTAGTGATAATGTGAAGGTCCCTGTTACATTAGCCATCAGTTTGTTAACGAATATTAAGAGACAGATGTCATATGAGCATCTCTACACTTTGGAGCTGGTGGCAAATTTTGCACCTTCAGCTCTCCTAATAAGACAGTATTTCATCCTACTCAAAATGTTTATTATAACTAGTCTGATAGGTACTGTAAGATATCATTATTTATCTATATGCTTTATTTTGGATAGATAATAGAAACAGTTATCTAGAAGGGCAGCGATTTCTTCCTACCATTTAGGAATAAAACTATGATTTTAACTTATTCCAGTTTGTGGATTCCTGAATGAAGTTTCCCAGCAGAGTCACAGATTTCTTTGTGTGTTGATCTGGAGCACAAAAGATCTTGTTTTATTTCGTGGCCTGCTGCATATCACTGTTCACAACCCACGGGAGTCTGGAGGCCACAAGGACAGGAGAGGGAAATGTGTTTGGTGTCTCTGTAGGACTCCTAATGCCTTAATAAACCCACAGGGTTTCACTAACCAGTCTCCCATGGTGGCATCAGACAGGGTCAGCAAAAATAGCTGTTCCTGCAGACATCTGGTGTCACTCCTAAGACAAGTCATCTTTTCTGTCTCCTTTATTTCTCCTGTTTAACCAGAGCCACATGCCAGGCACCCTCTCCTTCCCTGACATGCAACCATTTATTGGTCCTGCTTTGGACGCTGCTGTTCAGCCTCTGTTTTTCCCACCCCTCTCTGGTATGTCCCCAGGGAACTCCAGCCGGGGCTCAGCTGCTGCCCTTCTCCATATGCACTCCCTCTTCTTCAGGCGCTTTCTGCCTGGCTGTGACGGGAAGGGAGCTGCAATTCCCTGTGCTGCCCCATCCTCCAGCAAAGCCCTGGTAATCCTGCACCCAGGGGCCATTTAGCCCTGTCTGCCTGGTTTGCAGCTCTGCCACTGAAGGGTCCTAATTTGGTGTCATGTCGAGAGAGGACCAGGAGGCAGGGCAGGGCTCCTGAGGGTTGTGGGCTGCTCCTGATTTTACACCCACACAAAGGGTGAGTTTGGTGAGCTCCTTCCCCTCCAGTCCTCACTGCAGAGGTGGAAAAAGGCTGGAAAGGGTATTAGTTGAAACCGAGCACCCACCAACCATGGTGGTATTACTCTACATCTGCTTTCCTCCTCCTGATATCCAGGCTTAAGGTTTTAATTTTATTGTGTTTGTTGCTGGTGATTACTAAACTGATGCTGTTTTTGCATAAAGAATTTGATCTCCTCTGACTTTCTGAGTCTGTAGTAGAGCAAGTAACCCTGTACTTGGAAAAAATTAGCTTTAGATCCTCTGTACCATCATGTATTATCCTACGTACTATGATTTTTTTGTCTCCTGTGGCTGGTAAAGCCTTTTTGTGTCTAAGGAGACCATATAAGTGTGTTTGGCTCTTCAGCATGATGCTTAGTCCCTTTCGTGCCCTTTGTACCCAGCCTGGCTATTACGTGAGCTGGTGCAGAGCACGGGTGAAGAGGAATCATGCTTCTCCCTCTGTTTTTATGGCTGTTTATGGCACCAGTTACCCCTGCCTCAGGACTGGGAAATTTGGAGGCTACACAGATCACTGCAGAGTTGTACACAGGCTCTGTGGTGACGAGTGCTGCCGGTGTCACTTGGGTGCTGGGTGTCACTTCTGCCTAAACTTCTGATAATGAAATAACATACCACAAATCTCATTCTTCCAAAAGTGTCCTTCCCAAGTAAACTCTTGGGTTGTGCTACCAAAAGGGGTTACCAGAATGGCTATTTTCTTTACTTATTTCTGTAAGGAGCTTACACAAGATCTCAGACCGGTCGAAATACATCCACTCCTTACCCTATCCACCATCTTCTTGCTCGGGTAACAAAAGGGAAAAAGCACTCTTTTCCAGGGGTTTTGTCTTGGGTCAGGAGTTTATAAGGAGGCAAACACACATGCCTCCCTCACATGCTGGTTATAGTGGATGTAGCCATGGGATATGTGTAATATAATACAGCACCTTGTGATAAACCACACTTATCTCTGCTCTCTTCTTCCCACTAATCCACCTCCAGTGGGACTTCTCCTCATGCTGCAGATGCCCACATGCTTTGGAGAGTGGTCTTTATGAAAGCAAAACCAAACCTACGGGCTACCACCTGTCTGGGGGTTGGGTTGACCCCAGAAACAGCCTCTTGCCGCCCTGGTTCGTTCCTCTGCCCGCAGTCTGGCACACACTGTTCACTCTCACGCCTCTGCACTGAGCCCTGCCCCACTGGGAAGTCCACCTCCCACATGCCATCAGGACTCAGACCTGGAGATTTATAGCCCCAGCCCTTTCCACAGAGTTCTCCTGGATTTATAAGAGGGCAGGATTTGACCTGCAGAGTTTAACAATGGTTGTTAACCTTGACTGTGATCAAATTAGGCTGGAGCACAAGCTGGCTGTTGTATCAGGAGCAAAGTTGCAACCTGCCTAGAAAATAACATGCATTCTCTTCTATTGCATTAACATGGGGTTTTTTTTCCAATGAGTTGGGATATGTTCTGGCTGTGTCTGTGCTGGGGAGGGATCAGGAGGATAACAGGAGTTTCTGACCCAGATGGGGTCCATCCTTTTCTATTATCTAGCTGGAGCCAGAGGAGCTTTTAACTGAGAACAAATGTTTTCAGTCCCTCTCCATGCTGCCACTCTTCAAATATGTTTGAAAGTGTTTTCCCCAACGCCTGATGTGTTTGTAACATGTTTTAACTTCAATGTGACTAAATGCTCGGCTCTTGCAGGTCTGAAACACAGCTTCCCGTTTGCCTGGCTGAAAATCAAATCTATATGTGCATTTGCATACCAGAGCTAGGTTACGATCCCGCTCGCCAGCTAGTTCATTCCCTGTATAGTCAGGTCCTTAGTGTATCTCTTTCCAGACAAGAAAACCCTTGTGGTTGAGATGCTAAAAATAACAAATGTGTCTTCATGCCTTGAGTAACATGGGCCATGGGTGGGCAACAGCCTGGCTTTTAAAGGGTTAAGGAGGCTGTGTCCTTGGTGACATGCAATTTATGATCTTGTGAATCCTTTTTTAATTATTTTGCTGTGACAGAGGTGGAAATATCCAACTTCAAACGACTGGCTTTATTGATATGCTGCTATTTGTGCCTCTGTGGAGGAACAATCCCATAAAAGCAATAAATTAGAAAAACCCCTTTTCTCATCGGAGAGAGAGATACTTTCTGGCTGGGAGCGAGAGACCTGGTGCAAAGGCATTCCAGCTCCACGAAGGGGCTCCCTGTGATCTGTGGTGAAAACCCTTTCTTACTAACCAAGCACATTTATGGTGCACCCACCTACTGGGCTGCACACTCCCCTCCAAGCCAGGCCAGGCTCATTGCGTGGGGATGGAGTTTGGGAACAGAGGAGGAATTTTTGTCTGCATTCACGGATGTTGGCTTAACAGCTGTAAAATGTTTATGGCTTTGTGGCTGTTCATATTGGTTAGTTATTTACCATATTTGCACTGAGAAGATGATCAGAAAGCACATTTTAGGATAGAAAAAGGGATTTTAAAGTACAATTAACTAATGCTGTTGGAGATGAGCTGGTTGAGGCCAAAATGGCAGTGTTTATTTGCAGACACGAATGACCGGTTTTCACCACAGAGAATGTAACAAAATCCATCTCATGAATCCAGATGAGAGCAAACATGACATTGTTGGGGGGGTTTTTAAGTGTAAATAGTTACCCGTAACAAAGATGTACAGGCCTGGCCACAGGAGTACCCAGGCGCAGCCATACAAACACCAGCAGTTTTGAAATGATTTGTGCTTCCAGCTGCATTTGGCAGGTGCCAGAGCTGAGCTGAGCTCTGCCAGCGTGCGTGGAGCGAGCATCGCATAGGGTCTGACCCATTTATGGCATGTGAGCAAGCCCATTCCCCTCTCTTTAGACAGTCACAGTCAGACGTGGAGCAAAAGGTAGATGGACACTGACCCTGCAGCCCCAGGGACACCCACCAACCCAACCACAAGAGCCTCTGCTAGCAGAGCAGCTGCTCAGCCTTGCAGGGAGAATGCAATGGGGTCCCAGTCCTGCGTCTGGTCCATTAATGACTCACCCACATGAACAGGGACTGAGCTTCTTGGCTGCTTCTTTTTGCCATATGAGTTACCTGGTCTAAGATGCTCTGAGGTGCTCAAAGGACTAGGATCCAAGACACCTGTATATCATGGGGGCAGGTGGTAATGTCCAGTTCTGGTCCATACTGGGGGCTTTTGTGCCAGTGCAGGAGTGTGGATGGGGCAGTAATAGCAAAGAAGAGATGATGGCTGGAGTCGGTGTCCAACACAAAGCTTAATGTGCTCGCACTATGATCATAGTGAAAAGTCATGTAGATTATCCCAAATCTTTAATGGATACTGGTCCTGAAGAGGGTGATGGGTCTGGGAGGTGAAGTCCTCTTGGGTTCAGCACAGGCTCTGTCTCCTCTCCATCAGTATGGCCCAGCCCAGTCCCTGGAAAGCACTCCTCAGGGTGGAAGAGATTTTGTCTTTGTGTTGGTACACACCTCATCTTCTCCCTCATGAATCAAGTGAGACTGTCAGTCAAGTCCAACAGCAAAGATACTGTCAGCACCACAAAGGAATTGCAAAGTTTGAGAAAACTGATTCTTGCCCAAAGCCCCTGCCTGTAAACTGCAGCTACAGTCTCCTCAGTACCAACCCTAGAAGAGGGAGACTTCTCCAGGACTGAGCTCACACATTTCTAACAAAAGTCAAGCATCAGCCTCAAGCCTCATCTTTATCAAAGGAGAGGCAGCAGTGTACCCTGAGCTGGAACCTGTCATTTTTTTTTTTTTTTTGGTTAAGAGGATCTGTGAAACATCTGCTGTTCTTGTACCAGTGGAAATTTTTATCATACTCAAGACCTCTACTCATTTCAGAGGCTGTCCTTTGGTAATGACTTATACTGGTAGCAAACCTGGCCCAGGTCTGAATCGATGATCTCAAGGTAAAATTGCTCCAAATGCCATGATTATCCTCTGGAAGCACCCAAAAGACAGAATGTAGGGCCCGATCCTCTTTTGCACCGTGGCATAAATTAGGAATGCCTTCACTGAAGTCCCAGGCACTTCACATACTCTAGAGGTGGTACAAGAGAAAGATGATTTAGTCTCTGAGTATTTACCTGCCGTTGATCTAATCCTGAGATGCTGCAGTAAATGGGATATTGCTTTTGACTTACATAGATGCTGGATCAAGCCTACAGTGATTAACATTCATCACCTGTGCTTCAATCAAGCTACTTTTCTGTAGTAATATCATTTATGCTGAAACTTCTTCTCCTACAGTCACTGATCTTCAGGCTTATCTGCCTTAGCCTGGTGTAAATCCAGAATAACCCTGTTCTTATTGGAGTTATTCCTGATCAGCACTGGTTTAAATGAAATCCGAATGTGACCCGCGGATGACATCATTTCAGGGCCCTGTAAAGATCAGAGCTATAACACAAGTTCACTGGTATTGATCACCTCATCTACACCGATGAGAACAAACAAAGCGATGTGGCTGAGACACTATTGCGTTTTAATTCCTTGACATGGTAAAATCTATTGTGCAGCAGGGTCTTCAACGTTCTCTGTTTATAGTCATCGTTTTTGTGGGGGTGGGAACCACCTACATCTGTGCTGGCACACCCTCAGGGTTTCTCCTCCACAACCATAAAACTTCCAGGTTTGACACATACTGCACTGGGAGAAATTGATTGGAGCCAGGAACATTTCCCATCCAGGGAGACAGGGAAGGAAAACAGTACTCAGGAAACTGTATCTGCTGACAGATGGAGTTGGTCATCCATGTGGATAGCTCCATCTTCTAGATGAGGGGATGTTCCTGTGACACCCAGAAAACCCCATTTGGGAACTGCAGCTTCACGTTACCCCAGGTTCACACCCCACCAGGACCTGTGCCTTCAGACTGGACTGAGCACCAAATGCTGGGGTGCCTGCCAGCTCAGAGCCCAAATGGGCTGACTTTTCAGAGCCTGTCTCCACCGGCACCTTGCCATGCCCATGGGAAAGATGAAGCACCACTGATGATGAACAGCATGGGACCAAACCTGGTGCACCACTGCAGAGCTGGAGCAGACTGGACCCTTGTCCAAAACAATCTTTTGCTGCTTGGTCACATTTTGAAGGTCAGTGGTGAGGCCACGCAAGGAGAAATGAATGTCTGACACCTTGCTGGGCCTCCTGGGCATGTTCACACCTCCAACCTTGTGACCCTCCCTGGAAATCATCCCACTAGAGGGCACTGGGAGTCGATTTTCCATTCCGTCCTCTTAGTTGCTGCTCTTATATTTGAGTTTCTCCTTGCTTAGCGTTCTCCCCACCTCTCCCTCCTCTTTGCTGGCCAGCTCAGACTGTTTAAATTGGAAATTATTTGTATTACTGTCTGTAAATAATAGATGAGGGAGTGAAGTGGAGTTGGTGTCCCTTCCATAAACTCCTCCTCACTTTAATTAGTGCGAAACAGCCTGGTGAGAATGCGAGCTGCCTTGATGCTGGTAATTAAAATTGAAACCACTGAAAAGCTGCTCTATTTTTTATCGGAGCTGCTGTTCGGAGCCGGGAGCCTGCGGACGGCTCTGCAGTAAAGAGTGATAATGAAGGTGTGAATTCCCGGGGGGAGGAGGGGCAGCTGTAGCGATGGCTGAACTTACACCAGATGAAAATGCAGGAGCAATTAGAGGTGGCTGTGTACAAGCTGGGCATCGGAGATTAGTTGGCACCTTGGGAACATGGCAGGGAGGGACAGAGAAGGGGGAGGGATTTTTCTTCCTTTTTGAAAAAATTTAATAAAAAAAAGGGCAGGGGAAATGGTTGGTAACTTAAAATAAAGACAAATATGCACAGCATCCCTGCCTGGCTCTGCTGGCTTGCCTGAGCAAGGAATGGGAAGGATGGTGGAAGATGGAGCTGCAGTACAGAGCATGTGAGGATGGGAGACAACAGGGCTCCTTGCAGTGGGGCACAGCAGCACTGGCCACGCTGGGTTTTTCAGCAGCTCTGCAGCTGCCATTGCAGCAAAGGCACAGGCTTGGTGCAGCCCCCAGGTGTGCTGTTCCTGAATGTGGGGTCTGTGCATCTGAATTTCCTTGTGTGTCCTTGCTCCTGCCCACATGACTGATCCAAAACTAAGTGGTGTCCATTGAAGGCTTCCTCTCATCTTCAATTAGGCTTTATATCAGACTCATCCCTGAGAAACAATAAGTGTTAACTTGGGTATCTGAGAGCAATGACAGCAGTGACTGGGAGATGGAAGAGCACAGGCAGAGGCCTTTGTTATTGGTAGCCAAGGAGGAGTTTGGGAAGAGCTGCTCTAAGTAATCAGATGTTGTTATTAATTGCTTCCTGCCCTGGCGCGTTCATCCTAGTGTGGGCTCCACTGAACAGCTGATAGTCTCTGCTCAGCAGCAGCAAAGATGTCAGATAATGTAACGTACTCGGTCAGAGCTGTGAGCCTGCAAAATCTTCTGGCTACAGCCACCTTGCAATGAAAACACTCTGTGAAAAAAAGCAGGTGAGACAGCTGTGTTTCGGGGGGAAGAGGAGCTCCAGCATCCTCCCAGGCCCTCTGGGAGCTGATGGCACCTCCACCCAAAGGGCCCTTCATTCACTCCCAAGTTGTTAGCCACCCAGCCACTGGGGAACACCTGAAAGTGCCAAATTGTTTTAATTTAGATTGAAGAGAATCTTTGTAGAAAGGAAGTTAAAGAGGCTGTAAATAACCTAGGCTGACTCAGTTGTGGTTGTAGCCAGTCAGTTGTTGGGTGCTCCTTGGATCATGAGTTGCTGCCAGAGGCTGGGGCTCCATGGCAGCTTGTAACGCTGTTCCCATGTGAGCTTGGGTTTTGAAGCAGGAGAGGCTCAGACTTCCTGTAAGAAGTTTCAGTATTGGAATGAAAAGCCAAAACTGAAGAACTGACTATGAAAGGAACAGACTTAATATATCCTGTAATATCATGATCTTGGAAGAGGTTTAAAATAACCTGGGCATTAGTGTTCTTACACACCAAAAAATGAAAAACAATTACTTAATTTGAAACATACACTTGGACCTTACCAGAATGAAGGATTCTGATCGGTTTTCACTGAGGCATTCAGCACACTGTTGGTTTCCTAACAAACTCCATGTCTTTGTGGAATTAGCATTTTCTGGTGAAAAGCTGCTCAGCTCTGGTATCTTTTCTTTGTCATTGACTCACAGTAACAAAATGCTTTTACACTTGAAATTTATCACCTGATCTCCTGATGGAAGAATATGAGAAGATCGAGGGCGAAGGAAGGAGAACTGAGATGCCCACGGAAGGTGCTTTGGTGATTTTGTTTGTTTTTAGTTAATATGATATTCTCAGGAATACGCTGATCCAGGCATAATGGACTGTCCACAATGAGGACTAGTGCCTTAGCATATTAGTGAGATCTCAGTGATTCATATTTATTTTCTATGTTTTCTCTACCTATGAGTTTCTAAGGTTTCTCTGTGATTTCATTTCTAAAGTATACACATCCCTTAGAGAGACTTTGCTAATCTCTCCAGAGTTTAGAAACTCTGGCAATTTATAAACCCTGGAGATGGACAACTTTAGATTCATGTGGGGCTTAGAGACTCTGAAGAATTGTATTTTGACTTGTTTTTGGTTTGTTGTAATGAGGCTGTTTTATTTTATTATAAACCAGGCAGGCCTTACAGTTGGAGTAAGCATTTGTTCACTATTGTATACTTTATTCAACATTATTTTCTCAGTTAAGAGGTTGTATTTTCTCACCTGTTAGGCATGATGTAAAAATGTGATTGAGCAGATTTCAAAACTAAGAGGTCACTTTCTCAAGTCTACAGGACATACTTGTTTATCAGCTTGTTTCACACACTGGTCTGTGGCTATTGCTACTTAAACCAAGAAGAACAGATTTGTATCTGAGCCATCTTGTGTACAAATATTTAGGACTCTGAATGTGTTTTAATGCTTTTCTAGAGAACTTTTTTCAAGACAATTGAGTTTTCAATATATTAGAAAGAAAAAATAACTCTTTAGAAATGCTTAAAATCCTTATTTCCTTTACTGAAAGTTAGGAAATTCCCAGGGAAGGAAAAAAAAAAAAAAAAAAAAAAACTTATTGGGATAGAACTAAGTTAGAAGATAAATTGAAATCCTTTGATTGAAAGTAATGTTATTAAAAAGTTTTAATTATTGAGAAGAAAATGTAGGAAAGACACTCAGAGCTAACATAAAAATGATTGGAAACTGGTAATTAAAACAAAATGCTTGAAAATTAAACATCACAAAATATGAAAATGCAAACTTGGCTCTGATTCATTACAACAGTGAGAACCTGGGATTGCTATTAAATTGTAGATGGTTGGTTTGAATTCTGCAGGTCTACATCGATGCTGAAAGTTGGGCAAATGCTGCAGTGCTTTGCTGACCAAGGCCACCAGGTCCCAGATCCTGTCCTTATTCTCCCCTTTCTAATCTCTCACCATCCTCCGTTTAGATTTTCACTCTAAAGCAAAACTTCATGCTTTTCAGAGAATATCTGGATGCTGCATTCCCTAGGTGTTTTTAAAGTTCATCAGTTTCACCCTTTCAAATATTTAAGGCTTTATTTTGCAATCCTGATACAATTACTTTAAGGGAAGAGCTGTGTCTCTCTGCAAAGCACCTATTTCTGCTCAGCAAAGATTGCTCTCCTTGAGTGGCAGGCTTTTATTTTTTATTTTATTATGGCAGAATTTTATACAAACATCTCCAGGTCATCCTCAGGATCTTCCAAGACCGGGTCTTCATCGCCTCAGGAACCCTTCACAAGGCAGTTAGCATCAGACAGTTGGCTCCCGGGGTCAGTGAGCTGGTTTGGGAATCTGTGTCACCTAAATATATTAAGGAGCCCTACAATAGGTAGGAATCACCAGCACGCTTCTGTTGATCTTTTTTGTGCTAGAAAAACCACCATCACTCTGATAGTCATTGCCGGACATGACCCATCCAGCTACCTTTTCCTATTAACATATTGGGTTTTTCTACATTATCAGAGCAGGGAATGTCACCTTGTTGCCATCCTCTGATGGAAGGATTCTCTCTCTCATCCCTGCCTCGGGGGCATCTAGGAGAAATGTCCCCAGCCCCACACAGGACAGCCGTGTCTCCCCACAACCCTTTTTGCCCATGGTGCTCTTTCCCAGGAGAGTCTGAGAGAGAGCAATCTTAGACTTGGAAGAAGGTAATTTGAATTGGATGTGAAGTTGTTACTAATTTAATGTTTATCCAATAACAAAGACTTTGCAAAACCCCTTACCTTTCATGAGCCTCAGGTAACACTGTCAATTCATAATTGCTATGATCCCTTTATCCTGTGGTTTAATAAATAATTTACCTAAATTATTAAAATGAAAATTTCAACATTATTAAAAATTAACCAGGTTAAATGAGCAAACAGTAAATAGTGCTGGGCTTGTCCTGCGTGACAGGAGTCCGCAGCTTTTATTGTCTTTTTCCCAGGCACAGAGGGTACGTTTCTCCCTCCCCCTCTCCCTCCCTCCCTCCCTGTCTCCATTTCCACTGCTCTACTCTTGTCTTTCACAAACTCCTCTCCTTGATATTAGTTTTCTTCACAGCCTGTTCTTTCATTTCTGTGTCCTCTTCTCCACTGTTGGTTTACTCTTCCTTCCCATGAACCCTCTCCTCCCCTGCTGTAGCACTAGGCGTCCGTCTCCTCTCTGCACATTATATTCTGCACACATATGTAGCACAAGATGCCTGGCGGGCCTTTTTGTGCTTTCTCTCTTTGATCCGTGGCTGACAATCCCATCTGATGCCAGGAAGACGTAGATCCAGGAGAACACATGATCTCCAAAGAGCAGAGAGTTTGTCAGGTCTTCAGGATACGGGCGGCTTCCATTCATGAAAAATTTATTAAAATCTGACTGCTCTTAAAGGATCGCAGCTCTGTCATTTTTAATTGAAATGTTCAGTTTGCCCAAAATGAAGTGCTCCATCTTTCAGGCTGTATCTCTTGCCAGATTTTTTTTTCTTCTCTGTAATTCCTGCTGAACTGCTCCTTCTGCTGTTTTCTGGCAGAATTCCTCATTGACTTAAAAGGGTTCCCCCCCCTCCAGGCTTCATCCCATCCATTTTCCCCTTCAGCACATGGGAGTCCTGGAAATGGCCTTTCCTCCTGCCTGACATTTTTCACCCAGAACACTTTCACCAGCGCAGACCCCAAGGCACACAGCTGATCTCTTCCTGCAGACCTGAGAGAATTAGGCACCCAGCTCCTGTTGAGTTTCGGTAAGAGCTTAATGCCTGCAGAAATGCCAGCAAACCTGCCCATCCCTTCTCCAGGATGCTCATAATGCTGTCACACATCCCCTGCAGATATCTGGGCACTGACAGGCAGATGTGGGCTTCTAATAACACTCTTCTTTCTGCTGCTAAGAGACCACAAAGTGTCTAAGGCAACATTTGCAACCAAAATTTAGCTTTGTAGACGGGCTCTTTCTTACCCCTTTCTGAGCAGCCCTTGGGTAGTACCCAGCACTCTCACAGCACTGTTTAGGATGGAAAGTGAAGGAAAAAAATCCCACCTGCATGCAAAAGCAGTGGTGGTGTGATCCAGAAGGATAACTGAGCTGGAATGTGTCCAGGAGACCGTACCTCAAGTGCCTGCTCTTACAATACACCCTGCAAGGTGAAGCCCTGGGGGTACGGTCAAAGTGAAGGCAAATGGATGCACTAAGGCAGTGGTGAGACCCAGAGCCTATAAAACACGGGAGCTGTGTCCGTGGGGAACGTGGCAGTTATTGACTACACTGTCACATGGCATGGCCCTTTCCTTCCACAGTCAAGGCTGGTATCTGAATTACTTTGGATTTTAACCACAATTAAAGAGCTAATCAAGGTCAACAGCTTCTTTCAAATACAGTTTAGTACAAAATCCTAATGCAGGAATTACACAAATTGATATTGTCAATATAATGGATTCAAACCAATTGTGCTAAACAAGGTTGTATCAAGTCTGCGCTCTGTATTAGGTGAGGGCTAATTCTGTCTAGCAGCAGTGGAGGCGAACAGAAAAACAGATACATCAAGCCTTCACAGTCTGGATTTATTACTGAGCTGTTTTTTACCCCTCTCAAAGAATTCATTAGTCTAAGAAAACAGTGCAGTTCCAAGGATTTGGTTCCATTCAGGAGACAGAATGTGCAAAATTGAATGCATGCAATGTATCGGTCTAATATACAGGAGATACAAGAAATTATGACCCTGGAGAATAAATCTAAGCAGCAGCCCTTCGTGAAAAAATGTGGTGATAAAAGACTCTGCTCGGGTACCCAAATGTATTACACTACTTGAAACATCCTAAAGCATCCAAGACACCAGACATGGCTGGAAGATGTGACAAGAGACATGTAGAAAACCCATGTTCTTCCAGCATGGCAGATACTCTAGAGCATCTCAAATGGACCCTAAGCAATCTAACCCTCTCACATCAGGTGACATCTCAACCTCTTAAATAATGTTTTTCCTCTGAAGCACTTCAAGGTTTCACCAACACCAATCCCTTTAACATCCCAGGTGGTCCCTCTCTACTAGGTGTGAGCCTTACTGCTCCCCACTAGTCATGTGTATTTAGACACATCCGCAATCAGTCAGTGAATCAGTGATGCTTTTTTTTTCCTATGTTGTTCCTCACCTAGATTCCAGTATTTCTGCTGGGGTTTCTGCACACTGCTGCTCAGGAGTGGAGAGCTGCAGATGGTGGAGCTCCTGGAGATGGGAAGCCCCCTGGGTCTGGCCATGCAGCTGTCAGAGGAATCCAGGGAGCCAACCCTTATGGTGTCCTTTCCTCTTGGCAGCACAAAGGTAGCCCAACACAATGAGCGAAGGGGACAGACCACACTGCATTTGTTGCTATGCATGGGGAAAATACAATCCCTGTCCAAAGAGCTACTGGTGTAAAGGACATGTTGTTAAGGGGTGGGAAAATGGCACCTGGTGAAGAATCAGCCTAGTTCCTGAGTTGAAGTTGGGTGGGCCTTTATCCCTACAGGTAATGGGCCATTAGATCCCATTGGAACGTTTCTTCCCAGCTTTGTAGACATGATCTAGCTCTTTCCCTTTATCTCAGCATCCACTTTTTGATCCTCTCCTCAGAGGAAATGTGTGGAGTGACCCCAGCCCTTGCTCCCATCCTCCAACCTGCTTTGGAAGGGTGGGAGACGGTCAACCTTTCCGGGGTCCGTGTGAAAGAAGCTAAATGGGAACATGAAGGTGGTAATGGAGTGGAAGCAGAGCAAGGAAAGCCTTTCTGATGGATTATTAGGCACTGTCAAAGTTTCAGCAGAGTGGAAAACTTGGAGCCTGGAGTGAGTAGCAATCCATGAAAAATCACCTCTTCCTTTTCCTGTTCATGGCAGGGCAGCGTGTCCAGATCAAAGCCACCTGTCACTGCTCAGCCTCAGTCACACAATTTACGAGGCACTGGGGCATCAGCCCATTAACAGCCCTGGTAATTCATTGCAAGGGCAACAGGAGGTGTAAATCCCCTCCAAACTTAGACATTTACCTAATTGTCCCCCCGATTGCTGGACCTGGACATCAGAGGGGCTGATGTTAAAAATGAGAAGGGCCACAAGAGGTGCAAAAAGGAAGGAGAGGAGACCAAGGAGAGAATCTGGGGTGGTCAGTGTGGATGGGAGAGGCATGACCCAAGAGTCAGACCCCCTTTCCTTTGCACCCATTAAGTAGCAGAAAATCTCATTGGTTTTAATTGCATTTTGACCTTCCGGAGCTCCTCTTGGCTGTTTCCCTTGGGATCAGCATTGGAAAAGGAGCATGCTTTATGCACATGGGCAGCTGGGAGGCCTCTGCATTTTTTTCAAGGTTTGTGAGACATTGTGCTCTACACACATGGTAGTGCCCGCTGCCAGCAGCTGGTTCAGAGGCTCAGCAACACCAAAATCATTGATGGCAGCAGGTAACACCAGCTAATTGGAGAAACAAGGTCCCAGCATGCTTTGGGACATCAAGATTTAGCAACCCCTAGGCAGACAGCATTCATCTACCACTCCATCACTTTACTGGTGGCACTCAGACATACTGTCTTCTCTTGTGGTCTTCTGCAACATGCCCACATTCAAATATAGCTTTGCAGGAAGCAAATTCTTTGTTGTTCTCCAAAGATGAAGATCAGATTTACTCTTTGTTTTCTGGTTCCTCTATTCATTTGCTCTCTACTCTTTCTGTCTTTACTCTCCTCCTAGTCAGCCAGGTCCCCTTTTTGATTTCTCATCACCATTTCTCACATCATGCACTATTTTCCTTGCACTAGCATATTTCTGCTCTTTTGTGCTTGGCTCCATCTGTTTCTGGCTTTCAAAAAGCCCCCTTCAGTTTGCTCTTCCCTGACTTTGTTCATTCTTGTGGTGTTCCCTGTGTAAATGCTCAACTCGGTAACGTTAGCTAATATTTTATATCAGAAAACTTGCCCTCAGCTATATGACTAGATTTAAAGCACCTATATATTTACAAGAAAATTTTGAATGTGAGTTTTCCACTCCCACAGTGTGTACACTAGCACTAAATCCTCATCAGATGTTCTTGCCTTTAAGAGCAGCAGTAGAGATAGATAAATAGCAGAAAAGAGAAGTTCACCAGCAGTATTCAGTAAGATAAGATGCCTAGATCAGTGGAGTGTTTTCTTGCAAAAATCTTTCAAAATTTCCTAAAAAGTGGCCTTTTAAAATGAATTCCACTGCAGTTTCTTTTGTGTCATTTGTAAGTTACCACTCATCATTTCTTTTTGAAGCAAAACTAGAAACATATTTCCATGAACAATTTCCCTCAGAAACGCATTTTCTTTTTCATACTCTGAAGTTCACAAGAAATACACCTAATTTCCTAACTGCTTGCCATGCACTTGACCCCATGGTTGCAGGAGCAGGTAGATGAGCCTGCAAGACAGGAGAGCACTGGTTAGACTCAGCAGGGGGACAGGGCAGTGACCAGCTAAATGGGGACAAGGTCTGAGTGTTTCCTGTTCCTCCTCACAGAGCAAACGTTGGCCCTTAAAGCATGACCAAGAATGAGAATCAGGCAATGATCTTTGGTTAAAAGATAACCAGAAAGGGGGTAAATTGAGCAAAAGTGCAAATGAGAAGCTGGGAGAAAAGGGCATGGTTAGGGTAAGAGTTTGGGAGGAAAATCTATGAGGTTTGGGTTCATAAATGCTTGTCACTCTTGAAAATGTGATTTAGGCACTTCAGTGCTTTTTAGGTGCAATAAATTCATTTCTGGTTAAGAGGAAGGAACACAGAAATGTAGCAATTCCATGAACTATTTGTAGTAGAGAAAAGGAAAGTTAGGACACTTTGCCTGTCAAGACTTACTGGAAAGCATATCTCAGCCTCACGTACAGCTTCTCCAGGGTCCATAATCCTGGGAGAGCACAAGGAGGAGATGAGGAAAGGTTTTGATGGCTCCTCTGTGTTATTTTCCCAGAAAGGAGCCTCATAAATGTTCTTGGATGTTTCCATGGGAGTTACAGCCAATTAAGGACTCAGAGTTATGGTTCATTCCCACCTCTAAAGGCAGAAGGCTCATCTTCACCAATGAGAAGGGAAGAGGAGGAATGAGGTGGAGCCCTTCAGCAGACAGGGAGAAATGAAACAAGGCCATGAGATACCAAACCTTTGATATTGCACAGAAAAGAAGTACAGCATGTGAAAGGGCAAAGCCTCCATCAGGTCTTGCAACACATGTGAAATCCATCAGGGTCACCGTTCCCATGGTGTTCTGTTGTCTGAGTCATAACACGACACCCTACGGGGAAGGAAAGGCATTCTGTGGTCAGGGGGAAGAGCTATCTGTGCTTTTAAGAGGTTGGCTGGGAATTAAGAGAATACTTTATGGTGGTTACACTCTGAATTTATAGTTTCCTCCTCTTGCTTTCTAATGTTCTCCTGTCAAATTACCTACAGTTTGTCCCATAACTTCAAGCTTCCCTGTGGTCTGACATGTCCCAGCACCACCTGGGACACATGAAAGTATACAAAACAAACAATCCATCAAAGAAGAGAAGGGCTGCACTGCAGAATGTAGATTCTTTTCTGGACCTAAACCCTAATTTTCTAGACTCTTGAGTCAGGATTTAATAGATTTGCCCTCTTGTGATAGGACAATGGTGACATTTAGATACAGATCAGAACATTCTTATTCCAAAAGTTGACTTGGGCACTGCATTCTCAAGAAGCTTTTGTCTGTGCAGTTCAGCAAATGTCTATTTTCTATTAACTAACCTCTCTATCTCACCACTTCAAGATCTGCACGCATCTATTCTCAAGAGATAGAAGAAGGTTCATCATCAGTATTTCCCAGAGCTCCAGAGCACAACAGAGATACTTAGAGGAGACCTTCTGGTACTTTCCATTGCTTTCTTGGAGAAGCTAAAATCAGGTCACGTGTAGCTGCTCATAAAACTTCTGTTGAGAACCTGCTGGCCATTCATTACTTGAAGGTGAGTAGCTGCCCCAGAGTCAGTGGTTTGGGAACCTATGTAAAATACTTTTGGAAACTTAACCATATCCTGTGGATGCCTGAAAGCCTGGGTGGCTTTTACAGAGCTGTCTAGGAAAACCCAAAAAGCAGCAGTGGACAGGCCATTTTCAGAGAGCAAAGAGAGATCTGGGAAACTTAGATGGGAAGGAGACAGGTGTGCAAGAGGAGATCTAGTGTAAATGTAAATGACCACCCCCGGTTGCATCATTTCACTCACAACAGACCTCTTTCAAGAGTAAGCACAAACAGTACATTTGCAAGTGCTTGCTAAGATGACGCTGCAGCATGTACGAAGGAGACCCAGGGCATGATCTATTCATTTTTTTCTCCCTTTCCGAGAGCAAAAAGCATTTCCTAGTCATAGATGCTCCTGTCCCAGTCACCCTCTGTGCCATTGTCTGGCCTTCAAAGAAGACCCTCAAAATTAAGGCCTTGTACTCCCAATGGAGAAAGTCTTCTGGTAGTAGAGTAGAGGAGAAAAGAAAATAAAGCCTTCTCCACAGGTGGCACTGTTAATATGATCTTTGTTTCAGAGAGTTATTCAAGGTTTATAACTGGTTGTCTGTATGTCCTGGGGTCTACCTGTATTTTTGTCTTCATTAAGGTCTTTTCTCATCTCCCAGTCTGTGTCCCCCTCTGTCCCTCTGCAGCTGACCCATCTCTCCTTCCATCCCTGTCTCTTCCTGGTGGGGAGCACATGAGCTGAGGCTACCATGTGTGGGCTTCCAGCAGAGCAGTTCCCTGCTACATGTGTCCTCACCAGGAGCAGAAATGCAAACCCAGCAGTGGGAATGAGCTGCCCTTTCTCTCAGCTCCCTCCTCCCCCCCCCCCCCCCCCCCCATGTTGTGTTCCAGCAGCTCACCTCAGTGGCTCTAAAACAATTAGGAGGTTTGAAGTTTCACATGCCCCAGCAGATACAGACAGGACAACTCATCTGTTATTGCAGCCCCAGCGCACAACACTTTGTAATGATGTGGGGAATCCTGAACTTGGAAACCCCTTCTTGACCTTTGCCTGAGAGTAAGGTCATCCCCAATATCCGGGATGGATGCTAGCTGAGCTCATGTACCAGCCTCTTTCAGCTGCAGAGCAGGGAACCCAAGCATCCCGTCGCAGGGCATCACCTGCCAACTCAAGCATTAAACATTAATCCCAGTAGGACTTTCACTCCTCCATCTCTAAGGTGGAAGCAGATTAGGAATTTGATCTCCCAAGATCACTGTGTGAAAGTTGCCCTTGAATAGGCTTTCCATAGCTTTTCCATCTATTGCCTATCTCTTCGGGGTTTTGCCTTTCATTAGATGCTGCTGCCCTTTGGGCTCTTGTTTTTTGTTTATTTTTTTAGGTTTTCTTCTTTCACCTCCTGAGGGATTGCAGGGGGACCTGGAGGGTGCTCAAGTACCTGGTTCCTAGGTTGTAAATCTGGGGGATCACCAGTGGTTGTGAGACTTCTCTCAAAAGCACAGTGCCTACACTGTGGAGCTCCATGTCCAGCAGAGAGCTCAAAGGTCTTTCTGGTACTGTGAAGAGGCCATAGTTGCAGGAGAGGAAAAAAGCACTGCATGCAGTAGTGGCTATTTTACCCTGTGGGCAGGGTGAAGGAATAACCACCAGCATGGTATAAAACGGCTCATCTGAGGCGGGCACGGGGCCAGATCTGGCAAAGGAGAGTGGGTAGTATAAAAGTGGCACAGAGAGCAAGGTCTTGTCTCAGCTCTGTAGCTGTAGGGACCCAAGCTCTGGGTATCTGCTCTCCCATTTAGATCTGGAAGGACCTACCTCTTCTCTCTGTCCTCCCTTCTGCTCTGGGTATGGCTGTGCCAGTTGGGTCGTCTGTCCCATGGGGACTCTGCACTTGCTGACCTGCTGCAGCAGCCCCAAGTTCTCAGGTCACAACTTAAATCTAGTAATTGCAGAAGTGTTTTGTAGAGACACAACAGGTTTCTTTGCTTTTGTTTCAAAAGTTTGAAGACTTAACCCTCTTGACTAAAACAGAGAAAGTCTTAAATCCTTCTTCCCCACAAAAATACTTCCTTCCTACCGCCTACAGGAGCTGAAAATTTTTAGAAAACAAATAAAAGACACCTGGTATTAGACAGCTGGTGACAAAACCATGTCCTATCATTGTTATCCAGCAGGGTCCCCTACCTGGTTAGTCTCTGGTTTGATCAGGGAAAAATGACTGCTTTTAGGGGCTTTGCTGAGAAGATGCATCTCTAACAATTGCTTATTGGATGGAAGATGCTTTGTCTAAAGGGGAAGGTCCTTCTGGGCCATGTGCTCTGTCCTGGTCTGTGACAGGGGACATCCAACGGGTACAATGTGGAAGGGAGATGAAAGTTTTCTCCTGCTCTCACTTGCAATGTTAAGAAAAGACACTACACAAGAAAGCAGAGGCCTGGGGCTGCTGTTAGGTGAGGGGATGTCTCCTCAAAGGGAAGCCCATGGTTTGGGGAGCAAAAGCATCTGTCGTTGGGGCTGCTCAGCCCTCACTGCTGCCTGACAGTGCTGAAAAGGCAACCACAGCATCTGAGGCTTGGGAAAGGCAGTGAGCTGAACCTGTGTTGAAATGAAAAAAGGGGAAAAGAAAAAAGGGGAATTATTTCCAAGATCTGTTTTCCTTGGGACGAGCAGACTGATGATTTAACAAGACTGCTTCGTTATTTTTCCATGTTGCTGTCTTTGTCCCCTTGTTTGGATCAGCTGAGCTAGAGAGACAGGAAAGCAGAAAACTCTGGGATGGAGAGCTGGGGACTGCCAGTGTAGGCTTCTATCTGCAAACTCACTAGAAAGAGCAAGGGACCACAAGAACCTCCTCCATGAGATTTTTCCTCCTCTGACCCTAGGGCTGAGCACCTTCCAGGCTCAGTGCCAGAGTGGGCAGCATCCTACAGCATCTTTTGCTCCACCCTAAAGTGCAGAGGGAGCAACCAGCCTAGGGAAACAATGCCCCAGCCAGACCGCTTCCCCCATCCAAATTCCTGTCCTTGTAAACTCTCTGCAATCCCAGACCATCACCGTGGTCTTCACCCCACAGAGGTACTGCTGACCAGTGGAAGGAGAAGTCCTTCCTTACCTGCCCACCATTTCATGCCCAACACTATTGTATTATGTCAAAGCAGCTAGTCATAAAGCCTCCAACCTGCCTCCAGCGACTTGGTTTTGTCCTGCCACACTGGAGGAAATCAGCCCCTACCCAAAAAGCTCTTATAGAGTCAGATCAGGTTCCCCATGGGGTCTCCCCAGCTCCTCCTATTGCTACAGGTTGCTGTATAGGTGGAGAAACCCATCAGTCCTGTTCCCAGTTGTGCCTCGTGGGGCGGTGGCAGTGCCAAGTGTGATGCTCTTTAATTCATGTTGCCATTCTCCACCGACAGCACCTCTCGCAGGGATTGCAGAGTAACCAGCGTGCCGCAGTTGGATTGAGCAGACAGATTTAATTAAGTTGCAATTTAATTACCTATCAGCATACTTATTTAATAAAGCTCAGGAGGATTTTAATAATAATAATAATAATAATAATAATAATAATAATAATAATAATAATAATAATAATAATAATAATAATAATAATAATAATAATAATAATATAGTAGTAGTAGTAGTAGTAGTAGTAGTAGTAATAAATGATATGGCCTGTCACAGAGCAGTGGTAACGGCACCTGATCCAGGCAGGACATTGTTGGGGCAGCATCCCTGCCCTGCGGGAACGAGGCAGCAGGAGGTGGCCGTGCTCGGGCAGAGCCTGCAAGAGCCAGCACAGACTGCGGGGAGGGGACTGCGACCTGCCTTGGCAGCCAGCGCGAAGCCGCATGCTCGGGGCTCACCTCCGAGTGCTCCTGCTCCTGTCTCCACGTGCTTATTTCACCTCTTGTGTGCAGAGACTGAAAGGGCCTCGCGAGCCCGTGCCCGTTGCCAACAGCTCCGTATTTTCCTGAATATGGTTTGTCATTTTTGCCGTCTGCTGAAGCTTTCTACCTGTGACGGGAAGTTGGCTCTTGTGGTGGTTGGCATCTCTCTGGTATCCTTGTTAGATGGCAGAATCAGAGGGTAGATGCTGTTTGGGTTTGCTGGTGGGGTTTTGAATACTTCAAGAGAGACCCAGTGGGTTATTTTAACCTGAGGTTTAGCTTTGACTCACTAAGCTGAAGTCAAAGTTCAGATTCTCAGCTGTGTGTGATGCTCAGGACTATCAGGATTTCGGGAGGTTTAGAGAAGACACATTGCTTTGGTTCTTCTCTAAGAAGTGAATTAAGACATCAGCTAGGCATTGTGCCCAGCATCTGGGAGAATTTCCACCAAAGAAGGTATTCATCCATTTCACCACTTTAGCCACTATCTCTTTCCAAGCTCCTCTCAGTCTTGCTAACTTGCGCACAACATTCATCTCACTGTTTTGCTGAGGATGTTTCCTAAGGGTTCAATTCAGCTTGAGGTTTTATTTCTTTTGGGCCAGACCCAGCCCTGCAGCAAGCAGACATGGTCATTATCCTGGGGTGAGACTCACCAGCTTTGCGTGAGCTCGGATGCTGCCCAGGGACCTTCTGGTCTTTGTTACTGGCAGGGACAGGTTTCTTGTTCTGCCATCTGTGTTCATCCTGTTTTCTGTTTTAGAGATTTTCTTTAACAGAGACTCACCTGGGACCTCTGTGTCTTGCAAGGCCCCACTGCATCTCCCCACTGATGAAGATATGGCAACACCAAATTTAGAACTTCTTTAACTATGATAACTGTAAATGCAATAATGGAAGCAGTGTTTTTAAACAAGAATAATGAAGGAAAGGCCAAGCCTTTCCCTAGTCACTAGCATCATATCAGACGAGATCTAGCCTGAGCTCTAAAATACCTCCAAGGGGATCATATATCCATATGTGCTTCCCACCTGCACCTGAGACATCACATATGGCTTATTCAGCTCTTGCTCTGGCCTCTAAAAGACATCTAGGTTTGGGGTACTCACTTTTAGACACCCCTCAGTTAGGCATGGTGGGTCCCCTCCCTCCCTCCATCCCCCCTCTAGAAAAGCCACTTTCCAGCAGAGATAACAGCTGAGACAGAGAGAAACAGACCTTGATATTTCTATTGTTTCATGGTAACAGTGCCTGTCCTGAGACCCCAGGCCTGACAGATTGACATAACAGGTTAATAAGTGCTTTCCACTTCTCCTAAAGGGTAATTAAATATTAATCCACTTGGTGAGGTCAGCAAAAATAACAAACAATTGGCAGAGTGAAATTCATTTAATTAATTCTCCTGTGGAGGTTTTTCAAGCATCTTCCTCCCCTGACACACCGCTGCGTCGGCTGTGGTAACCTACAGTGAAATCAGACCTTATTGGTTCTGGGCCTGCTTTTCTCAGATATTTAATTTTGCTTCATTTTTTTTTGTTTTTTAGTTTCTGAATGCTTGTTGGGTATTGCCCAGGGCCCTAAGCACAGCAATGAGAGAAAAAAAGAAAGAAGGGAATGCAGAAGTGGGGTGCAAAGATGAAGCAGAAAAGGTAGACAAAGTCTTCTTAGAAGGCTCCAACCTTCATATGTCAAAGTCATGAGGTGCTCTTAGTCTTTGCAAAATGAAACTCAGGCACAGGTTTTTTATATTAATTTTACTGCTGCAAATATCAAGAAATCAGTATCTTTCTTATTTCTAGACAAAAAATCCTTGTAGAGACTAAGAGGGTCTGATAGCAATCTGGGCTGCCAGTGGGAGCAGCTCTCCCCCCATTATCTGGATCACCTGCATGTGGATTAGTGGCTTCTGTGTCAAATAGGTGCAGTTTGCAAGTAAAAGCACCAGCAAATCCAGAACACACAGGGACTCAGCTCTGGCACCCAAAATGGTGTCCCCAGGAACCCTGTACCCTCCAGTACTCCCAAGCCAATCTGTCTGTCCCTTGCTTCCTTGCTACTCTCTCCAGGAGGAGAGCCCCTGTGTCTCTGGGCACCATGAGCACCCACAGCTCCTGAACCTCTTCATGAAATCACACACTTGAGCATCTTTACTCCTCTCACTACCAGTTCCCTTAAGGATAACCTCAACAGGATACATTGGACATCCTTTTTGGTGGCCGGCTTGGTCTTTCATCAGAACAAGTTCACTTCCAGTGTAATGAAATTCATCTGACTAACGATCCCTATTCTAACAGTCCTACAGCAAGACCCCATTTGCTTTGATAATAGCACCATTAAAGCACATCCCCGCATGACAGGGTATGCCAAGGGTTGCTCTGGAGACGGTTCTATTGCTGTCTTCTGTGCCCACCATCCTTAACATGAGAGTATCACTGGCTTGCTCAGTGTTATTCTACTCACTTCCAAAGAAACTCCCTAGAAGTGCTGCTGCCCACTGGTGTCCAGGTCCATTGTGAACATTTATGGATGTGGCACCTCACTGCACCCTAGCAATGAACACTACGTTTGTGTTCGTGCACTCACTCATCCCTCCACACCATAACTGATGTAAGCGCAGCAGCTGGAAACAGGCAAGAAAGACTGGGAATTTCTCCTGCCTCTGCTAGAGGACAGACCCATTACAGAAATAATTTCTCGAGTGACCCCTGTCTCCTCTGTTGCAGCCTTCATGCTGCAGCGTGCCCAGCATGCTGAGCAGGAGCACAGTGCTTGGGGCATCTGTCACTGCAGAAATCGCACAGCAGGTGCCTTGATGGGGGTGGCATGGGGTACAAGGGGGGCAAGTCATCTCAGTCAACCTTTAGGTAAGCCTCTAGATGCCTTTCTCACAGCTGTAATCTTACAAATGAGAGAAAAGGGAGTGACACAGAAGACAGCACTACTGAGGAGCAAGGAACAAACCCAAAAAGGAAACCAGAGCCTCCTTACCTCCAAAATGCACTCTTAGAAACAAATAACAGAAACTTTCCAAGGAAAGAGATTCAGAAAAAAAAAGTCTTCATACACAGGGGTTGCACTGGGTCTGTCTACTGCTATTTCTCCAAGTATCTGCATGTCTGGAGGAGGGTATCCTCATGGACAATCCACGGCTGATTTCCCTGTGCACGAACTGCAACCCAAGTTCACCTTTCAGCATGACAGGCTTCTAGTCATCAGCCTATACTTGAAGAGAACCGAGGGAGAGTGAGAAAACTTTCTCTGGGTTACTGCTTTAGTTCCACGTTAATTTTTTATTTATCTGAAAGTGGCACTGGAAGGGTTTTCAAAGTGAGTCTAAAGTAATTAGGCGCTCCTGCTGATGGATTGCACTGGAGAGACATGTGGATTATTTATTACAAAGTCACTTGCTGGAAAGGTTAGAGGCTGAGAAGTAATTATTTTTTCCTTTTCTTCCTTTTTTTTTTTTTTTTTTTAAGTGGAAGAATCAGCAGGGGAGAGCAGCTGAAGTTCCTCTGTGAAATATTCCCTCCTGCCTAAGTCCTCTTTTTGTCCCTTCTCCCATGGTGGCAAATGGGACACGGCCCCTAGAGAAGATGTGAGACAGGAGCTCATGAAGCCTCAACTGCTGAAAGTGTGTTTTGGGTTGAGATCCCTTCCCAGCACCCACCCTTCTGCACCAAGGACACTTAGGAGTTCCCCATTCCTTGATCTCAGCATGTCATACCTGCAACCAGGGTCAGTTCTGAGGCTACTCGGCTCACCTAACCAAGCCCACAAAGGCTGTGAGGATGGCTGGTTTGCATGGCACGTTTGGTGGGTGTTTTGAGCAATACCAGGAGGATTCAATGATTCCAGCAACCTCAGCTGCCTCATCCTCTCCTGCTTTGTAATCTACATCTAGGATGGGAATTGAATCCAAAGAAATGCAGTCCTCGACCTTGAAAAACAAATCCAGGCTTGGCACAGTATACAGATGAATATGCAACAGCCCTAATCAGGAACCCTTTGTCAGAAAGGGGATAATTGTGGCTAACAACATGTTAGTGTACTGCTGGATCTTCAGGCTTCTAACAGCTTATAAAATTAGGATCCTTTTTGGTGGGAAAAGCTGAGTGAACAAAGACATGCTCTAGCAATTAGTCACTGGAGAATTCAGTTCCTGATGGACAGCATTAGGACTTCGTAAACCACAGAAAGTCTCGCGACAGTTGGAGCAAGAGCCTGGGACGGAGTCAGGAATTAGAGAATGGTCTCGGGGGAGTGGTGTTGACAAAGGAAAGTCGGGAGGATTGAACATTAACTGCTTTACTCTGTTTCTGTTCTTTAAATATTGCCCATCGCCATGGTGTCTGGGCATGTATTGTCTCAGCTTCACAGGGAAGGCTATTTGAGGTCCTTGTCAAAACATAAAAAAGTACTGAATAGCCTTGTCCCCTTGCAGGAGTCAGTCCAGTTTTAAATGAAAAATTATACGAGCTGCTCAAGGCCAGTGAGGAGCAGGTATCAAGGCTGAGGCCAGTGCTGAGGACCCCCCCAAGTCCTGTACTCCCATTGTCCAGCCACGTTTCCATCTGCCTCTGGCCATGCATCAGCACAGCCCTGGGAAGATCCTGGCTGTGATTTCACCACCGTGCGTTAGTCACGTCTCCCCAGGGTGCCCAGCTAGGGACACAGCCTGTGTTCCCGGGGCCCGTTGTCCGTGGCTGGCCTCCAGGCCACCCAGGCAGAGGTCTTTTCTGACAGCAGCAACCCCTGGCTCATGGTATTTATAGATCCCATCCATGTCCTCAGCTAGGAAGGCATCTGTAATTTCTTACAGATGTTGGCGAGAACAAAGCCAGCCAGTGACTCGAAAGGACCGCCCAGCAGACTAATAGATGGAGACCTATTTCTTAGTCACCTCTGACATTCCTCCCCCTGCACACTCTGCCTCTTCCCCAGGAGGCTCACTGGGGCCTGCCTGGTGTTCCCCATTGCCCAAAAACCTTCCCCTGGGCAGGGACTCATTCCCATTTCTAGCAGAGGGACTCTCAAGAAACTGTCATCCATCCTACCCAAAAGGGATGGGGTGTTCTCCTGGAAACTCAAAAGCCACATGAACAAAGGAGAAAGAGCATGGGAGGAAGGTGCCCCTGTAGGCCAGAAAAGCACACAGCTCCTGCCTGGTGGGTTGGCTGTTCTGACAGATATAGCCACACCAACATGCTCCCTTACAGCTCTCGGGGATTCGGGGTCAGATAGCACCCATGCCACCCTGCTGTACATGCACGTCTCCTGGCTTTCTTGCACATCAGGATATTTCACCTTCCCCTAAATCCTTATATTCCCATCTCAAGTTTTCTCCTCCAGTTGATGATATCTCCTGCACATGAACAAAAAGATTCTCTGATCTCTTCAGCATCCTTTCCCTTTTCTAACTCACTACCTCCAATTTCCTCTTCACCCCTGGGTCAAAGTCCACACCCAAATCCTCCCTTCTTTCCCCTTTCTTTTCCCCTTTTCTTTTCTGGTTCTTTTCTGTGCCTTCTTCCAATTTCCCTCTTGTCTGGCCCCAAATCCCGCCCTGCCTTCTCATGGGGAGGCTGGTACTTGGCAGTGATGGCACAGGACCACCCGGCTGCCCCGGGGTCTGGCGGAGCACGTCCTGTCCTCGTTTTCAGGTCAACATCCCGTCTGCCAAGAACCCAACTGTTCACCTGGCAAAAATTAAAGTGCGAGATCTCATTAGGAATTTACTTGCCTGGATGCTGTCATCTCCCCCTCTGCCATTGCCCAGGACCTCAGTCCCTTCTTTGGGTTGTCCCAGGGAGGGTTTCTGGACAGCTTCAGGAGCTGGTAAGGAGCCATAAGCTCAGGGACTCACACCCCAAGCAGGTGAACTCAAAATAGCATTGGCAAGAAGAATGAGACACCTCAGTAGAAAATGAAGTGTGCAGAGCTGCTGGACATAGTCTTCTGGCAGCAGTGAGGGGAAGGAAGGGTGTGTTGGCTGGAGAGGTTTGACTGGGAAGGCAGTGCCAGCTCCTGTCCCCTCTGCACTTAATTGCACAAGGATCTGCAGCCAAGCAACCTTTTAACAAGGGTCTAATTCCTAACACGTGCATTTTCCTTGAACCACTGCTAGAAAAAACTTTGAGGACATATATCCTGGCCAACCACCTGCTGAGTTGGGCAGAGTGTTTAGGGGCTCCACTATTTCACATGTTTTGGAGCCATTTGGGAGCATGCTGAGCAGCTCCCTGGACAGCAGTCCTGTGCAGCTACACCATGCTACAACCACATTTCACTTGCTTTTAATTTCATCTTCTGTGGCACCTTATGCTGTCCAAAAAATCCACTATAGGAACGGAGACAACAAGTAGAGGGAAGCCAGCTCCTCCTCTTGCTTTGCTCAAGTCTCAGACCTTTTGCCCCAAAAGCGAGCCACATCAGTGCCTTCCTCCTTACCTCAGTGTGGCCTCTCAGATGGCCATGCAGGAATTTGCAACTGGAATTTGCTATGAGGCTAAAGTTGCTATTAGACCCTGTCTGTGGGGAACAGGAACCCTTTGGAGAATGCTTGGGCTCCTTACCAGTGCTGACCCCCTCCGTGGGGAGGGAGGCAGGACAGACAGACAGACAGGCAGGCAGTGGGTTGGCATCACTTGGCGGAACGGTGCATTTCTACTGAGCCGGAGCAGGACTGGCCGAGGCCCTTTTAATGAGTTATTCTGGTCAGGGAAGCCCGATGCGACAGCATTCACATTGATGCTTGGGCTAATGGCAAAACCGGCTTCCAAACCCGCGGCGGCCAAGGGAGGGAGAGGGGTGGCCGCCTGCACGCAGTGGGACCGGCACTACCGATGTAGGGAAAGGGGGGGCTGGAGCAAGAGGATGAGCTGGGAAAGGAGGCATCTCCTCCTATCACCAACGTCCCCTGCAAAAGGACAGATGTCCCAATTTCACCGCTTTTTGCATTTGTAGGAGTTTTTTCCTCCTCCATCAGCTCCTCACCCCCATCCGCAGCCCTCCGGCAGTGTGCGTGGCTGGAGCAGTCTTTGTGGGGTGTGGGGTGTCCCCAGCTCTGTCCCCCACTGCGAGAGCCACCATGCAGCCAAAGCAGCCGTTGGCGGGGCTTTGTCAGGAACCAAACACAGTAACTGTTTAACGATTTAACTGCACTAATGAATATTGGGCCAGATATTTTCAAGGCCTGTTCAGACTGATTACTTGGAGAGCTGAGTATGTCTACCAATTACCCAGGCAATTAGGCAACTAATTAAACACTTACCCTCAGCTTCATAAACAGAAGAGAGAGAGAGGAAAAAAAAAAGGAGGGAGGGAGAGAGCTGGCTCGGGTTTCTGTGAAATATTAGCTGTCAGAAATTGCTGCTCGCAAGGAAAGGTGCACAAAGGCAGACGGATCAGGGTGGACAGAAAGACTGACAGCTTGCACGGGGGAGCACAGCCCTTCACCAGCACCAATAGCATGGAAGGGTGAGGAACCTCTGGGTTTGCCCTGCCAGGGCAGGTGATGTGATTTAGGACACATCCAAGCCATCGCTTCCTGCCCCTTTCCTGCCCTCCTATGACCTCTGGGGCCCCAGAGCCAGCACTCATCAACACACCATCATCTGCACGGCGCTGACGGGGACGTGCTGGGGAGGGTGCTCACCCCAGGGGTGCTCGAGCGGCTGGTGGCTCCCACCCCATGCAAAAACTCACACGATGAAAGAAGAGAGAAGTGAACTCCAAGCCAGACTGCAGGGAGAATGGCTTTGCAATGGAGAATAAGCAGAGTGTGCATGCAGTAAGTTTTATGACTGTTTAGGACACCATGACTTCATGCTTTTAGAGATTTTTAGGACCAGTGCTGGTGGCCTGCTCAACATCTTGCCAAAGGCCAGAGGATGGAGGCCATGCACAGATTAAATCCCACAATTGGCATTTGCTCAGGCCACTGCTACAGAGGAGTTCTATGGTAGCTTTGGGTTCAAAGCTCATGTGACAAAGTGAAGTGTGGTTCCCTCCAGGTAAGACCCAACAAAGGCATTTCACGTTGGGCTTCCCACTTTTTCTCTGCTCAGCACTGGTGGTAGGAACCAGCCAGGTCCTGCCATTCACCTAACCTCTCCAGAGACATGTATTTTCCTAGAAATAACGGACTCAGGAAAGAATGTTGTTGGAGGATATTCAGAAACATTCAAAGCTTTAGGGCAAATTTTGACAAATAATTCTTGCCTGAAAAAAAAAAAAATGAAAACATTGGGAAAAGGCAGAAATATTATTTTTTAATTATTTTTCTACACAATTTTTCTCTTGAAAATATGTTTGCCCCTCCATTTTTGCAGACAAATTTTGTGGAATTTGAAGACTGCATGGGAACTGTGCTCCTGCCTGATGCAGGGTCAGCCCTGTGGTATTGATGAACCTGCCTGGAGGCTAAAGAAGCCACCAGCCATACTCTTTTAGGAGGTTGTGAAGACATCTGTCAATTTTTAAATGCATCACGTCTTCATGACATTAGTTTGTCCATCCAGGTGCAAATCTGAAATCAGAATGAGATTGAAGAGATGTTCAATGATAGATTATTTCCACATCACAGCCACTTGGTTCTCTGCCTGGCTAGATGGGATCTTTCAAGGGGTACATTTTGTGTACTTTTAGGATATTCAGAGCTGAAAGGACAAGAAGAAAATCCTGAAGTCTCTCTGCACTGAGACACTCCAACATCATAGACCTATCTAATCTCTTTTGATACCATTCATCTTGAAGTGATGCTGCCTTCTGAAGACCATAACAAGGTGGATCAGATTGCTTGGGGGTAATTCCAAATATTTCAGAGGATACAATCAGCCCCGTGAAGATGGGATACTACAGAAGCCACCTCAACAAGCTATATAGTGGTAGTATGGGCAGATGGACTTCATCTTGTTTGTGAATATTCAGATATAGATGTACCTTTGCTGAGCGCACTGATGGAGCTGGTAGGAATAACTGGATGTGACACACGGTTGATAACGCACAGATGGCATTTAACAAGGTAAATGAGTGAGCTGATGGGCTTCACTGGAGCCTTCAGACAAGGCAGAGATGGAGTTTACATAGCCCTGGAATTTGAATGACCTAGAGGTCTGTACCTGCTCAAATGGCACATCTGGGTTCAGGGCAGCTATGGATGCCTATTTCCTCCTTCCAAGCACTCCAATACTTTTTCACTCTTTGGTATTGTGGTCCTTCAAAAATAACCCCTCTATTACCATGTGCCCCAGGACAGCTGGATGATGATTCACCGAGACATGTTTCATTTCTGGGCTCCTGCCTCACCATTCAATTCCCTCCACAACCTCCTTCCTCTGGGCTGATTGCTCAGGCAGCTGACAGTGGCTCCTGGATGAGCATCCTGATTTTCTAGGACCATTGCTGCCTTGTTCTCTGATGCTTTTGCAGGTCGCTTCTCCTCCATTGAACTTCCCAAATGTACACCACTCACCATGCTGGGGAAAACAACCGAGCTTTGTGTAATGCCCATTCTGAATATAACAATTACTGATGAGCTGTTTTTATTCAGGTCTCATTTGCTGATTTTTTTTTTTTCTCTTAGTGTGCATTACTTTCTAACCCTTAAAGGTTTCCAGTTTCTTTCTGACACCTCCCCTCCCCACCTTTCCGAGATGTAGCCACGCAGAGCTGAGATTTCTGAGGCCCTAGGGACTGTGGTATGGCTCTCTGGCTTGCAGATGTCCAAGTGACATGGCCAAAAGGTCAGTCAGCTGTAGGACACTGTGAAACCATGGTGGCCTGGCCTTCACAAATCAGCCTATCGCAGCATTGCTTGGTGATGATAGCTTCTGCCTTGAATTTCATTGGGAAGCCATAATGTCTCCACCTTTGTGTAGGTGGAGCCGTGGCAGAACTTGCTTGAGCTGGTTTTGCTTCCATCAGGAAAGGCAAAAATACCCTCCCAGTAACAGTGGTGTCTCTAATGTACCTTGGGGCTCTCTTGGATTCAGGCCCACTGGGGGCAAGGAGAGTTTTCTCACTGGCTCCGGGGATGCAGAATGGGACCCTTAACTATTACTCCAAACAAAACAAGCTATCCTGGTAATTGGGGTAGGTCTGCTCTTGCGCCAGAGAGTTGAAATGTTTATTGTGTGAAGCATCAGAAAAAGGAAAGGAATCTGCTGGGAGCACTTGGTTCATTCCCATACAACATGCCCTGAGTCTCTGTTTGAATGCTGGGTCTGTGGCACGGAGACGGGAGCTTGTTTTGATAGTTTCTCTGCATTCAGAGGCATGAACACTTTACAGTTTTCTGTTTAAATGACCCATTTCTGAGAGCGGAAAGCACCAGCCAATAAGCACCCGGGCCCCTCCGTATGTATCCGGAGTTTACAAACCATCCCCACCGATCCGTGGTAGTTAATGGACACTCCTGCTGCTTAGAGGGGCTGGAAAACTGTTCCAGGTGACTACCAGCCTCGGCTAGAGACAACTCAGTCCCCAGAGGTCTGTGGAGACACATGAGAATGAACTCAGCGTTTCTCTCGAAGCATGATGTTGATTAATGACGGTACACAGCTACGTCCTGCTGGCAAGCAGCTCGGTTGATGCAATCTGCGGGGAATAGCTGTATATAAAGGAACTAAGCGCCAGTGTTCACAATGAACCAGCCGCCGACTGTCCGTAAGAGGTTTTCAGACATAAAATTGGCAAGCAGCTTGTAGCAGTTTCAAAGCTACACCTCGTCTCTGCCTGCTCTTGTCACCCGCTTGCCCGTTGTCACCTGGCATTTTGTCTTCAGCCTCCAGACATACTCCTTGGACACCCTCCTCCCTGGGGACCAGCTTCTTTTTGAGCTGGGTCTGGTTTTGAACCAAGCAGTGCACTGGCTCTTAGGAATCCGAAGCAATGCTCCTGCCAGGAAAGATGATTTTCCATCTTCTCTTTGTTGTTTCAGCTCCTCCCCAGGCCTCCCCAGGTGATGGCTGAGGCTAGAAGAGACCATGAGTTATTCTAGTCATCCTTCTGCATAACACCAACCTCAGGAGCAGAAAGATGGACAAGGAGGTAGAGGGAAGGTTGAAGAACCTAATTCTTTTGGGGGGGGTCTAACTGTTCACTGTGGCCTGGGGACTTGAGCTCCACCTAAAACCTCATCCCTCCTCAATGGACAATGGTGAGCACATCTGACATGCGGCTCCAAGCAGGCCTTCTTGGGGGTCTCTGAGCTGGGCATGACAAATGCTCAGCACAGCAGCTTACTTAGAGCTGAGGCTGCCTGCATGTGGTCCTTCAGTCTTCCTTACCCTCTCCAGGAATCGTCTGTTTTCCCACCCACCCACCGGTATGTGCGTGATGAAGTTCTATGCACCACTGTGCTATTGCTGTGGGAGGCTGATGCTTTCTGCTTGCTCTCTGGCACTGTCCGGGGAGGACTGGGATTATAATGTGGTATATGTCCTCAGACACCAATTTTGTGTGAAATATTAATCTGGTGTCCAGGAAGAGCTGGAAAACCCTTCTCCTCTGGTAGGGTAAGACTGCAGCCTAGACTCATTTCCCTGATCACCCCAGAAGTGCTGTGCATCCATTCTTCGCTCCTTTGGGTGGGCAGAGGAGGAAGACCCTAATGTCTTTGCCATCTCAGCACAGTGCAGACACTGAGTGAAGCTGGAGCATCTGCGTCTTTCTTCCCATGTGCTCTGCATCTGAGGCTTCCTGGGAGCTTCTTGTGCAAAGCCAAAAACATCTGCAAAAGCAAAGGTTAAGAAAGCTGCTGGGGATTCATGTTACTGCTCTCCCTTGAGGACTCTGTGACTTCCATTCACACCACTTCCCGCATAATCAAAAAACAAACCTTGAATGCCCGAGAATGTAACTTTTCTCAGAGGTAGGACCCATCAGTCATAAACCCTCTGTAAAACAGTAGGTTTCCTTGTAAAACACAGTGGCCATTTCCCAAGGGGGGTGACGTTGTCTACAAACCCAAGGAAGATTCACAGCAGGTGACTTATGCAAAGAGATGCCAGGACAGGAGTGGTTTGGGGTGAGGCAGGGTACAAAGCTGGCTCTGTTGTTGCCTGGGATGGTGGGTGAGGAGATGAACAGCCACCCTTTAATCTCCTGCCATCCTTGGAGGATGGCAGGACAGTAATCACTTAATGGTTTACCAGCCCCCAACAGAGTTGAGACACCCAAACTGGCTGCTGAGGATCTGCCACACCCCTTCTCAAGAGCTATCTTTTGATACAACCAGAAACAAACTGGAAAAGAAAAGGGAAACCTAGTGCGCTTTGCAAGAGCATAGGTAAGAAGCTCTCAGTCAGGGCATCAAACCACCAAGTGCCACCAGGTTGCCCATGGTTTTGCTTTCATGAAGACTGCATTCACTGGAGTCATCTGGATTAAGCTCCCAGTGTGGGGAGTATGCAGAAGGATTCTCTTTTAAAAGCTGCATATTCTTTTGGGTGTCTGCCATCATTTGAAGAGTTGGAAATGAAACAGAAGTTCATGTTGGTCTGTTTAACACATGCCAAGCTGTGTCTGCATATTTAATTAAATCCAATGCACATAATATACACTCCGGTTTCCATAACCTAATCTCTGATGGTGTAGCTGAAGATGCAGCATCCCATTTACCCTAAATTCAGACAATGCCAGGAGATGTCCGCAGCTTTCTGTGACATGCAGAAGGAAAATGTCTGTTTATTTCTGCGAGAGCAGCGGGTTTCCTCTGGGATGCCTTGATTGATACACTGCTATTGATTCAAGCAGCAGCTGGGCTGGACACGGGGCGCCCAAATATGAAACTGAGGGGAAGCGTGTGCACAGATCACAGCTGTCCTGCCTCCCCTTCCTGCCTGAAGCCTCCTGACCCCTCTCTGATTAACCACAGCCCCAAAGCAGGGTGTTGTCAGGGTGGCTTCCACTTCCAGGCTTTTTAGCAAACCTCCCCCCCAGTCTTGGCCCTGGAGCCTGGCTGCAGCTGGCCGCTGAACCCGCCTGGAGGAGGGCATCCAGATGGGCTGGTGGAGCAGCTCCGGGGCACCTCTGGAGCCAGGGGGTTGCAGACATGTGGATTAGGCTGAGTTCTGGCTGTAATGCTCCTCTTCCCTCTGCCATCGGCTGGCACAGCCGTATGGCAGGGGCAGATAAGCAGGATGGGGAGGAAATCACCAAAATTCAAAACAGAGAGGTGTAGGATTTTTACTTAAGGAAGATGAAGGAAACTGTTCTTTTTAATGTCTCTGCCTGTGTGTATTCCCGTGACAGTTTTGAAAAAAACCCTGATGAAGGACTAGTCAGGACAGAGGGGAGAAGCAAGTATGAATGCTGCCTTCTGGAAAACAGTTGGCTTGAAATAATAAATGAGAAAAGAAGGCAACCTGAAAAATCAGGTGGGAACAGAATGAACATGCAAAAACTTCTGGACAGGTATTTTTTCTTCCCTCTCTCCAAGAGAAGCCAATTGCAGGAGTTTGGGATCCCGCTCCCAAATTCTCCACAGTCTGATAGAAGTAGAGGTGTCTGCTCCGGATTTCTAGCATGGGTCCACAATCAAAAGCCAGAACAGCTGCAACCAGATTTTATTTTCATCACTACAGTCCCATACCTGCATAGAGGTGTTTCCATTCCTGTGTCCTCCTGGTGCCGAAGGAGTACACCAGCGCTTGGATGTGAAGTATGGCAAAGTTTCTAGAGAGCGGGAAAGAAATTCCCTCTGGAGTCTGGAAAGACCCTATCATTTAAATTAAATGTTAGCATTTGAGAAGACAAAAAGAGCACTGTCTCCAGCAGGGCTGCCTGGCGACATGGCTAATATTTATTACAGTGCAGGTAGTTTAAGAAAACAGAGGCATTTCACTGGAGATTTGGATCTTCAGCCTAAATAGGAGCCTGGACTGGGAAGGTTCAGTTGCTAATTAAATCTAAGTTGGACACTGTTCCATAGAGGGCAGATTGTAACTATAAGAGGATGTTAATGTGGATTTTAAATATTTATTATAACTGAGGTAGGTTATAAAAACAGACATTCTTCCTTTCAACACTCTATAATGTCAGATTTAGAGGTTTGTCTCAGGCCGTGAGTGATTTCCCAGCAGCTGTCAGGGGCTGGAGGGCAATTTATCACCCTCCCAGTGAGAGATCTCGCCGGACAGTGACAGATTAGTGTGCTGATTTATGGCACGCAAGGAAAAAACAACGTTGTTCGAGCGGGTGCCTGGGTGCTGATTTTCACACACCTGTTCCCGGCCCGGTAGCACGAGTTGGTGATTTCACTTCTCCGGTGGTGCCTTGAGGAGCCAAGGCTTTAAATCACCCCGGTGCCACCCACCAGGACCGAGGATGGCACAGGCTGAGTGGGCAGGCAGCCCAGCTGGGGCAGCGGGGTTTGGTTTCTAAGGGCTTTACAGAGTCAGGCTTGATTTGAAGCTTGTGGTTCCTGGTGAGGTTGGGATTTTTCCTTGACAGGGCGTCACTGCGATATGCTCCATCTAAGTTGGGGAGATGGGGCAAGAGCTGATGGTGATGCGCTCACCTCTGCAGAAAGGGAAAAAGTTTATCAAGGGCCAATTGGGGAGTATTTTGTCCCTGGCAGCAGCCCAGGCCCCTGGCATTGCCCTTTGGAGGGCATTCAGTACCACTCCTAGCTGAGAGGCAAACATCTCTCACCTCCTAAGAGCACAGCCCCTCAAGGATTAAAGCCACTTTCCCAGTACAGCAAGGTAAATCTGCTTTGAACCCTTTGCCCAAAGCCAGCCCATGCACAGCCCCAGCCCAGGGCTCTGCCCAGCCCCAGCAGCACGGTGATGGGCAGCCCCGCACCAGCGCTCCCCCCGCCCGCCAGCTACACGCAGCACATCTCCCTCTGAGAGACAGTGGGAACAAGGGGCACGACTGTCCCTGGATTTCATGATCACAGCAATTGCTTCATAATTTAGGTTCTGCCAGGGAAATTAATTTATAAGGATGCCTGCTCTGTTTTGCGTCTCTTCCTCCCTCCTCATTATCTCTCCCCCTTGCCCCCTCTTCTATTCTTTATAAAGACACTTATTAATAGGCATGTCTTCAACACATCTTCAGAATCTTGAAAGCCCATCTTTAAAAACTGAAAGGGAAGGTACAAGAGGAAGATGGGGCATGAGGACAGCAGGAGAGCTGTGCAGGAGATAAGGGTGTGAGGAACCAGGGCTTTTGTCTAACTGTTAATGATGCTTTGTTCAAAGGCAGGACTGAGAGTCCTCAGTCTTCTCAGTTTGTGCCCAGATCTTGGAGGAAACTCCACACAGTTGGCTTGGAAAAGTGGGAGAAACCATTGGCACTTGTTAGTGAAGTGCCCCATCCCATACATCAGCTTCCAACCGCAGGTGCTGCAGGTCTCACCTCCCTGGACACGATGGCAGGTAAGGATGGGAAAGGTGACCTGCAAAATTAGTGATCTCCAGGTCACCTGCAGGAGTGGTGGGGAGTGAAGAGGTGAGGGGGGTCCCCTGGTGACTGCACTTCTGGAGCCCAGGATGAGTCTGGGGTGGAAATGGCCCTGGTTTCTCCACCTTGGAAATAACATGACTATAGGGAGCTGGAGTGCCGGCTCTGGGGAGAAATGGGTTTGCACCCAAAAGGGAAGAGACAGAGGATGGAGGTGTTTTCACTGAGCCCACCAGAATTGGGTTGGAAATTTAATTCAGCAGAAGAATCATGAAAACTATGGCTTTGTGCTGAAAATATCTTTTAAAATCAGATGAATCCCAATATTTTCAGTGAAACAGATGCATCCAAAAGGCAAGCTGACCTGTCCCACACGTGGTCTCAAATCCGTACAGGATGAGTCACGCTCTGATAGATCATCTCTCCACAAACCATGCATGATCTTGGCATGAAGGTGACACCCAGCTTTCACACGCCTGAGCCTGGGTGCCGCTGACAAGTTATACTCCACCTATAGAGGTCCCCATCCCTGAGTGCCAGACTTTGATGCCCAGGTCCAGTCCTGATTCCTCCCTCCCTCAGCCTGGGATTGATTGATATCTTTGCACTCTTTGTGTCCCCCAGCATAGCACGGCTGATGCCCACATCCTGAGACATGAATACACTTGTGCAGCTCAGTCAATTAGAGGAGACCGTGCCATCATCTGATTTGGTTTGTTATTTAGGAAAGGCGACAGTGAAGACAGGATTGATTCAATAGTCTAAGACGAAGCTTGGGATGCTTGAATAAGGGGCTGTGTGTAAGTGTTAGTGATTGGTTTTAAATCAGTCTTCCTTCACTCTGGATTTCACGTGGAGGGGGGCTGGGACTGAAAATCCTCTTGTCGGAGAAAACGTGCTAAAAGGGCAATTTACTCACTCCCTGCATTGCCATCCATGCTCAGCAGGGCTCTCGAGCTGTAGGAGGCCTTCTAGTTAAACACTTAGAGTGGAAAAAACAACTTACAAGTGTGGTTTATGACGTACCCAAAACAGATCCTGTGGGTCTGCCTGGTGCACAGCCATTTCCAAGAGGCAGCAAAGTGGCTGGAGCACCCACGGCCTCAACGGGGCTGAGCTGGCACCAACTCTTGTTTGAGCATCCTTCATGCCCCCCAAAAAAGCCTGGGATGGTCTAAGATTTTGTAGCCATTAGTGGGACTGTGTGTGCGGGGGAGGAAGGGCACATAGGGGGCCATTTCTTGGGGTTTTCTCATGAAAAGCGTTGGAGGAGGGTTTGAGTGTGGACCCCTCTGTCTCCCAACCCAGGATAGGGAGCTCGGGAGGGTGGGATGCTGTTTCTTGCTGAGATTTGTCTCCACTGGAGCCAAAAATGCCGGATTAAAGGCCTTCATGAAAACATGCATTTAAAGAAGTGAATCTTGCTGAGCAAAATATGACTCAGAAATCCAGGAAACAATCTGATTCCCCCTCCCAGAAATGTCCTGGTCACTAAACCAAAATGCTTTTAAATCAAAGCTGCCACAGAATTCCATTAAACGGGCTGAACGGGAGAAAAGAGGCTGTGTGCAGCAAATAACTGCATTAGCCACACGACAAAACAAATATAACAAAAGCCTCCAAACAAAATTACATTTCACAATTAGGGAATGAATAACTCTTTAGACAAAAGCAAGGCAATGGAAAAAAATTTTAGCATAGACTGATGCTTCTAATTGTCTTTCTTTTAGCTCCTCTGTTCACTGATCCATTGAGCAATGATAAAGGCATTAAATTTGGTGATTATGTTCAGTGTTTCTAATGACAGTGAACTGCCTGTGACTTGACTGGCTGTGCTCAGGTGTGGGCTGGAGGGAGCTGTGTGTGTCTCTGCACCACACTGCAGTGTGCAACTGGCTATATGGAGGGGGTGAATCAAGGTAAAACATTTCAAGTACCTCTATCCTTAGCAACTCTGGCAAAGAGTGTTGCCCCTGCACTAGGGCAACACTCCAGAGTGCCAGCACAGAGGCAAAATGCTGCTGGGGATGGTCCTGGGTGTGTTTGGTTCTTGAGGGGGCAGCGACGCCCTGGAGCTGGAAGCCCCTCACTGCGGATGCTCAGGGCCAGGCCCTGTCCCGGGGTGCTGAGAGGGGCTGAGCACACTTGGGCTGGGATGTCTCATGCATAGGAAGGGAGCTCTGGCATCACATCTTATGATTCTCCTTTTTATTTATTTTTTTAACTGTAAGAAGAGCTTGCTTTCCCGAAACACATCCCCAGCTACAGCTAGCTTGGGCTTTCTTCCGATTCAGATCAAGTTCGTACTTATGTATTTGATTGAAATAGGCATGTGATCTTATTATCCATATGTCCACTGGGGTGCGTGTCACAGCTTGCCTAGCACATGGTAGTGCTTATAATATCATTAACAATGCCTGAACAACAACTGTTAGTTAGAGTCAGCCTTTATTATCACATGGGGCTTCTCTGTGTTTTCTTTGATTATTATTTTTTTCCATCTTGTTGTGAATATCTCCCAATTCTGCAGTAATTAAAGGCAGTTGCCCACAGAAGGACACAACAACACCTTTTGAAGATGCTTGTGATGGCCTTGGTGCAGATGAGGGGTGGGATGTTTTAAACAACTACTCTGGTCCCAAGCATGCCAATGCTGACTGAGTTACACAACCCAGGTCTTTGGCATCTCTACTCCTTCCAGATGAAATTAATGCAGAACAAAGCCTGGTTACAAAAAATGGACTTGAACTTCTTCCTGATGGACTTTAAATCTTCACCGCCCTGCTATTTTGCTAGAAAGACAAACATCTCTTTGCCTGTTTGCAAAGTGCTCAAGTCCTGGCTTGGCCTCTGTGCCTGCCACCAACTTCACTCCTGGGGGAGGTGATGGGGATGCTGCAGCCCATGGGGACATCACACGCAGTATACTTCACACGGTGAAGCAGTGTCAGAGCTGACAATGGACCACAACCCCTCCAGATTCCAATGGTCATAATCATTGCTCTGCATATAGTTATTCAGCAGCTTTTCCTTCACCTCTCTCCATGCTTTAACAAGTGTCTGACCTTCCATTAATATCCTCAGGTCAGGAAAGTTCCCAGCCCTGGAGATGTCCCAAGCATCAGGGGAAAAGGAGCACGGTTTGCCCTGCATCAATGACATGAGTTTTATGCCTCTTTCCTTTCAAGTGTGCCCTGTGATGTATTGACCCGCTGTGTTTTTTCAGTTGTGTTGTAGTTAGGAGAAAAACAGCTCTGCTCCTACAAGCAAGGCATCTCTGAGCTGGGGCAGCCTGGACAGGGCGAGCTCATAAAACTCTGCTGCAAGCCATGATAGGTGGAAGGGGAGGAAGAAGGTCTCCATGGCACAGGAGGAGTGTGGAGCTGGTTTCCATTGCTGCCAGGTTGAACAGGAACAAGTCACAAAGCAGCCAGTGACCTAGTTGCAAGCCCCTTCTTTCTCTCACCACTTCCCAAGGGCTGGGTTTGCCCCGAGTCTGGGCTGGAGGAGAGGCAGGACAGAGGCTGATATGAATATCCTCACTCAAAGTGATGCCTGCATTGCTCCTACACTGGGAAACTCATCCGCTCCCTGCAAGAGTTTCTTTCATGGGGTTGCTGCACATGCACAATCATCCCCATGGGTGCTCCCTCCTCTGTGGTTGCCTGCTCAAAGATAGGAGCTGTGAGATGTCAGCCATGAGTCCTCCTTTGCATATGTGCATTAATGTCCCTTTTCTCCCATAACATGCCCTATGCATTCCCTTCTCTCAGAAAACAGCCTCAGCACCCAGATTCCTCCTCTGGAGGTCTCTGGCTGCCCTGGGACAGAATATTTCCCTTGTCAAACTGACCTTGCTGGGCTTACATAGTGCCAGGACAGTGTGAAACCCTCCATCAGCCACCACCCTGTTCAGGAGCATCCTTGGCTTCTTGCTTCCAGCCAGACTCATCCCCAGGATGGACAGATAGACCCACCCCTGGACCCTACAACCCTACACAAGTTTCAAGTGCTTTTCACTCAAATTCTCTGCCCTGCTCCTTCCTTTGTGCCGTATTCTTGTAGACCAATATTTCCAAACTCCCCTTCCAACTATTTAATTTTGACATGAGCTTTTGAGAAAAAGGGCAGTATTGAGAGTGAAGCTGGAAATACAAGATCAGTGGATCTGGAGAGCTGGTGCCACAGGCTCAGGCACAATGAACGTGACCGTACATTGATTTGTACGTTGTGTGCCCTGACTGCAGCCATCCATGCCTCTCCAGCGAGCAGAATGTGCTATGTACTTAACTAATGAATTAAACAAGTATAATTAATTCTATTTATAAGATGCCTCTAGGTGTATTTACAAGAAGAACAATAAAAACAATAACGCATTACATGATGCCAAGCAGCATTAGTTAATGCAAACGAGAACACGCCGCAGCCAAGCCCCAGCACTGGCTGCCCCGTGCCACCAGCCTGTCTGAGCAGCATCACCTGGGCCACTTCTCAGTTTGATTTCCCTCCCCTCTGCTCTAATTTCATGCACTCATTGGATTTTTGACTAAGTCCTTTCTATTCTTTCAGTTGGAGAGGTCTCTTAAGTCTAATAACCTTCAGTTTTAAGATGGGTCTTGCCATCTCATCATGCCCAGACTTCAAGGGACAATTGTGTCCATCTTGAATAGTTGAATTTTCCACCCAACCAGTGCCCCAAAGCCTCAGGAGAACCTAACAAAGCAGGACTGGTGTTGCCAGAGGGTAGCAGGGTTGGGCAGACATTGGGGCAAATCCTGGTGTGATGCAGGGCCTGGCTGGTCGAGACCCTGAACCATCACCAGCCCCACAGCATCATCCCAGTGCAGGGACTTGCCCACAGCTGGTGGCAGCCAGGGACAGAGGTGCAGCAGGAGAACTGGAGGAAGGCAAAGCCAGTGATCTCCTGGGAGGGAGCTCATGAGCTGTCAAGGTTTGCAGGGGGCATTTCCCCACATTCAGTTTTATCACCACATCCTTCTCCCATATGGATCATTGAGTTTGGGCTGGTGGCTATTGTTGGTTTGGCTTTGGACATTTGATGGCAAGGTTGGGGTAAAACATTCCCCCTGCCTCTGCATACTAACTCTCCAGAGCAAGAACACATACCTAAACCTTCTGATGGCCATTAGTCTTGGTTAAGCCAATATTCTTTTTTTTTTATTATTTTCTGGCAATAAGCTTATGGTCTGTAACTCTTTTTGTCAACACTCCAAGAAGGATTTAACACCTTCCCCATAGAGGACAGCCTACCGATTACCTGTTGCTCTGCTGGGATGTCTGCAGCTTGCCTTCCCTAACTCCAAACTCATTTACAAATCCAGCATGCCAGATTCCAGGAAGAGCTGCAGCACTTTCCTTAGCACAGGCATCCAGTGGCCTGCACTCCAGGAGAAGATGCAGAGTCAGAGCCTGATTTTTGAGGTTACTCACTCTCTACTTGGTGTAGCAGCTGGGGAAGGCACTTGGGTACAGCAGAGGGCCTGCCCCTTCCCAGGGCTCCCTGCATGATCCTCGATGGGTTGTGCAAGGGATGGTGAACATGCTCAGTGAATGTTTGACTGTCAAAATCCACCTTCATGCAGTCGTGAGATGCCCCAGGCTGCACATGCAGTGTTTTCCTCTCCTTCATTTCCTGGGGCTGCCAGTTATTGATATGTTGAACAATGGGCAGGTGAGCAACTAATGATGAGGGAGTCCAAAGATTTGTTGTTCCACTTGCAGCTATTGGGTGTGATATCTGTCTGCAGTGGTGCTCCTGAGAGCCAATTTCCCCTCCAATAGATTTGTATCATGGAGATCAGGCATGATCCAGAGCTGATCTCAGCTCTACGCTGACTCTCTCTTGCCCCTGTGTTGTACAGACCCAATATGTTTTGGGACGCCAAGGCTGCAATATGCCAAGGCAAACCCACTCACCCCATTTCCATGCTCTGGTTCACTCTGGCCACCACCAGCAGCAGTGGGATGTGGCTCCTTGCAAGCAACGAGTCCCTAAATCCTGCCAATTGTCCTTCTCTACAGCCCCTCTGCAAGGGGGGGCTGTGCAGCCCCCCATCTCTGCTTTCTTTGGCAGAGATTTCCTTGAGCCTTTTGGTTTTCTATAGCACCTCCTGGCACGCGGCCATCCAGTCCCGTGCTCCTCTTTGCTCATCAATCTTTTCACCAAAACGTGGTGATATACACTGTGATATACACTGAGCAGCATCTCCGTGGGCTCCCAAGACAGAGGACAAATTACCAGATTATTTGTGAATTTTATCCGCCCAATGGGAATTCAGTGCTTTGTCTGTAAACGTGAAATCAGCTACTTCCTACAACTTCAAAACAGGGAGCTGTTAACAAGTCAGGTAAATTAAACAGCAGACTCACTCCACTAACAGGCAGAGCTGTCAGGAGAAGACAGATGCGTGTAATCAGCGTGGAGCTCAGCCCAGCTCTGCAGGGTCCAGGCTCCCCATTCCTGGCTTGATGGAGAAAGCACTGACTTGCCCTGAACCTGGTGCCTGGGAAGTTCCTCCAGGAGCAGATCTAGCCCATGCCTTTGCTCACCCTCCACTGGGATGCTCTTGCACAAACCCAAATCAGTCAGTGGTACCTATCCATGCTGCAGGACCTCACCCCAGCATCCCACTCCATTTCGGTGTGGGTGTCTGCAAATCCTTCAACAACCCTTAACACCGAGCATCCAAGAGCTGCAGGAGAAAAATCTCCAGAAATTACACCACGAGCACAAAATGGCTTTAAAACGTCACGTTGCCAGAGATCAGATAGAGTGGGAAGCAGTGTTCAATCAGAGATTGAGTTGAGGGTATCGCTCAGCCAAACAAAGCCACATTCCCTGCAAAAAGTCATCAAAACCAGGGTTACAGGGGCTCATCCTCTCCCACATGCATGGGGATCTGCTAAGCCAGGGCACAACTCTGAGTGCTCCAAGCCAGAGAAACTCTGACAAGGGGAAATTGCAGCTACACTTGAATTTGTTAGGTAAATTTATTATGGATAATTTAAATACACTGCAGAACTTAGTGTGCCGTATGCACCCTTTGATAGGGCTCCACAGTGCTGTAATCAACTAGTGCTGACAATAGGAAATGCAGATTTATTAATTCTCATTTATGTATTGGTTTAAATACCGTAAAGTCAAATAAGCAGATTTTTTTTTTAATTCCCCCTTCTTACTGCATGGCAGATCAAGTTAAAATTCTTAAGAAGAGTCACTGGCATGAACTAATTTATATAGCACTCTTTTGAAATGTGAAAAGTATTCACCAAAATTAATATTTTGGGAGGTGAAACCAGGAAAAGACATCAGGGTGGGAGATCTATTTTTTTCTCATCTGAACACTTGGAACAAAGTTGCTACAGAAAAGCATATGTCATTCTTGCACCTCCCTTGGAAAATTTCTACAGCTTATTTAAAACATTTATGCGGGTACAGAAGGAATTACTCTCAGCTTTGTGTCTGCAAACAATTCACAGCAAAATACTGCAGGAGGCTTTCAAGGTTTGGGCCTTTTTTAAAGTAGTTAGAAGCCCTTAGCATAAATGTCATCTGGTTTTATTGTTTTGACACTTCTGCAATGATAAATATTGTTACTGAAAGTCATCAAAACAGATGGATGGCTGCCTTGGCGAATATTGTGAAATCTCATGCTAATTAAGGGCCTGTCAGAAAAAAAGACAAAAAAAAAAAAAAAGAAAATTGAGATACTGCATTCGCTTCTCTGACTTGACGCATGGGGAAAAATACAGCAGCCTGCCGAGTCAAATCTCCCGCAATTCCAGGGTAATTGTGTTTGATAAGAGCATTGGGTCTGCTCTGCAGCGCTTCCTGATGGTGCTTTTCACAAAAGCGCCATTGGACTTTGTTCTGCACCCAGATGCCTCTCCGTTTCTCTGCCCTAACTAATTTGCCTGCTCTTTGCCCATCCCTGGGCTCTGCCACGTGTGGCTCTGGGGTGGTGGCTGAACGGTGAACGCCCAGAGAAAGGATGTCCCCATAACTGCAACGCTGCTGATGGGGAGGTGCTGCTGGGGCTTGAGGAGCATATGCCTTGAGGAGCTCGCATTTCCTCGTCCTGTTGCTCGCTACTCAGAAACCTGGCAAGTTTGGGGAGTAAAGTTGCCTTTCTCTGAGTTTTAAACGGAGTTCATGTTCTCACAGTGGAGGGCAAAATGTGTTAGGAACTCAGCGCTAAAACAAGAGGATGATAAAACTCTCTGTATGCATGTTTCTTGGCTGTGTCCATCAGGGCGTAGATCTGTGATTGCAGGACGGTCACAGACCCGGTGACGAAAAAGCAGCCGAGGACCCCTCTGTGTCTGAGAGACTGGGGGCAGGAGAGGTCCCAGCACTGGGCAGGGGGGAAGGGATGCAGCACCTGGTTGTCTTTAACTGAAACAGCCACAACAGTAAAAAGTTACAGGCTGGCACGAAATTGATTGGTTCTAGGAGGTAAGGATTGAAAAACACCGGTGGACTCCAAGGGCCGGTGGGAATGAAGAGGACCTGCCCAGGGTTTTGTTTACACTTCCAGGTTCCCACCATTAAGCAGAGGAGCCGCCAGGGTTGTTTTCCTTCCAGCAGCTTGAACTCATCTGTTTGTCTTCATCTCTATTTGCAAACAGCAGCCCAGGGCCAGCTTTGCTTTCACTTTATCCTCAGTGGTGGGGAGAGCCTCAGAAACTAGAGCCGCAGCCCATCCAGCAGCATGAGGGATGAGAAACAGCTGAGTGTAGAGAGCCCTGATCCCCCGAGGAGCCCAGGTTAAACAAGCTGAGCGCGGGACCCACAGGCATCTGCAAGCATCCCTACCAGCTTGGGAAAGGTGTTGAAACGTGGCTGAAAGCATGACATCGCTGCGGCTCCACGTCTTGCAAGCCTCCTTCTTGTGAATGGACAAAAGGATCCTGATTAGGTCCTTGAGGCTCCAGATTATCCTTGATAATCCTTGATTAGCATTCTTGATGCTCTCCTAAACATGATTTTTTTTCTGAAACACCTAACCTATGTAACATGGGGCAAGAAAATTCAATGGACCATTTGCTGCTCTGGGATCCAGGAGTGGCTGAGTTTCAGCGCCAGATCTGTCACTAACTCATTGACTGAGTTAGCAATAGTTCATCAAGGATATTAATAGTCTTTTCCATCACTGCAGCCTTCAGTTGTTTTCTCCCACAGCAATCTTATATACATCACCAGGGCAAACAATGTTGACAATAAAAATCCATCCTTCCCCAAAGGGAAGGTACTGTTCATCACCGGGTGCCTCTGCTGTTCTGGGGACACAAGTGGGTGGTTCTAAGCAGGCCATGGTTCCTCTCTCTCATTCCTCCCAGAATATTCCTGAGAATGTTTTAAGGAGAGCAATCCCAGGCCTGGATCTGTCTCAGCACTGGTTATCTGGAGAGCTTTGGTGGGAGTTTCAACCCTCCGGGTGTCTTCTCCAGCAAGGGCAGTGAGTGAAGAGTTCAGGGAGCAACTTCTCCAACCCAGAAGGGATTTTCTCACCAGGATGTCCCTGCACAGGTACCAGCCTGCTGTCCAGTGACGAACAACCCTCACCACATTCTCCACAGTGGCAGGGTCCATCTCCCCACCCCAACCTCTTCCCCTGCAGCAGCACCTCAGCTTTCCACATCCAAAATACCCAACTATTTACTCACTTTCATCATCCCGTTATAGACAGCCCCCTACTTTTCTTCCTCAAGACATCCAATTCTAAAAAGACCTTCCCATTGACATCTGGGGTCCCTGCCCCTGTAAATAATTAGAGTCCTTTCAATGTTTGCTCAGCAGCATTGTCCAAACACCTCCAAAATGGGCACCAAGAAAAGAAAGCCCAATCATTGCCCCTTCATTTGTCAGTAAGCACCTCCCAACCCTCCAGACCTCCAGAGGACTTGGCCTTTGTAAGCTTGCCCAGACCTTCCTTGGTCTTTATACTCATCTTGTTGTTGCATTTAAGGCTTCCTTTTAATTTAAAAAATCTCATTGATATTTTGCATCTTTTTCTTTTTTTTTTTTTTTATTTTTTTTTATTTCCCAGGGTGCTAATATTCCTTTCAACAGAACTTGATTAATGGCTAAAACCTCAGGAATATTCCTGGTATTCACTTAGCCAGAGCAATTACACTGCAAAGAACAGCGTGAGGACTCTGGTTTGACATGCAAATAGCCATGTTACACAATTAGTTGATGCACAATTAATTGGAATAACGACAAATATAGTCAAATAAGGCTGGATTTAGGCTGTGTAAATCTGAGGCATACCTTAGGGTTATACAATTAAGAGAAGTAAGGAGACAACAGCAGAATCTTTCAAGGACGAAAAGCCTATTCCTGAGAAAAATGCTTTTCTCTTTAGATTCACCCTAGGAAAAACTGGCAAAACAACAGGCAAAGTGACCTGACCTTGACAAATACGAGACAGACACATGTCCCTTACCTATGTGGGTTTGAACTGGGAATTACCAACACTGTCCAGGGCACCTCATCACAGAGAGAGGTGACAAGGACAGGAGGAGGGAGCCCAGGAAGCGATGACCTCCTAAGCCTATTGGCACTCAGGGTGCCAAGAGGGAGGCACCCCAGCATGGTTCATCCTGCCCCTACTCCTGTCCAGCAGCACCCAGGACCCTGCACAGGGCTCCTCCATAGAAGTCTTGCAGACCTGGCAAGGTCAATCACCCCCAAACTTGTCCAAGCCTCACAGGATAGTTTTATTTCTGTTTCTCATTCTTTTTTTATAACCCAAGAGCCACCAAACTTTCTTGGAAGAAGAAGAAGAAAAAAATCCCAAGACCATCTTGCACAGCATTGCCACAATGGTCTCCACTACGACCCACTAAAAACGAGGATAAACTTTTAATGTTCATCTGTCAATTTTATTTCCCTCCCATCTGTTTCTCCCCGGTTTGCAACCCCAGAAATGGGGAGAGAAAGTGGGATGCAAATACTTTTTTTCTGCAGTTGCTTCAGAGCTTGCCTTCCTGTCCTCCAGGCTGTTGGTGGTCTGTGATCCACACAGTGACCAACCTGCATGGCCCAACAGTAACAAAATAATTAACCAGCAGGCAGGGAGCACTGCAACCAAAAAACCCAGGACTTGTTCATCACTGGATCGTGCAGAGAATGAGCATGCCTCAGAGTCCTTGTAACGTTAATTTTATTTTATTACTACTTTATTTTCCTGTCCCTTTGAAAACTGCTACATTAACCCACAGTTCTTAGATATCGAGCTTAGCCAGTGTTAAAAGGTTAATTACTCTTACTGTTAATTACAATGCTTGCAGAGAGCACTTGTCATCCAGTCCTGGCAAGCTCCAATTCCTTGCATGTTTTTAATGGTAGGATGTATTTTGAGGGGAGTTTTATGCCTTCTGATGATAGAAGCCCCTGATGGATCCTGAGTGTAGAGACACCAAGATGTCTGGGAGCATCCCAGGATGCCCCCAAGCCAGGTCCTTCAAACATGGCAATAAGGCAAGTTATCCTGGAGGTGTCCTGACCCAGTCTACATGTGTTTTCCTCTTCTTGGTACCTTGATTTTTGGGTCTGGATGACCATTACAGTTTTTTCTTGGTCTCCATTTAACCTTTGTTCCTGCTGTTTCTTGCCCATCTTCCCAAACACTTACTTCCTTTAAGTTTCCATTGGATGGACCTGCAGAATGGACCCCAGCATAACTGAAGCAAATTAATTTAAAAATTTATTAGATTTGAGATAACTTTTCTGTGTGTTTCACCAGCTTGTGATATCCTGGATATTTTCACAGTCTTTAGATATCCACTTATTCTTCTGCCTTTATCAGTAGTTACGTGCTGTAGCCTTACTCCATTGGTAGAAGAAGGGAATTAATCAAACCCTATAAAACATTCTCCACATTCAGTCTCTTACTAGGGTTCTATTGAGAAACAAATGATCCTTTAGGACTTAAATCAATGTCCATTGAGCCAATACCCTTCACATGATTTCAGTGGGGTTTGGATCAGCTCTTTAGCATGCACATTATTACAGTAAGTGTTATTTATCTAGAGATGATATTTAGCCTTGAAAAATGATCAGGAAAATTTTAAGCAGGGAAAGACAAATTCTACTTGATCACACATACAATAATGATTGATGGTAATGGAAAAAAAACAAATGCTATAATGATGATTTACTCGCCTGTCAAAAAAAATTAGTCATCCTAGAATTGTGCCAAGCTTATGTGTATATGTGGATGTGTACACAAACACACGTGCATAGGTACACATGCAATGTTGCATCTGTGACGGCAGTGTGCGCACGTGCTCTGGGGTTGGGGAACACAATGACAAAGAGTCTTTTGCATAGGGTGGCAGGAATACTTTGCAGAGGGGTGATGAGAGGAAGCATCTAATTATCAACATGTGCCATATGAACTCGTTGCTGGTATGTAGGAGAACATATAAAACATGTATACTGAGGCCTCATTTTACACTGTAAGTTAAACCAATCTATTTTTAAGCACGGACAGTTTGACCATATTTCATCCCAGGGATTTCTGGTGATACAGAATGGGGCTGATTTTGCAGGACTCCAGTGTCATCTATATACTGTCACATATTTGAAATAGATGTGTGATGTATTTGATCCAATATTTATTTTTGCCGGCTAGGCTGTGAGGTTTGCTGCAATCAAACATTTGTGTTCCTTGTTGTTGATCAGGGAAGGGGGGATTTTTGTGGATTTTTATTTGTTGGGGTTTTTTCCCCCCAGCACAATTTCAGGTAGTTTCAGGTCATTAATGTTGGTCCTGAACCTTCCCTCACATTTGAAACCAGCATGAGGGCACAAGAGTGAATGAGACCATCACAAGATTTCTGTTTCTTTACATAAATCAAATTCTTTTACAATCCTTCAACATAACACATTAAAATATGCCTGTCTCGCCCACTCTCTCCCGGCAGCGTTCTCCCGGATTGCCTGCGAGAGGAGTGGGGACCCCTGGGAATTGTTTAGCAGCGATTCACTGGGTCAGTGTATTAGAACAGACTCAAGTCTATCAGCCAGATGGTGACTTCAGAAAAAAATTGACACACCATTTCAAACTGATTTCACGCAAACCCTCCTGAGGGGAGCCAGTGGGAATCCAGCAATCAGATCTGTTGTGAATAAATATTACAAAATTGTCAATTACAAAAAGGATGTTTAAAATGTTTGACTGATTTAGAAGTCTATTCATTCCTTGCCTTATACTTTGATGACAGATCTTTCAATATCTCTGACTGATTGCTTCCCTTGGCCAGAGAAATCTCAGCTTTTAATTTTTTTATTGGAAGAAGTTACTGTACTGCCTTTCCAGGCTTTTATGGTAAGCAGGCATCTGAGATAAAAGCTAAGCCAGGTACAATTTGGAGCATGATGTCTTCTACAGATAGTGGCTTAAAAATGAGCATTGGACTTAATAAGGTAATCAGATCTGAACACTTTCAAAGCTACACAGGACCAAGATCTCTCATGGGTAAATTTAATCAATGTATATGCAAATGTCTGCCTTTTCAGAGAGGAGAAGTTGGAATATCCTTCCATGCACCAACTATACATGATCATCAAGTTAGGTATTCAGCTGAAAAAAGTATTTGCCTTGCATTGCAACTCACAGCGGAGGCAATTTTTGCTGACCTGCTACCCATGCAACTGCTGCTGATCATCACTTTCTCCAACCTCATTTCTTTGTCTTGAACTGCACATCCAGACGGGCCATTCCCATGTCAGCAGGGCTCGCTAAGCCCTTCCCATCCTTAGCCACCCTCTCCCTCAGTCAGACCAGAGCAACCCACAGTTGTCTTTGGGGCCACCTGAGTCTGTTCCTGAACCATTGCAACTTTCTCATCAGAGACACTTCTGTTTCCAAGGGATCTTTGATTTTATCAGCACTACTGGACCACTCTCTACGTCTCTCTGATGGAGACCAGATCCCTGATGTGGTCACTGTTTACTCCTTTTTAAATTTTTTTTCCATCTCTGAGGTAGCTTAATTTATTGTCCCAGGCTGGTATCACTTGTTGTCTCTCTTTAGATCATCATATAGTAAACAATAAAGCTCACCTCTGACTGAAACTTATTCCCACGTGGCTTTTAGCTGGTCTCTGCTGGTCAGTCTTACCAGTCCTTTGCTCCCACCAGATGGAGATACAATCACTGGAAAAACAATGAGGCATAAAAAAAGTTATTTCAGAAACAGAATTTCAGAGGGGTTTTAAGGATGAAAATGAAATGTACAAAGCTTTATTAGTGCAGTATTACCTAACTGTACCTACATTATAGTAAAGAATATATGATTTATAGAAATTTATATACTATGTTTCCATCCTAGATTTATCTTAATTTCTGAGGGATTATAGCACTTTCTAGCAGTCCTATAATTTCTTCCATAAGCAGATAAATCACTCCTTAAAAAAATCCAGATCCCAAGCCTTGCCTCTCCAGATTATATGTACAATTCAGCCATCAGCCTGAACCCGAGCCAGGCCTGGAAGAGCCTTTCTCAGCAAATATTTGTCCACCTTTTTAGAGATTTGGTTTGCCTGACTCGGAGGCGCTCTGGATGCAAGCAGCGATGTGTGGTATTTATATTGCCTTTCACTGCGCCCTTGATCCCTATGCAACGGCTGTAGACAGCTCCAAAGAGGAAAGAGCCATAAATGCTGATGTCTCTGCCCAAGAGGGATGGAAGATGACCTCACATCTGGGTGACAGCTGTGAGCTCTGTCCGTCTTGTTCTAAATACCTGCCATTCATCATCATAGCTGCCCCACTCCTCGCCAAAACACCTTGTGCTGCAGGGACTGCCCAGGTCATGCCAGTTCATGAGAAAACCTCCCTGCAGCTCATCTTGCCTTGGGCACACTCCATCCCCCCGCCCCCCAGCACAGTTGTACTCTGGTGCTCTTCCTCACTCATCCTCCTTGGCCTAGAGACAGCATTGCTGACCTGCCAGTACCCCCAGCTCTGACTTTGCCTCTCCTTGAAATAGTATCTGGCTGCTCCTCCAGCGAGGCATGAGAGAATCACACACTTTGCAAGGGACATGTCATGGTGCGACCACCCTGGGTAGTGCTGGGAAGCTGATATGGGCCCCAGGTCCCTCTGGCACCAGAGGCATCACCTTAGTACCCTCCCCACTCATTGTCCCTCCCGCTGTGGTCCCCCAAGTGTCCATCCACTGCTGGTTCCTTGGGATGGAGCAGCAAACCAAAGGCAAAAGTGAACATGTTTTGTGTGGCTGTGGCCAGGATTTCCCTGCTAAGGTCTGAGGCTCCACCCCAGCCCATGCTGGCCACTAAGTCCCTGCTCTTCCTTAACGTCCTTCCCAGGTGCTGGAGAAATTCTTTGGTGGCTCAAGAGCTCTGCCATCAATCTTCTGCAGAGCTCCTCCTCGCCAGGATTCTCAGCAGTTTCCCAAACTCAATACCCCGCCTGTGTGCCCCTCGAGCTCTCTCCACAGTTGTCCCCATACCCTGCTGGGGTCCTGCCACACGACACTCCAACCTGCTCTCCTGGGAAACTGCCTGCTGGGGGACTGGTGGAAATAGAGCCTCAGGACAACAGGTTGAGTTTCACGGTCATTATTTCAGGACCCTCTTGATCAGCAGTATGAAAGGCAATAACAAAGGTCATCCTGAACTTTAAACTCAACACCATGCCCCATCCCCCTAGTAAAGCACTCTCCACCCAGGCAGTAAATCTTAACATGATAAGAGAGAGCTCACCATTTCCCCATTTCTAAAGGACAGGTCCTTCCCAGACATTGACTTCAGCATCTGAGCCTGCACTCATCTAAGGGAGAGACATAAATGTTTGGTTTTAAAGGTCCTACCCAGCTCAGCCTCCACCTCTGGCTTCTTTCCCACCACAAGACATTGGGTGACCCAGCCCTCATCCTGCACTGGGCTGTCCCTGCAGCACAGCAAGGAATGGGGATGGGTCTGACAACCTTGTATGGGGGTGTGCTAGAGACTTACCAGGCACAGGAAATCTCAAGAGACCTGGGGATACTTGCTACCTCAAAGGCAGGTAGATGTGGCACGTGGCTTCAGTCTTCTCCACCTCTGGGCTCCAGAAGGATTTTTTTCTCCACCTTTTTCTGTGTCAGGGAGTTTTGAAGGCTTGTTGGTGTGTCAGTGTTCCTAAATCACTGCCATGCTTTCAAAGAAGTGTCTCTCTCTGTGGTGGGGGGATATCTTTACAATATCTGCTCATTGCACACCAAGAGGCATCACTTATAGTAAAAGAAACATCCAAAGAACAGGAAAATGAGTCTCTGGCTCCAGAAACACTTCCACCCAAAACATTCAGATGTGGGTCAGTGTTCTAGGGAATATTTAATAAAATTACTCAGAAATTTCCCTCTGAATGGCAATCTGAAACCACTTTTGTCAGCCACTGAAATTGCCTTGCACCCTCCTAGGTCATCACTGAGGCTTCATACTCTTGCATGGTCTCTCTTTTTTTTTTTTTTTTTTTTCCCTTCCTTTGCTATAATAAGATTTATTATTGGGTTATTCTTCATGGTATATTAGCCCTTAGCCAGAGTCAGTGCTGACAGAAATGTTAGTCATTTGGGCTCTGCTTAACCTGCTAAGAAGAACTGAATTTACAGAATGGGACGAGGCTTTTTATGATTTCATTCCAGAGCCAAATCAGATAAGAATAATTATCCTCTCCTGGGATATTAGGCAGCACCTCCCCAGGACCGGCAGCTGACAGCTGTTTTATTGGTTGAGTCACTTGGGTCTGGAGTCGAGGATTAATTGTTCGCGTGTCCGGGTGGCTCCAGGAACAACAGTGAAAGGTTCTTTCTGGAGATGGGAGATAATTTATTTTCAATTGTTTTCATGCACATGATTTCAGTGGACAAGGCGAATTAAAAATAAAATCACATAAATAACCCTTCTCCCACCACACTCTGCATCCGTTGTTAAACACTGACTTGTGCATTTCAGATCTGGGGATCTTTAGCAGAAACAAATGTAACATCAGAGGGGAAATGTGCTCCTTCCAAGGCAAGTCCAAGTCCACATTGTCACCAAACATCTTCTCTGACCGACCTGCAAAGGCAGTACCCAATGCCCACCCCTGCCCTTCCTTGGCACCCACCCCCAAAAGCTTTTATTCAGAATTAATTTACTCCTGCCTATCACCTGCTTGAGATTATTCTAATTATAATGGCCAAGATCCAAAGCAAATTAAAAACCAGTGGTGAGGCTCTCCCTGACTTCAGCAGCCCTGCACCCGGCTGAGCGCAGCCTCACGCGAGCCACCCTCTTCCCCCCCCATGGCAGGATTTGGGCTCCCCCCCCTCACTGGGGACACACGCTGTGCCTATCTGACGGGCAGAAGGGGCCCAGGACACGGGTGAGGAAGGCAGTTGCCTGGAGCAGCAGGGGCTCAGGCAGCCCAACACCCACCGCCCAGCTTGCCTGTGCAGCTCTGCCAGCACCGGGGAAGCCAGCGAGGCTCCCTCGCCTGCCTGGCCCCAGGATGCAAGTGGCAGCAGGAATAAAAGTCCCTCATTCTCCACGGATTTGCCACCAGCTTTCTGCCCAGCATCCCTTCTCCTCCGGCTCATGGAAGGTACTTGTCCGTGGGTTGCATTTTGTCTGGGTGCTGAGGGCGAGCATCTCCAAGGGGGTTTTGGGGCTCAGGGTTTGCTGCTGGGCATCACAGTTTGTTTGGACAGGACAGGGCAGGTCCTCTTGCGCTCTTGCAGAGCTCATCCCAGTGTTCCCGTGGTTGTGGCTCATCCTGCAATTGCTGTTCTCCAAAACAGGGGACATGCTCTGGGAGAAAAAACAAGGCAGTGAGACGGAAGAAATTTAAAACCAGTGTTTCCTATCCTTGTCTCTCTGACATCCTTATGTCATGTCCTAATCCATGGTAAAATCACTTTGGATGGCCAGCGGAGTTTTAAATGCATCCCTGATGCCAGGTCTGAGTCAGCAAGGACCAGACAGAGCCACGGGGACCACAGGTAGGTATAAAGTTCACCAGTTGCTGGCTTCTCACCCAGCACCAACATTATGAAAACCACATGGATACACAACAGCTCCCAGATGAGTCCTGGGCCAAGGTCCAGGTGCTGCTCCAGCCTGGGAGTTGGTGGCCTGCGCTCTCCAAGGCAGACAGTGCTCTTCTCCTTTACCATGGCCGTTGTGCTTTGCTAAGGACCTTGTGTAGTGGAGGTGGATGCAGAGGGTGGAGCTCAGGCTTTCTGCACTTCATCCATAAACTGGTATGCATCGTGACAGCATCAACACTGTCCTGCCTCATGAGTCATTTCGATGTTCTCTTAGTGCAAAATATGGAGGAAAAATATGAGTGTGCCTAGAGACAGGAAGACAAACGTCACAGTGAACATGGAGGTGGAGTCATCTCCAAATTATTGCATGAGCCAGGGATGTTCCTGTACACTACAGTACCCACCCCCCCACCCCCCACCCCCCCAAGACTTTTTCCATACAGCAGATAAAGGAGCTGAGGACTTTTTGTGCATGGAAGAGAGGTTGGACAAAATTCAGGCTTGGCACAAACTGAGCAAAACTCCCACTGAAGCCAGCAAGCATCTTTGTCCACTTCTGCCAGGACTAACTTTGTCCCTCAGGCTATTACTCGTGGGCTCTCAGGCGGTTCGGGTGCACAGTGCTGATCTGTCAGATGAGGAAGTTATGAGGAAGCAATGGAGTGTCACAAAGGGATTGAAGGGAATTGATACGTGAGCCCGGATAATTATGAGGTTGCCAGTCCAGTGTCATTTCACGGCTGGGCTGGCTCTTTGTGGTGTATGATACCCATCAACGCAAAAATGGAAATGAAGATAAATGGGACAATGGCAGAAGCAGTTAGATCTATCTTGTGGGCTGATTGCTGAAGCTCTCTGCTGATTGAGGAACGGCACCCTCCAACAGCAACAAGGGGTGAACTTGTGAGCCAGGAAGTGTGACTTGCTACAATCTGCTATGGGATCCACAGCAAGCCATCAAGGACTACAGTCACCAGGCTGAGCAATTTTAAGAAAGTAGGCTGCCAAACTGTACTTCTCCAAGGTAAAGTTGTTGCTCTGCTGCATCTGGTTTGCATGTTATGGTGAGCATCATGGGCAAAGCTGCAGTAGGACAGTGATGCAACTGGGCTGGAAGGACACAAGGGACTGAAAAAGCCACAGGATGGAAATTTTAAGGTAGGTAAGAAATAATGTGAACTAAGACAGAGAATCCTAGAAGGTGCCACATACAATTAAAAAATGTAGGAGAAATAAAGGTTTAACTTCAGAGGAAGAGAAGAAATTGTTTATATACAGGAGAGAGCTTTCTCTGGTGTACCTGGCCTGAGTCCCAGTAGATGGGACACTGAGGCTTATCTGGGCAGTGTCACTTTGTCAAGGTCCTATCAGTTCTTCCTTCCGTGGGAGGGAAGCGTGGACTATGAAAAAATGGAAACTTGTGATTTGCACCAGCACGTGTTGCATCATTCTGAAGCTGACCTACACTCACCAAATCTGTCCCTACAGTAGTTACAGACAATCATCCCTGAAAAGTTGGAGAAGCAACATTTTAGAAGAGGCAAGACATTTCCTGCAGAAAGATAATCGTAAGAATTACAAAAGGAGGCACAGCAGGAGATGCCATGTCTTAAAAAAAAAAAAAAAAATATATATATATATATGCTGGCTATAAATGGATTTAGATAGGGAATTTGCTGTTGTGTGTACGCAGCTATCCATAGCACAACAAACTCACTCTAGGACTGACAATGGAGATCCACTGTGGAGGCTCTGTCTTCAGAAAGGTGCTGGAAACCCCTAGGTAGTTGTGGAGGGCCAAGCAGTGGGTGGGGCGGAGCACTAAGGATTGTTTTCAGGAAACAAGTATTTTCATTGTGATCCCCAGCCCTCTGCAAAGGTGAGCCATGCCAAACAGATGATGACATGATTTATTTGTGAAAGGTGGTGCCCTCACCATGCATGAGATGTTCAGGAAATAAAGGCTATCAGACCTCAATTAGCAATGAGATTCCAGTGATAACAAAGTGCTGATTGCTGCCTCAGCTGGAGGAGAGCAGAACCTGATTAGAGGAGTAGTGGAGGGTGTCTCTGTAAACATGCCCAAATCCAGAGCAAAAGTGTTGAGTTGACATTAACTGTCATCTTCCACATCTTCCCCCCACTTCCATGAGCTGAGAACATGTGATAACATTAGCCCGTAGCCACTGCATGGTCTCCACAGAGAGGATATCTTGTTGGTCTCAAGAGACTGGAGATCTGGGGAGCAAGCACACGCAGCAAGTGTCCACAGTGTTTTACAGATCTCGTTGGGGATGCTGGTCTGCATCCACTTCAGCTAGAAAAGAGAAAGGCTTAGATCAGGCAGAGAAGAACTGCATAAAACACAACTGCACAGAAATCACCACTTCACTCCCCATCCTGCTTAGGATAAGGGGAAATTTGATCATCCTCCAAGTTTAGGACACTAATCTAAGTGAGGATCACTTGGGGTCCTATCTCACCCCTGCAAAGAGGAGTATTATTGAGAACAGAAGACAGAGTCTCGATATTACATGCCTAGAAAACGTTTAATACAAAGGCCAGCAGCTCCAGATGGTTCCTTCGTGAAGCATAACTAAGACGTTGACAAGGGATTTAAAAACTTTGCCACGTCAGTGCAAGAAATTGGAACTGGATGCAGTTTTATTGGAAATGTGGGGGTTTCTTCCATTTCCATGTTCAATAGAAAACTTAAAGATTGAAAGGAAAGCTCTCTGGGGATGGAAAATCTCCTCCAGTTTACCCCACAGCTGACAGTGGGGACGATAGCTTTTCAAGCCAGGGCTGAGACCTCCCCTGGGAGGAAAAATGACAGGAGCAAGGTCAGAGGTTAGAGCTTAAATTTAGGTGACTTGTTTTCTTCCTTACTTTTTAATTTCACACTTTAAGAGAATAATTTAATAGCACAAATTTGGGGAATACTTCCATTTTCCCTGTTAGGAGGTAGCTGCATGCAGCGGATACAAGCAGTGCTTCAGGGTTTCACTCTCTGGCTGGCAGAGCAGTGGTGTGAAGTCCGTGGGCTGAGGATGGAGCAAGCTCATCTGCTCCAACTCACCTCATTACCTGGGAGCAAGTTATTTACCTTTTTCTGGTTTTTCTCCCATGTAAGAAAGAGTGCAAAACAAGTAACTGCAGCTGAAAAGATCTGGCAAGTACTTGGCATGGTTCTCAGCAGCAGTACTCCAGACTCTGTCATATCTGATTTCTCAGGGAGGTGGTGGGACACTCATGCCTGTGCCTCAGTTTCTTTGGCTGTGGCAAAGCTGTGCTGGCCCCCAAAATGGGCTGAAGACATGCTAATAAATCCGCCAGCTAACAGGACTTAGAGCTGCTGTAACAAAAACAAGCAGGAGAAAGTTGGTATCTTTTTTTTTTTTTTCCCCAAATCAGATGCAAACCTACTCTGCTCAAATCCTCTGCTCTTAATGTGGGACACTGCCAGTTTAAGAGGGGGGAAAAGCGGGGATTTCCGATGCAAAATTCAGGACAGTCGAGAGGCAATGTAATAATTGTCAGTCCAGAGAGCATCCCGGTGCACATGTTCAGAGGATAAGAGTGTCACCAGAGTCTATTGTCTGTCCCCTCTCTGTTAAAGTAGAGATAAGGCTGGGATAAATCTCACTGGGACATTCTGCCCTATGATGTTATTTCATGCCACATCACCTAATAGGTGTATTTTCACACTGCTTGCTACTGCTGTGAGGCTCTGCAGCTCCTAGCCAGGCTGACAATCTCACTATATGGAGAATGGAATAGTGACGGCTAATTGATTTTACAGCAGTACCGAAGGACAGACAATGAAAGTACCATCAATTTAATCCACTATTTAATGGTTCCAATTTAGCCTCTGTAAATGCTCACTAAACTAATTTCTCTGGGTTCAGCAATCTGAAAAGCTATCATATCTCTAATCTCCTTCAATATATTCATCTGGAAAAGGGAATTTAGCCAATTCTGATGTGCGGAGATGATCTGTTAGCACAGTGTAAATGTTTATAACACGGCAATCTAGTTCGTTTATAAGGATATGAAAAGTTTTATTGGGGAGGGCACTGAAGTGGAACCACGGGATAATAGGCAGTTACCCAGCAGTCTCTGGGAGCCAGGGAGCGGGCAGGCATGCAGAAAAATACTAGGATTTACTTTAATCCCAAATTGTAAGCTAAAGTTCTGCCCAGTACATGATGCACCTGGGACTCCTGGAACAAAGGATTGTCTTCCGTCCCCCCGTGACCCAGGCTTTCACGCTACACCATGATAGCAACAGTCATTTTGTTTCCTCCAAGAGGCTGAAAATTAGTTTAGTTTTAGCACATATATATCTCCTTGTCCAACCAAGTTGCTAGTGGGGAACTAGTCCTGAGGGCACCTTGTCTCCTGTAAGGTTTGGGGGATTTGGGTTTTGGCTTTTGGGTTTTTTTTTATAGAGGTTGGGTTTTTCTTGATTAAGTCCAGCCCTGGACCCCACCACTTGGTTTTCCCAAGCCCTGGACCCCACCACTGATCCTCTCCAGCTGCCAGAGACCCTCTTCTATCTGCCCAGTTTCCAAAGAGACCTCAGACCCTCCTGAAGTCAAAGTGGAGTTTTGTCCCCAGTTGCAGTAGGAACAAGACCCACTGACCTGTCTTTAGAGGATAAAATTCCCTTGAGTATATATGTTCATCTCCAGCAACCCATCTCTATCTTCTCTCCCTTGGAGGAGGGTCAATCCTAGATCCAGGTCCAAAAACTCAAAACTACCACTAGTCCAGGACGAAATGTGTCAAGTATGGGGTCTGGGCCCCATGTAAGCAGCACCCCTTCCTCTTTGTTGCCTGTATCATGAGGAGAACAGAGACTGGTATGGGCTGGTTCTGCTCCCAGGAAATGGTGGCTGTTACTAGAGCTGCTGTGGACACTGTGACCATGAGACTGACCATTTCTTGCATATAGAAATTTTAAAAGTCACATTAAGATTACACTTGGAGTGGGGTGGGTAAAATTCATTTTTGGGACCAATTCACAACCTCAGAGTTTTGATGGTAAGAAGGAAGAGGTAAAGACTTGTACCCCATCACAAGAGAGAGGGATGACAGTGAAATAGTCTCTGCGTGTTCTTTATTTTATATATTTCTATTCTTTCCTCTAATAATTGCCACATGCCAATATGACCTCAGGAGAAAATCTACCCATGTAGACATACACATAGACCTGCTTCTGTGTGTAGATGCATGGGAGCAGATCACAGCATGTCAGAGGAGCTCTTCGTCCCCAACTTGTCACTACCATGCCCAGTTTGTCACTCCCTGGCATTTTGACAAGACCTGGCAAACCCATGCGGGCATCCAGAAGTGGGGCTGGCATTAACTGGCCTGGGCTGTCAAATGTCTTTTATGGGAAGAGCACTTCTGGACTGCAGTGGCTTTGTAGTTCGACCATCTTTTTTCCCTTTTAAATTCAAAGACAATTCCACAAATGAGCTTCTGCTTGATTAGTGTTTTAATGAATATATCTGGATACACCACAAGTCCACCAGCCGTGACTCCAGAGCCACAGGCTATGCTATCCAGATGCTGCCTTTGTGCTGTCAGTTCGGGGTGTTAATGTCAGATACGCCAGGGGAGCAAGAAGGGCAATAGTCAAGGAATAAGCGTCCTGCGAGACCGTGATTTTCCCTGGACCAAACTCTCCAGCTTCAGCGCAGGCACTGCAAAGTCCAGATGGGCGATGAAAGGCGCTGGGCCGTGCTCCTGCCTGCCTGGGACCCCGTACTGGGGCAGCTGGGACCCCATGCCGGCGAGCAGCCCGACCCGACGCTCCCACTCCGGGCAGCCTCTTCACTGGAGCTGCAGCACAGATTAATTAGCTCCTGTCTGTTGGCTGCATGGCAGATAGAGAAAGGGCTGCTCGCTCATTGAGTGTGGCACTGATTACTTTGGATAGGGAAATCCTGAGCAAGGTATCACAGTGCATGTTTCCTTCTGCTCCTGGACTGATCCCTGGAAAGGGACACTGCAAAAGACGGTTTATGGCAGCAGGGCACATTTTTTTCCTTGTAAATTATATTTAACATTCCAGAGAACTGTATTGCATTTAGTGTTAGGGTTTATGAAAAAATCTGTATTTAACTTCAAGCCCTGGTAAACATCTCTGCTTATGTTGTTATGTGATTCTTTATTTGAGTATTTCGATTTAATTTCACAGTTCATATACCTTAAAGTTTTGATTTTTTTTTTTTTCCCTCCCCTCTCATTCATGGAGAGCCAGGGCTGGCCAGGGGCTTGTCGGTCTCTGGTGAGCTCAACTCTCCCACAAGGTGGGTGATCCCAGCCTGTCACCCCATCCTCACCCCTAGAGAGGCTCCTGGTCATGGGGAACAACCAGGAGACAGTCAGAGTGCAGGGAAACTCTGCATCTGAACCCACTGTCATCTTCAGTAGCTTTCAAGAAACCATTCCTCTGAAATAAGTTATCCCTAGGAACTCCCAGGACTTTCCTAGATGGGAAATGCATAGGGCTGATTGTGGGTCAGCACGATGGGAGCTGTCCTGGGGATGGCATCCAAGTTGGCTAACAAGAGTCCATCCCAAAATCTGCTGAAGTTTAGAGGAGGTTTTCTGCTGGCACCAGTGGGCTCTGAATCAAGCCAATAAATGCATCTACCACAGCTTCAGCCTCCACAGGGGAAGGAAGGGAAAGATAAAGAACAAAAAGGATGACAGAAATAAAGGATGCAGGAAACCTTAAATATGGATCTCAGTGGCAAATCATCTCTAGTTGGCGTCCAGATTCTAGGGCCTGGATGTTGAGCATAGGGAATATTTTGATAGTACGACATAGATTACTACTTTGATTCTGGGTTGCTTCCATCCCTAGCTTTGTCCTCCCAGTCTCGTCAGGGACGTTGCATGTTCACCTCCCAGGAATCACCTGCCCAAATTCCCCTGCAGATCTATGGCAAAGGGAAGAGAAGTGCAGTGGTTTGTCCTATTTGGCTAATTTATTAAAAGCTGGTGAGGGTGCTGCCCAGAAGCCAAGAAATGCTGATCTTGGATAGTTACGGAGATTTCCATAGTTCTAGTTCTATTTAAAAGATCTATGTGTAAGGCCTTGCTTCCCCATTTATCCACTCTTCCTATAGGATTGTCTCCTCACAGACCCAAATACAACAATACTTTGGCAGCTAATTTACAGAATTCCATTTTTAACTTGAGCCTGTGTTTAAGTTGTCTGACTGATGATATTGCAAAAAAAAAAAAAAAAAAAAAAAAATTATTCAGAGGATTTTTGGGGGAGATTTCCTTTTCACGGTTAGATTTTTCCTCTGTTTTTTGCATAGACAAAACCCAATGCAACATTGCTGAATTAGCATCTTTTTTAACAAGACCTTGTATAGGTGAAGTGACCTTGTAGGCAACCCCATGCACACAGGCCACACCAACAGGACACATCACCTTGGCATTTTTGATCAGATGGAATTTTTTTTCAGTCCTGTATGTGAATCCTGAATACTGGAGACTTCCTATTTACTTCAGCCTGCCTGGCTCACCTAGTAATCACTATTTGCATTTCAAAGGACTTTCCCACAAATGCATATGTCATACTGATACACAACTTCATTTCCTTTGGATGCTCTAGACTGTATGTTCCAGTCTTGAATACGAAAATCCTATCTTGGAATGCCAAAGGCCTCAATAAATCCAGCAAAAGGAAAACATTTTTTATTATTCCTGAGTAAAATCAAAACAGACATAACTCTTGGTCAAGAAATGCACCTCTCCAAAGAGGGGGAGGTTAAACTACATCCAGAAAGGGTGAAAGAAATTGTATCTTCGCCTTTCTAAATGAAGAGTCATACTCTACTGCTCATCTTTCTACAAAAATCCCATTGACACCAATTTTACTTATTTATTGATTGTTTTTTTATGTGCTCAATGCCATAGCAACGGGCTGCATTCCATAAATTAAATGCAACATTGCATTAAGTTAAACTTCTCGCAATGGAGAACACACACAGCACCCAACCCTGTGCTGCTCCTGAACACTGATGAATAAAACAGCAATTATCCAGAACTGAGCAAATGCTGGCAGTGAATTGTGAATGACAGTCAGTTTGCATTTCTCTTGGTGGAAGTGCACAGGCACCTCCATGGCACACACGTGCACACAAAATCACACCGAGTGTAATACATCACGGAGTGAGGCCCTGAGTCTGCAGTCAGCGGGAACAGTGCTCGGCTTGCTGCTGGTGTGATCCTATTTAGCTTCAAGCTACTCCTCACATGTGTAAAATTAAGCAAATGAGCAAAGAGAGAAGTCCTGGATCATCAGAATAACTACAGCTCGTCTGCATTTATGGGTGTCATTCATTTTAGTGACATCATTGCTCCATGGTAACGAGTATATTTTAGATTAAAGAAATAGATGGCATGAAAAAATAGATTAGTTTTATTTAGATAGATTATATCATTATATAAATAGATAGACCACTCTATTTCTACTCATCTTCCACCTCCTGGTTAATAGGACATAGTTTTATTTATAGATAGAGATGTAGGAAATGTTTCTATGTAAATATTTCATAACTCTGTTGTATCTCTGTGTTTTATTTCAATGGGTCAACCCAATTGTACTGATCCAAGCTAGGTATTAAGTCCGTGCAAAGTGGGTAATATTTTGGGGTTGTTCAGTCTGACCAAAAGTCAGGGAGGCTCAGAGAACAGATCCACCTCGTGTGTCAAATGTAGCAGAGTAAGGACTACAGCCAGGCCCTGGAGGGCCACCCAGGGAACTTCAACCCAAGGAATTACTCATTTGGGCTACACTAAAAAATAACAGGGTTTGGGAAGGGAAAAGATGATGTTCTCTGTCTGTCCAAGCTGAGCAGGAACCGAGCAGTCAGGACATGCCATGCTGTCCCCACTGCATGGTCAGAAATGAGAGAGACCCCAGGTGCTGTTGGAGGGGGGATCCTTCCCCACCGGCAGGTTCACTCCTGGGACTGGGACCCACAGGCTTCATCCGGGGTGTTTGTTGGTGATACCCCAACAGACTCCTGGTTTCCAGGTGGCCTTTTGGGTATCTAGGCAGAAAGGGATCCTGCTGACACGCCAGACTATTTTTTCCCCTTTCCACTCTCAGACAGCACAGCCTGCACCCAAAAACCCTTTTCCCATGCAGTGTCCCACCCCAAACCCTCCCTCGTAAAGAAACACGTCCCCTTCGCAGCCAGCTGCACCCCATCCACGACAACCCCACGGAAACCAAAACCACCACCCAGGTGAGATGGAGCATTTATTGCTCTAAATAAAGCAGAAAACCCCCCAGCACCCAGCCAGCCCAAGCTCATCCTCCCTCCTCGCAGGGTGCCGGGGAGCGGGGCGCGTGTGAGGCCGGCGCGGCACCGGCACCTTCCCCGCGCGGCTCAATTACAAGCAGACAAGGCAGTGTCACATGTGATTCACAATGTCGATTTCATGCTCACGGTAACCATTTACGAAAGAGCTGCGGAGGTTTTACATTTGATAAGAAATCAACAGTGTTTGTGTTTGTAAAAGACCGATCACGGAGTGTGACAGCTCTAAGAGATTGCTGTGGAGCATTGACTGCACGTCTGTAGTCTGTCATGGACCCATAAGTATTTATTTCAAATGTTGGAGGGTTGTGGTTGTGGGTTTTTTTTTTTTTTTTCAAACCAGGATGTTTGAAAATAAACTGTCAGTCTCTATTTACAGTTGAACAAGTAGAAAATACAAGGGATTTTAGGTTAAATTGTCAGTTAACAGAATTCAAAATAGAAAAAAAATATGTACCGTGTTTGCTGGTTTATTACCCGCTGGAAAGAGAGTAACGTTTCTAAATTTAGAGATACAGATGTTTCTCAGAAAACACAGATTGTCTATATAGCATATTTGAGATGCATTTATCTTCCTGAACCTCCCCATACCTTGCCTAGCTAGAGCATTTGTTTCCAATTACTAGAGCATTAGCTGGTATGGGTCTGGATGCGATCTTAGTTATGCTGGCATAAATCTTGGCGTTTTGCTAGAAATTCTCTGGATTTACCAGCAGAGCTGAGATTGGGGTCTGGCCCCTATATCCAAGATCAGGGGGTTTGGAGCCAGATGACTGCAGCCAGATACTCATTTTGGAGACATCTGGGTTTCTTGAGAGAACCCAGATACAAAGGCGTTCCTCACTTTTACACTAAAGCAGCAGCCTCCTGCATACTTATTAAATGACTTGTCCCTGCCTGAATTTCTGAACCTCTTCTCCAAATGCAGGAAAAGTCTATATCGGTTCTTGGTGACTTTTCTCAGCAGCTTTATGGTGCAAACCCAGGTACCCAAAGCAGACAGACGGGTTCAGGTGCAAATTCTCCTGCATACATTCCACGCCTGGGTCACCCCATTTCTAAACTCAGTATAGGTGTGCTGCACTTTACCCAAGCTAGTCCAAAAACTTCACAGTCTCTGGAAGGAGCCAGAATAGGAAGTACTAATATATACTGGGACTCCTGCATTTTATCAGAGTATAAATATGATTAGGCAGGAACTTTCCGAACTATGAATATCCAGCTCCAAAACACAATTCGGAACCAGATTTGAACTATTACAGTCAGGTATTGCCTATAACTCAACCTCTGGCTGTATTTCAAGCATGAGGTTTCTGGAAAACACAAGAGGACAGGTGCTATCATACTTTAATAAGTGCTTCATCTCTTGACAGCCACTCTGGATAGTGAACAGCAACAGAGGAAAGAGAAGAAGTAAAATGAAATATAACATGAAACATATATATTGGGCCAGGACTTGGCTGGAATAAATCTGAGCATCTCACAGTTCAGTGGAGCGACATTGGTGAGCCCTGACTGAGGATGTCTCCCTTTTAATACACATTAGTCTGCAACAGTGTTGTGGAGAAAATCATAGACCCAGAAGGAAATAATTCTCTGCTCCATCAGGTCATGGAGGTCTTGGATACCACTATGGAAAGCCATTGGCTTTGTTTGAATTCCTCCAGTTTTCCACCCAAAATGCTGCCTGTAAAGTCTGGCCCAAAGTTTCTATTTCGGTTTCATGTTCTCAGTAAAAAGGAGAGATGCTGCATGGCCAGCAGAGCCATCATGCAGTCCCACGGTCTGATCTGTTCCATGGATGGAGGCATCACCCTGGGGTGTTAGCGTAGCCGAGTGTCTCAGCGGTACAGCCCCAGCCAGTCTTTGGCTTCCACACAGCTACTGGACCTGGCAAAGCTCAGCTAAGAGACAAAATTTGTCATCTCTAAGCCACAGGGGCCTGTGCAATGTGCTAGCAGAGAAACCCTTCACAGTGGTTTGCAATCCCGTCTTCTCTGTGGCTGGGACATCTCTTGAAGAAGAAGGTAGGGTTAATGCTGATCTGCTCCTGCATTGTTTAGTCAAGGAATAATGCATATATCTGTGTAACTTGGACAACATCAGTCTAATATACACAGCCCAAAACATACAGGACTTACATTTGTTCCCTGCTCATTCATCAGGGAGTCCCTGCTGGCTCCTGTGGTCAGTGTCTTCCTCCAGGTCCAGCACTAACATCTGGGTCTGCAGAGACCTGGGCTGAGGAAAGAAAGAGAAAATGAATTCAAAAGGGCCAAAGACTCTTTTGTGATGGAACAAAACTGCTACAAAAGCCTTCATGTCACTTGGTTTGGGATAACGGGTATCCATTGCTCATGCTGCTGAAGGGTGCTAGATTCCTCTGCAAGGTGCTAGGAGTCCATGCTGTGGTGCTGCTCCGCTGTGTTTCTGGTGTGGCAGCTCCTGGGACTCTACCATGGGTGCTGGAATGACAGACATGGTTTTTCCCAAAGCTCCAGCTCTTGAAATCTTGTGAATAAGAGAACAATTCGGATTTCTTCCAAGCAAATTTCTACTTCATGGAGAAAAACTTGAAGATGTAAAGCCTGCAGGCTAAGCAAAAATAAATACATATATTTAGGAAAAAAAAAAAAAATCCAAATTAATTTCTTAACAACTTGCACATCATAGGGCCATGTCATGAGGTTTTGACTCCAGATGTTGGCTGCTGGAGCCCTGCAAAATTCTCTATAAGCTAAGGTGTCTCTGCATTTCTGCCAGATGTGTTGCTGAGCCACTGCTGAGAGCAGCTTCATGCATTTCTTGCCAAGGTTTGCCCCAGGCATGCTCCCAGCCTGCCTGCAGCATCTCTGCCTCAACCCTGCTCCTCCTTTCCACTCCCCAGCATAACAGCGTCAAACCCAGCGGTGCTCAAAGCACCATGCTGAGAAGAGACGTTAACCCGAGTTAACGCACTCGTCCTCACCACGGGGTGCCCCCGAGACCCTTCACCTCTTCGCCCACACTCCCAGGTGCGCAGCTTCAGCCTGCAGCCGCCCCCGGCCCCGCGCGCTCCCAAAAGACTGGCCCCATGCTGAATTCCCTGAGACCAAGAGACACGAGCACATTTACTGCGACCATCTTGTCAAAGGCCAGAATTGGAGCCTGCCTATTTGCAAGCTGTGAATTTTCTCCATGTTTATCCCGTGGAGGGGTTGTTTTGTGGGTTTATTGACTAAATAAGGGTATTGATTTGTTAAGAGCTTTTCTTCCTCCTTTCAGTGGGAAATATTGCTATCTCTTTCCTCTTCTCTGTACTGCAGGTGAGAAGTTCTTTTAGTGACACCATAAATTTCCATTTCTGCTTTTTTCTGCTCTGTAAACAAGTGTTTGCCTGTCCACAGAGGTTAATTTGGTCGTGTTAAACACTCTGAAGCTCCCTCTTGGGCTCTGCAGTTGCAGACTCTTGCTCCAAGGGAGATCTCCACGCTCACCATGCAGGCACCCTCTATCACCCACTATATTTTTCCCACTACCCACTGAGAGCTCCATCCACACAACCAGCTTCAAGATCAGGGCGTTACAACAGTGCACACCAAAGAGTTATGCCCACATCAAAGCACTGCTCCTTAAAAAGACAGGCCAGACCTTCCACTAGGAAAGGATGACCTTAAGAGACCGTTTTGGGGTTAATGCATGATAAATGCTGGTAATGAAGGTCATATTATCATTCCCTCACATCTGTTTTATAGGGCGAGACACTAGTTATTACTTGCCATTGTCATGCAACACTTGGGTGTGCTGGTGTCCATAAATACAAAAGATTTTCCCTTCCAGAAGTTCATGGTCTCTGAAAGGCTCCCAGTCTTTCTGGATGAGCTTGGCTTGAACCCAGGGAACCCTTCTTCCTAAGGAGAAAATGGAGATCTGAGGGAAAATGCACAGAAAAGTCATCTGCTTCCGAGCTTTGAGGAGGTGTCTCCATTTTTACAGATTCCTCGTGCCCATGGATGGGTTTTGTTTGTCTTTTGTTTCCTTGAAATCCATCCAAAGTCACAGCCACAGTGGGGAAGAGGAATAAGTGGTCTGGGTCACAGTGTATTTTCAGCTAGAGTAGGATCATCAGCATCCTGGGTCAGATGAACTTTCTAAATGACACTGTTAAGGACCCTTCACCGTGATCCTCCTTAGGTTAATTGTCCCCTTCTCAAGATTATGCTCCAACAGTGAAACAAGCTACTTTAATCTCTTGGGATGCCAGAAGAGATTACAAAAAGTCCCATTAATCTTTTCCTTGGTTTAACTGTGAGCCATACTGGGCTTTGGAGGGCTGTGCCAGAGCTGGACAGTCAGCCGGAGCAAGGCTGCCTGGCCAGCAGGTTATACCAGCACCGTGTGCTGAAACCAATCCCACTGGGCTGGATCCGTCCCATTCACCCCTGGGCTGTGTGATTTGAGCATCGTGCCGTAAAGGAGTTAATTTTCAGAGTATTGCAGCATTGAGCGAGCCCGGGAAGTCATCAGGGAGCAATACAACCCCAAGCCCATGCAATACTTTGGAAATTCGCTCTTGTACACCGTACCCCTCAAAAGCCTCCTGAGCTGTCAGCATTATAGATCACGGGGAGGTTGGCTGTGCCGAGGCACCATCGGGCAGTTACTGGAGGTCTTATGAAACTGTAGAAAACATCCCAGAAGGTGCTGTGTAAGCTCCATTATTTATACAGCAGCAGAGCTCCGTAGGCAACAGAAACATAGCTACTGCAACACAGAGCCTGCAGTAACTCTTGGGCTCTTGCAACATCTTGGCCATGATCTTTGCTCCACTGAAATCAGGGAGGGGAGGGTGCCCTTGGTCTTGGCAATGCCAAAACACAATCCAAAGACTGTTCAGAGATTCCCTGGGATAACATCAGCACAACACAGTGCGTCATCATCATCAGGTAAGGGGATTGAATAAAGACACCCTCAGAAGAGGAAGGGGGTCTGGATCAGACACCAGGCTATGCTATAGGAAGCACCAGGGCTATACTTTTGTGAATAGAGTACACAAAAATGCTAACACACTCCAGCAAAGTATTTATCCTCACATTTTCTGTAGCAGGCACTCTACCAGGACTGATTTGGACACAGACAGAATGCCTTTACACTAGAATTTGAATCAGTCACCCAAAGGTTTGAACCATCCAGTTGACTGGCATAAAACACCGATTATGTAGCCAGCAATTTCCACCCTGCTGCCCCAAGAGAAACCCTTACATCTGATCCTGTGGGTCATGGTGGGAAACAGCAGGCAGAAGCAAGCTCAGGAATACTGCCTGAAACAGTAACACAACATCTGCTGCATCAAACCTGCCTCTGGATGCTCGAGCCTGCCGCTGAGCTGACTTACTCCTGCTTTACATCAGTGTGAGAGATGAATCAGGCTCTTGGTGTGTACTGTGAACATATGTCCCAGCAGCTGCCGGCGAGCTGTGCTTGAACCCAGTTGTGTGAGCAGCAGGTTCGGCTGGGTTTCGTCAAACCCAGAGTGTCACAGAAGACATTAATAGGCTGTTCAGCGCGTGTTTGAAAGCACCTAGAGGATAACCACATCACAAGCAATAAACAACATTGGTTTATAAAGAACAAGTCATGCCAGACCAACTTGATAGCTTTTTTTTTTGGATCAAATTACAAAATTAGTGGATGAAAGGCCTTACAGAAGATGTAATGTATCTAGACTTCAACAAAGCATTTGATATTGATCCTCGCAAAATGCTACTTGAGAAACTAATCCAGTCTGCCTTAGATATGAGCATTAACAACAGTGTGGATTGAGAGGCATCCGATGGGCTGTAAACAGAGAGGAAGTGCTAAGGGCAAACACATTGACGTATGGGAGCTGCGTCACAGGACCAGCACTTGGCTCGGGTCCACAGAAATATCTGTACATGGGGGTGATGGGGAGAGGGTGATTCAATGACAGATTGACCTGGTAAGGACTTGAATGGAGACCTTTCAAAAGATATGTGACCATTGCCCATAGGGAGCCATGCCATCACTGCTGAGGTGCTGCTCTCCTCTCTGGCTTGGAAATGAACTGATCCTACCACAGAGCTGATTTGGGGCTAAGGCAGGAGGTGGAGGCCACCAAGACTGGTTTTGAAGCAAAGAGTCGTTCACCCTGACCAAATGCCCCAGGAAACACCACGAGCAACCTCCCTTGGCTTCAGGGCTGCTCTTTCAAATATCTATTTTTTAATGCTGTTTCATTTTTACAACGAACCCTAACACTGCTCTTAATGAAGACTGCGGGCAGAGAAAACTTTGGAAAGTTTTGCTGTGAGCATGAGAGGCAGCTGAGGCACCTGCGCCGGCCGGGGCTGACAGGGGTTGCCGGCTGGCCCCAGCGCGTTTCGGCAGCTGTCACATCTCCCTGCCAGACGAGGCTGACCTTGAGCCTGGGACTCGGCAGCAGGAAGCGAAACGCATGTCTGGCACATGAGCTGTAGAAAAAACCCCACTTTGGTTGTCACCGGCAGAAAAACTGACACTTTCTGGAGTCTAACATCCTCCTGATCGTGCAGGCAGATCCGTGGTTGGGAGCTCAGGTTTCGGCATCCCAGTGAAGGCACTGGTCTTTCCCATGAGGTCCAGACTTGCTACCCAGGCTTTTATTAAAGCAGCAAGTTGCAAAGAGGGGTTTGATCATCACAGTCCTTTGCAAGACTATCATTCTTGCCCCCTTGTCCCATCAAACAAGGACGTAACCCTCCATAGACACCCCCCACAGGTAAAGTCCACCTTGGAATAGAGTGGATACTTCAGCCATAAGTTTTGTAGTTGTGCACCCTTTTGCTCTGCCTCTGATGAGACTTGGGACTCTTGGAGCCTGCACTCTGCTCCCCCACTTTTACTCTGGTCCTCCAGCCCATCTCCCACACACCAACAGCTTGTCTCCACATGCAACCTGTCCTGCTCCAGCAACAAGTGCCTCAGCTGCTGCTGTTTTCACCCAAAGCAATCCCAGGTGCCAGCAAGTCATGTCTGATCATGCCATTAATCTGATTATTTGCCCTGCATGTTTTTTAATTCTTTGATTGCTTTCACGCCTACAGAGATGTTGATAGGCATGTTGCTAAAAAGGGAGAAAAAAAAAATCTGCCACATCAAATCAAATAAATAAATTCTTCAGCAGCCCATTGGACAAGTATTCAATCCAGGCATGCAAACACACTTAACATGTCAAGCACTCACCCAGCATCCACTCTCCATGCTGGAAGCCAGCAGCCAGTGTGAGGTTTGGCCAAGCTGGCATGAGTAGGGTGGGACCTCCGGGGCTCCTGGAGCAGGGATGGCCAGGTGGGAAGCAGCTGTGAGCTGACATCACCTGGGTCTCACCAGCCTCTTGACTGACCTACTGAGCCATCCCTGTAGGGACATCCACTGAGGCTTTTCAGCTCCAAAAAGATGCCTTTTCTTTAATCCAAACTGATGGACAACCTCCATAAACCCCCAGTTCACAACATCCCCCAGCCTCGTGGTCCTTCCCAGGCATGTGCCAGCTCCTCGCCTACCCAAACACCCGCTTTGCACAGCTGCTTTGCGTGGCTGCAGGGTTGCAGCACCCATCAGATACCTGTGCATCCCATAGTCAAGAGGCCAGAGTGGCTGTGCCAGCCTTCCAGCAGCACCCCATCCCTTGCAGGGTTCACCTGGCGTGCTTTGATTCCTGCACACCACATATGTGTGCTCCCGCTCTGCCCTCCAGCTCCTCCCGGCTCTGGAGCCCGTGCTCCTCATCACTGGGCCAGGCAGATATCATCCGATAGCTGGACCGGAGGTGGGGGACAGCATGCAGGGACTGGGGAGGGCCAAATCAGGTTTGCTTTCCCAATAAAACTGGGGAAGGATTATGGTCTCTTTAAGCCTGTCTCCGCAGCCTTGCCGGCTCCCCGCGCGCTGACCCAGTCATGTGCTGTATTAGAATTGTAGAGTAATAAATGAACAGTGGAGGGGTTTGTAATGATGATTAGGGACTGAAATTGGTTCAGATTTACAGTGTCACTCAGGAGCGGAGGCAGAGGGGGAAGGCATTCTGCGCGGCCTAATGGATCCATCAACTCGTTTTGGCTGCTCGGTGGGCCGCGCAGGGTCACCAGGCTTTCCGCTGGCAGCACAAAGCACTTCAATTTTGTTAGGAAATGTATCAATTTAACCGACTTGAGCAGCGCACGGCTGAAAAAAAAAAAAAAAAAAGAGGGGGGGGAGAGGAAAAAAAAAAAAAAAAAAAAACTAATGAATCTGGACTCAATTTTCCGCCACACTGCCTCTGCGAACTGTCGGAAACAATGTCTGCGGTCGGGGTGAAGGCAGCGCGGATAGGCTGCCCGCGCGCCCGCCGAGCCGCGGAGCCGGGCTGCCTCCCGCCAGCCACCGGCCAGGGCTGCCACTCTCCTAACAATGATGTCATTAAAGGTAAATTGGCCTCTATTTCAGCAGGATGATAGTGCTAATTGAGTGGGAAAATATAATATAGGGAGCTGTTGTCTGCAGTTAAAGGGAGGAGGGGGACAGATTAAATGGCCTACAATAGTGGGTGTCAGGCACGGCAGATGTTGCTTTCCGCTGATAACTGCGCTGACATATCTCGAGCTTGTCAAGGCTGAGGTTTTCAGAGAGACTTACAGCAAAAGGCAGCAGATGGCCCTCCTGAATGGGAATGAAGTGCTTAAACAGCCTGGCTGCTGAAGGCAGCTAGTTTGTAAATAGAGGAGTCGGAGGTGTCTTATTGATCCCGCTTGCTGCCCGCCGGCACGGCAGAGCGGCGGGCAGCGGGGAGCCGGCGGGATGGGGGTGCCGGCAGTGGTGGTGGTGGTGGCGGGGGCCGGGGCTGGCTGGCAGATGCTGCTGGATGGCAGCCCGGGGTGGCGGGGCTGAGCCGGGCTCGGCGCTGGGGATGCGTCGCCTTAAAAGTCACAGATGTCAAACGGCAGGACAAAAGTCGGGGTGGTGACCAAGCAAGCGGGCAGCAGGGCTTGGGTGCAGGAGTGCGGCGCCTGCGTCCCCAGCAGCTGCACAATGGGGACAGGGACCCCTGACCCTAAAACACCCTGCCAGCAAAACCCGCCCCAAGGCCATCCCACGGCAGACCCCGGTTTGCAACCCCACTGGGCCAACGTGTGCAAAAAGCCATGAGGTGAGCGCAGGTATTTCAAATACAGAAAGATCTTTCTTGGAAATGTGTGTCTGTGAGTGGAACGCACCCACTGCAAGGCACAGCGTGCAAAACCGCACGTGGCATTAAACAGCCAGTGCCTCTGCTCTCTTGAGCCACAAATGAGCCTCGGTGCACAGCAGACTTACTGTGGATAACCTCTTGGTAAGACAGTTTTGCTTGACTCCGTGAAGTGGTGCCTCAGCTATACTGGGATGTGCTGGGAAGCACCCTGTGCCTCAGCTATACTGGGATGTGCTGGGAAGTGCCCTGCACCTGGGACATGCTGCACGCTGCAGGAATGAGTCAGGAATGGCATAAAAATCACACACATGCTGGTGCTGTATAGATTAACAGTACACACTCATCTGTGTGCTTATGCCCACGTTATCCACGCTGTACTGAATTTTGGAGGATACAAAGGGATGCTGTTATGGGTCCATAAGCATCACCCTTCTATATCTGCCCACTGGAAATCTTGCAAATACATCTTCCCAAGGCATCCACCAAAATTAAATGGCATATGCTCTTGTCTCACAGCCAGTGCTGAAACCACGCACACACATAAATCCTCTCCCTCTGTGTGTGGGACAATCACCAGCCACGCAAAAAGGCTGGGACACAGGCTGAGGAATGCCCCACACGTGGGCACGGGCAGACCCAGCTGCCCCCTACACAAAAGGCAGACCAAGCTGCAAGCCTCCAGAAACCCTCCCCTGATGCCATTCCTTGTGTGCTAAGCCTTTCCCATGAGCCTGTCTAAATATAAACACGCGCACATGCATGCTGTTATTAAATCTATCTAAACATGTAAGCATGCCTTTCACAAAATCGCACAGAGTCTGGCACAAACACTTATCTGCTTACAAAATGACATAAATTGAGTCTGTATACACAAACACATACACTGACGCAGCTGGGGAAACACATTGCTAATATCCAGATAGACAGAGATTTACCACTGTTAAGGTTACGGCCACGCTCCCTCTCCCATGCACCCTCCCAAGCAAAAGCCTTCATCCTGGGACTAATCCCGCTCTCCCTGAAGTCAGAAGGGGCTGCCCTGGTTGCAAGTCCTTAACATTAGTGCGGTTCAGACTGTGTTCTCACACAAGCAGAAACTCAGTGCTAAGTCCGCTGACTTGCATGAAATTCAGTCGAGGTTCAATTGTCAATTAGGGATGTGTCGAGATCATATTGCCAGGCTGCCCAAAGCTGAATGAACCAGCACCAACACCGAAACTGCCTATGGAGATCTGGCAAAGGATCAGGCCTAGAGATCATCTGGGGACAGGCACCAAGAGCTTTGCACATGTCCCAGGCACATCCCACCGAGGCCATCACCCTTTGCGATGGGTCCCCCCGCTCAAGTGCACAATGCAACAACCTTCCTACAAAACTGGTCCTGCAGAAGGGAGGCGAGGGGTGGTCCCCAGCCCTGCATGGGCTCCCCGCTCTGCCCAGGCTTCTGCATTGCTGCACAGAGAAGGATGTTTCCTCCATGGGAAGGACCTTGGTTTATCCCCGTGGACTCTGCTGCATGAGATCTAGACAGTGCTGCTCTACTCCTCCTTGCTCTTTTCCATCACCAACTCCAAGAAAAAACAGGAACATTGACCAAACACCACTGAAGCAAGATGGTTAACCAGTTTTAAGGCCATTTCTCATTTGAAGTCTGCCAACAGTCAGATCCTTCTGAAAATATGAGTGATGTCTTACACAGCAATCCAATACTTGTCCCCACAGATCCAAGCTGCTGTCCCCAGCTCACACCAGTGGCCGCAGGCGATGGGCCACATTTCATACAGCATAAAGAGGGAGCATCAGCTGCTGGCCAGGGCACCGTTCAACCAGGAGAAGGAGACAGTGAGACTCAAAGCACTTGCTCTGGGGTCAGAACAGTCTTTCTGGTGTCCCCTTCATCCTTTACCCTCAAGCACCTCACAGCCATTCCATTTCCTACCTGTGATGTCTCCTCCAGCTTTTCCCAGACCACATTCTCACTTTGCTCAATCCCTTGTCTTTTGAGAGTCCATTTTCTCCCTTCTTTAATGTGTTTTTGCCTTCCCTTCTGTTGTTTCCAAGTCACTGTTATTGGCAGCAGCCAGCAGCCTCCAGCCCTCTTGTGCCTCATCTCTCCTCTCCGTGTTTCTCCACCATTCGCTCTCACTCAAGTGGACCTTAAACCACTGTTTCTTTGCTGTTCAGACAGTTTGGTCATCTCCTGCTCTCCCACATCCTCTCTGCAGGACACCCATCATGCACAGGTAGTGAGGGCAGATAACCCCAGTTGAATTTTGCCATCGCTTTGCTGGCAGTCAGGGATTTGCCTGCTGTTAGACCCACGAGAGGAGATCCGTAATTTTGCACAGTAGGCATGGACACACCATCAAAGCTCAAGCACAAAAACAAACATCAGATGGACAGATATTCATCCAAGACCTTCTGCTTCTCACTCGGTGCCCTGATTATTACACGATGCCTCTGTATACTGCTGTTATCTGGTATAAGAAGCTCTCCTGCCTTCAACACAACATGTTTCCATCTCTCTCATCTCCCCAGAGGTGATGTTCTCCCCTCAGTGTCCTCCTGCCAAGTGGAAAATAGCTAGTGCATGCAGGGATGTCCTGGAGGTTCTATGGGATTTTGATCCAGTCAGTGGCCATGCTGGTGCCAAGGAGAAGCATTCAAAAGGAAGGAGACAGATGTGCCTTGTATGGGATGATGGATGCTCTGACTTATCCCCCAAATAGCTCATGAGCCCTTTGAAAGCCCATAGAAACTTTGGAGTTGTGAGGAAACCAGCTTGGACCTCCACCTCTTCAAATTCATTGGTCCGAGTTGGCCACCCCCATGGGTACCAAGGGACCCTCCATCCAGAGGATGGGATCTCACTGCCCCAGTTACACACACAGTACATAAAGAAACTCCCTCTGCACAGGGGGAGAAGCTCCTTAACGGGTAGCCCAGCATTTATAGTAATCAAGAATGATTCAATTGACAGGTTTGTGTGGTGTTTGTTAATTTACTTGAGATTCATTCCTGGGAACAGCTGGCTGTATCCCAGCAGGACTGTGACTCTCACTAGCCCACCTGCTGCTAGACAGACGGGCTTTGGGTACAGTTGTAGTTAAAGTTTAGCAAGCAGATATTTCTGGCCATTAAAAATGGAAAAGTTCTTCAAAGACTCATGTGCAGAGAAGGTTTTAGAAGCAGAGGTGTTGGCTCTGGGCTTTGCTAAATGGATTCACTTGGGTTTCCAGGGTGGTCAAGGAGCTGAGGGCCTGTTTTGTCATTTGAGCATTACCAGTTGAATTACCAGAATGATGATACATAGAGAAGAACTCATGAAGAAGACACTTATTATTCAATCACATGGTCTGTTCCAGAGGCTTTTTACAGGAGTTTGACTCATAAGGGAATTAGACACCCAACTCCTGAAATTCAGTGGGAATGGGCACGTACCTCTCTGCTTTGGAAGTCTCTGACCAATCAATTTATATAACATTAATATTTGTCTTCCTTTAAATTGACTGCATTCTTTTAAAATATAATTAGATTTTCCTTTTAGTGCCCGTGTGGGCACGAGTCTTTAAAGTGTATGACAAAAAAGATGTATTAAAAAAATACAGCATTATTTCTCAGAAGAATTTCTTTAAAACTCATAACTAGGTTTCAGCAAAATGTATTCCCCAAGTACAGTATACAGTTCCCTCCCAGAAATTCCAGAGGCTGATGAGATGCTCAGAAAGGACCACTTGGCCCCACTGATCCACAGGGTCGCTGGGCCCCATACCACTGCCAAGCCCTCGACAGCTGCCTCCCTCTCAGGAATTTAGGGGGGAAGAAGTGGGGCTGTCTTCCCCAGTGAGCCCCCCTGGTAGCAATCCGGGTTACTCAGAGCCCAGCCCAGAGCCTCTGTGACCACAGGGTACCTACCACCAGAGATGGGAGAAGTGCTGCATCCCACAGCTATCGACAGCACCAGTCCTTGGTCCCAGTTCAGAACAACGGTCAAATGTCACCAAACCAGAGCAAAATGCCTGCAACGCTTGGGGCAATTCCCTCTGCTGGGCTTTCCTGTCACTAAACTATCGATTAGCTATTGATTAAAACATCTATTAATCTTTATAAACTATTTATAAATGGAACCTTAACATAAAGTGTGACCTGTACAATATTGAAATAGAAATTATACTTAATATGGATTTTGAAGTAAGTTAAACATGTAAGTGAAACACCACGTCACATCCCCTAAGTGTGTTCATTATATGTCAGGTATGGAACATTTCCATTGAGTTACATATTTTTGGCTTTACTTCAAGTCCTCAAACATCTGATAAAAATATGCCACAGCTTTCATTAAGCATCTGCCCTGATCCCTGTTACACACTGGTATTTTCCCAGCCCTGGGGTATCCCGGGCTGCCCCTCTCTGCCCCCCAGGGCTGCTGGTAGGAGCTGCCCCATCTGGCACTTACCTCCCCTCTCGGTTGATGGCTGAAGGGCCAGTTTGCTCCCATGCTTCTGCAGCACTTCCAAGTCTCACATTAAGCCCCAAACCAACGAGGCAGCTGCCAGAGGAGGTGGTGGCAGCACCGGCCTGTAGTTATAAGCTTGAACCAACGGCACTCGCTGGCTAAAAATCAAACAAGGAGCTCGCTACTGTGAGATCTCAGCTGACACCATTTGTTACATGGCACATCCAGGAGGGGTAACCAGCTTGCAATATATTAAACAATTAATCATTTAGATTGCAATGCTTTTAATGCTGCAGGCATTTCCCACTAAATGTGTGGCACAGGTGTGGGTGTCCCATGGAGGAATCCTGCCTGTGAATTTTGGGAAATAAGGACACAAACAGAAAGCCAGGCTGGAAGAAGTGTGTCCCCCAGGCTTACAAGGCTTTCCTGATGACTCCACTCCTCCCTGCCCTGTGTGTTTCCAGACGTGTTGACCAATAACCCTGAAAAGTACCACTGTGACTGGCATAGCTCAGAGGGAACAGCAGAGTTGAATGTGCTGTTTAACACAGGGATGCTCTCCATAGCGGGTGCTGGGCTAAACCTAGCCTGGTCTGGCTCTTTTGTGTTAATAACGTGTTCACCACCAGTCTCTCATTTGCCAGGGTTTGCAACGAGGGTTTCAATGCCTCTCTCTTTGCACTTATTTCATCAACAGCTTTTGATAACTCTTGACATCATTTACTTTATGGCATTTTCATCCCTATTTCCAGCTGAGGGGCCAGGTGACATGGCAGAGGAGATACTGCTATTGCATATAGTTGCAACTAAAGGGTTTACAACATTTACATAGCTATTTTTCCTGTCCCTTATGGATTACACATGCCCTTTGAGAAATAGTTTCAGTGAGGGAGGAACACAGCCTGTTGCAATGGACAAGGAGCCAGGGCTCTGCAGCAAGTTCCTCCCCAGGTAATGCCACGGCAGTTGCGGGGAAAGGGTGTCAGGATGGGACCTAGACTGGCTGCACCACTTCAGTCAAATAGCTGAACAACATTTTTATACCTCAGTTTTCTCACCTAAGAAGGAGGATTTTGGACAGAGCAGGGGAGGCCAAGTGCAGTTGTGAGGATTAACAGGAGGGTTTAGAGGTGGAAAAAGACTTCATATCAAGTCAGCTCCCCTCCATAACCTTTTGCTTCAGAAACACCCTGGGCTGCTGGTTGTTTCCAACCCAAATGGCAGAAGAGGCTCTTGTACCTCTGGCCTTGCCCATGGACTGCAGAAGATTTACTGGGTCATATCAATTTCTAAGCGTTTTTGGAGAGGTCCCTACAACAATACCTTCACCCAGGAGTTGGTTGCACTGAAAGAATAATGAAACCCCAGGAGGAGCTGAGGCTTTTTAAAATGTCCGTAGCACAGAGATCTGACCCACATACTGCTTTCCTATTAATAATGGATCAGGGGCTCCTGCTCCACCAACAAAGCTCCCTGCACACATTCAGGCTCCTGGACACCCCACCTCCGCAGTGTCCAGAGGGACTCTGCTCCTGTGCAACCATGAGAAATTTGGGGAAATCCTTCTCTGCAATGGAGATGCTCCAGATTTTCACTCTGCAGACCTAGGAGCAGGATTTGGCCCTGTGATTTCAGCTGGTGTCTCGTGAGCCATGGGCCGAATAGGAACTGTAATTGGTGCAATTCTACATCTTCAGGGCTGTTAGATCCTTGTAGCTCCCCATCATGCTGTGTTTGGAGTAAATAGAGAGTGTTTAGCCAAGCTGAGAGATTCTCTAATGGAACAGACAGTTCTTCCTCTCTTCATCTGCTTGTCCCCACAGCTTTGTTATTTAAAGTCAAGTTAAAAAAAAAAAAAAAAAAAAATCAGTAGACAGGTTTGGTTTGGAAGCCGGAGGACAGGAAAAGTTAGAGATATTTATTTGACAGGGTCAAGGTTGCTGCTTTTCTTTTCTCTTTCCCCAGGTCCCATAGGTGTTAGACTGAGAGACATTTAATCGAGGGAGTAGCGGTTTCATATCTATAACAAAAATCAAATAATGCAAGATGATTTACTCCCCCTAGCAACCAGGGAGCTTACCCTTAGCAACCAGCCTAGCCTCAGGCAGCGGTGTAATCAGCTTGAAAATATTTCAATTATTGTGTTGATTTTAGTGGATTTGAGAAGCGCTGTGCGGAGAGACCAGGCACATTCTGCCCACGACCTGGAGAGGAAGATATTGATTTAAACAGGTGTCAGAAAGGAAAAGTGGAGTAAATTTAAATGCAATAGGAGAACAGCGCATTGAGTGTGGTTCAGTGTGGGGGTGACATTTTGCTCATCGCCTTGAATGAAAGTGACTCAACTGAACTAGAAATTTCACCTTGAAAATCATCTCCCATCGACACAATCAAGAGAAAGCCGTTCGCCATCTCTTTTCCCTGGTCTGGGGGAAGAAAGAGGGGGGCCGACACCTGGGTTTCTGAGACAGCTTTGGGGAAGGTAACTACCAGAGAAATACGGGATTAGCATATCCCACGCGAGAAATTAGCCGTGTGGTACTGGGGGAGCAGCGGGGCAGGCAGGAAGGAGAACATCTGCGGAGGGTGGGCTGCAGAAATCAGGCAGACTTTGCTACACAGAGTGCTGCTGTCTGCAGACTCCAGGCTGCTGCTCCTGGAGCAGGGAATCTGGTACCGGCACCGGACTGAGCTGTCGCCAGCGGGGTTAGCAAGAGCGACGGCTCAGCAGGTTCCAGACTTCGGGCCGTGTTTCTCCTCCTTGCATGGCACGGGCCAAGCCCTACTCTTAGTAGCAACACCACGACCCCACAGAGCAGCGTATTGGGATGGCTCTGGCCTCCCTCAGCCTCCACAGTGTAGTTTGTCCAGGCTTAGCAGCTCTGATCTGGTACACTAGAGGAAAACCGGATCCTGGTCTTCAGGAAATTGTCCGGCTCCCCTCCACCCTTTGCTACCTGCCTCCATGCACATAAGATGCTCCCAGCAAAGCCCCAGCCTGGCCCCAGGCTGCTCCCTCACCCTCTGTTCCTACGTTTTGTACTAATCACACAGCTCACCGCCGCAGTAACAGCCTGTGTGTAGTTCAACAGAAACCAGTGACATCTTTGTACACATTGCACCAATGAGCTGTTTTCTGATGCAGCAGAAGCCTGTAGACAGTGTACTGATAATAGGGTTTCATCTGTTCCCAGTGAAGTGACAACTGACATGCCATGTTCTGATGAGCCTCTTTCCAGTAGGGTAACACCATGCATAGAGTGTATTAAAACCCCAGTTCTCCGGGCTGCAACAGTCTGTATTCAATACTAGCGATAACTGGAGTTGCAGCAGAGCTGAAACTTCTGTTCAATTCATGAGGAAGCTGCTTTCGGTGTGCCTTTGACAGTTTGGGTACAGGGCAATTCTCACCTGTGGCAAGCGAGCAGCGTGCAGCGCAGGGATGCCCGGCACAGGGAGATCGATACCCTGCAGTGCCGAGCAAGTCCTGGCTGCAGAGCCGCCTGTCGGATCCCGTGCCTTGCCCTGGACACTGCTGATGCATCCTGAGCTCTGCTACCTGCTCAGAGCCATCCTCCCTGTTAGCAAGGGAAACAGCCAAGGCAGGAGCAAAGGCTCTGCGAGGACCAGGAGGGCTCATTCCCCAGGAGAGCTTTTGGGGAGCCTGGCAGGTTGGTGTTGCCTCAGTTTTCTTCCCATCATCTGAAATTCCTTCAGCACTTGTCAAGTGACCAAGGTGAATCACTTTTGTTTGAGACGGTTCACACTTCTCTGGGTTCAATTTCAAAGTGGCATTTTTAGAGCTTATCACATACCATTTATAAACGTATCAGTGCCTGCTCAAAGGCTCGGCAGAGAGAGGGATGCTACATCCCTCCTCCATTTGACAAGAACACAAGCTCTGAACAATCTTCAGACAGCAAAGGGCACCGCCTTATCTCTGGTTAGTAAAGGGTGTATCTTGACATTGCTACAATCACTTTCAAGGTGTAAGAGCAAAAATCAGCCTTCCTCCTGGATTTTGACCCATCTGGAGGCTTTTCTCTGTGCCATAAACCAAACAGATCCCTAGATCGTAGCTGCTAGGACAGACACTTAGAGCTAAAGTGGTATTTGAACTGCAGTCGTGGTAATGCCACCCCGTTCTCATGCACCCAGTTTTGCCTTGCTGTAGATATAAGGTGGCTTACCTAACTGCCACAGAGGAAACAGCCATGCATTTACCCCAGGGAAAGAGCCCTCCCACACGTGGTTACTATCAAGCAGCCGCCGTGTTACAAATTGTGACTTTAGTTTTACCTCTCAGTAAATTTCCAGCAAACCCTGAAAAGAAGAAGGGTATCCAAAACACCTTCCTTTGGCTTATTCAGGGTCTTGCAATGACCAGAGGACTGCTAAGACAACATCCACTACAATCAGAAAATGCAGTGAGACCAAAGAACAGGAGAATTACGATGTGCCTAGGAGCAGTGCTAGGCAGATACACAGCCAAACACACTCACACCACCAGGACCATCTTAATAAGAGCATACATTTTAACCTCGTCAAATTGTCCCAGGTGGGCAAGATCCTTCCCTCACAGCTCCCAGCTGTGCCAGCAGAGCCTGTTTGATGTGCTGACCTACACTCCACAAACATCTTACACTCTCTCTCTTTGTTGGATTGGGAGGGAGAGGGAAAAAAAAAAAAAATTCAGATTATTTTTAAGCCCATTTGCTGCCTTGCTCTGAAATATGCAGTCTCTTCCCTAGAACGCACCTTCAGTGTAATCCGCTCTTTACCAGTGTCTGTAGTCGCTCATTCACACATTCGTCTGCCTTCCTTCATTATAACCTGTTGCTCATCAGAAACCTTAGCAGCTTAAACTGGCCGGCTTCTTTGCTTGATAACAGTAATCGGGGCTTTAGTAGGCAGCTTTGCAGAATCAACCTGCACTGCACCCTTTCCACTCCCAATTTTCTGATGGATAGGTGATCAATCAGAGGAAAAGTAGAAAGGGTACCTGTTCACCTGGAGAGCAGAATTTGCATTTTGAGGGATGGTTACTGTAAAATGAGTTATTTAGGCACTGCCATGTGAGCTTTCCCAGGGAATTCCTGACTTAAATTTGCAGAACCACTGTCCTGGCATTTTGCCTTGTTAGTATCTGTGAAGTTATTAATAATCAATAACCAAATCAGAGTAGGTAAATACACAGGGTCATCTCCTGCCATTGATTTTTGGACAGGATACCCCTGTGAAATCAATGGAGAGCTTTGCTTAAAAACCAGTGGCATGATAAGGGCCACATTTCTTAAACAGAAAGAAGTACAAATCCAATATGAGTTTATCTACCAGCTCTGTCTCCCAAACCTTATGTTTCTGTCTTCTCAATCCCATTTTCCTGCAGTACAATCCAAGTAACTCCCATTGACCTCTCATCAAAAGTCAAGTCTTATTTTCTATTACCGTTCTTTAAACGGAATTAGGCAGTTGTTGTTATCGTGCATTTGGAGATACAGATCTGGAGGTTCAGATTATTCTGCCTTTTGGCTTAGGACTGATATGTTGGCCAGTCAGTCTGTATGAGTGACAGATCAATTCATTCACTTTTGGAAACTTTTTTCCCTTGAATTTTAAAGGCTCCAGTTTGGCAGTGGTTATATTAAGCCACTGTTTGTAATTGAAATAAGAAACTGAAATAGGAAAGGCATCATCCAGCTAAACTACATTTACTGCTCAATGCCAACACTTAAAACTACAAAGGCCATCCCAGATCATAAAGCCTGCCTCAGCCACCCAGCAGCTTAGGGATCAGACACTGATTTAACTCTGGACCCCATCCAAGGCCTCTGGGAAGTCAGGTGGTGGCTTTTCTTGACCTGGCAGATGCCCGAGTGTCACTCTAAGGCTCTTCCCTGGGTTACCTTGAACACACAGAGCTTCCTTTCTTTGGCCAGTTCCCTTAAGCTGCCACACATGATAACAGCTTTCTTCATGTCTGAATTACTGCTTGTATTTTTGGCTTGACAAACAGCACCATAATCCCTTTTTATGTTTTTGTTGTTTTGTTTTGTTTTTTTTTTAAAACTTCCCAATCAGGCATAAAGCTGGAGACCCATTCCTAAATCCAGCACTATGTCTGCTACCAAGACTCAGGTCCTCCACTCCCATTGCAAACACTGCTTAAAATCAGTTTTGCAGCAGAAACTTTTAGGGTGGAAGCAGACCTCTGAACACGGCACTAAGATTTAGATTTACAAAATTCAGGAGAGGTGACATCAATCCTCCTCGTGGACGCTTGCCTCTGTGTCTGCTGCAGTGCTGCGTGAGGCAGCTGGGCAAGGGAAAACCAGACAGGTCAGCATAGCCATCAGCTACAAAAAAAAAAAAAAAAATCTGGCATAGGGAAGAATTCTTTATCCCCTTAGCTGCGTTGCAGCTTTATCATATTTAAGGCTGAGCCCCATCTGAGGTATGGAGAGTTCATTCTCCACCTGAAATCCTGATTGTGATCATGGGCCACACCTGGAAGGGAAACCCACCAGGGAGCAGAGATGCTGAGCTGGTGCCTCCATCCTGCTGAAGCCTTTCTGTCACATCTTCCTAGTCTGTACCTCTGTACCAGCAATATTCAGTTAGCTCAGGCATACTCACTTGCTTTAGACCTGTATGTACTTTCCTGGGAATAAATTTTGTGGCAGCCGCTGAGCGGGATCCATTTAAGTTTGGTGTTAAAGTCAATCTGCCCCATCCGCTTCTCTCCTGGAGAAGGTCTGTACACAGAGCAGAGAGGAACAGCAGGAACTTTCCTCTCAAACATTCAGAAAGCACAAAAGCAGCATCCTTCCCTGCACTCCTGCCTTTCTCCAAGTGAAAATGGTAGTCTTCAGAGGAAGAAAAATCAGGAAACCACAAGATGGAACCTTGGGCATAGCCAAAGGAAGCTGGTGGAAATGTTCCAGCCAGGAAATAAATCCAGCCAAGCCATAAAATGCTTCACTCAGACACCTTCCCTGACACCACCATGGGCCTCCTGCACTATATCCCACACTGCCAGACTTGCCACATATAAAATCAAGGCAGGTGACCACAAGCATAAAGAAGAGTTATGCTTTGCTGCAATGCATTTCAAGCACTCCAACAGGCCAGCACTGCAAGGAGAAACAGGGTTTGTCCCTGTTTCATCAGGAAGAGGTTTCAACCATCAAACTACTCACGTTATACCGATGGCAGAAGCGGCCACTACACAGTGAAAGGAGCCCAGGGGACCTTTCACAGAGGCAGATCTTCCAGGACTGCTCTTCATTCACCAGTTTCAGACCCTTGCCTTAGGATGAGACACCTTGCTCTCCAGTTTCAGGTGCACTGTGTATCAAATTTCTGGAGGGTTTGTGTGTTGGGGAACCCCATCCATGTTTACCCTGGACTTTCTAATTGCGCTCTTATCCACTGCTTCTTTCAGGTTTTCTTCCTGGCTTCTCACCAAGACTAGAGGTGTTTCCTAGGATGTGAGAGGAAGCTTGGCCAAATCTAGCCTGACCCTTGTAGTTTACAGACAGCAAAGGGGTCTCCTTGGCATTTCCAACAGGCCTAAAGCATCCAAGGGAACCTTCCCCAGCAGTATCTGTCAACCTGTGGAAAACTATAAGGGTTCTGTGCAAATTCAAACTCTCAAAAAAAAAAAAAAAATACCAGCTCGGTTGGTTTCAAATGATAAATGCACCCACAAGGACCTTTCTCCAGTTCTGTGTTCACAATATATGTCCCCTCTTCACTCTGTAGCTGTAGCAAAGGATGAGAGCCAAGCTTGAACACAGTGATGACCTTACAAAATCCAAAATGAGAACAGTTTCTCAGTTATGTTTCACCAGCAGACCTTTCCAAATAACTGATACATCTTAGACCACTCATGTACACACCTGAAGCTGCTCAGAAATAAGCTCTTGCTGCCTTTTTGCTACAGACACATCATCACTTCAGAACATAAAAATAAAGCACCCAAAGCTCCAGAAACTCTTATTGCAAATAATCTCACTGCCAGAAGAAAGGCAGTGTGATGTTTATCAGAAAACTGGGTTCAAATGTAGGACCTTTAGCATCTTCAGATGAAAGCAACCACTCCACAAAGAACAGCAAGCCTTCGGTGAGGATGTATTTACCTTCACCACAGCACTGCCCCAGCTCAGTTTGCCCCAGCAGGCTGCCCAGTGATGCAAAACTGAAAACACTCAGTTCACTAAGTTTCCAACAGGTTCTTTTTCTGTCAAGGTTTTCCTTGTTTTGGGAAGGAATTTGGGCTCACTCAGTGAAAGAAAGAACCATGCGTCTCCTTTCAGGTTCTGTAGAAACTTATCAAGGAAGAGAGAAACTTTTTGTAACCTGAAGAATTTAGAAAATTAAGGCCAGTTCTGGCAATGCTGTGGCCACAGCTATGCCATGGGATCCAGGAAGCATCCACCTCCTGTGTGTTGGTATGAAGTTTAAAAAATAAGCAGCCCCCAAAGGTGGATAAACCCCAGACATTCTCCTGCAGCCATCAGAAAAATAACACTTTGTTTTCTTAGGAACCAGATGTTCCCCACACAGAAAATGCTCAAAATTTGTAACAGCTATGTCAGACTCTACAGAGCTGTAATGGTCTTTGGTCAGAGAGAAAATAGAGCAAGTATAGAAAATATACAGAAGGAAACAGAAAAAAAAGCTTCACTCCACATCCTCAGCTGTAGAAATGTATTTGGAGTAAGAGTTGAAGTCTGCAGCTCCTGAAGGAGACTACACCATCTCTCACTGAAAACAAGACTGGTATCGGTGAAATTACGTTCCACATCAGCTGTCAAGTAATGGTTTTGAAACCTTAAAGAGAGAATACATTTGCAGCTATTAGCACGGTATGGTCATGGTTTGTATTTGAAGGTGAAACCAGTTTGTAAGGAGGGAAAGAAAACATTAATTCTATTCATCTTGAAAGTTACTTTAACTTTTCAAAATGTTATGGTAAATTTTGAAACTTTAAAATTAGTTTCAAGATGAATAGAATTAATGAGTGAATTAGAATTGGTACAGAATTGCAATAAATAATATTTGAAACCTTTTAATAAGCTTTGCAATGATTAAAATGAATGGATTTTTTTTTTCTTTTTGCTATAAAACTGGAGTTCTTTTAAGTATAAATTGTGATAACGACTCAAGAATTTCCAGCGTCAGGTTTTTCCATTACATCTCAGCTTCCACAGTTGATCTAAGGCTTAAAGAATAACATTCAAGCCTCACTTTCTAATGATGAGGTGTTTGACACAGAAAGCAATCCTAATAGAGAAGGCTGCTTGCCCAGCAATTGCTGGCAAGTAGAGCTGACAGAGACAAAGAAACATTTTTCTACCAAGTCTCCAAACAAAACCTCCTCCTCGGACCTGGGACTGTGAGCTATGAACAGGAATCCTGTTGTCAGAAGCACTCGATAAATAAGACCCGTGTTTGTAACACTGCCAGAATTTTTTATAAGTCTTTCTTTTAACCAAAAAAAAAAAAAGAAAACCAACAAGATTTTTAGTGAAGTTGATCAATGAAGCACTAAAACAATTAATATAGCTATAGTAGTTCATGATACTGATTAAACACAGGCAAATCCTCCTTTGAAATCAGGTTTGGAAAATTTAAAACTTCCTTGCCCACAGCTCCTGCCAAGACACTTAAGCTCGCAGTGTTTCTGAGTTTTTCTAGGATACGTTTCCCTCACCACTGAGATGGCTGCTGCTGTCCTGTGAGTGGTTCTTCAAAAGTCTTGCACCAAGTTCTGCCTGGGCAATTTCCTGTAAATTCTTTATTCCAAATGTTGGGGAAAAAAATCATCTTGAAATCAAAAAGCACAGTAGCAAAAATGTCTTTTCCTGTTTCTTCAGACATTATCCTCTGCGTGCCTGGGGAGGGGGTTTGCTCACAGACATTCCCACTAAGACAGCTGCCCGTCTTCATCTGCAAACACAGCCCCTGCCTTGGCTGGCTTGAGGACACCCTCAAAGACTGTTTATTCTCCTGTACCTCTTGATACCCTTGGTTCTTGCTTCTCCTCATAGCTCTGTAACCCTCAATCACTTCAATATTGCAGTACTGCACAGCCCCAGCTGGATTTTTCTCTGCTGTTGCTCCTCTGGTGAGTTCTACCAGTTTTGCATTCCAGTTGGGAAGCAGATGCCCCAGGCTGGTCCCCACTTGGGCTGACCCACGTTAGCCCTCTGAGATGGTCGCTTTCTCCATGGGAAGAAGCTCAGGACTTGAGCCTGATCTCTCCAAATTGGTTCCCCGGTTTACAGCAGGAGTGCTTGTCCTGCTAATAGCCTCCATCACCATCCTCCAAATGAGTGGCTTCCCCCGAGGGTCACTGCTGCCCAGGGAACACAGCATTGCCCCTCTCCCACCCCTCCTGCCTCTCCGCTGGCTTCTCTCAGTGTGACAAAGTGGGTGCTGCTGTCTGGCAGTGACCACATTTTCTGGGCATCCATTGCTCTCTAATGAGCTTCTCTGTGATGCTGAGATACATTTTCAAGATCCATCACATCTCTACGGCTTGTTTCTCCTGCTCTCTCCAGTCAGACACCACATGCTCCTCCCCAAATCACCCACTTTCTGCTTAATCAATCATTCCTCCCAAATAGCAAAATACAATCCTATTCATTTGGTTTCAGCTCCACTTCCCCCACCCTATATGTGAGGATGCAGCCTGAACTGCGCCTTCTTTATTTCTTAGTTTTGCATGAGAGCTTATAATCCACTTAGAAGCAGTTTGTAATAACTCCGCATAGGAAACGCCACCCAACATAAATTGTGTCACGTTAACTTCCCGGGCGCTCACTGTGCTGAAAGCAGGCAGAGGGAAGGATGGAGCCATCTTCCAGGTGTATTTATTTCACTAGCCTGGACAGCTCGTAATCGCAGACAAACTGTTTGTCCTTGACTCCTGTCTCAGCAAAGGAAGACTGAACTTCCCGCAACACGATCCATATCACATCAGATTTGATGTATTTCATAACAGCCTTTTATTCTCCTGTCTTTGTTCATTTATTTATCAATCTGACACTTTGCTAGATATGTCGCTGTCTTTCTTTTTATTCACCTGTCATTATCTCCCGCTCACATGTTATAATACTCACCTTTTTTATGTATATTAAAAATAAAAAGGCTCTTGCCCTGTGCCTTTTCACTGTGGATTTTCTCTGTTGCACTTAAATAGCAATAGAACGGATGGTTTGCAAATCCTTTCTGACTTTTAGTGATATAAATCATCACTATTCGGAGCTTCCAGCCTGCCTTGAAGCACTGAAAGGCCCCGCTGCCGCACATGTCTACGCAGCTGAAGTCACGCATGTGACTCTCTCCAGGCTTTCGGGACCAGGTCTATTGAGAGGGAACACAAGAGCAGAGCAGAGGAGCATCATAAACACCCAGGTGCCATAAATAAACATTTACCAGCTTTCCATGATCTAATCCATTGTGTTAACCTGCGATAAATCCCATGGGAGGGAGTCCGAGCAGTCTTCCCTGCTGCAAATCGCAGGGGCTCAAAACCAGGGAAGGCAATGCAGTGCACGGCATGGCTCGCTGGTCCCAGGTGCAGGGCTCAGCCTACTCTCTTAAAGTTGGCTTGAAACTTACAGCCAAATAAAATCATCCTCTGCTTTTCCCTGAGCATTTTACAAAAGCAGTTAGATTATTCCATCCTGAATTTTTACTACCATCACAGAAACAACTAAAAATATTTAACTTGTTTGTTAAAATATTTAACATGATTTTGACAGTTCACCAGCTGTTTAAAAGTAGCTAAAAAGGATGGCAAAGGCTGTTGCTGAGTTTAATAAATATGTGTGTGTGTAATGTTTGTTATCTGAGAAGTACATTTAGATGTCTGCTTAGGTTAGTATCACATATGCTAGAACACATGTTCCTATTCTGGTACACATCTATAATTGTGCCCATTTATCTTATTGTAGTTTAAAGCACCAACAGGATAAATAAAGGCACTGTCTATTTTACTTTGAGAAAGAGAGAGACCAGGCTATTTAAGTCAGTGAGAAAATATAAAACACTGTAGATAAAAACTTTCAAGGGTGGGGAAAATTACTTTTTAAAATAACACAATCAAGGACATCTTTGCTGTGGAAAGATTTTTGTTAAAATGAAGCAATTCAAAAGCTTTTACAAAATGGATGGTAGGAATAGAATAACAGCAAGGAGGTATTCTGACTGTGTCCTCTTTTACAGTCATTTCTAAGCATTAATTTTCCGTTTCTATTAAAACAAATTGTTCTTGCAGATTTACTGTCCCATTGCACAGGATCCAGGCTCAGACAAGGGGTGCCAGTGCTGCAGGCTCAGGCAGGTGAGGGTGAGGAAGGTGTGGAGAAAGCACGAGCAGGGCTAAACCTGCAGCATGGCATTACCACATTCAACAAATCCATCAGGACAAATCCCTCAAGTCAGAGCACAAGTGACATCCATACGCCAATGCTAGCTGGGGATCCTTCTGGGATGCCTCACATACACCACAGATCAGGGCTGGGGACACTGTCTACACATAGCCCAACTCAGAATCAGAGAAAATCTACCAGGACTTGGCCTTTCTTCACATTCATCTGATCTTTATTGAACACAAGGCATGAAGATTTGCTGAGACAGCATTAAAATGCTTACCTACCCCATAAGCGTCTTGAAGACAAACAGAACCAGGGTGCCAGTTTAGGTGTTTCAAAGCAAATATTCTTCAAGGTATACCTAACCCAGACTGATCTCTCACATCTAGTTCCTCTAATCACTACCATGTTAATCCAGATGTGGAAGAAAACAATCAGCCCACACTAAAGCGAGAAACAACTGTCTCGACCCTTGACACCAGCCATGATGTGCAGAGCAAGGAAATAAAACAGATCAGGAATCCAGCACTTTGTGGCTTAGATTTGTGAAAGCAATGATAAATTAAAAAGGATTTAGGAAAACTCTAATTGCAGGAATCAGTCTTGAGAGACAGAGCAAGACTCACAGACTTCTTTGATGTTCAATCCGTAGAAGTCCTCAAATTACAGAGGGAGAATAACTTTGCAGCTTGGAATAAACTGACAGTCCAGAAATACACTGAAAACCAGTCACCGGGCTTCAGTGAGAAGCAAAGACAAACTGCCAGTGGCAAAATGAATGTTAAAACCAAGATCACTGAACACACACAAAATGTATTTTGAAGGGGAAGCCAAAGAGTTTGATCATATTTGCAACTGGACGTGACTACTCACAAACCAACCTGGTGGTACTGGATTTTCCAGGGGTGATTTTTCTTGCCTCTTGTTCTTGCAGATAAGGTTCATGAAGGGAGCCTTGGCAGGACAAATGAGGCTACTGAGGTCCTCCAATTCTGGTGTAAACTATTTGAAATGAAGTAGAAATTACGGTAAAGTGCATTAGGGTGCTGATTTGTCAACCTGAGATGAACTGTGCCAGTTGTATTGGAACATCTCCCCTAATCACATCTTAGGAGAGTGCATAAGCAATGGTGATGAACTGGACAATGAGCATCAGTAGCTGGATCTGCTTAAGACCTGCAAGGGTCCCATAATCTTTTCTTACCTAAACTGATCAAAAATATATCCAGTGGAGCATTAAGGTTATTTTCACCACACAGAGTCAGCATCAGTCAAGGCAAGAGACATCCTGAAGCACACTATGTGCTCTAAGAACATCAAAGCTATTTTATGTAGAATAAAATATGATCCCACAGGACCTTCTTGCAGCCTGAGTTATACACCAACCCTGGATGACAATTCAAATAACATTGGAAAGAGTAATTCCAAACTGGGTTTTTAATTCCTAGGTGTAGCAAGAGCTGGAAGCTTGAAGAATTCTTCTAAATCACCCATGTGTTATGGATCATCACAAATGTACCAGCATTGCTGGAAGTCTTGCAAATGACAGAGGCTCAAATGAGGGCTCTATCCTGCAAAATAAAGAGCGGTGCCAAGACCACAGCTATTCAGACGCCTTGCCAGAACAAACCACCTTGCGAGAGCGAGCCCTTGGCTGCCAAGAGAAGAGCAGTTCCTGGAGATACAGGGATGGGGAAGAGGCGGCTGCGCTGAAATAGCTGCTGGAGGCTCACCTCCTTCCAAAAGAAAAAGGTGATGTTAAAAAGGGAGATAGGCATATCAAACATATTATTTTTAGGAGAAAGAAAATCTTCCCGTGCCTCCAGCTGCCTCGGAGGCTTTGGGGCATTGCAGCCGAGCCAGGGTTTGCACCGTGGGCCCGCAGGTGCCTGCTGGGGACCGTACGTGCTGCACAAGGGTCTGGGAGGAGCAGAGGGGAAGGAGGGAGCAGGGAGTCGGGAAGGAGAAGGAAATTGTGCCGTGTCCTTCTCTTATGCCAAAAAATGAAAAGAAACTATAAACCCCCTGTTTTCAGAATATAAAAAGGTTGTGAAAATAGGACTCCAAGGGCTCTGCAAATGATTATGCTAATTAGATCCAGGGCTATTCAATAGCACTGAAGTGATGCTCAGGAATTTTGAACTACAGTTTTTAGTGTGATTACAGATCATATTAAAATTCTATTAGTCTTCACTTAAGTTGTGATTAAGTGGGATGGAGTAATGGGTCCATACGTTCACGAACCCAAATACTTTTAATGTAGCAGACATTTTAGAGTGAAAATACTGCCTTTTCTAAAAAAAAAAGAAGTTTTATTTATATAACTATACAGAGTAAAACTACAAACAGTGAAATAGTCAAAGATTACTGATTTTTCCACATGGACCTAAGTTTTGAGTGTTGTTGTAAAACAATATAATTGTTTTAGCCTTGCTACCTAGTATAATTGAGACACTCAGAAGATAAAACTTTGTATCAAAATCTCTTTTTGTTTCTGCCTTGCAAATGATAAATTGTTAATGAGCACCTGTTACAATGTTAATGAAAGTGAGATCTGTATGTAAATAAAGAAAATTTAATAACTTAACAAGGTGGATTAAAATTCCCAACCTGCTCCTTGCTAATCTAATGCCAAACACCAAATAGTTGCTATCTAAGCAGGAAACTAGTTAATGTATTCACCTCCGTGTACTTTTCAAACTATAATTAATATTTTAAAAATTTATAAAACCGAAATCATAGGTTTGATTGTAACAAACAAAATATCTGCCTTTAATCTACTACAAAAGGTTGGTGCAAATCCCCTTAAATGATACTAAAATGTAAACCACAAAGCAGCACTGAGGAATTGATTATGTTTAACTTCTTTTGCATTTGTCCTAATCACATTCTTTATAATTGTATTTAAAATTACTACAAAACAGTTGATCGGTAATTCCGTAGCACAGAAGTATGGAATGAGAACACTGTTTCCTTGGAAGAAAGAAAAAAAAAAAATCCTGTTATAAATAACTTTCAAGGTATGTCCTCTGGACATTGGGTGAATATTAACACTTGACAAATGGACATTTGTTGGTTTAAACTAAAGTGGAAGTTATTGAAAGGGGAGAAGGCAGGCTCTTATTTCTTAGAGAAGAAACTCACTCTCATGTGGTTTCTCTCCTCTCCAAGCCCCAGCCAGGGCTTTCCAGCAATGTTCTTTTCCCCCGGGCCCCCTAATTTTCTCCCCAGCAGGTCCTGTGACTGCCCCAGGCAGACTCGGTGGTTTCTGTGCTGACCCGGTGCAGCCCTGGCAGGCTGGGGCTGGTGGTGGAGCCTCGCAGCCCATGTTAGCGCCAGCCCTGCAGGCATGGCTTCACCCACAGACCTGTGTTGGCAGGGACTTCTGGAGGTCCTTGATCCAACTTCCCACCCCAGGCAAGGTGAACTTCAAACCTAGACCAGGTTTGTCGAAATCACAAAGATGGAGGCTCTCTGCCTCTCTGGGATGCTGTCTCAGGGCTGCACCACTCTCATGGGAAAGGATTGTTTTGGGGGTTTTTTTCCTTAAAACCAGTGGGAATTTCCCACTGTAGTTCACCTCCTGCTCTCCTGTTGGGCACCTCAGTAGCAGTCTGTAGCTGCATCGGGGAGACAGAGGGAGGGCAGATTTAGCTTCCCTCTTCCCGTCTGTCTCCCCATGTACCACCATGGCCACACACCCAGCTTACCCAGATGAAAAACTGGTATCTGAGTCCTTCCTACCAGTAATACACTTATCCCGTCAGCTCTGGTGCTTTCTTCCCTGTTTCAGAAAGGTGGCCTGAAACACAAGGGGTTTCAGCAAGACCCCAATGCAAGCCCACAACCAACCTGTAGTAAAAAATCTGTATGGACATGTAGGAATGACACCTGCATCTGTCTGGTCTCTTACTCGCTGGACCTTCCTCTTCAGTTACTCTGAATGTGAGATCTAGATACAAACACTGGTGCTGACAGTCCATGACCACTTGTGATGGGTCTGATCAGCATCCTTGCATGTCAAAGCAAACACTGCCACTGTCCATGGGGCAGTGAGCCCCAGAAGACATAACACAAATTACTTTCTTTTTTAAAAAAAATTTGGATAATATACATGCATACTCTATCCTTTAATTGGGAAGCACTTCACGGGTCTGCACTTAATCAAGATGGATACCTCATTAGGACATCTCCCAGGGAACCAGTTTAGCCTAACAACAGCAAATCGCAATGTTGCTGCTTAATTGGGACAATTTTTGCAAAGTCTCCACTTAATGGAGACATATTGGGCCAGTGCCAGGAGTTAAGTGGTGTTAAATGAAATAGGTGCAAAACTCCAACTTCCTGTCTTTTTTATATAAAGATTGCCAGTTTAAAATGTAAATAAATAAAGGCTAAATATTTAGAAGTAGTGACTTCTATTTTCTTTTTGTTTGTTTGTTTGCACACGGAACTGTAAAGAAATGCGGGCTTCTTGGGTCTGTACTTATTCCTACCTCCAGCTATAGCCTCAATGAGCAGAAGTTTTTCTACTGTTGTGCTTGGACTGTACATAGCACCTCTGGGTCCAGATCTGTGATGGAAGATCCTGGTTTTGTTTATCATAATCAAGATAAATTGTCACCCTCCACTTAGCCTTCCTGTAAAGGCATCTGTATAACCATAAGAGCAGGTCTATATGGGAGCAAATGCCTTAACCCTGGACCCCTGTAAATGGAAACCCAGGCCCCCAGTGGAGCATCCAGGACTCACAATCATATGTGTTTCTATGGTTCTGCCATCCAGGGACTTTAGTGCCCTGGCTTAGGGGTCAGAAATAGAAGTCTTCCACCTAAATGGCACAGATAACACACTAAATGATACATTCAGGCCCATGGTGGGAAACTTTTCCCCATTTCCATGAAGTCAGGTCTGCCCCACTAACATGATGTTTCACAATTTGCTTTGAACAGTGCAGCACCAAGTGCACCCCACCAGTGTGGTAGGAAGGCTGGTCTGGTGGATGGGGCCCTTGGTGGAGACTCTGGGCACCCCCAGTTTTGGCAAAACCCATGACAGAGGGTCCAACATCCCGACTTCCTTGCCTGTGCCTTATTCCTGGGACCCACAAGGATCAGTCTTCCTTCTCTCAGGTTCCCTCCCTGCACATCGAGGGTTGTGATCTTGCTCTCTTTCCCATTTTTCTTTGTAAATTCAGCTGCTGGGTCAGTGCTGTGGTGTTCAGTACAGGGTTAGCTTCTGGGCAACAGCTGCTGACAAATAAAGTAATCACACTAACGACAGGCACTTCCCAAAATCACTCAGGGCAGTAGTAGCCACCAAGCATGCTGGGAACAGGCACCCAGAGCATCTTCCAGAACATAAACTGATCTCCCTTCAAAATACCTTTCCCATGACTTCTTAGACCCCCATAGATATTTCTGAGTGTTAACATTAACTGATGAACAAGCCTGAGAGGCTTCAAAGCAGGTGGTTTTTTGCCCCTTGTCATCAAGAGAAGCTGTTCTACAGGTAGCTGAGCAATTTGAAGGAAATAAAAGATGAGTAAAAATTGTCTGTTCAAGGATTGACTCAGCAACCTGTAAAAGATTTTAGTTAAATACATTTCCTCGGGACTCCTACAGTCTTTGACTGAAAGTGTTTTGTACATAAACAAACAACAACGCTCCTTCCATCCATTAAAACCCACCAGTCACTTTAATACATCACAGCGTAACCATTTAGCTCAGTCATTTTTCATTGTTTGACCTCACTTTTAATTAGAGACTAAATTATTAATGCCATTTGATAGGAGACAAACTACTTGGGAGTGCTGCTGTTCTCTAGGCCAGCTCTCAGGAACTACACACTCAGATTTTGTATGTTTCAAATAAAACACAAGTGGCCAGAGGAAAAACAATTTACATTTACAGCTCCTACAAACCCAGCATCCACCAAGAGTTTGGTGCTTAAAAAAAAAAAAAAAAAATCCCACATGGTGTTAACAGTAGACTTTTAAAAATCAGCAAGAAAATATAAAGTTCCCCCAGAGAGAAACTCCCAGGAGATTTTTCAAGAAGTTCACGAGCTCTGGAAAAGTAGTTGCTGGATCCTATAATCACAATGCCTAGGATCATTTAAAGAAATTAGCAGTGTATTTTCCCCAGCACAGCTTTGATGTAGAGGTTCCTAAGGCGGGAAGATGAGCCTGCAGAAATAGGAAAGCTGAAGGTGATTTAAAGCCAGAGAGTGAGAGGGCACGGCTGCAGCAGAGACCCAGTGTCTGAGCCAGCTTAGCTGACACCAGCAAGCCCCAAATTTTTCCCAAGAGGGCAGGGTCAGCACGTAATGTGCCCATCGCTGGGGCATTTGATCCCTTGTAAGCACTGACCTGGTTTCTCCACTCCTGGTGCTTTCTCTCTGAGGGCAAGGAGCGCTGTAAAGCAGCAATTTCTCCAATGCCGGGGCAAACACGACATCCTGCTCACAGAGAGAAAGATCTGGCATGAGGTCCTCCTCCAGAAAAATAAGGATCAGGCTCACAGTCATCGCCATGAAGGAGAGGACAAATCTGTGATCCTTGGGACAACTGTGGCAACTGGATTTGGTCTCTCTTCCTAATAAAGGGCCTGAGCCCAGGCCCTTTCCCTCCCATTAAAGCCAAGCCTGGGTGACCCCCTATAACAACATGTTGAACTGCCATCTTGGATAAATATTATCAATCCCCACTTGCAGGTGTCTGCTGAATTCACCCCTGGGGTGTGTTTAGCCATCATCTCATTTATTTGGGGTTTTTAGCATTTCCCAGGACTGAACCATCTTCGACCCTCAGTGGCATCCCACGTACCAGGGCTGGGGACCACGCAGAGCAGCCTCCCAGCCCTACCACTGGCCAGAACCCCAGGGGCATCTGCCCTTTCGAGGGCATTTAGGAGCCAACAGCACAGGGCTGCCAGGAGCTGGTGAGGGGCTTACGCTGCAATAAGGTGTTAGAAAAACCATACCAAAACCGTGTAAAAACTGCAACTCTGGAAGCTAGATAAGGAACTGGGGACGCATTGAGGGAACGATTTCTCCTGCAACGTTCATCGTCAGCGAGATCCCGTGCTGTGTTAGACAACTGTTTAGCGGTTTTCTGCATGACTGTAGTATTATTGAACAAGAATGTAAGTTTTCTGTACTGCTGTTAACAAGCAAAGCCTTCAGCCCTTCCCACATTCAGCTCCCTTTGCCATTTTCGGGTGCTCTGACTTAGACCCAAATCTCTCCTGGTTCTATCCTGTTGTAATTGGGAGGTGGAAGCCCTGCACCCCCTTATACAATGAGGAAGAGATGCTCCTCAGCTATTACACAGCATTTGCTCTCTATACTAAAGGCACAGTGCAAATAACAATAATGTTTCTGCTTATTTGATGAAGCAGAAAACATGATATCCATGGTGTTGTTTAAAAGCAAAACAAGAAATCAGCTTTTCATCTGGACTGGCCTTTCTGTGAAGGATGATGCTTGCCGAGCCCATTTATTTGGACTCATAACGTTTCCCTCCACAGATTTAAAGATTTTTGTGTCCTGTCCTTCCACTTAAGGCATAAGGTTTTAAGTTCTTTGCCATCCAACCCAGCCTACAAAAATTCACTGAGTTAGAATTTAACCTGCAATGCTCTTGCTGTCAAGTCAGAATGTGGTTTTATTTCTTAGACATGTGTCTGGTTTTGTTTTAGTAGGTTTCGAGCAGCTATTTTCACTTACTCCTAAGAAACAGAAAAATTGCTCCTTCTTTTCCCCTCTACCCTAAAAAATGATATAATCTTCCCTGTATGTTTTCAGTGTAAAATAACCAAGTGCATATGAGGACTAATGGCCCTAAAGGAGCTGGCTAGATCTACTCACTCAATAATCCATGCTTTCAAAAGGCCTGATTTCACAGTTACAGAGACACCCCTGAGCAGTTTTGCTGTGAGAGCGAGCACTCATAGCACCTCCTCTTCTCTCGATATGCTTCAGCAGCTCCCTCTAATGTCAGTGGGGACCCCCGTGTACATCTCCAAGAAAATTAGACAGCATCAGACCACATCCTGCCCTTGGATGCACACCCACAGCTTCCAGTGGAGGTAATGAGACCCTCACGGCATCCCAAGGGATGGAAGCTGGTTGGGAGGATGGAGATGTTCCTGGCACCCAGCACAACCAGCTCACCCTGAGCACTGTCTGCGAACCAGGCAATGTATCCACACAAGATGCTGCCACATGGGAGGGACCCTGGGGATGGGAGCCCCTTCCTCCTCACTGGTGCTGGTCCTAATGCCAGGAGGGACAACTGCAGGACAGAGGCTCGTAGCATAAAGCATCCAGAGTCCTTGAACGAACCCCCCGTTCACATTCATTTCTAATCTGCCAATGCCCTGCGTCCAGTAGTCAGTATTTTAAATTGTTATTAAATGTCTTTGGGGGGATTATAATTTGTATGCCTGATTATACAATGGATATACCTATCTATCTCATGGTATCACAAATAGCCATACCATAATGATGATTGAAATATATAATCCCCCCAAAGATGCTCAGAACAATTTAAACTTCCCCCTGCTTAATTAAAAGAGTTAGGGGATTAGGTACACGATTTAAACGGAGGGGAAGGTTTGGTTTATGTTTTTAAAACCCAATGGAAGCACAGGGAACTGGTGAGGGAGAAGTTAGACTGCCTTGTCCACCCTTACATTGTCTCATCTCAAATAGACCTGCCTGCCTTTCTGCCTGCCTGGCACAGGCAGCTTTTTCTCCTTCAGTGAGGATAGGAGAGCTCTCTTCCTCCTTATTTCCACTTTCCAGCATCTCCAGTGTCTTCCCAGTGTCTCCTGGGGAAACCACCCCGGTACCCAGCCTGAAGCCATTGTGAAGGTGCCATGGCCACTGTGGCCCTACCCTTGTGCCCACAGAGTGCTCCTGGTTTGCATTGCTGAGATACCCAGGGCTCTGCATGGCCGTACCGATCCACCGTGCCCTGCTACCTCCAGTCCCTCTTCCTAGCACGGAGTCAAAACAGCTTCATTACCTGCAGGTGACCGTGGGGGATGAGGGTTCTTTGGGTGAGCTCCAGGACCCCTGTGCAAGAGGAGGAACGTTTCAGAAGAGGGTTAAAAAAACAAGCCGAACTCTCCCAAGTTTCCCTTCCTTCAGCAGATCTTGGACCTGCCAATACTGTGCTGAGCAGAAGTGATCAGTTTGTCTTCTTCACACTGACAATAAATCCAATCACACCTTGGATGGGTAAATAGAATCGATTGAGTCCCTGCAGCACCATCCTCCCCTCGGCTCGGCACCAGCCCCCTCTCCCTCATCAGCCATGCTAACAGGGAAAACCAGGCGGATTTCACTCCCCGCATTTACCTGCTGATTGCAGAACCATCTTTGTCATTAGGGGTAAATTAATCAAGAGAGGTGAATGTTTTCGACAAGCTGCACTGTTTACTTCGAAAAAAGCAGAAACAAAATTAGTGCGATACAGGGAGAGCCAGACACTTGCTGGGCAGAGCGAAGAAGAAGACAAATCCTTTGGAAAGCAAAATTGCTTGCATGTTACTGCTGACTCTGAGCACAACTTGGGAAAAGGAATCCCTGAGCAGGCAGGGAGCTCCATGGGGTGCCCTGGGCAGGACTTCCCGCACTCCTGCCCCATGGTTGCTGCCACCAGGACCCCCTGCCTGGGAAAGCAAGGGCTCTCATGCATCACATGCACAAGCACCAGGGTTGCTCTGACATCCTGATGCTCACCCCTCTCCTCTGACCACAGATGCCAGGCTGAGATGTCCCCAGTCCCTTTGCATACTTCAGTCGCCCCTAGTCCTTTGCTCCAGACCTAACCAAACCCTTTGGCCTGGGAAAAAGGCGCAGGGAAGTTTACAGCCATTCATAACTCTCTCACTGGGTCTGACCAGATGCAGCTGAACCATCGTCTAGTTAAGAGGAAAAGATCAACCCGGATTTAAGAGGCAGCAAGGCCTCCATAACTCTTCCTTAGAGCACAGCCCGGCTGAATTTACACTCTGCAGTGTGGTGGCAGGAAACAGATATAACTCGTAGTGACGGCACTGCTCCTTCTGTGAGGGAGTCTCTAGCCCCAGCCCCTTACAGGAAAGTTTTGGGGCCACGTCTGAGCTCTGGGGCAGCGAGTCCCAAGATGTTGTGTGTGGCTCCTGGTTCAGATCTGTGGCGCCCGTAGCAGGGAAGATATTTTTTTTTTCCCCCCTTTCTTCTTCTTTTCTTTTTTGTCTTTGAAATCTTGTCAGTATATCAACACACTTGATAAGGGCAGTGTTGTAGTTACACTTCTTTAATTAAGTGAATAATTAAAAAGAAGTTGATCATCAATTAGTTAATTAAATAATTAATCCATTTTACTTTCATACCCTTTTTTGTTAATCACTGTGGCTTCGGTAATGAGCCTCCTATGGGTTGCTAAGCAACTGCCTCCTCGTTTAAACAATCAGCAGCTGCCGCCCGTCAGCGCCCGTGTGAAGGGATGCGCGGGGCTGCCAGCGGCCCCGCCCGGGGGGCACCGGCCCTCCGGGGGTCGCAGGTTCGAGCCCCGCCTCCGGCACGTTCCCCTCTCGCACCCCCGCCCGGGCAAGCACGAATATCTCCCCCAAAACCGCTGGAAAACCCCCGGCGGTGCGCGCCGCGGCGAGGAGGACCGCTGCCGGGTAGCGGGGAGGAAGGCAGGGGAGGTGATGCCGCTCCTCCCGCTGGGGACCGTCTTCACTCGCGACGGGTGTCGGCAGCGATGACACAGCTGCCCCCCGCCGACACTCTGCGCCCTCCCGGGAAGCGCAGCCACCCCTCGCACCCCCAGGCACCCCGTGCCTCAGTTTCCCCGAGGGAACGCTGCCCCGACGGTCCCCGCCCCAGCTCTCCGGGCTGGCTCCCCCGCCGCAGACGGCAGCTCCTCTCCCCTCCTCTCTCCTTCTTTATTCTCACGAGTTCTCTTTTTTTTTTTTTTTTTTTTTTTTTTTTTTTTTTTCCCCTCTCTCTCCTCTGTTGCCAATTGTTTCTCTGCCCCGGGGCCAACCTGTAAATGAGATGTTACATCTGCACCGAGCTAAGTAAACACTTTATAAATGAATAAATAAGTGAATAAATAACGAAATAGTAATATCTGCGCCGAGCGGAGCCAGACGCGGGGGCTCGGCCGGGGGAAGCGGGGCGGCAG